>NC_072790.1:50149051-50774051 GCF_028583425.1 Eublepharis macularius
CTTTGTCTTTGTCTTTGTCTTTGTCTTTGTCTTTGTCTTTGTCTTTGTCTTTGTCTTTGTCTTTGTCTTTGTCTTTGTCTTTGTCTTTGTCTTTGTCTTTGTCTTTGTCTTTGTCTTTGTCTTTGTCTTTGTCTTTGTCTTTGTCTTTGTCTTTGTCTTTGTCTTTGTCTTTGTCTTTGTCTTTGTCTTTGTCTTTGTCTTTGTCTTTGTCTTTGTCTTTGTCTTTGTCTTTGTCTTTGTCTTTGTCTTTGTCTTTGTCTTTGTCTTTGTCTTTGTCTTTGTCTTTGTCTTTGTCTTTGTCTTTGTCTTTGTCTTTGTCTTTGTCTTTGTCTTTGTCTTTGTCTTTGTCTTTGTCTTTGTCTTTGTCTTTGTCTTTGTCTTTGTCTTTGTCTTTGTCTTTGTCTTTGTCTTTGTCTTTGTCTTTGTCTTTGTCTTTGTCTTTGTCTTTGTCTTTGTCTTTGTCTTTGTCTTTGTCTTTGTCTTTGTCTTTGTCTTTGTCTTTGTCTTTGTCTTTGTCTTTGTCTTTGTCTTTGTCTTTGTCTTTGTCTTTGTCTTTGTCTTTGTCTTTGTCTTTGTCTTTGTCTTCGTCTTCGTCTTCGTCTTCGTCTTCGTCTTCGTCTTCGTCTTCGTCTTCGTCTTCGTCTTCGTCTTCGTCTTCGTCTTCGTCTTCGTCTTCGTCTTCGTCTTCGTCTTCGTCTTCGTCTTCGTCTTCGTCTTCGTCTTCGTCTTCGTCTTCGCCCCTCGCCCCTCGCCCCTCGCCCCTCGCCCCTCGCCCCTCGCCCCTCGCCCCTCGCCCCTCGCCCCTCGCCCCTCGCCCCTCGCCCCTCGCCCCTCGCCCCTCGCCCCTCGCCCCTCGCCCCTCGCCCCTCGCCCCTCGCCCCTCGCCCCTCGCCCCTCGCCCCTCGCCCCTCGCCCCTCGCCCCTCGCCCCTCGCCCCTCGCCCCTCGCCCGATGGGGATGGGGATGGGGATGGGGATGGGGATGGGGATGGGGATGGGGATGGGGATGGGGATGGGGATGGGGATGGGGATGGGGATGGGGATGGGGATGGGGATGGGGATGGGGATGGGGATGGGGATGGGGAAATTTATTTTTGGCATCCTCTTCTACATGCAAAACTTAAAACTTTTGTGGTACAAAGTTGTAATGTTATAAAATGGTAAAAATGTCATAAAATTGTAATTTTTCTAACAATCCAACTCAAATAAATATATAGATAATTCAAACAGTATAGCTTCTATAATCATATTAGGCATAAATATTAAACATACCTTTTAAACATTAAGTAAAAAATATTAAATACTCAGTATAGATGGGTCGAAGGTTTTATCTTAAATCCTGAGCAGCTTGAAACCTTCAAGTGAGAATTGAAAACACGTTTCTCTTTTTCAGAGAAACTGTTTGTCAGTACAAAATAAATGGGATGGATGTTTTTGTTGCACTCTTCCAACCAGGAGACAGACTCCTCCTAAGAGTTTAATGGCTTCTTTCATTAACAAACGCTAGTCTTTTTCATTAAGTGAGGTATCAAAATATAAATGTTTCCTTACATAAAACATAGAAAAATAGAACAGATGAACACAACAAGAATTAAGTTTCCTAACATTTCTTAATGAAATCTAACTCAGTCAGATTAACGATGAAATGCATTCAAGTTACCGTAGCACATATTACAAGGGTAACTTTCCTGCCTAGATCTTCATGTGATTTCTTTTGCCTAAAACCCTGATCTGCTATTTGGATTTTTTATATATTTTATATATTTTTTTATATATTGTCTTATGCAGAAATCTAAAATCTTTTCATATGATAACATAGATAAATATCAAACCAATCATAATTTAATTCTTTTTTACTATTTCCAATCATGTGACATTCTACCTAGCCAAAAGTACCACTATGCCCAGCTGCAAGATAAGAGAGATGGATAGTAAAAATGACAGTAAAATTACATGACCAGATCATCCTTGGTCTCTGCTAACAATTACAGAACATTTATCTGATACTGTTCACTATTTTTAATTGGCTGTCAAAAATAAAGAAGCACCAGTTATACACCATACTAGAAAAAGAACTACAGTGAAGTTCATACAGTGTTATTTAGAATGCATATGTTTCACTAAGTATGTGTTCTAAACCATAATCAGGAGTCTACTGGTTTGAATCCCACTACTGACATGAGCTCAGTAGGTGGCCTTGGGTCAGCCACTCCTCTCAGCCCCAGCTCCATTGTGGGGATAAGAATAACACTAACTTGTTCACTGCTCTGGGTGAGGCACTAATATGGGTAGAAGAGCGGTATATAAGCACAGTTATTATTATTATTTATATTTCCATGACGCCATCCCTTGACCTGTGAAATTAAGTATTTTGATAAATATGAAAGTGATACAAAATATAAATGCATTGCATAATGTGTGAGTGTACATATACAAACTTTAAACATTGTATTGGATAATACCGCAAAGTATGATTACTGAGAAAGCTACTTTCACTGCTTTCAGTGTGGAGAGCTGCTTGTAGATCAAAACAACCTGGCGAGCTGTCTTCATGCAGAGTGCACTTGATTCTCTTGGCTTTCAATTCTGCTTTCGTTCAGCATGGGTAAATCAATGTGTCAGCAGTAAACATTTGTATCACTCCTCTCTGAATGACCTTTTAAATTTTACTGCCTATCGTGTCAAAGCAATTAAAATTAACAATACAGTTACTAAGCTGTTAAGATCAATTAATGGCTTTTAGGCTTTATTTATTGATCTAGTGACATCTTCAAAACCCACTGGTAACAGACTATACATACTTCTCTTCTATCCACAATATATACACAAGGATTGATTACATATTCTTATCTTCTAAATTACATATTTAAATGACATATTCTTATCTCCTAAATGAATTAGTCAAACTCTTTACATCAAGGATTTGTGACAAGTTGTGGACAGACTATGCTTGGACAGAATGTACACTGAGAATAATGGACATCAAACATATTGGAAACTAAATAAATCACTTTTATTTAACAAAAATTTCTTCTGAAGTCTCTTTAGAAATTAAACAATAGAAACAAATAAACTATGTGGCATTCCTCAAATCCACGTGTAGGATGCTATGGAAGTGGTACTTAGAGGGAAATTAATCTCCATTGCCTCCTGTCATGAAGAGCAAAAAGAAAACATTAGTAATGAAATGATATCTAGAATAAGAAAACTAGAAGATGAACACAAAAAAGGCCACCCAATCTATAAACTTTCTTGCTTGAAAATTAAAGGAAAAAACCTCCTCACATTCTATACAAGCTATTAAAGGCACCCAGGAAAAACTCAAACTAATTCTGTAAATACTACCAAACTATTTGTACATCAGACAATCCTGACACTAATCATATTTTAAATTATTTGTCGTCACAGGAAATTATTTGCAAAAAAACTCACAAGAACATAAACAATATCTTGACCAACCAATCACAACAGAAGATGTTACAGTCACTATCAAATCCTTGAAAAAAATAACAAAGCTTCAGACAGGGATGGATTCCCTGCCAAATTTTTACAAAAAAATACATTCACCTACTTTCAACTCCACTAACTGCCACATGCACCTCTGTTATGATAGGAGGTAGCATCCCTCTATCTTGGTCAGAGGCTGAAATAGTAGTTACTCCAAAAAAGGACAACGATATTACAAATAGTAAATCTTCGCAACCAATACCCTTACTGAATCAAGACCAAAAGATCTTTACCAGCATATTTGCCAAAAGATTGTCTAAATTTAAATAACCAGCTACATTCACCTTGACCAGACTGGCTTTATGCCAATAAGGAATCTTATTGACAATACACGTAACACTTTAACTATAATTAATTTCTGTGAAGCATACAAAATCCCTGCATTACTTCTGGCCTTTGATATAGAGAAGGCATTCAATTCAGTGGAAATACCATATCTAAAACTTTTACTTCAAAAATGGGTTTTGGAGACCAATTCTAAAATGCCATTAATGCTCTTTATCTTTCTACAAAAGCTACAGTTAGGACCAGCAATGTACATTTGATAGATATCCATATAGCAAGGGGAACTAGACAAGGCTGTCCCCTTTGTATTGTCGAAGGCTTTCACGGCCGGAGAATGATGGTTGTGGGTTTTCCGGGCTGTATTGCCGTGGTCTCGGCATTGTAGTTCCTGACGTTTCACCAGCAGCTGTGGCTGGCATCTTCAGAGGTGTAGCACCAAAGGATAGAGATCAGTGGTGACACTGAGAGATCTCTATCTTTTGGTGCTACACCTCTGAAGATGCCAGCCACAGCTGCTGGTGAAACGTCAGGAACTACAATGCCAAGACCACGGCAATACAGCCCGGAAAACCCACAACAACCATCGCTGTCCCCTTTCCCCATTTCTTTTTGCCATAACTATAGACAGGGCCGGTGCTACCATTAGACCAACTAGGCAGCCGCCTTGGGCACAGACCTCAAGAGGGGCATAGTTTTATACAAATTACTTTCTTGAAAAAAATGCAACTGAGAAAACCTATTGAGCACCCCCTAAATGGTCCTGTCCACAGACATCAAGCAGCTCAAAAGCTCACGGTAACATTTTTTATTTATTTATTTATTTATTTATTTATTTTATACCCTCCCCTCCCCACAGATGGCCTAAGGGTGGCTAACATTAAAAAATACATTAAAATCACAGAAACATAAAATCAATAATATTTTTTTTAAATGATTAAAATAGTCCAGGAGCAGGCTATTTAAACAAATATTGGGAGTCCTTATACAAGCATGGCAGATGGCTGAGGGCAGCTCCAGAAGAAATGGTGGTCTTAGATGGAAGAAGAAGGACACTCGCTGGCACTCAGCCAAAGGCCTAGCAGAACATCTCCGTTTTACAAGCCCTGCAAAACTGTAACAGGTCCCACAGGGCCCAGATCTCCAGCGGGAGAGCATTCCACCAGGCCAGGGCCAGGGCAGAAAAAGCCCTCGCTCTGGTTGAGGCCAGATGGATGTCCTTTGGGCAAGGGACCACCAGGAGTTGCTTGTCTGCAGAGCGCAACACCCTGCAGGGGACGTAATGAAAGAGGCGGTCCTGCAGGTATGGAGGTCCCAGTCCACGAAGGGCTTTAAATACCAAGGTTAACACCTTGAACTGGATCTGGAACTCCACTGGAAACCAGTGCAGCTGGCACAGCACATGATGAATATGCGCTTGGATGGGCGTTCTGGTAAGAACGCGTGCCGCTGCATTCTGGATCAGCTGTAACTTCCGGGTCAGGCCCAAGGGCAGTCCAGGATAGAGTTGCAGTAGTCTAGCCTGGAGGTGACCATTGCATGAATTACTGTGGCCAGGTCCTGGGGTGAAACATAGGGTGCCAGTTGCCTGCCCTGTCAAAGATGAAAAAAGGCAGACCTGGCAACAGTTATGACCTGGGCCTCCATTGAAATTGTGGCATCCAAGTCACACCCAGACTCCTCACCATCAGTGAAGGTTTCAATTCTACCCCATCGAGGGCTGGGAGCCGGTTCCCAGCTCGATTGCCCCATGATCCAGACACAGAACCTCTGTCTTCAGGGGATTCAATTTCAGGTGACTCTGATGTAACCATACCGTCACAGCCTCAAGACCCTTGACCAAGGAATCCAAAGCAAGATCGGACTGGCCATCTGTAATGATTCCAAGTAAATGTATCTTTAAATGATGAGATAGGTGAAGAGTGGGGGGTGAAGGAGATGGATGAGTGAGTGATATGATTGGTTGAGGACTGAGAGGGTGGGCGGAGTGAATGCAGTTTGAGACTGAGAGTAGAGAGAAAATTTTTAGTCAGAAGAAAACAGGCTAGCTGTGTGCTGCCTGAATATGTTGAAGTGTTTATGAGAGAAATATAACCTGTGTGGAACCTGAACTGAGCATGTTTGTGAAAGGACACTCAGTCAGGGAAAGAGAGGCCAGCTGTGTGAATGAGAGTAAATGAAGTAATTTTAAGAACCAAAACTACGTTTATGAAACCGATACGCTTCTTGACTAAATAAAAGTTTATTTTTGTTTTGTTATATCCCAGTGTAGCTGTTATTGCTATATCCCATTCCTATCTTCAGGGCCACATAGAACCATGAAGGAGCCTGACGCTTAGGAACGTTACCAAAGGGAAAATTTAAATAAAATATCTTGGAATAAAATATTCCTGGTGGCAGCAGACTACCCAGAGGGTTAAGGGATAGATTAAAAGAAAATCTACCCTAAAGAAAGTAAAAGTCATAACACCATCCATCAGCAGATAGAGCTGAGTGTCATCCGCATACCGGTGACAACCTAGCCCAAAGCTGCGGGCTAACCGGGCAAGGGGGCACATATAGATGTTAAATAGCATCGGGGAAAGAATCGCCCCCTGAGGGATGCCACATACCAAAGAATGGTAAGCAGACATCTGTTTCCCGAGTGCCACCCTCTGTCCTAGATTGTGAAGGAAGGAGTTCAGCCATTACAGGGCTGTACCACGAATCCCCACATCAGCAAGGCAGTGGGTCAGAAGATTATGATTGATCATGTCAAATGCTGCTGTAAGATCTAAAAGTATCACCAGTGCTGACCCACTCCGGTCCAGGTGTCGCCGCAGATCATCTGTGAGGGCAACCAGAGCCGTCTCTGTACCATGGCCAGGCCTGAAGCTGGACTGGAATGGATCCAGGATAGAGGCATCACCCAGGTATACCTGCAGCTGTTCTGCTACTGCCCTCTCAATTACCTTACCCAGGAATGGAATATTCGAAACTGGGTGATAATTAGCTGGATCAGCAGGATCCAGTGATGGGTTCTTTAATAAGGACCGCACCACTGCCTCTTTCAGTGAGTCTGGAAAAAACTCAGAACTCAGAGAAAGATTAATGATGTCAGCTAATGGTGCCCAAATCCCATCACCACCACTTTTCACCAGCCATGATGGGCACGGGTCCAGTGGGCACGTGGTAGGTTTCACAGCATGCAGGACCCTGCCCACCTCCTCCTGGGAGAGTGGCCTGAATTGATCTAATGTCAACCCTGAGGACGACCAAGGGGCCTCCAGTACACATACTGCATCAACTGTGGTGGACAGATCCCGGCGGAGTGACGAGATCTTATCCGCAAAATAGTCTCCAAAAGCCTCACAGCTTATTACCGAATTTACATTTTTATTTGTCCCATGCGTGAGGGATGTTAAAGACCAAATCACTCTGAAGAGTTGTGCCGGGCGAGAACTAGTGGACGCAGTGGAAGCTGCATAGTAGTCTCTCTTTGCAGCTTTCAGTGCCATCTCATAGGCCTTCATAAACGTCCTATAAAATGTTCTTGTCACTTCATCATGAAGTCGCCGCCACACTCGCTCTAGCCGTCTCAGCTCCCATTTGATTTGTCGTAGCTCATCAGTATACCAAGGAGCTACTCTAGTTCGGGGGCGGAGAGAGCAATCTCATCAATAGCTTCAGAGAAATGGGCATTCCAGTCCTCTATCAGCTCATCCAATGAGCCACCAGGGGGCATCGGATCCTGCAGAGCGTTCTGCAATTCAATTGGATCCATTTGACTCCACGGGCGAGCATAAATCAGCTCGTTGCCCAAGCAGGAGGGGGTCATGGTGCCCAGACAAGCCCTCAGGATGAGATGGTCTGACCATGGCACTGCTATAGCTTCATCCAGATCCACCTGTATCCCGAACCCAAAGATCAAATCCAGTGTGTATCCTGCTCGATGTGTGGGCATTGATACAAACTGGGAGAGTCCTAATGCTGCCATGGAGGCTATCATGTCCATGGCCTGTGAGAAGGTAGCATCATCAGCATAGACACTGATGTCCCCTAAGACCAGAAGCCTGGGGTACTCCAAGGCCCAGCCAGCCACCGCCTCTAACAGGCCTGGCACAGCATCTGCTGGTGCGCTGGGCGATCGGTACGCTAGACAGATGGCTATACTCTCCTCGGCATCCCACACCAGGCCCACACAATCAATGCCAGCAATCTTTGGCAAGGGGAGCAGCCTGATGGAGAAAGACTCTCGAATGAGCACCACTACCCCAACAAGACATTTCCCAATATGTAAAACAAATATGAGAAACCTGTACCATAAATGTGTTGGAATATATGTGTGTTGCAAGATCTGAGATTCAGTCATTATGGGGTTAATGTGTTTACCTACCATGCTATCGTTTAGATTGACCTGGAAGGGGAACCTGGCTCAAAGCCAATAATCTGCAAGCCTGGGAAACTTGAGAGTGTTTGTAAACTGTTATTGGTCAACAGGTCAGGTGATTTTCTTTCAGGGTCAAGAAGACAGAGGAATAAGAAGATTCTCCATTCAGTTATCCCAGCTCTTTGTTTGTAACCAGTAGTGAGAATGTAGCTCCAGGCATTTGTTATTTTGTAGGCAATCCTGTTAACCTTTTTCCTTTAGAAGTAAATGATTTTAAAAGCTAAACTCGTGTGCTGACTCTCTATTGATTCAAGATCCATTGCATCTCTGAAGAAAAGCTATTTTTTAACCTTTTTCCCCAACCAAGTGGACCAGTTTAAGTAATTATTAAGGTGAAAAAGATGCTAGCGATTCGTGTATATTGTTCTTTGAATAACAGCAGTATGGTATGGCTTTGGATAGGCAATATGAGATCATTAACTCTCAAAAAAGGCAAACCTTATGAGTTATATCATCCTGCTTTCAGATAATACTGCCAGTCATTGCTGCATCTCAAAATAGTCTAGGAGACTCAAAGTTATCTCAGAAGTCTCAGTCAACTTGAGAGGAACTATCCTTACTGAAACTACTCCTTTTTAGCTCTCCAGAGAGCCAGCTAAAAAGAAGAAAGCAAACAAACAAAGTAACTGCAGACAAAAGTATCTCCTTTTCAAGTACAACATAATTCTCTCTCTCATTGTCTCACAGCAAACATGAGAAGGGGGTGGGAGTAGAAGACACTCTGTTGTGCCAGCCAGGAAAAAGGTGGGGAAATAGCTTCCAATGCTACAAAAAGAAACTTTTCAGCAACTTGAGGAAGCCAAGCAAGAAGTGAGAAGGAAAACAAAAGGGAAAAGGTGGGAAACTGCCTCCAGAGCTAAGAAAAAACCCCACTTCATAGAGCAAACTGTATCCCAGCAACACCAAGAGAAGCAACAGAGTGGAAAACACTAAATCTTCACAGCTATTCTGCTGTGTCTGGAAAGAAATGGGCAGAAAGTCAGCTTCATGGCTGCAATAAAAGGGAGGAAAGTAGGGAAATTCTACTGTAGCAATGCGCAGAGCATACTTGCTGCAGAGGAACAAGTGCAGGGAAAAATACCTCTGCACTAGAACCTACAACTATATAGTCAAGCTTTTAAGGTTTCCTCAAAATCTGAAAATCCTTTAAAGAGTTATGATGACCTCGTCCAATCCTTAAGGCCACTTTCGGTAGGTGCTCGAGAGGGAAAACTGGTCAAGACCAATTTGTCATCTAAACCTTGGTTTGATCAAAGCTGTATTTGTGCTAAAAATGCTTTAATCTATGCCTATAAGCTAGCACTGAGAGCTGATGAAAAGACCAGACACGATGCATATCGTTCTCTTTCATTTTTAAAAAAGAAATATAAATCACTGGTTGCCCGCTGTAAGAAAGAACATACCAGAAAACTGTGGGCCAATATAATTGAAGCAGCTATGAGCAAAAACTCAGTGGTGTTCTGGAAACTAGTGTCAAACCGCGCCTCCACAGCCGCCTCCTCCTTGGCTTCCTGTATCCCCCCAGATAAATGGACTTCTTTTTTCCAAAAAATGTATGATGATCCTATTCAACCCCCTCCTGCCCTAACAATAGAAAATCTGGCCAAATGCCCCCCAGTTCATGCCGAAGAGGTAAAAGCTTATATTAGCCAGTTATAGAATGCAAAAGCCCCTGGGCTTGATGGAATATCTCCAGAATTACTAAAAACAAATAAGGACTGGTGGGCAACTTTCCTAGCCTCCCTATTTACTTATATTGATGAAACCGGCTACATCCCCAATGATTGGGGAATGGCTATAGTAGTCCCCTTCCATAAGAAGGGAAAGAAGGAGGATCCATCCAATTATAGGCCCATCAGCTTACTAAGCATTGTAAGCAAATTGTCTACAAAACATCTGCTGGAGAAATTTTCAGACTGGCTAGAACAGGAGGATATAATTGCTGATGAGCAAGCTGGGTTTAGAGCTGGCAGGTCAACAATAGATCACTGCCTAGTAATGCAACACCTTGTAGAGAAATATGCTACAGGAGACCAAGCATCACTTTACCGGGCATTTGTTGATTTAAAAGCAGCTTTTGACACAGTCTCTAGAAATAGACTTTGGAGGAAACTGCAGGCCTCCTCTATTGATAGGCGACTGCTGTTCCTTTTTGGGGCTATGCACAAGCAAACTGCCCTGAGTAAGGTGCAGCCGAATTGGGCATTTGACTGACCCCATTCAAACTTACAGGCAGGTGTGCCTTCTAGCCCCCTTTCTCTTTATCTTCTACATCAACAATTTGGTAAACCTTTTGAATGACCCTGGATTGCACCCTCCCAAATTAGCAAATAGGCACATTCACGTACTGCTCTATGCAGATGATGCTGTATTACTTTGTAGGACCCCCATAGGGCTGAAACGAGCTCTAAAAAAATTCTCCCAATTCTCTGATACTGAACACCTTCTAACTAATTACCAAAAAACTAAGATCCTGGCTTTCGGTAAAAATCCAAAGATCAGACGATGGGAGCTTCAGGGGCATCAGTTAGAACAACTTACCAGCTTCAAATATTTGGGTGTAGTTTTGCAAGCCTCAGGTACCAAAACAACACATAGCAGCTTCATTGCTGATGTGGGAGAAAAAACAGCACATGGTATACTGAAATTCTATCGATCACAAGGGGGGCAGTATGTACCGGCTGCACTCAGATTGTTTAAAGCCAAACCATTGGCCCAATTACTATACGGATCATTCTTGGGGCTGCCATCCTCCCCTTTCTCTCAACTTGAGAGAGTGCAGTCCAAATTCCTTAGAGCCCTATTACAAGTGCCCAAATGCATGCCTAACTCATGGGTTAGACTGGAAACAGGAATGTTAAGGGTAGAGGCCAGAATCACCATCCTTTCAATTTTCAAAAGGCTGTCAGGACGTCTAAACCCGCAACGTCTGCTCCCTCTGTTATTCCAAGACAAATTTCAATCTATTTGGCAAAAGGCGACTCTGAAATCCCTGGGAAAATTGGGTCTTTCCCCTCAAAGTTTGCAAGTCATGGGGTTAGACCGAGCAAAATCACTCATTAAGCAGAGTGACAGACATTGAAAGACAAACATTTTCTTAGAGCACCAGGTTTTATTTCTTCAGATACTACTAAATATATTGCCGCTCCTGCAGCCTACTTTTACTTTCTTGAATCCAGTAACTTCAGAAGGGCTAGAAGTTCAACTCTACCCTCTGCCGTTCTGGAAGGAAAGTTTAAAGCTGTCCATTACTCTCTTAGGCTTTGCTCCTATCCCCTAAGAGAAATTGACTCAGTGGAGCACATCTTCTTTAACTGCCCAAGTCATAGTAAAATTAGAGCGGAAACCATCAGTCCATTAGTAGAAAGATGCCCTGGAAGTTCAAATAAAATCAAACTTGATTATCTTTTGTCTGATCGGAATCACCAGACAACACATCAAGTAGCAAGATTCTGTGGCCAGGTCTACAAGCAACGTAAATCGCATAAGGCAGACTGAATGTATTTTAACCTTTTAAACAACTAATTTATGATGATCTTATTTTTTTACTCTTATATTTATTCATCGTTCTTCCCCTGTATCCAGTCTCGACTGTTTTTAAACTGATTTGCAAATGGTTTTATATGTACTGGTCACAGACTGTAATAATAAACTTGACTTGACTACCTCTGCACTAAGAACAGCAGAAATACCTGAACCTACTTCATGGGGTGAATTATCCTAGCTACCACCAGAAGAAGCTGAGAAATGGAGAAAAGCGGAGGGTGTGGTGTCGGTGTTGAAGAGAATGATAGCACATTGAAAGAGCTCCGTCTCTCCCATGCCTGAAATTTAAGATTTATGTTGGAAGGGAAAAATAAAAATATTTACCCTTCCAACGTAAAGATACACTAAGAGATCCAAAATGCAGATTCATATTTATTAAAGGCACTACAGAAAACCAAACTTACACATTTGGCTAAATTTATGCCCCAAGCCAAGACAGCCTAATGAAATTCTAAAACAAAGTTCATTAGAATACACATGTATCACTTAGTATAATGTGCTCTAAACCATATTTTCATGACAAACCCACAGAAACAGCAGCAACATAATCTAAGAGTATAATGGAGAGCAACAAGTAGAAACAAGGATTAAAAATATCCTCCTCACCAGGTTGGAGGCAAGTTCTGACGACAACAGGGCCAACAACAAAGATTCTCAGGTCAAACTCCATGGTCAAGTAACAGATTCCCAAATCAAAGACTGTGACCCACCAAGGCTCAGGCAGCCAGAACCTAAGAGCTCACCAACAGCCAAGCCCAAAATACCACAGTCATGACTAGCTAATCCCATGCTAGCTGCGGCCTTATAAAGGGAGTTTCTCCTACAGGTGAGGCTGGGTTCATTAAGCTTCTTTCTCCAAGCTGGCTCATCTCTGCTACTCAGGAGGAGGAGATCAGATCCTGTACTGGCTCTCCTGACATTTCCTCAGCAGGGGGAAGGCCGTGGGCTGCCAGGCATGCGCTCCTGTGCTTGGTCCATGCCTCTGCCCTTACCCTCAGCCTTCGCTGCTCCTGGGGTTCTTTGGGAGACAGTGGCAGGTCTGGCAGCAGGCAGGTCCATGCTAAGGCCACCTGTCTTGATGACATTGTGGTTGCCAACCCTCCTGGAGATCCCCACAAATTACAACTGATCTCCAAATGACAGATTTTAACATTCTCCAAGACATGGAGGCTGCTTAGGCTGGCCTATGTAGAATTATACCCCACATAGGTACTACCTGACAATTGATGTCAACCAACCTAGAGAACTCAGAGAGTTACAAATGACTTTCAAATGACAAGTTTAAATTATCTCAAACAGAATGGTGGCTTTGGAGTGTGGCTCGTGTGGAATTATACCCCACTGAGGACCCTCCATATTATGATTGCCGTACCTGGAGATCTCCCTCCATTACAGCTGAACTTCATATGTCCTATTTTACCTAAATTGGAGACAATGGTGGTATTGGGTATTGGCAACTGGGGTGTCTGAAGCACCTCCTTACAGTAGTTGCCAACTTGGGATTACGGGGGGCTTATATTTTCACCACTTCCTTATTCAAAGCCATGTCTAATACAGGGTGCTTGGAGGGAGGCCACATTTGAGGACTTAAGTCCAGAATCAGAGACTGGATCAGCACCAGCACATGTCCTCTTGTAGGGGACAGTCTCTGGAGTTCAGGGGTGTGTGATTTGGGGTGATCCAAAGATTGTTTGGGGTTTCAGAGGGCTTATATTTTCACCACTTCCTTATTCAAAGCCATGTCTAATACAGGGTGCTTGGAGGGAGGCCGCATTCGAGGACTTAGGTCCAGAACCAGAGACTGGATCAGCACCAGCACATGTCCTCTTGTAGGGGACAGTCTCTGGAGTTCAGGGGTGTGTGATTTGGGGTGATCCAAAGATTGTTTTGGGTTTCAGAGGGCTTATATTTTAACCACTTCCTTATTCAAAGCCATGTCTAATACAGGGTGCTTGGAGAGAGGCCACATTCGAGGACTTAGGTCCAGAACCAGAGACTGGTACAGCACCAGCACATGTCCTCTTGTAGGGGACAGTCTCTGGAGTTCAGGGGTGTGTGATTTGGGGTGATCCAAAGATTGTTTTGGGTTTCAGAGGGCTAATATTTTCCCCACTTCCATATTCAAAGCCATGTCTAATACAGGGTGCTTGGAGAGAGGCTACATTCGAGGACTTAGGTCCAGAACCAGAGACTGGATCAGCACCAGCACATGTCCTCTTGTCGGGGACAGTCTCTGGAGTTCAGGGGTGTGTGATTTGGGGTGATCCAAAGATTGTTTTGGGTTTCAGAGGGCTTATATTTTCACCGCTTCCTTATTCAAAGCCATGTCTAATATAGGGTGCTTGGAAAGAGGCCACATAGTAGGGCTTAGATCCAGAACCAGAGACTGGATCAGCACCAGCACATGTCCTCTTGTAGGGGACAATCTCTGGAGTTCAGGGGTGTGTGATTTGGGGTGATCCAAAGATTTTTTTGGGTTTCAGAGAGCTTATATTGTAGCAGGACTAGGGATTTGCCCAAGGACTTGAAACCAAACAGAATTTCAAGAAGGAAAATTTATTAAGCCGGCTGGCTCAGATGTGATATCATATCACTTCAAACTGAGCCCCGAATAGAGAGAGTTCAGATGCTGAAATAGTCAAGCTTGCTTACATCACATAGCATGTGGTACATAGTTGATTACAAGCTTACAATATTTTAGCTTCATCATCAGAATCAATTGACCCAGACATGACTTTTCTTAGTGCAGCATAAATCTAGACAAATTCTCTTAAATCATCAGTTTTATCTTTCAGGCAGTCTATTCCGAGATACACAATGCTGTATACTTCTTCTTTTCTCAGGCTACAAGTTTCCTGTTCCAACAGTATCTAGCTGACTTAACAGCTATATTTTACTCTGAAGAAGGATTTTATTTAATCTTTCTAAATGTTAGTTAATCAGAACAATATTATAACACTTATTAGTTAATAATCAATATAATATAAAACATTTTCCTTGAGGCCTGCTATATACTCCCCCCTTTTTACCCCGAATAATATATTCAAGGGCTAAACTTTCAGCAGCTAATAAAGTATTATCTTCCTGCAGTTTTATATTTTACCCACTTATTTATCTACTGGAGAGAATTTCAGGCTACACATTTTAATCAAGCACACCCTTTTGGGTGACAGTGAAGTAACTGTCATTAACTGTCATTAACTGTGCTGCAAGAAAAGATCCTTTATAGACTGGAGTTGCTAACATTGTCAATTTTTGAAACAGTAGACTGTATTAAGCAAATAATGCATGAAATATAACAAGGAAGAAATATAATTTCAGTTAGAGCACACCCCCACTAAGAGCAAAGCCTTTTTCTACCAGCTTTCCCCTAAGATAACACACACCAGCAAGATACTTATGATGACATTGATCAGAAACTAAGTCTGGATATAATGTTAGGATGCCTCTCTTGTGGTGGCATCTCCTGGAGTGGGAGAGCAGGAGGAGTAGACAGGAAACGAGGACAAGGTGTATTATCATAATGCTGACAGCCACAGTCAGGACAAACTATTTCTTGGATACCTGTCCCAAACTTATAGAAGCAATAGAAAAGGAAAACAAAACACAGGAAAAGTGCACAGCCAGAAAAAATATACGAAGGAATATAAGAAAACATTAAGTAACTAATTAAATCCACCGTCGATCAAAGCTTCAGCTGTGGGTAGACTAGCCAGCCCAGGAGTGGCTAGACCAGAGCGTTTTCAGCCTTGAACCTGAACAGCTTCCTGGAGTGCTCAGGTACCAAGCCCTGGAACTGTTGCCTGTGAATCTCAGCCGTTTCCGGTAGGCTGAGATCCAGAGGGTAGCTTCTTCAGTCAGAGAAGGAGGGGATCGTCTGGACAGATCTCTGAAACTCAAGGCGTGGCAGCAGGTTTAATATTAGTCCAATGAACTCAAGCTGCAATGCCTTTTACCTTCACAGCAGTGGGAGTTGCTAACAGGACAGTGTATGGGCCCTTCTATTTAGGTCCTAGCAGAATTACTTGCCAGTCCTTTACCCAAATCTCATCTTTTGGCTGAAACTTATGGACTGGATTAAACACTGGCAAAGGCTATTGTTCTCCTACATACTTTTGAATTTTCTGCAAAGTTTTACCCAGGGCTATAACTTGTTCCCTGAGTATCAGATCTCCCAACTGACAAAAGTTTCCTGTAACACCTTGTAAAATAGGAGGTGGCCTACCAAACATTAACTCAAATGGGGACATTTTCACTTAAAATAACTGCTGGCAGACCCCACCGTCCTACAATTTCCTTTAAGAGACACCGAACTACCTCTTTGGCCTTTGCAGTTTTACAAGGAAACGCTTCTACTCACCCAGAATATGAGTCAACAAACACTGACAAGTATCGGAATACTTGGTACCGTGGCAATTCAGTAAAATCTACAACTAGTGACTGAAATGGCAGAGTCCCCGGGGGTTGGAACCCAGGAGGTGGACCTGGTCCTTGTCGGGGGTTGTTTCTGGCACACACGACACAACTTCTGGAAACAGCTGCACACAGTCCATGTAGTTTATATACAAATCCTTGTTTAGTAACTCTGCTAGTGCTGACTTTCCATAATGAGTGGCTTCATGGACAGCTTTTACTACTGCATGAGCAATTGATTCTGGCCCAAAGAGTCTTCTATCTGGAAACTGAAGCCAGCCATCACATCTCTGGGTATTTTGAGGACTAGCCTAGTCCTCCTCTTCATGGGAATACTTTGGAGTCCAATCAGACATCTGGACTTGGAAAAGGACATTGAAAATGGGATGGCTGCAAAAATTCTTCTCTGGCCGCTGCAATGCATGACAGTTACTTTTTAAAGGCTTGGAGCAATTGCAAAATCTCAGGTCCATTTTTAATTCATTTTCGTGAAGCAGTGATGAGACCTTTCTCTTTATATAAAGCTCCATGAGCATGCAGAGTAAGAAATGCATATTTAGAATCTGTCCAAATGTTAACCTTTTAATCCTTTTGCTAACTGAAGAGCTCTGGTTAAAGCAGTAAGTTCAGCTTTCTGAGCAGAGGTATTGGGTGGCAAGGGTTTAGCTTCTATATTCTTTGTCCAAGTTACTACTGCATACCTTGCGTTTCTAACCCCATTTTCGACAAAGCTGCTGCCGTCAGTAAAATAATCAATATCTGGGTTTGGCATGGGACATCAGTCAGGTCCTTTCGGCTAGAGTAAACTTCATCCATGGTTCGGAGACAATCAAGGGTTCAGCTCTCCTCATCTACTGGTAGTAAGGATGCTGAGTTGAGAGCACTAATTACAGTTAGCTCCACTTGTGGGTTTTCAGCAATCTCTGATACGTGGTCATGCATACATTTGTGAACGAATCTCTTCCCTGTAGTCCATCAGGGCGAGCACAGAATGTGGGACTTTAACACAGACCTTCTGTCCCAAAGTCAGCTTCTGCGAATCTTTGACTAGCTCTGCTGTGGCTGCTACAGCATGGAGACAGGCTGGCCAGCCTTTTGCTACAGCATCCAACTGCTTAGACAGGTATGCTACTGGCCTTTCCCAGTTTCCTAGGCGCTGGGTTAATACTCCAGCTGCTGTGCCATTCCTCTCATGCACAGACAAGCAAAAAAGCTTCATAAGGTCTGGCAGACCCAGGGCAGGGGCTTCCAACAACTGTCCTTTAAGAGTCTGGAATGCTTGCTTCTTGCTCTTTTCCCCACAGAAAAAGGATCCCATTCTCCCCCATTTGTAGCTTCATAAAGGGGCTTTGCTGTTTTTGCAAAGTTGGGAATCCAAATTTGACAATACCCTGCAGACCCCAGAAATTCACGCACTCGCCTCCTGGATGAGGGCTTTGGAATGGAGCAGACTGCTTCCTTACATTCATGGCCCAGGGACCTGATTCCTTCTGATATATCAAATCCCAAATATTTTACTTGGGGCTGACAGAGCTGTGCTTTCTTCTGTGACACTTTGTAGCCAGCTTTGTATAGCACCTTTAGCAACTTCTGGGTAGCCTCATAACAAATCCCCTTACAATGATTGTTTTACCTGTCACTGGGACTACTGGCTGAGTTACTACTGAACGTTCAGCTCTAGTGTCCACTAAGAAAGAAATATTTTGGCTCCCCATGCAAATTTCAACCATGGGCTCCTGGGGCCAAGATTGAAGGTGCTCAGTCTGGCCTATGCCTCCCATTCTTCGTCCCATTCAGAGTCTATTTGCCATCCATATTTGTCCTCTCTCAATGCTGCTTCCATGGCTGGTCCTCGTCTTTCATACATTCCATCTTGGACTTCTCCTCGGCTCTGGGGGCCCCATCTCTTGCTTCTTCTATCATTTTGTCCTCTTCCACGTCCCCTGATACTCTGTAGCCTCTCTTTGCACTCATCTTTCCAATGCCCTCTTTTAAAACACCACGCACATGTTTCAAAATCTAGGGGCTGCTTGCCTCCTCTCTCTCAGGGTACCCCCCATACGTCCCCTTCCAGGGGGGGTACTGTCTCTGTTGGGGCTGCTGGGCCAGTGCTACAGCCAACAATTCTGCCTTCTTTTTCATTCTCCTATCAGTCTCTCTTTGTGCTTCCTGTTCTTGATTAGAAAAAACTTTATGGGCAATTTCAAGCAGCTGCTCTATATTCATTCCCAGGAACCCTTTTTGCTTCTGTATTTTCCTTCTAATGTCCCCTGCTGCTTGGGTGACAAAAGTGTTCAAAACCATTCTCCTATTTTCTTCTGCTTCTGGGACATAGGGAGTGTATTGACGGTAGGTCTGGTAGTCCCTTTCTAGGAAAGCACCAGGAGGCTCATTTGGTCCTTGTTGACACTCTTGTATTTTTCTCATATCAGTTGCCCTTTTTCCTGCAGCCTTTATCCCTTGCATCAGGGCCTGCTGGTACCCGGTTAGTTTAGCCATGCCTCCCTCTTCATTGGCATCCCAGTTCGGATCTGCCATAGGAAATGCCTCCTTCACCTTTTGTTTCTGCATTCTCCCCTTCTTTCCCTAGCTTTGCTAGGTATTTCCTAGCTCCTTGTATAATACGTTTGCGTTCCTCTGTATTGAAGAACGTGATCAGGAGCTGGTTACAGTCCTGCCAAGTTGGTTTATGGCTGTTAATTATGGACTGAAACAAAGTAGTCACCGGTTCTGGCTGATCTGAGAATGGAGGTGTTTGAGTCTTCCAATTGTACAGATCAGTAGTTGTAAAGGGTATATATATTAAATGTGAGGTCCCGGAGCGAGGGTCCACTGTCTCTCTTAAGGGACAGGCTTTAGTTTCCTTCAAGGGATAGACATTGCTCTCTTCCCCTTCTTTTTCTAGCTCTGGGATATCTTTATACTCATCTTCTGCCTCTGCATCTTCTTTCCATGTCTAAGATCTGGTTTTGGCAGGGGTAGCATTGGAGGGGTTTCTTGGTCCACCCCCAGCTCCCCCTACTTGCTCTTCTACAGGCCCTTCCACTCTCTCTCCTCCTCTAGGCAGTGAGGGAGCATATGGTGGTGGGGGCACCTCTTCTTCTTGGGTTTGTTGAACAGGCTTAGCCTTTGGCTGGAGCCTAGCTTCTAGAGGGGCAGTGGGGCAGGCAGTATCTCGCTTTACTGGCACCACAGGATAGATGCCTCCCTTTGGTGGTCGCCTTCTTGACTGTGGATTCATCCTCCTTCCTTTCCCTAGGGCCATAAGCTGCACCTCCTTCTTCCTAGCCCGGTACCCCGGCCAGTCCTTAACCCAGGGAGGGGGATTCAAACAAGTATCAAACCATGACTGTGCAAGTGTGCATATATAATCTGATCATCATGATACTTAAGAGTAAAGTGATAAACATCTAGGGCAGTTGTTTCATCAAAAGTCCCTTCCTTTGGCCTGCCTAAATCAAATGTAGGCCACTCTAAGGTACAGAAAATTTCCAACAGCTCAGGGGTTGGATTCTCCCCTGACTGGACCCATCCTCCATACACCTCCTGGAAATGTTTCAACATCAATGCCAGGGGGGTATTTTCTGGGGATGAGCATGAACCACCCATTATCAACACAGAGCCCAGACAAGACAAGACAGTCTAGGGATTAATAACAGTGAGAAAGCAGTAAGGGGTCTGCTTCTCAGGAGGCCCTACGCACTCGCTTCTCGTCTTTGACGACCTGACGAAGTCGCCCAGGCAGGAAATGCGTCTCGGAGATTCACACACCAATCGCCCTAGGCGTTCCATTCATGTCATTCACATGACAAGTTTCCAACCCAATACCTACAGCAACAGCGGGTTCAGTTGAGTCCCTCCGACTCACTTACTTGGGCCGTGCTAGGGGGTGATCAAGCCCCTCTTCGTTTCAAAACGAAACGGTAACCCCAGTTACTCCATACTCACTTGTCCCGGGACTTCCCTGGTCCTTTCGTTCTTGATCTGTTAGCCGGTTGTTGACGTTCCAGGAGGCACCTCTGACTCCTGAGAAAGTAGAATCTGTTCCTGAAAACACTCAGGAGGCGCCCACAGCTTCACCTCTATCCGGAATCAGCGAAGTACCAGACTGGAAGTCAAGAGGGACCTCAAAAGTCCCCTCAAATCCCAGGACGAGCCCCTAATTATGTAGCAGGACTAGGGATTTGCCCAAGGACTTGAAACCAAACAGAATTTCAAGAAGGAAAATTTATTACGCTGGCTGGCTCAGATGTGATATCATATCACTTCAAAATCTCTGATGCTGAAATAGTCAAGCTTGCTTACATCACATAGCATGTGGTATATAGTTGATTACAAGCTTACAATATTTTAGCTTCATCATCAGAATCAATTGACCCAGACATGACTTTTCTTAGTGCAGCATAAATCTAGACAAATTCTCTTAAATCATCAGTTTTATCTTTCAGGCAGTCTATTCCGAGATACACAATGCTGTATACTTCTTCTTTTCTCAGGCTACAAGTTTCCTGTTCCAACAGTATCTAGCTGACTTGACAGATATATTTTACTCTGAAGAAGGATTTTATTTAATCTTTCTAAATGTTAGTTAATCAGAACAATATTATAACACTTATTAGTTAATAATCAATATAATATAAAACATTTTCCTTGAGGCCTGCTATAATATTACCACCACTTCCTTATTCAAAGCCATGGCTAATACTGGGTGCTTGGAGAGAGGCCACATTCGAGGACTTAGGTCCAGAACCAGAGACTGGATCAGCACCAGCACATGTCCTCTTGTAGGGGACAGTCTCTGGAGTTCAGGGGTGTGTGATTCGGGGTGATCCAAAGATTGTTTTGGGTTTCAGAAGGCTTATATTTTCACCACTTCCGTATTCAAAGCCATGTCTAATACTGGGTGCTTGGAGGGAGGCCACATTCGAGGACTTAGGTCCAGAACCAGAGACTGGATCAGCACCAGCACATGTCCTCTTGTAGGGGACAGTCTCTGGAGTTCAGGGGTGTGTGATTTGGGGTGATCCAAAGATTGTTTTGGGTTTCAGAGTGCTTATATTTTCACCACTTCCTTATTCAAAGCCATGTCTAATACAGGGTGCTTCGAGGGAGGCCACATAGTAGGACTTAGGTCCAGAACCAGAGACTGGATCAGCACCAGCACATGTCCTCTTGTAGGGGACAGTCTCTGGAGTTCAGGGGTGTGTGATTTGGGGTGATCCAAAGATTTTTTTGGGTTTCAGAGGGCTTATATTTTCACCGCTTCCTTATTCAAAGCCATGGCTAATACTGGGTGCTTGGAGAGAGGCCACATTTGAGGCCTTAGGTCCAGAACCAGAGACTGGATCAGCACCAGCACATGTCCTCTTGTAGGAGACAATCTCTGGAGTTCAGGGGTGTGTGATTTGGGGTGATCCAAAGATTTTTTTGGGTTTCAGAGAGCTTATATTACCACCACTTCCTTATTCAAAGCCATATCTAATACAGGGTGCTTGGAGGGGGGGCCACATTCGCGGCCTTAGGTCCAGAACCAGAGACTGGATCAGCTCCAGCACATGTCCTCTTGTAGGGGACAGTCTCTGGAGTTCAGGGGTGTGTGATTCGGGGTGATCCAAAGATTGTTTTGGGTTTCAGAAGGCTTATATTTTCACCACTTCCGTATTCAAAGCCATGTCTAATACTGGGTGCTTGGAGGGAGGCCACATTCGAGGACTTAGGTCCAGAACCAGAGACTGGATCAGCACCAGCACATGTCCTCTTGTAGGGGACAGTCTCTGGAGTTCAGGGGTGTGTGATTTGGGGTGATCCAAAGATTGTTTTGGGTTTCAGAGGGCTTATATTTTCCCCGCTTCCATATTCAAAGCCATGTCTAATATAGGGTGCTTGGAAAGAGGCCACATTTGAGGCCTTAGGTCCAGAACCAGAGACTGGATCAGCACCAGCACATTGTCCTCTTGTAGGGGACAGTCTCTGGAGTTCAGTGGTGTATGATTTGGGGTGATCCAAAGATTGTTTTGGGTTTCAGAGTGCTTATATTTTCACCACTTCCTTATTCAAAGCCATGTCTAATACAGGGTGCTTCGAGGGAGGCCACATAGTAGGGCTTAGGTCCAGAACCAGAGACTGGATCAGCACCAGCACATGTCCTCTTGTAGGGGACAATCTCTGGAGTTCAGGGGTGTGTGATTTGGGGTGATCCAAAGATTTTTTGGGGTTTCAGAGAGCTTATATTACCACCACTTCCTTATTCAAAGCCATATCTAATACAGGGTGCTTGGAGAGGGGGCCACATTCGAGGACTTAGGTCCAGAACCAGAGACTGGATCAGCACCAGCACATGTCCTCTTGTAGGGGACAGTCTCTGGAGTTCAGGGGTGTGTGATTAGGGGTGATCCAAAGATTTTTTTGGGTTTCAGAGGGCTTATATTTTCACCGCTTCCTTATTCAAAGCCATGGCTAATACTGGGTGCTTGGAGAGAGGCCACATTCGCGGCCTTAGGTCCAGAACCAGAGACTGGATCAGCACCGGCACATGTCCTCTTGTAGGGGACAGTCTCTGGAGTTCAGGGGTGTATGATTCGGGGTGATCCAAAGATTGTTTTGGGTTTCAGAAGGCTTATATTTTCACCACTTCCGTATTCAAAGCCATGTCTAATACTGGGTGCTTGGAGGGAGGCCACATTCGAGGACTTAGGTCCAGAACCAGAGACTGGATCAGCACCAGCACATGTCCTCTTGTAGGGGACAGTCTCTGGAGTTCAGGGGTGTGTGATTTGGGGTGATCCAAAGATTGTTTTGGGTTTCAGAGGGCTTATATTTTCACCGCTTCCTTATTCAAAGCCATGTCTAATACAGGGTGCTTGGAGGGAGGCCACATAGTAGGGCGTAGGTCCAGAACCAGAGACTGGATCAGCACCAGCACATGTCCTCTTGTAGGGGACAATCTCTGGAGTTCAGGGGTGTGTGATTTGGGGTGATCCAAAGATTTTTTTGGGTTTCAGAGAGCTTATATTACCACCACTTCCTTATTCAAAGCCATATCTAATACAGGGTGCTTGGAGGGGGGCCACATTCGAGGCCTTAGGTCCAGAACCAGAGACTGGATCAGCACCAGCACATGTCCTCTTGTAGGGGACAGTCTCTGGAGTTCAGGGGTGTGTGATTTGGGGTGATCCAAAGATTGTTTTGGGTTTCAGAGGGCTTATATTTTCACCACTTCCTTATTCAAAGCCATGGCTAATATAGGGCGCTTGGAAAGAGGCCACATTTGAGGGCTTAGGTCCAGAACCAGAGACTGGATCAGCACCAGCACATGTCCTCTTGTAGGGGACAGTCTCTGGAGTTCAGGGGTGTGTGATTTGGGGTGATCCAAAGATTGTTTTGGGTTTCAGAGGGCTTATATTTTCACCACTTCCTTATTCAAAGCCATGTCTAATACAGGGTGCTTCGAGGGAGGCCACATAGTAGGGCTTAGGTCCAGAACCAGAGACTGGATCAGCACCAGCACATGTCCTCTTGTAGGGGACAATCTCTGGAGTTCAGGGGTGTGTGATTTGGGGTGATCCAAAGATTTTTTTGGGTTTCAGAGAGCTTATATTACCACCACTTCCTTATTCAAAGCCATATCTAATACAGGGTGCTTGCAGGGGGGCCACATTCGATCAAAAGTTTTTTTCTGCTGCAGCTGCCGCCCCTTTCTTCTTATTGAATTGTTCTGGGGACATCCTATTTTGAAGCTGTTTACTCATGATCTGGTTTTTGTAGGACGACCCAGTATAGGTCCCCTTAGAGTGCTGAGTCTTGTGAATATGGAGGTGTATAATATGTGCCCCTGGAAACTTCATTTTGGAGTTGTAGCTTTTCAGTTTCCCACAATATTTTTCTTTGGCTTTGCCGCTTTGCGAATAACGAATAAGGAATAAGGAATTGCGAATAAGGAACTGGGAACTGGGAACCAACTTCAGCTTCGTATGAAACACCCAGTAAAAACACTGAAGAAACAGTCTACTTGTGTGGGGTAAAGACAGATAAGGTTGCTCAGGGTACTGAACTGAGAGAGGTGGTACAAATAAATGGGAGAGATACTTTAGCCATTCTAGACACAGGGGCCTCAGTAACACTGGTCAGGGAGGATTTTGTTAATAAGAAAAACCTGATTCCAGATAAGCAAATATCCTTACAAGGTGTGTGGGGAAATTCTAAAAGAGTGCCACTAGCACGGCTAAAAATTAACTGGAGAGGAAAAGAAGAATATTTTCCTGTAGCAGTTATTAAAGAACAGAAAATGCCAGTAGTATTGGGAAGAGATGTAATGGGAGCAAACGCAAGAATTCAAATATGCACTGACTCCAATGATTTGCTACAAGCTGAAGCCAGGGGAGCAGAAGACAAGCCCCTAGGTATCTTAGCAACAGACACAATTGATACATTGCAGGAGGGAAAGAGAAAGAGACAAACTCCTGTTAGTATTACTACTGAAATGTCCCAAGAAAAAGAAAGAGGCATAAATAAAAACCCTGAGGAGCTTAAAAAAGAAATTATGAAGGATCCTGAGTTAAAGGACATAAAAGAGGAGGCCAGGCAGAATGAGATGAATGCAGAAACAGACATTTTTGCATGGGAAAATGAGTTGTTACAGAAAAGGGTTACTAACCTAAAGCTAATTTGTGAAAAAAATAGATAGGTCAGAGCAAGAAAACTCTTACCTGGATATAGGAAACAGAATGCCAAAAAAGACTCTAACTAGCCAGAGAAACCCCAGATTTCAACTAGAGTCCTTAGAGAAACAGAATACACAAATTGATGAAGAGAATTTAGAACTCAGAACAGTTGAATCTGTGAAAAGTATGAACCTCATGGTGGCTCAGTTACAATTTGAAAACAAGGAACTGGGAAGTGAGAACCTACAGCTTCAGAAAAGTCTAAGGCTTAGGAAAACATCTTTTAAGAAGGCTGAACATTTAGAAGTCAGTTACCAAGGTTTGGATACAAAAAACCAAAGGCTGCAAAAAGCCCTAGAAAACACCAACAAAAAGATTCAGCATTTAGAAATGTTGATTTATTTTGCCATAGTTACCCTTTTAATTGTCTTTCTACTAATGCACAGGAGCTATCAGTCAGTTAGAAATAGACTTTATGTAAGAAGAGAGAAACAACTTGATAGTACAGTTGCTGAACTGGTTGAAGACAAATGTAAAGTACTAGAAAAGTTCAGCATGTGCAAAAACAGAATAAAGAGTTAGGAAACTCCTTGAAGGATGCTAGCCTACTAAATGAGTCACCCAGTGCATCAAACATGAAGAGAGCATGTAAAGAACTGAGCAGCTCAAGCTGTGTTCGTAAGAAAGAAATAGACTGTTTGGAAAAGAACAGAATATTGATAGAGAAACAACCAGAAGCAGCAAACAACGACCTAGTAGAGAAGGTCAAAGCCGAGATGACCTCAGCCCAGCAGTGGAACATCCCAGAGAGCGAGATGACCTCAGCCGAGGAGTGGAACATCCCAGAGAGGGAGATGACACCCCAGGAGAGGAGGAACGCAAGTTAAAGAAACCCAAGACTTTAAACCAAAAACCACAGAAGAGTGAGAAGTGGACTTAACTGGAACTACAGAGACAATAAAACATTCCCTAAGCCGGAGAAAGCTGCACACAACTCTTCTGGAAAACAGATGTGTTCCGCTTAAGGAGAAGGGGGGGATTTGTAATGATTTCAAGAAATAGGTGTATGTGTCTTTAAATGTTTGGTGAGATAGGTGAAGAGTGGGGGTGAAAGAGAGAGATGAGTTAGTGATATGATTGGTTGATGACAGAGTGGGCGGAGTGAAGGCGGTTTTCAGTTACTGAGGAAGAGAAAAAGATTCAGTTAGGGCAAGAGAGGCGAGCTGTGTGCAGCCTGAGTGTGTTCATGTATTTGTGAGGGAAAGGCAACCTGAGTGGAAGCCTGAACTGAGTGTGTCTGTGAGACTATATATTCATTCTATTTGAAGCAGGCAAACTGTGTGTGCGCCTGAGAGAGGAAGGATTGAGAGTGAAAAGAAAACAGGCTAGCTGTGTGCTGTCTGAGGAGTTCTCTGTGAGGGAAATATAGAGCCTAGAGAAAGAGGCTAACTGTGTGTGAAGCCTTACAAGAGATCTGTGTGAATGAGTTTGGATGAAGCAACTAGAAGAACTAAGAACTACTTTTATGTAACCAATACGCTTCTTAAAAAAATAAACTTTGTTTTGTTATATCCCAGAGTTATCTCCCATTCCTATCCTCAGGGCCACATAGAACCACGAAGGAGCCTGACGCTCAAACACGTTACAAAAGGGAAAATTTAAATAAAATATTTTGGAATAATATATTCCTGGTGGCAGCAAACTACCCAGAGGGTGTAAGGGGGAGATTTAAAGCAAAATCCACCCTAAAGAAAGTGAAGATCATAACAACCAGTATATAATTTAATTCAACAAATGAAAGTGCAAAAGTATCATTAAAAACAGCAACAGTGTGATTCAATATGTAAGTACCATACCCTTGTATAATACACATAGTAAATTTTAAAATATACAGATATATTAATACACTTTCAGTGCAATCCTAAACCCAGGAACCATGATCTAAGCCCATTGATTTCAATGAGCTAAGACTGGAGTAACTCTTTTTAGGATTGCATTGTTAATCTCTCTATATATAGAACCAGAACCTCACACATTTCAGCCCAAGGGCCTTCCTCAGCAGTATATATTCATACAAAGCACTCCATCAATATAACTTAATAAATCCTAAATATAGGACCTTGCACAAAATGAATACAAAGATGTTGCATAAAACAGTCATAGAGCAAATGAGTTCAAATCTTCCCATGAAAAGTTTAAAGTGCAGTGTGGGCAACTCATCAAGATAAAAGTTTTTTCCTTTGCCCATAGATCTCCTTTGGCCAGGTCAGAAATATTCCAACCAAAGATGGAATGCTAATTCATAAACAGAAATTTGTATACTGAATATATACCAGAATAATGGCTGGTTCAGGATTATCTGGGTATACCAAATAACATTAAAGAATCCCAAATAAAATCAGGATACCATATACATTAAGGCTGGATAAACCCAAATATATTCAGGGCTATCCAGCAAACAGAGCTACATTTTAAAACTGGCTAGCTGCTCTTGCAAGTTCTTTCGCGTGTGTTTGACAACTTTTCCATGGCTTTGCAGGACCTTTTCCCCCCAGGGGATGGGGGAATGAGGCAGGAGGGAGGGGGAGTGACCGAGCCCCCCACCCTTTGCCTGCTTCTCAGACTTGTCTGGTAATGGTTTGATGTTGGTTGTTAGTTTTGTTGGGCTTGCAACAGTGTCTTGTTTGGTTCAGTTTGTGGGGTTTTTTTACATTGGTTCTGCTGGGATTATCTGGTTTGGAGTTGGTTCTGCTGTGCTTGCACTGGCCGTGGGTCCTGCCTGCTTGGGTTCGTTGAGTGACACTGGTTCTATTGGTCTTGCAACAGTATCCTTCCTTGCTTCATTTTAGTTCTGTTGAGATTATTTTGGTTGACATTGGTTCTGCTGGGATTCTGTTTTGACATTGGTTCTGCTGGGATTCTGTTTTGACATTGGTTTTGCTGGGATTCTCTGGACTGACATTTGTTCCCCTTGCTTCTATTCCAGTGGGATTCTCTGATTTGGAAGGATCTGCTAAATACACAAATTACTACATCAGTTTTGCCTCAGGTTCAGCAACTTGTGGCTCAGTTCAGAACCAAATATAGTTCTTTAAAAAAGAAAAACCAAGTTTTAAAGTTAAGGTATATTGGAGGGATAGGTGGGATGCTAGAATAAGCAGCTTGTGATGGGAATGGCAGGCAAAGATTTTTTTATTGGACTAAAGGGCTTCTTAGAGATGATCTACAGAATGATAGAGGTGAACAGTTGCCAGTAATCCATGTGTAAACCATGCATAGATATGATAGTGCACTAAAACAATTTCTCCTGTATATATTTATTACTTATTGCAAGACCTCACAACAACCAGTGTTTGGAACTGCAGAAACTTTATGGGTTATTAATTAATATATCATTATCAGTAATGTTAAGTTGTGGAGGGAAGGTGGCATGGTATAGCCTGATCTCATCAGATCTCAGACGCTAAGCAGGGTCAGTACTTGGATGGGAAACCACCAAGGAAGACTCTGCGGAGGAAGTCAATGGGAAACCACTTCTGCTTCTCATTTGCCTTGAAAGCCCCTTTGCTGGAGTCGCCATAAGTCAGATGTGACTCGACGGCACATACTCATGCAATGTTAAGTTATGTAGCTTCAGTTAAGCAAACGAGCCTTCTTATATTGGCTATTTTTGATCTATTGCTCTGAGTTTTGATGCAGTTTAGCTCTTAAATTATGAAAGGTTGCTGACTCCCCCTGTCAAAGATCATCCTGCATTTCTAAGCACTTGTAAAAGAGGAAGCAAAAGAATAATATTCTTCCTTTGACAATAGTGGGAACTAGTTCACAGAGACAGCCCCAGATTATTTGTAAAACTGCGCCTGGGCTGTACCTTTTCAGTTTGAAGACATCTTTACCCAGGGTTTTTTTTCCGGGAAAAGAGGTAGTGGAACTCAGTGGGTTGCCCTCAGAGAAAATGGTCACATGGCTGGTGGCCCCGCCCCCTGATCTCCAGACATAGGGGAGTTTAGATTGCCCTCTGCACCACTTGGCAGCGCGGAGGGGAATCTAAACTCCCCTCTGTTTGGAGATCAGGGGGCGGGGCCACCAGCCATGTGACCATTTTCAAGAGGTTCCAGAACTCCATTCCCCCACATTCCCCCTGAAAAAAGCCCTGTCTTTACCAGAGAATTCCTGCCACCCTTCCAAAACTACCCTTCAGTACTTCAGGAAAGCTGTGACAATTAAACTGATATCAAACCAACATAAACTTATCATATAGATACACTTAAAGTAGACACCTTTATAGAGCCAATCGGGCAGATTTCCTAGAGCTTAAAGCATCACCCTTGGTATAGATAACTGAACTAATATAAGTATTAATAATGATACAAACAAGTCAATGAAGGGGAAAGGACATGGTGTCCCATAATGTTTTACTGGGAGAATTAATTGGAATATGCTGATAAAGATTAAGTGGATCCTGTAAGAAATACAGTGATTCCTTTTTAACAGAGAAGGCTTCCCTACATCTGCAAGTAGCAAACCACACTTAAAACCTTCTGTCCTGTTTCAGCCATTGGTTTGCCCGGGCAAATGATTAAAATGTTCGGTAATTAAACTTGAGGGAAACAACAAGGAGATGCAAGATGTGTTGTGGGCTAGGTTTAAACATTATTTAAAGGAACGGAGTAGGGAAGACATTTTTCAGGACCTGTGATTTCCAGAAGGTGTTTGGGGGAGGGGGGTTAAGGGAGGCTCTATTCTTCAAATCTCAGGGGAAGGGATTGTTTGAGAGACAGCTTCTTTTTGCGATGGGTGAACTTATTCCACTTTTATTTCAGGCGATGAGGTTTTGCTGGTTTTTCTATTGTTTAAAAACAACCAAAAAACCTGCTTGACCAGAGGCAACAATAGGACAAAAGTAACATATAGGCACATATCTAGAGGAGTTAGCTATGTTAGTCTGTAGTCGCAAAATAGTAAAGAGTCTAGCAGCACCTTTAAGACTAACTAACTTTATTGTAGCATGAGCTTTCGAGAACCACAGTTCTCTTCATCAGTGCATCTGACAAAGAGACCTGTGGCTATCGAAAGCTTATGCTACAGTAAAATTGGTTAGTTGTATAGGCACAGGATGCAAAGCAATGCCCTTGTGGGAATAGAAATAAATTGCTTTCCACACCCGAGGGGAGGGGGTTTGTATAATTTGCCTGTGGCTTCTGATATAGCACAGCAGCAATGGGGTGTCCGCATGGCAGGTTTCCTCATTATTTCCCATCTCTACCCCCCCAGCAGTAGCTGCCACCCATCCATCCAATGCCCCCCAGGACTTTTTCAGTGTTTTGAAAAAACAGCAAATGAATATCATTACATGATATAATGTTATAATAATCTGTGTATCATTTTCTATGAATTTCCAGCTTTCATTTTTTAAAAAAAGTACATCTGGCCTCTTTCATTGTTGAGATGTAAGGGGAAAGGCATATCTCCATAATGAAAGAGATTAAACACAAATTTCTTTTAAAAACAAAACCTGGGGATTCACAGAAAATACACAAATTGTTATAATGGTATTCATTTGCTGATTTTTAAAAAACAAAACACCCCCTCCCAAAAGGGTATGGGGAATTGGCTACCGTAGGAAGAAGGGAAATGACTGCAGTGCAGCTGAACTGGAAAGATCTAAACTTTCCCATCCACATGGTAGCCATGTGGCTTTGCTATGATCTTTTCCAAAACTTTGCATAAAAATTAGATTTAAGAATGATCAGAGAACAGCCTGTAAACGTTCCTTCTGTAGTTGGCAGTTGCTGGGAAGCTTGGGTGAAAGGAGGGGAAATGTTTGTAAATAAATAAAACTCTTTGTAAATAAAGATATTTATTGCTCAACAAACATGGTATGCTGTTTGTTAGGTGGACTGCAGGACCCAACAATGAGCTAAATGATGTTATTTGCACAAAGATACAAGTGCAAACAAGTGCGGAAAATGTGGATACAACAAAACCTAAACCTAACTAAGTTCCCCAGCCAATGCATTATCTGTTTCTTGCTGCTTGAATGTGCTAAACATATATGCTAGGGGGAGAAGCATGCCCTAAAGCACCCAACACAAGTAAGTTTTGCTGGGCTGCCCTCTCCACAGGAGCATGGCTGTAATTTAGGCTAGAGATGGGCACGAACAGCAATATGCACTAAAAAAAAAACACGAACAGCCCAATCTGTTGTTTGCGAACAAGCTGTTCGTGAGGCCCCATTCTAAACAAACAGGTGGTCATTGCAAGACTCGTTCATTGCTGTTCATTGGTGTTTGTCAAGCCAGTCACTCTGGCACATGCAATCAATTCCCTTGGCAACTTAGGCAAGGATTGTCTGAACTCTGTCTGAACTCCTGCTGTTGCCCTGGAAACCCCAATCTAAACCCAATTTAGCTTGATAGGCAGGTCTTCCTTCAAAGTGTGGACTGGAGCTCCACATTTGTTACAAGAGGAAAAGACCAGGGGGGAGGGGGCTCCCAGCTCTGGCTTTCAGGGAGAGACAGTTGTTGTTAGAGAGACAGGGTAAGTGCACTGGAGCTTGAATTTTCTTTGTATGTGGTGGGATAGGGATCTACCCCTTCAGGTTCCAGGGCTGCTGCCAGGCTCTGGGGCCAAGCTATTATTTATTATTGGTATCTTTCCTGCTGCCTGCTCAGGTAAGGTTTCTGGGAGTGGTGCGGTAGGGAACTTGATGGCTGGAGGAGAGCCTGCTGGCCCCCACGAACAACAAACATGTTCATGAACAGGATCATGTTCATCAATGTTCATTGTTCGTTGTTCGTGGATGGCAATGAACAATGAACAATGAACACCATGTTCAGTTTTTTTTTTCTGCTCGTGCCCATGTCTAACTTAGGCTGACCAGAGCTGGTGCCCCTGAGGGTTGTTCCTCGTGGTAGGGTGCAGTATACTGGTTAGGCTTGTTGCAAAGTGGTCTTGCTGATGCTGCCACATCAGTCCATGCCCCACTGTACTGACTGCAGCCATCGTAATTTCCAAGTTCTGCTGCAGAGCATCTTGGAATACCTGTCAATCACTTCTGCTTTCCTCAATCAGCTCAGCATCTCCACATGACAATTGACCTCCTCCAGTTCCCTTTTTCTTCCATCAATTTCCTCATAGTACTCAGTAGCAGACTGTGTCATCAGTCACTCAGCAACACTTTACAGTCCTGCAAGCCATCTCTTCATGGTTCTTGCCTTGGCCCGATATGTGACAAAGTACAAGTGACATTTTCCAAGTTAATTCAAGTGAACACAACTCCACATGCTTGTCCTCCTTTCTGCTGTACACTTTCCCATAGGCAATCATTCCTGTGTACAAATGGGCATGGGTTTGACATTCATTCCCCCACCTTTTGGGGGAGTATTGCATCCCATGGGTCTGTAAAAATATGATCACAATAACAATAACAACAACAACAACATTTGATTTATATACTGCCCCTTCAGGACAATTTAATGTCCACTCAAAGCGGTTTACAAAGTGTGTTATTACTATCCTCACAACAATCACCCTGTGAGGTGGGTGGGGCTGAGAGAGCTCCGAGAAGCTGTGACTGACACAAGGTCACCCAGTTGGCTTCAAGTGGAGGATTGGGGATTCAAACCTGGTTCTCCAGATTAGAGTCCTGCCGCTCTTAACCACTATACCAAACTAGCTCTTCTGTTACCACAGAAGGTCTTCCCCCCCCCACACACACACACCTGATTCTGGCAGAAGGGTAGATAAAAGCAAGCATTACTGTTAGAGCACTGTTCCCTGTTCCCTAGCATTGAAAGCAGGCATGAATGTAGGTATGAAAAACTTCCTTACAAGCTGGGCTTTTTTCTGGGAAAAGAGGTGGTGGATCTCTTCATTATCATATGTGCGCACGCCAAGCACGTGCGTGCCACTGGAAGCACATAATGACATCACTTCTGGGAAGTGACATCACTACTGGAAGTGACCTTGCTTCCCAGAAGTGACCTCGCTTCCTGGAAGTGAGGTCATTGCACAGGGCGCAATCACCCCCCGGAGCACTCCCTCAATTCGAGCTCGCTCACCTCCCCGCCTCTTACCTGACAGCAATGTTTCTTCTAAGCGGTGCAGTGTTGTGTGTCAGAACTGTGGCTAGATAATATACTCATTTCAGACTACCTCCTGCAATCAGACAACAGTCCATTGTTTCCAAAAGGATTTTACTGGAGAAATAGTTCATTATAGTCCACTAGCCTGAATGCAATATTCAGGATGGTACATATACATTGTTACCAATGACAGGCAAAGCATAAGGTACAGAGTAACAGATCACAGCAGGCCCAACCTCCCCCCATAGTTCTCAAAACAACCCCTTTGAAGTCGGAAGAGCGAGAATCTCCCAAGGCCGGTTCTTGGTGGAACGTCGGTAGCCAAAACAATCCTTTGCTGCGAGATAGCTGCCTGGGAACCTTGGCACCTGGAAGAGAGCACTTAAACACGGAAAAGATTAAAAATGGAGTCGGTTACGCAAAGGCATATAAAAAAGCAGTCTGGACCTGACATCGTGAGCCAGAAATCTACTTTGTGAGCAGCAAATTGCAAGTTAGGTCATGCCTTTTCCAAAACCAGAATCCATTTGATTAAAAGACTTTTGAATTAGATTGTCTGAGGCATTGGTATTGGGTGCCATCAATATTTGATGACACCCACTTATGCATGTGGTTCTCAAAAGCTTATGCCTCAATACAGTCGGTTAGTCTTAAAGGTGCTACTGGACTCTTTACTATTTTGCAACTACAGACTAACATGGGAAAGAAAGAAAGAAAGAAAGAAAGAAAGAAAGAAAGAAAGAAAGAAAGAAAGAAAGAAAGAAAGAAAGAAAGAAAGAAAGAAAGAAAGAAAGAAAGAAAGAAAGAAAGAAAGAAAAAGAAATTAGTTGTTGTTATTTAAGCAATGGGTTTTCCTTTCAAGACAGCATGGATACTGTTACTGTCTGAAAGGGCTATAAGTGGGAATTAGGGCTTTAGACACATACAATGGATGGATGTAAAGGAACAGCCCGATTACAGGTTAGGGAAAAGGTACCCAGTGGGAGGGAGGAGACAGTGGGTACTTGGCCATCTTTGGCTAACCCAAACTACCTTGGTTTTCCCATGGTAGAGTAAATGTTTGATGTTCACGGCCATCTGGTAATGGGGTACAAACCAAAGCAGAACCCCTCAACTGCAAACTAAATCCAAAAGTGGATAAACAATGACCGAGGGGACAAAATACAAGCAAGTCAATACAATGATTTTTATAAAGTGCAAAAGTGACCAAATGCTAGTGCTAATAAATAATAAATATACAGTAGATGAAAATTCATATCAAAATATTCAAGAGATCAATATCATATCAAAATGTTGCACAATCAATGTCCTTAATAAATAACATACAAAATTATTAGACGGCTGAATAGTCCACTTCTAGTGGTTATATAAAGAGTATATTTCCAGAAGCACAATCCATTCAATAGCTTGAATGGATTGTTGTGTTTTCTTGCAAACTTATGTGAGACAAGAAAAGGCAACACATAAGTAGTCTTTAAAAAGGCAACTTTTAGGTGAGGGCAGCTGGGGCACAACATAATTTACAATGAAAAGAGCCAGCTAAGCTTCTGTTTAAATGCCCTCCATGTTACAAGATCTTTTGCCTTCTTGTACTCAAATATACAAGAATTGTATGTTAGCGTGGGTGTGCTGGTGGACTGGAGAAATAGTACCTTTTAAAATGATATTTTATCTTGCATTTCTCCCCAGCAGGAACTCAAAGTGGCTTAAAATACTAACAAAAGTTAAATAAATGTAGCCAAACTAAACACAGTGTATTTGTCCATCAGGCACAGGTGAGAAACCAAGGGTCAAGAGCTCTCAGCCACACCCAAGTTTTAAGTGCCCACAACTCAAGAGAGACAAACACTCTGCCTATATCTTGCAAGCCATGTTCCCACAATTCCTCTTTCAGTTTTTTCCTGTTCTGCTAATGTTGCCAACCCAACTGGAAGAGGTTACATGCTGCAGCACAAAGATCTCACGTTTAGAACAGCAGCACAGCAAAAAGAAGAGAGTTTTCTTCCCTCTCGGTCTATTTATTTATTTTTCATTTGTACCCACTTTTCTCCTCAATGAGGATCCTAAGCAGCTTACATCATTCTCTCCTACTACTTTTTATCCTAGCAATAATCTTGTGATGTATGTTAGACTGAGAGTATGTGACTGGTTCAAAGGTACCCAGCAAGCTTCCACAGCAAAGTGGGAGTTTGAACCTGGAACTCCCAGATACTAATCCAACACTTTAACCCTTAGATTGTGGGGTATTTCGCACTGGCAGCATGGCAAAGTTAGTAGATGAAGTTATGCTGAGAGAGTAAAAAGGTTAGAGAAATATCCTGCATCCCTTTCAGCTAAATTATGTGTGAATTACTGCCTGAGAAGAGGAAGTGGAACATAGCTGAGGAAAATGGCAGCCATGTTTTACAGTGCCCTTCCTTGATATGACATTGCTTACTGCTGTGAGAAGAAAAAGAGAATGCAGGCAGCTAAAATGGATGCCACATTACCAGTCACTACCAACATGACCCTCCGCATCTCCCTTACCAACAATTCTGAGTAAAGCACTTTATACATTAAAAATGTGCCACGTAAAATATTTATTTCTGAATGCCCTGGATTGATTTTTAAGGAACCTATTAGCAGCTCAAGAAATACATATCTGAATGTACATCAACAGCCATCAGCAAAAACAGAGGGCAGGCTCTTTTCTACTTGTCACAAGGGATCACCCAGTCCTCTCCTACGCCTTTATTTACTGGTTGACAGATGAAAATCAATGGTCTGTGCCTTTTCAGTGTCCGGTGTGCAAAGTTCATGTAAAAAGCTCATAAGCAGGAACACATGCTTGCTAAGTTACAAAGTCTACTCAAGCTGGAGTGAATACTGCTTGTCTCTGTTGGATAGAGGAAATAACAGAAAACAGAAAGAAGATTTCTTTTCAAATACTTTGGATTTTTGTCATCATACCACCATTGTAGATCTAGATATAGGTCCAGTTTAAATGTTGAAATTTAACTAAACACAACCAATAGGTTGGATCCAGCCATCCAAGGGATCTTCCTCACAGGTTATCTGCCCTGAGTTCAATACCTGTGGGAAGCGTTTTTTCCCCTGCTTCTCCACAGCATTGTGATGCATCAATGCACCTCGGAGGGTTTCTCTGGCTTTTCTCCAATCTTTCTCAAACCTGCTTTGCTCAGAAATTTTGGGAAAGATCACAGTAAATCCCACATCATTTTCCCTGTCCCAGTGGCAGCCATTTCCCTCCCATCACTGGTTGGGGTGCATTTTTAAAAAATGGACACTATAATAACATATCAATATACCATAGTAACCATAGGTGTCACAGGTTCTCTGAAGTCTCAGCTTTCATTTTTAAAAAGTAAGCCTATAACTCCTCCCCCTTGAGATATAATTAAAAAGGTGTATCATTGCAAAAAAAGGGACGAGAGGTTAACTTTTTTAAAACAATGAAAGGTAGCAATTCAGAGAAACTCCTGCACCTATTATTACAATGGTTCATCAATATAATAATATTCTTGTATCTTGTTTTAAAAATTGCAAGAGCCCTGGTGGCTTTGGGGAGGGGTGGCCACTTCCAGGAGACTGGGGCAGAGAAACTGTGGGGAAGCCCTATTGCTACTGAGTTTTATCAGCAGCTGCTGCAGCAACCAAGAAACCACAAAATTCTGTACCTGTGTGTTATTCTGTTTTTAGTATATGTGCTACTGAAGTGAACACAATCCTGCCCCTGTGTGGAAGACTCTCAATTATACTTGTAACTACAGACCCCACCCAACATGGCTTTTGTACATGCAGATCCCCTCAATCCCAGCACAACTTTTTGGGGTGGCCAGAAGTAGACATGGGCACAAACAGCATTACGAATGGAAAAAAAACACAAATAGCCCATTCATCTGTTCACGAACAACTCCATTCTAAATGACTGCATTCTAAACGAACAAGTGATCATTGCAAGCCTCTTCGTTGCCTTCGTCAGCCATTCGTCAAGCCAGACAGTCTGGGGCCTTTCAATCAATTCCCCTGGCAACGGCAGGGACTGAACTCTGTCTGAACTCCTTCTGGCTTTCCTTCTGCCTTTAACCCTTCAAAGTACTTCCAGCAGAGAGTCCCGTTTTTGCCACTGTGAAGAGAAAATTACAACAAAGGGGGAGACCAATGGATCATGCCTTTTCCGGGGTGCAATCTCCCTGAAACCTGGGGGGTCTTTGGAGGACAGTGAGAACTATGTCCCCTACAAATTTGGTGGGTATTGGACATTGGGAAGGTCTGTTTGTAACCCCTCAAAGTAGCTTCCACCAGAGAGTCCTGGTTTTGCCACTGTGAAGAGAAAATAACAGTAAAGGGGGAGGACACATGGATCATGCCTTTCCCAGGGAGCAATCTCCCTGAAACCTGGGGGGTCTTTGGAGGACAGTGAGGACTATGTCCCCTGCAAATTTGGTGGCTATTGGACATTGGGAAGGTCAGTTTGTAGGGTGTTTAAAGGGCCCTGCCCCTTGCATGTGGCAGGAAAGGGCCCTTTAAACTATCAGCTGGCAGGTGACAGGGGGGAATTCCCCCTGCCACCTGATAGTTTAAAGGGATCTTTAAGGGGCAATGAACAACGAACATGTTTATGAACAAGGTCATGTTCATTACTGTTCGTTGTTCGTGGATGGCAATGAACAATGAACAGCTTGTTCAGGGTTTTCTTCCATTCATGCCCATGTCTAGTCAAAAGGGCCCTTTCTCCCTTTTTTACTGACAGAAAAGGTGGTTGTATCCAATCTCACTTTTGTACAGGGGGAATAGTGGTGTTTTCCCTCCCAACGTGTAGAACATTCCATTTCTGACATCAGCTCCAACTCATAGCTCAGGGACTAGACCAAGTTGCACCCAGTAAGTCGCTGGAGGCCACACCCACTCACCCAGGCCAGTTTCTATAATAAATTTGAAAAAAACAGTTTAGATTTTTGGGCTCACAAATGGTTGGGAGTTTGGAAGGTTGGCCCCTGTTGCTTGTAAACGAGCACTGCAAATTAAAGAGCATATGTTATATTTTATCTCTGCAAACATTACAGGCATTTGTGCAAAGCTGATCAGTCCAAAAACATATCATTTGTGGTAATTAACTATACTCTCCTCAATATCAATCCAGGAAGTGAAACTTTGTTACGAACCCACAGACATCAATCCAGAATGCAAAAAAAGGGTACACTGACTGAGGCTAGTCTGGAAAATGCCCAGCAGTTGTTCCATTAAAAAAATCAATATAATCTTCTCTCACTGCCAGAGTGCAAACTAGATCTGTGATTCCCTGGAATTGTCAGTAGCCATATTATTATAGCTACTCATACAAAACAGCATATTTGAGATTTTAATATGATTTGAAACACTACATTGGACTCAATGGGGAGGAAATCTGAGGTCCCAAAGCAGGAAAGAATTCATAGCATCAGTGCAGGATTAGGGGAATCGGAGCCTCCCACTGGCACAGCGACAGATGAAGCCAATGTTTTCAGAGTTGATTGATCATTTTAATTCACTCCCTCCTCCAAACAACAGCTTCAGGAAGCAGCTTTAATTCATTCACCCAGAGCCCCACTGAAAGTTCACAGGCATACGTGAAAAAGAATACTTCTATGGGGCCATAGCACCATGCCATCAAGTTGCTACTGAAAAATCACAATAACACAAGCAGAAAACATGATTCATTCATCCAGAGGACAGGAAGGGTTCTAAGCATCACTGTACAGCTAAGGGAAGCAAAGAGGCCAACAGAAACAAGATCCCAAGTGGCGGGATTTTCTTCACTGCTTATAAAAAATTATATTGTTCCATGCTTTGCAACAGAAATTGCCAAGGTCTCTTTTGCTACCGTACTGTAGAATTTTAGGGCGGGAAATTCACTTAACCAACCCCTGGAATCAAGGCCAGACATTCTTTAACCAAACTCACTGAGGGTACTAGCCATTGCCAGTACCAAAGTAATAATAATAATAATAACATTCGATTTATATACCGCCCTTCAGGACAACTTAATGCCCACTCAGAGCGGTTTACAAAGTGTTATTATTACCCCACAACAATCACCCTGTGAGGTGGGTGGGGCTGAGAGAGCTCCAGAGAACTGTGACTCGCCCAAGGTCACCCAGCTGGCTTCGTGGAGGAGTGGAGAATCAAACCCGGCTCTCCAGATTAGAGTCCCGTGCTCTTAACCACTACACCAAACTGGCTCTCACACCATCCCACAGAAGCCTGAAGTAAAAAAGGATAGCTTTTTAAAAAGCCGGTATCGGACAGGTTCTTCTAACTACATGTTCCATTTTTACCCGAGGTCCTCCAGCGGTTTGCATGATCAAATGTGTATTGCAAGTTCTGTGCTATGAACTTAATTCCAGGCATACATGGCCTGATCTGAATTGGGAACATGGCATGCAAAGAAGAGGGGCTTAAGCCTTCCCTCACTGCTGCTTTCCTGACCTAAAATAGCCCTGGGGGTGTAGTCATTGATGGGAGAACTCAGCACTTTTAAACTATTTTTGTTTTATTACCCACTCCTTACTAAAAGTTTAGATTTTGTTCTGAAATCTGGAAGGTCCCCTGGTTTGCAGAAATACCTACCCTAACTCATTGCATGGATTTTTATTAGCCGTGTGTGTGTGTGTGTGTGTGTGAGAGAGAGAGAGAGAGAGAGAGAGAGAGAGAGAGACTATAAGATATATGATTCTGACACTATCAGGATGGTCTCCTTCTAGCCTTCTTCCTCTACTTTCCCTCATGTCTTTTCTTTCCAGTTTTCTAAGCCAGAGGGCAGGGTTTCTCTTTTTCTGTGGATGTGAACCACTTTGAGAGACTATTGTTTGAAAAAATGGGATATAAACAGAGGGTTTCAGGTAGGTAGCCATGTTGGTCTGCAGTAGAATAGCAGGATTTTAGACCAGTGGCACCTTAGAGACCAACAGGGTGTAAGCTTTGGAAAGTCAGAGCTCTCTTCTTCAGATACTCCCATCATCATCCTCAAGCTAGAGGCCAGTTTTGAGTCTCCTAATTTTAGTTATGGAAGAGTTGTGCCAACTAAAGGCACCCTTAGCCTTAATTGCAAATAGCATTGGTGGGCTATAGCAGATGACCCAAGCCAGGTTCTCCCAATTGCCTTCAATTTTGACCCATCATCATCCTGAACGGAGTGTCCAAATTTCATATGCCTGGCTTTATTTTCTGAGAAGTTGTGCCTTTCAGAGACAACAATGACTTCCAATGGGAAAAGTAGGGGGTGGGCGTTTCTGAGGACTGCATGGGTCGAGATGATCCAATTCCTTTCTTGTTTGCCACTGCAACTCCCATGAGCATCCTCAAGCCGATGGTCAATTTCGAGACACCGAGCTTTATTTTTTGAAAAGTCATGTGTGCGACAGACGGACAGATGTTTTCAGAGACGACAGCAGGATTTCTCCATTTGGAATGAAAACAAAAACATTTCTCCTTTTCCCATACCATTTCCGAAGATGCCCCAGACATTCAATTATTTTGTACTTTCCCTTGGCTCTACTGTATCAATCTGAAATGAGCAAGAGTGCCGCATGTAATATTCTAACAGAGGCTCAAGCATAATGCGATTGGTAACACTTGCTCGTTATTTGATCTCTTTCTTTGCACTAGTGTGATCTTTGCCCATGGTCGTTCAGAAGATAATTGTCACAGCCTTGCCCCATCCACTAGGTGATCCAGCACTTTAGCAACAATCATGTCACAGATTGTTATTAAAAACAGAAAATTCCCCCCCGTCATAATTCAGTGGTAGGACTGAAGAATTAGTTCCTCTCTTATCAGATATGAAACTTGGTAGGGAGAGCATCCACAATATAGCAGTTTTCTGCTCCAATGTGCCTCAGCACTATTTAAATTATAATTAGAGATTGATGAGATCCTGACCAGCTACAGTAGAGATGTCACTGCAGACAATCCACTCTGATAGCAAATGAATGGTGGTTTGCACCTTGCCAATTCAGATGCTTGATTGCTCCATCAAATTAGATTTCTTTTCCAGCCACAAGTACTTTGTAAAACTGAGATAACCGACCAAACAAATTCTACAGTCCAAGTATTACAGAGTGTTTTGTTAGGTAAATGTGAATATTGGATTCATTTCTGTAACTGAAAGGCTAAGCAGCTAGCAACATCACAGGCATCTCACTCAGTCATCATTCAAGCAGACAGGTTGAAATCTTCTCTGCATGAAAAAGTGTCCTTTAACAGAAGAGAAAATATAAACTGAGACAGAATAATCCAGGCTTAGCACCAGATTCTGTTTCCTATGCAGTAGTGTGCGGCCCTTCTCGGACTATTACATAACTGCAAGCACTTTCCTCACCCCCCTACCCCATCTCCCATCGCATGTAAATGAATGCCAAACTAAATCATGCACATGGCGGGAAGGGTAACATACGCCGTGAAGGGGAACCCAATTTGGATAAGGGAAGTGGCATAGGGATTAATCCTTCCTTACATTTTACAACTTCAGCTCCCCCACTGAGTTGCTATTAGCAAGGAAACATACAGATACTTGCATGATGCCTTCACCCAATCAATTAATAGCTCTGGGAGAAGGGAAGTAATGGAAGAAATGAGGCAAGGGAAAGGTTCAAGACCTTCCCACACCCACATAGGGCTAAGCTACAAGTGACGAATGACACTTGCCTGGCAAGTGAACAGACTCACGTGTATTCCTCCCTGTTCACTTGCCATTCACTTGATCAAGTGGAGTGCAAGTGAATGGCAAGTGAACCGGGAGGAATACACATGAGTCTGTTCACTTTCCAGGCAAGTGTCATTCATAGCTTGGCCCATAGTAGCTTTGCTCCTGAGTACTAGCAGTCAGAAACACACTTTGGAAATTGGTATTAAGCTGGGGGGGGGGGGTGCTAGAGCTGCTTGCTGACCTCCTAGCATCACTCTAGTTCATTTCTTCAGATCCACCTAATAGCCACACAGGTTGTGAAACTCCAGTGGGGAGGGGAACGAAATTGCCCTCTTTCTTTCGTCAGGGTCCAAAAGGACTGCTGCAAGGAGGGGAAGGAAATCTCTGTGACCATCAGTCCCTTCCACTCTCAGCAGGGACGGACTGGCCGGTTAACTTACAAGGAAATTACCCGGCAGGCCAGTGCTCTAGAGGGCCACTGGTGGCCAGGAGCAAGCAGAACCAAGCTCTAGTAACACTGTTAGGACCTCAGTTTAGTTAGTTTAGTTGATTTTTAACCTGCCCTCCCCACAAGCGGGCTCAGGGCAGGGTACAACAGCAGTAAGAATACATAGGATAATAATAAAAACAGCAATCTCAAGAAGCGTAACTTTCAGGGGCTCTTGGCTCTGACCTTTCATTAGAAATGGTAACTGGTGCCCCTGCACCCACTGTCTTTTCTCACCCTGCTGTCAGTTTTCAGGAGGGAACAATGGATATTCTAATACCCACTATGTGCGTTGCTGAGCTGAGTGACCCACACAGCACTGGCTTGTAGCACCACACGGGCCACTCGACTTGCCTTGCTTCAGTGCCACTTTCACTGCTCAGTCCACTCTGGGCTGGCAACATTACAGGATCCATCCCATAGGCTTGCATGTATGAGGCAGGCCTTTTGCCTGAGTCACATTTAGGTTCTTGGAGAGAGAGGAAATCAAAGAGTCCAGTAGCACCTTTAAGACTAACCAATTTTATTGTAGCATAAGCTTTCAAGAATCACAGTTCTCTTCGTCAGATGCATGGAGAGCCAACAAAAACTGGTCAGATATAGAGGAGGAGAGGGGGGGGGAGGAGAGGGGAGATGCAAACAACTCCTTTGATATGGAGATGCAAACAGCTTCTTTTGATGTGGGGATCAGTTTGCTTCTGTAAAGGTTCAAAGGAGTTTGCCATGTTAGTCTGTAGTAGCAAAATCAAAAAGAGTCCAGCAGCACCTCCAAGACCAACCAATTCCACTGCAGCACAAGCCCTCGAGTACCACAGCCCTCCCCGCCAGATGCATCTGACAAAGAGAACTGTGGTCCCCGAAAGCCCACGCCAGGTGCCACTGGACTCTCCCCGACCCCGCCTATGTAAAGGAAATCAGTTACCTGTGATAATGAGATAACCATTCATAGTCCCTATTCAGTCCCAGCTTGACAGAGTCAAATTTACATATGAATTCCAATTCAGCAGCTTCCCATTGGATTTTGTTTTTGAAAGGTTTCTGTTGAACTACAGTGACCTTTAAGTCTTTGGTGGAATGTCCTGGTAGATTGAAGTGATCGTCGTCGTCCTTCTGTGCAGCCCCACATTGGGGACTGCGCAGGCGCAGGCCAGCCGCGGAGAAGATTCTTTTAGCTTCTAGAAATGTGACGGGGACGTTCGGGCCCACCGCGCATGCGCGCCGGTGTTCCCGCCAATTTTGAAGTACAAGTACCCGAACGTCCCCGGCATTCCCTCAGTTCCTTTTTCGCCGCCGTTCGAAAAGGTTCTTCAGCTGTCGCTTGTGTCTTCCGACTTTCTTCTAGCTGTGAGTTGCCGTTTCCTTCTGACTGGGAAACGCCTCCACTATGTCCCATTCCGCTTTATTTAAAAAATGCCAACAGTGTGGCACTAAAATGACCCACTCTGATGGTCATGACCTCTGCCTCATCTGTTTGGGCGAGGGGCACGTCGTGGAGTGCTGTAAGTTTTGCATGGCCTTCACTCCGAAAGCGCGGAACGACCGCAAGGCCAGGCTCCGGGCCTTTCTTTGGGACGCCAACCTTCTACCGCCCAAAGCCTCTGGGTCGTCCGGGAGCAAGCCCAGCTCTGTCGCCCCCTCGCCGGCTCCTCATCACTCGTCGGAACCGCTCGTCTCGGCTCCGACGGAGGCGTCCGCTCCGGACGGTTCGATCGCCTCCGGTTCCGTGAGTGCTCCGTCCAGTCGAAAGGCGAAGAAACGTGCTTCTTCGAAGCCTTCTTCGAAGCCTGTGGCCACCGAGGCTTCTTCGGAGCCCCCGCCGAAGAAGGCAAAGGCCAAGTCAAAGACCAAGCGCCGTGCTCTGTCGCCGGCCCCCGGCCTCGTTGGCTGGTTCCTCTCCTGGACCGGCCCCTCCTCCTGAGGACGTCCGGAGTCTCCTCCATACCCCGTCGCCTCCTCACACACCTCCTCCGGTGATTCCCGACGACTGCGAGTCGATCCGTGGATTTTCGGACGCGTTCCAGGAGTTTGAGCGCTCTCTGCCGTGTGCTCCGGTTCCGGCGGAGGTCTCCATTCCATCGCAGCCAGTCTTCTCGGTTCCAGCGCCGTTTCACCGGTCCGTTCCGTTGCCTGCTGCTCTGCCTCCTTGGCAGCCTGTCCCGGGCCTAGGGAACGTGGCCTCCTGGCAGGATTTTGTGGCTTGGATTCAGCAGTCCGCTCCCTTTCTGCCTGGTCCTTCGGTGCCCCTGGCCACGGTTCCGGCGCCCTCAACTCTGCCTCCAGCTCTGCCTGCCACTCAGCCGCGTCGCCATCTTTCGGCACCCCAGCCTTCTACCTCGGTTCCGGCTGACCGCCCGTCGGTTCCGACGCAGACCCCAGCAGCTTTCTCCGACTCCGAGGATGATGAGGGCTTGGCGTCTCCGTCTGAGTACTCGTCGGACGCGGCCTCTGACCCTTCCCCTGATGATGCTGTCGGGGAGCTCCGCTCATCGTCCCCTAATGACGATTACAGGGTGTTTGCAGAGCAGATGGTCCGAATGGCCGCAGCACTGGAGCTCGACGTCGCCTCCACGACCTCCAAACCCAAGAGTAAGCTGTTGGAGCCGTTGTATTCGGGCTCTCCTGCCTCGGTGGCGTTTCCTCCTGTCGAGGATCTCGTCGACAATGCCCTGGCACTCTGGCAGACCCCTGCTTCTGTACCGCCTACGGCCAAGAAGGTTGAGAAATATTATCGCCTCAAACAGGAAGATTGCCCTTACCTCTTTGCCCATCCGAAGCCCTCTTCCATCGTGGCCGAGGAGGGTCAGGCTCGGTTCCGACGGGGCTCCTCTTCGGCTCCATCGGATCGGGAGGGGAGAAAGCTGGATGGAATTGGTCGGAAGGTGTATTCTTCGGCTTCCCTGGGGTTCCGGATCGCCCATTTCCAAGTAATAATGGGCTCTTACAATCTTTTCTTGTGGAAGCGTCTGTCGTCCTACCTCTCTGACCTCCCCGACGATCGCCGTCACTTGGTCAAGGCTCTCCAGGCTGAGGCTTTCCGTTTGTCGAAGCAACAGATGACGGCTGGCAAGGACGCTGCCGACTCCGTGGCGCGTGCGATGGCATCCTCAGTGCTCTTGCGTCGGCACGCCTGGCTTCGATCTACTGCCCTGCCCCCCGAGAAGAAGGCCAAGGTCGAGGATTTTCCGTTTGAAGGTCCTCAGCTCTTCTCAGAGAAAACGGATGAGTCCCTTTCTCTTATGAAGAAGAACCAGCAGACGGCCAAGTCGCTCGGGGTTGCGCCTTCGGTTCCGCAGACGGGTCCGAGATATCGGTACGGCAGGTTCCGGTCCTATCAGTCCCCCTACCAGCAGTTCCACCAGCGCCAAGGACGGTTCCCCTCCGGTCAATCCTATGGCCACCGTTCCTACTCTGGCCAGCAGCGCCACTCTTCGAGACGCTCCGGCCGGTCCAAGGGACGACAGCAGCCTCCTTCGCCCAAGCCCTCGACTTCAGCGCAGAAGCCCACGGTCTTCTGACTAGACCAGGACGCTTCCCAGTTGGTCTCCAAGGACGCTGTTAATGTCCTGTTCTTGGACAGGCTACGGCCTTTCTTGCCCCGTTGGCGACTCATTACTACGGATACCTGGGTCCTCTCTGTTGTGGCCCGTGGTTATAAGTTGTCGTTTACCACTGCACCCCCTCTTTCGCACCCACCCCGTGGTGCTTCTTGTTGTAATGTTGTGTTACAAAATAATGTTTTGGAGTTGGTTGCCAAAGGTGCTGTCCGGGTGGTCAATGTCTCTACTTCCCCTTGGGGGTTTTACTCAAGATACTTTCTTGTGGATAAGAAAGATGGGGGGTCTCGTCCCATTTTGGACCTTCGGGCCCTTAATACCTACTTGAAGGTGGAGAAGTTTAGGATGCTTACCCTGTCGCGGGTGTTGGAACTCTTAGAGTCAGGCGTCTGGATGGCCATTTTGGATCTCAAAGACGCCTACTTCCACATTTCCATCTTTGAGGGCCACAGGAAATATCTCCGTTTTACCTGTGGAGGCGCTGTCTATGAGTACACGGCCTTGCCCTTTGGCCTGGCCTCGGCGCCCAGGGTGTTCACTAAATGTATGGCCACCGTGGTGGCACATCTACGGTCTAGTGGCTGTTTTGTTTATCCCTATTTGGATGATTGGCTCCTGGTGGGTCCCTCCTCTGACTCCCTCCGGGCCTCTATCGCCCTCACCTTGTCCGTCCTAGACGGTCTGGGGCTAGTGGTCAATTTGGGGAAGTCGGTCCTGTCCCCTGGTACGAGCATTAGATTCATTGGGGTCCACTTTGACTCTCTGCTGGGCCGGGCTTATCTACCCCCGGACCGCTTGAGCAGGCTGTCCTCCCTGGCCCGCCACTTCGTGCATAACCGGTTCCAAACTGCCCTCCTGATTCAAACGTTGTTAGGCCTTATGGCCTCCTCCACAGGGGTGGTGTGTTTTGCACGCCTGCGCATGAGGCCTCTACAAAATTGGTTTGTTCGGGTTTTCAACCCCCTCACTATGAGTCAACACCGTGGGTTTTCCGTCCCGAGGGTGATACAGCGGACACTGGTGTGGTGGACTGACCCTGAGAATTTGTCCAAGGGTTGTCCTTTTGGTCCCTTCCTGCCGGAGGTCACCGTCTTTACGGACGCTTCCAATCTAGGCTGGGGAGGGCGTTGTGGACACCTGTCTGCTCAAGGTGTTTGGTCCTCCCTTGAAATGAGCATGCACATTAACCTGTTAGAGCTTAGAGCGATCCGTTACTCCCTTGCTTCTTTTGCAGATGTCATTCGGAACAAGCGGGTGCAGGTCCTATCGGACAATACCACGGCCTGTTACTATCTCAACAAGCAGGGAGGAACGGTCTCGCTCAAGCTCTGCAAGGAGGCGACTACACTCTGGACTTGGGCCATTGCCAACAACGTCCTGCCCAGGGCCATTCATATTGCGGGGGAGAACAACACAGCAGCAGACACGCTGAGCAGGGTGTTTTTGCCCCAGCACGAGTGGTCCCTCAACACGGTTTATCTCCACAAGGTTTTCCGCACATGGGGCACGCCTTTGGTCGACCTCTTTGCCACAGCCCACAACAGACAAGCCCCGCTGTTTTGCTCCCGGGCCGGGATTGGCCATCGTTCACTGGGGGATGCCTTCCAGATACCCTGGTCTCCAGGGCTCTTTTATGCCTTCCCGCCCTTCCCGCTCCTTCACAAGGTCCTCTCCAGGATCAGGGCCTTCCGAACCCATTGTATCCTGATTGCCCCTCGGTGGCCTCGCCAGGATTGGTTCCCCCTTTTACTTTCCCTGTCACAGGGGCGGTGTCTCCCGCTGCCACACGCCCCAGACCTGCTACTCAGGGACGGAGTGTGGCATCACGATGTGGCAGTGCTAAATCTGACTGCCTGGCTCCTCTGCGCCCCAGACTAGGCCTCTCTACTAGGGTGCTTAATGTGATTCTGAATGCCCGAAAGCCGTCTACCAGGTTGTCCTACCAGAGGAAGTGGTCACGTTTCTCTAGGTGGTTAGCCCCCAAAGGGGTTTCCCCTTTCACTTGCCCGCTGCCTGTCATTCTGGAGTACCTCCTGGACCTGTGCTCCCAGGGCCTGGCGTTCTCCAGTGTTAAGGTGCACATGGCTGCTATCTCTGCCTTCCATGAGCAGATTGATGGGAGGACTGTGTTTGCACATTGGCTGTCCAAACAGTTCCTGAAGGGCCTACTAAAGTCCTTTCCTCCTAGGGCCCATCCTATTCCTCAGTGGAGCCTGACCCTGGTGCTCTCCCGTCTGATGCTCTCCCCTTTTGAGCCCCTGTCTACCTGTCCCTTGCCTCTGCTCACACAGAAGGTGGCCTTTTTGGTTGCAGTCACTTCCTCCAGGCGGGTTGGGGAGTTGTCTGCTCTGAGGTGTGACCCCCCCTTCCTGCAATTTTTCCCCGGTACGGTCATGCTCCACACTAGTATGCAGTTCCTGCCCAAGGTGGTTTCAAAATTTCACCTGCGTCAAAAGGTGGTCCTTCCTTCCTTTTTTCCTACACCCTCTTCCCCAGAGGAACGTACTCTACACACATTGGATGTGAAACGTGCTTTATTGTTTTATTTACATCGCACCAAGTGTTTCAGGAAGTCTCCTGCCTTGTTTTTATGTTACTCTGGCCCTCGCAAGGGCTCGCCAGCTTCTGCCCAGTCCATTTCTCGCTGGATTGTGTCTGCAATTAAACTTTGTTATCAGCAAGCTGGAGTTGGGTGCCCGTTGTCGATTACTGCTCATTCTACTCGAGCACAAGCTGCCTCTGCTGCCTTCCTGCGAGGAGTGCCACTCCAAGACGTCTGCCAAGCTGCAACGTGGTCTACCGCTGACACTTTCATTAAACATTATTCCATAGACGTGAATGCACGCCGTGAATCCGCTGTTGGCACGGCTGTTCTGCACTCTCTGTTCTCATAGACACTCACACCCGCCCCCATTGGTGAGATGCTAGCTATTCTCCCAATGTGGGGCTGCACAGAAGGACGACGACGATAAACAGGGTTTCTCACCTGTAACTGTTGATCGTCGAGTCTCTTCTGTGCAGACACACATTCCCTCCCACCTGCCCCGCTGTGAGTGCTTGGTTTCTCCATTGTTTCTCAGGCGGCTCAGGTGAACTGAGGGAATGCCGGGGACGTTCGGGTACTTGTACTTCAAAATTGGCGGGAACACCGGCGCGCATGCGCGGTGGGCCCGAACGTCCCCGTCACATTTCTAGAAGCTAAAAGAATCTTCTCCGCGGCTGGCCTGCGCCTGCGCAGTCCCCAATGTGTGTCTGCACAGAAGAGACTCGATGATCAACAGTTACAGGTGAGAAACCCTGTTTTTCTCCCACTGGTTTCTGGACGTTGCCATTTCTAATGTCAGATTTGTGTCCATTTATTCTTTTGCAGAGAGGTTGGCTGGTTTGTCCAATGTACAGAGCAGAAGGACATTGTTGGCACATGAGGGCATATATCAGATTGGAGGATTAGCAGCTGTAAGAGCCAAAGACAGTGTAGTTGATGCCATTCGGTCCTGTAATTGTATTCCCTGGGTAGATATAGGGGCAGAGCTGGCATCTGGGTCTGTTGCAGGGCCTGGTAAATCATCTACTTGACCATAGCCCAGAAATAATGCATGGGTGCTGCGAGTATGTCTCAGCTTGCATTATTTAGTATATCTTGGATTGTATTCACAAGAAAACACACATAATGTTAGGCATTTCTATAGACTGTTAAGGGAGAGATTCCTTACTCCTGTTCTCATCTTTTGAAAAATTCATAAAGTAGACTTTTATTTTTTAAAAACCTGAAAATATAGTATTTCCTACAAATTATGTTGTACTACATTACTATGTTTGGTATCGAAACCCTGAATAGTTTTTTTGCATTCCAGTAGTTGTCAAGCTACACTAGAACTCTTCAAAGTCATAAAGAAAACTTCTGAAAATCAGAAAAAGTAGAGGTGATTTAGTACCATAAATGTAGAGCAGAAACGCTGTTCTAGATCTTGCCTATTTTGGAGCGGCTTCACATGAAAGTGACATTCATTCGTTCAAACCTACATTTGAGTATGTCTCCAAGGACTCAAAAAATTGCATGAAAGGGTGCCATTCCCTCAGGCTGCTCTTTTCAAGGTCAGGAAGGCTTGTTCTTATCTTCCTGCAGGCATGAAACACGGAGATACCAATGCAAAGAGAGATGGCAGGCAGCATCTGCCCCTCTGATACTTAAAAACAATCCATCTTCTCATTTCACCTCAGACATATCTGTAGATTTCAGTTTGAAGAGAACTGAACAAAGTCCCAGCTATGTAAAAACTGTCATTGCTCTAAAACAGAAGCGAAGGCAAGAAACACAGACAATTGCTTTCAAAATAATTACAAGGGGTGGAGGGAAGTATTACTACACAACATGTGTGCCCCGCTGTCCTCTTGAGTCAAACAAAGTTTGTAAGATTTTGGCGACTTGAAAAATGTGTTTTTCAAAGGTAAATGTGAACTTTCTTGTACCTTTCTTGTACCACGTGAGAACTCTCTCCATCATATTGCCTTCACTCTGAAAAATTTGCTCAGTGATAAATATGAGAAGTCTGATTAACTTTCATCTCTCTCCTATAATAGACTTGGAATTTATTTTTCTATTCATTTTCACATTTGTTCATCTACTTACTGCCTCTGTACAAGGGCACCTAATACCAATTAAGTAAATATAACCTCAAAATAGATCTGTTTAAAATGTCTTTAGGACAAATTCAACTCATGTGCTGTGCAAAAATATCAAGGTTATCCATAATCCACAGCTGGGATATTTCATCTTTGCCAAAGGCCTTAATGTCCCTGTTTTTGACATTCATTATTATCTAAAGTGCAACTTTAGAAAAAAAAAGATGCAAGTGTCTACACCATAAATATGTGCAAACATTCATGAACACTTAGGTGCACTTTAAACGTCAGTCAAGTCATGAGATATTCAAGAATTCGATGAGAGTAATATTCAGAGGCGTAAAGTAGGACTTGAAACTGGAAATAAGATGCATTCTTTAAGCCACTACACCTGAGTGACTCCGTTTACCTCCTTGGGACAAAGTACAAAGTACGGAGTCAACAGAACAGTACCCAAGCATCTTTGCTAGACTGGTTTTGTGTAATTTATTCATAAAGATCTGGAATAAGTGCTGAGAAGTTTGCCAATAACACCAAATCATTCAGTGAAAACAGAGTGGATTACAAAAAGGTACAAGAGGATCTCTCCAATCTGAGCAAGCAGGCAACAACATTGCAAACGATGGTCAACGTAAGTGTGTGTAAAGTGATACACCCTGAGGCAAAATAAATTACCTTTATATACATCATGATAGGGTCTAAACTAGTGCTGAGTGCTGGCTGTCCAAGAAAGAGATCTTAGGGCTGTGGTAGATAGCTTGATGAAAATGTTGCCTAGGTGTGTGGCAGTGGTGAAAAAAGGCAAGTTCTGTGCCAAGAATTATTGGGAAAGGGATTAAAATACATCACCAAAAATTATTGGGAAAGGGATTAAAATACATCACCAAGAATTATTGGGAAAGGGATTCAAATACATCATCCAATACCATAATGCCATTTTATAGATCTATGGTTCAGACATCTGGAATACCATGTATTTTGATGGATACCCCATCTCAAAAAGGGTATCAGAGAGCTGAAAAGGATACAAAAAATGCCAATCAAAATGATCAAGGAGTTCCAGCATCTTCTCTTTGTCCAAAGGCTAAAGATTCTGGGGCTTTTCAGTTTAGAAAAAAAGATCACTATGGAGCGATACGACCAAGCTTTATAAAATAATGCATAGCTGCTGTAGCACAGTGGTTAAGGGGTTTGGCTGCAAATCAGCACTCTACTGATTCGAATCTCACTACTGCCATGAGCTCAGTAGGTGGCCTTGGATAAGTCACTCCTCTCAGCCCTAGCTCTCCAACTGTATTGTGGGGATAATAATAACAATAACTTGTTCACTACTCTGGGTGAGGCACTAATCTGTCTAGAAGAACGGTATATAAGCACAGTTATTATTATTATAGTGTGCCGGAAGTTAAGAATAAAATACGAGAATTTGGAGGGCATGCAATGAAAAAAATGGCAGTAGATTCAGGACGGGCATAAGAAAGAACTTCTGCACATAATTTGTGTAACTCACTGCCATGGAACAGAGTGATGGCAACTAGCCCTGGTGACTTTGAAAGGGAGAGTAGACAAATTCGTGATAGCTCCATAAATAGCTGTGATGGTTAAATAAAATGTCCACATTCAGATGCAGCATAACTAAATACTGACAGTCGAGGGGCAACAAGAGGAGAAGGCTTTGGTTTCTGGGCCTCTGCTTTTGGGTCTTCTGACACATCTGGCTTACACTGTAGGAAATGGTGCCGGATTTGATGGGTCTAATTCGGCCTAGCTCTGATGTTCTTCACGTTCCAGGATTCTTATATGAAGAACACTGAGGGAGATGTTGTAAGTGCTTAATAATCTTAGTCATTAATGTTCTGTGGAAGTAGCTGAAGAGATTCAGCCGTACTAGAAATTTTGAGGGCCTGGAAATTATGAGTTATCTCCAATGTGCAATAAATGTTTTGCTAAACTGAGACCTTCCTAGTGTGGGCAAGAAACTCAAGGATATGGGAAAAGAAGGGATTTCATGATGGTTGGGACTCAAGCAAATGTGCAAAGAAGACTCCAAAAGAGCAGTTGCATCTTTCTTTATGTATGATAAAGAGGACGTGTGTCACCTCTCATGGGATACATCATTGGATATTATGCTATTGCTGTGCTAGAGCGATCATTCACAACTGGATTTTCCCATGTAGACAAAATAATCCAGTTGGGAGTTATTACTATAGGACAAACAACTATGAGATATCCACATATGTTAAAACCAAAACATGAATGATATTCTTTCCCCACAAAGATAGTTTCAAGTGGGTAGTGTGGCAGACTGCACTTTTTAAAAGCCTGGAACTACTGTACACACAGCTGAAGGCCTGTGTTAATCCCTCACAGACGGAGAAATTTTAATGGCAGGCTACTCCAAGGAATCTGATTGGGTAGCATAAGCTGGAAAGAGGAAGGTCTGTTTTCAGCCCTAGCTGAGAGGAATGGAGTGTGAACAGTTGAGAGGCGGAGTCCTAATTGAGAGCAGTTTAACACCAACAGGGGAACTAGGGAAAAGTTGGTACGGAAATTTGGGAAGTAGGTGCAGACTCCCATTTGGCAAAAGAAAGGGGATAGATCTAAGAAGAGGAGACTTTCCCTACCCAGTCAAACAGGAAGGTAGCTCTGGAGAGTGGAAAGATTCCTGGTCTGGTGTGGTTGGAAACTGCCTTTTCGAGACCTTAAGTTTCAGTCAAAAACTGAGGGAAAGTACTGGTGTTTGAATAGAAGGGCTTAGGTTACTAGAAACTGGGTACCAGCATTCTTATACCCAAAAGAGACAGAGAATACTAAAAGAAAGTATACTAGAGGGTTTGGGGAAAACACAGGAACAAAAGCCTCTAAACATAAGAATGAAGAGCATAAGAACTAAAGTCTGTGTGTGTACTCATTTTATCACAGATTTCTATTTTGAATTACCTCAGAAATTTTCAATCCCTGATTTCACATGTCCCCTCTAAAATAAATAAAATAGTAAGTTGCTTTTGAATTTTAAAAATGTATCTGGTCCCATTTTTGCTGTTTAAGGACAAAGAAGAGGAAAAGAGGAGGGAACGCCATAGATAGCCTTGTTGGTTTGCAGACAAAAGGCAAGATCTGGGTCCAATAGTACATGAAAGCTGCTCTTTAAGTTGGACATGGATCTTATTCTTTCCCCGCATATCTTTCCATTTGATACAACGTTTAGGCGGCTCATTGCACTGTAGTAGTTCCATGTGCATGAACATACAGAGAGCCTAGTGGGCTCTGTCATTGTCAATAAGAGTCTGTAAATGCAAACAATATATATTTCTCATTCCTTTTTCTGGCTCTCTCCCGTCTTTTCCCACTCCACCGCTTCTGCTTCTCTCCCTGACTCTTTTAACCCAGCACTCTAACCTCCATTGTGTACTTAGATTCTCAAATGTTACAAAAACAATGTGCTTCGGTGCCTTAATTGGTGAGCTTGTTAGCTTGGGGGAAAAACCTATTTTAATTTTTTACGTGTTTAAATATATTTTTATACAATCACAAAATTCCTTGGCCTGCAATTTTCTCATGTAGAAAAATCAGGAGTCCACTATACAGTCCTTGTTACCCTTAGCAAGGACCCATTTCGGTAATTTTTTGCTCTCCTGTGAACTGCGGTCCCTTTTCCTGAAGGACATTTAGAACACTTTGGGAAGCCGCAGACCACCCAATCAAGCAGATTCCTCATAGCTTGAGAAGACCTATATAAGATGAAACCCCAGCAGTTCTGGACTTCAGAAACAAGGAGCAATTAAACGGTGAAGACACTTGCCACAATTAGGACTGAATTACAGTTTCTTAGCACTCACAGGCTGGATAGTATGAAGGTAAACCCCTCCCTTACCCATGATGAAGAGAAGAACATACCTGTGTTACTGCCAGCCTTTACACGTCCACAGGGGGAGCTAATAGTTGACTGGGGTTGACGGGCATTCCAAACAAAATCCAGGAGCTTACCAGATCTGTACACACATGTGGCTATTTGGAGGTGGGGCAAATCACAGGGCCACATAGGCATTCTCCTCATCATGCATAGGGGAGTGGGTCACCTCTGTACGGTCCAATCTAGCCCAGTATTTCATTGCAGAAGACCTCACCCCTGACTGTCTATTCAGAGTTCCCCCCCTAGATTAGTGCAAACAAAAGAAAAAGAGGACAGGCTCCACGTCCCTTCAGAGTCTATACAGAAATGAGAATTTCAGCAAGTCATTCTGGCTTACTGGGATGATAAAAGCTGCACCTGCCAATTTTCCCTTTTCTGCACAGCTAGTAAAGGTTCAGGAGATACACTCCCAAGAATCTCTATGCCTAGGAAGACCCCACTGGTAGGCATAAGTGGCAGGAATGATGCCGCATCTCTGACAGGCAATATGCCTTTTGCCTAATTAGAGATGCTTTCTTCTGTATAAAAAAAAGTCCTCGGCAGTGCAATGGCCATCTAGTTTAGGGCACTGCCTGGTGGCACCTTTTGAGTATGACAGGAGCACTGAAGTTTCATGGACTGAAGTTTCATGGATCCTGGGTTTGGTTTTGTCATTATTTATTTATTTTTTACTTCCTTTATACCTGCCTTTCTCCCCAAAGTGGTTCACATTATTCTCCTCTCCTCCATTTTATTCTCTATACAACCCTGTGAGATAGGTGAGGCTGAAAGAGTATGACTGGCCCAAGTTCACCCAGCAAGCTTCCATGGCAGACTGTGGATTCAAACCTGGGTCTCCTGATCCTAATCCCAGATTCTGTCTACCTGCTAGAAACTCCAGCATCTGTGTGTGTTTCCTATATTTGGTTCAAGTCCCTGTCATGTAGTATAAAATAAAATAATAGCTGAAGTGGACTAGCAACATTAGCACAGGCAATCATGGTATCACCACCACCTCAGCCTAATACTACCAACGCCCACAAGTTGGTAATTTTACCCCAGAGGTACATTTCCCTACCGTTTCCTGCTTATTACTACTGTAACAATAACAATATAACAGCAGGGGGCAGCAGCAGCCATCTCAATGCCCCTTAAGAATGCTAGAATGCATAGAATCAGAACGCATAGTATTTTTGGTTCAAACTCAGATATTCTAAGCAAGAAAGATTTTGAATGAGCGCTTCTCAAAGCTGTCCCTTTAAACAAAACACGGATACCGCAGTATCATGATTTCTCTCACACTGCAAGCAAGCAATCACCCCCTTGTTTAATTGTATTAGCCAAATGACACCAGCCGACCCCTCCCCCCACTGTTTAAAATTTGAAACAAAAAAAATTGAGGTAGCCACATGTACAACTTTCCAAAGTGGATGGCACACAGTCCTATTAGCATTTCAGGAAGCATTAGCACCAACACAAACATGTTCAAAACCTCTCATTATCCTCTTTTTCCACTCCTGATAACATTCAGAACGAAATTTGCCTCTACCATGTCATTGAACTTTTTCTTCATTTCTTTTTTGGGGGGAAAAAAAAGAGAGCAAGTAAAAAAATAGTATACCAACAGCTGACTTCAAAAACAAGATAAACTGCATATGGAACACACAGGCAAAGCAAACTTGAAGGGGGGGAAATATCACGGGCAGCAGCAATTTGATGGTAGTTATTGTAATTGTACAGCTGTAGCTACTATTTCTAGGCCACAAGAAGATCTGCGGGGAGATTAGGGAGGGCAGTCCCAATATAGCCAAATCCCGTTACATTCTACTTTGGAAACCTACCAACGAACGTGAGTCAGTTAACCTTTCCTGCACTCTTCCCATGTGACTTTGTGCAAGTCCCTTAAACACTATTTTAAGACCCCACTTATAAAAAGTGTTCTTGGTAGCCCTTTTCTGTCTCAATGAAAAACTGAAAATATGGGCTATTTCCAACCATCTTTGGAACCTTCAGGCATCACGACAAAGTCTTCCCTCTTGAGTCTTGTCTGGACTCTGCCTTACTGTCTTTTAGACCTGACACAGGTTGGACACTTGTCAGCTTCCCTCAAGTTTTGATGGGAAATGTAGGCATCCTGGTCTTGCAGCTGTAACGGAGAGCCAAGCTGTAAAACCAGGATGCCTACATTTCCCATCAAAACTTGAGGTAAGCTGGCAAGTGTCCAACCTGTGTAAGGCGTCACTTGTAGTTTGGCTCTTATTTTTTACCTAGGCTTTTAACTGATGAGTTCCATATTGTTAAACTGGGTCCTGTCTGCATGATCAGTCTCATAAGGTGGTACTGGGGGCTTCCTGTTCTATCTCATGGTAGACTATAATCTGGACAACCAGGTTTGATTCCTCAATCTTCCACTTGAAGCCAGCTGGGTGACCTTGGGTCAGTCACAGCTTCTAGCTCTCTCAGCCCCACCCACCTCACAGGGTGTTTTGTTGTGGGGATAATAATAACATGCTTTGTAAACCACTCTGAGTGGGTGTTAAGTCATCCTGAAGGGTGGTATATAAATCGAATGTTGCTGTTGTTGTTGTTATGGCCATTGACCTATGGAGCCCACAGGGCTTGACTTTATCCCCCATGTTATTTAACATTTTGTCAAATCTCAACTGGACTACTGCAATGCACTTTACTTCAGCCTATCCTTGAAGATGGTTTGGCAAAGACATTCGTGAGCTTATATTCCTTTTCCAGTTCTGACAAACTAGAATTTATACTGTCAGACATGGATCCTGTTGTTTCCAAAAGGATGGCACTTTTTGTACTAGCCATCAGGAAAATTAAAGCAAACGTTGTTCTTAAGAAAGCAGTCTGATGAAATGAAATTGTTGTGTCTGAATGTAAATTTTTAGAAATAGAGGTAATTTTAGAAACTTTAAAATTTTAGAGCTGCAGATACGTTTTTAATTTGTAAAGGCCTATGGCCACATACAATAAATTTGTCTGTCTGAAGATGGTTTGGAAGCTGCAGCTAGTACAGAATCCTGTAGCTAGATTTCTGGTCAGGGCCAGCTATCTGGAATATGTGATCCTGATATTACGGAAACTACACTGGCTACTGATTAGGGTTGCCAGGTCCCCCGACCCCCTCGACAGGAGGTCAGAGGCCCAGCACCTCCCTTATGGCTTCCTCCTTTGCGCACACACAGAGCATGCATACACTTCCTGCCTGTTCAATGATATCACTTCTGGGAAGTGACGTCATCGTGTGGGTCACGTGCCACTCTGGGAGTACTCCTGTGCTCCCCAGGGGGGCAAATCGGGCCCAAATTGGCCAAATCTGAACACTGCAGATTGCTCCTGTACGCCGCAGCAGCCAAATTAGGCTCTAATTCAGCCGATTTGGGTTGAATCAGGCCCAAATCTGGATGCTGCAGTGTGCAGGAGCGCACCACACTGCCCAGGAGTGAATCCTGGGAGGCACATTCCCCACCCACCCCACTGGCCAGGTAGGCGGGACAGGGGGTGGAGGGTTGGAAGGGGATCCCCCGCCCCCAGCAGGGGACTGGCATCCCTACTATTGATCTGTTTCAGAGCCCAATTCAAGGTGCTGGTTCTATCCTTTAGAATCCTACATGGATTGGGACCATGGTATCTAAAGGGTTGTCTTCTCCCATACATTCCTGCCCAGGAGTTAAGATCACAGAGAGAGGCCCTCCTGACTGTCCCATCAACCCAAGAAGCTCAGTAGGGGGGTACATGGGAGAGGGCCTTTTTGATGGCAGACCCACAACTGTGGAACAATCTCTCCAGGGAGGTGTGCCTGGCCCCCTCTGTAGTTTCAGGAGGCAGCTGAAGACTGTTTTATTTAGGACTAATTTTTAAGTGTGGGCTGGATTTTAACACCGTTTTATCTCTGTTTTAAGATGTTTTGTCTTTGTTTTTAACTGTGTTTTTGATATATTTGTATTTGTAAGCCATCTTGAACATTTTTAGAGGAAAGGCAACTAATAAATACTTTAAATACAGAAATAAATAAAATATTTTTTATGATCTGCTACCCTGAGGACAGTTGTTTTTTTATTGGTAACTGTTATGTTTTATAAACAATTTTGTTGTAATGGTTTTACTTTGTGAGCCACCCCAAGCAGTCTCTGGAGAGGCAGCAGGTAAGTTTTCTAAATAGGTACATACTTAAGTTCAGGAACAAGATACGAAGCATCCAGACTCATGCACTCCTTCTTTCCTGCCTCCTCTCTTTCTGAGTAGCTCTTTCTAATTTTGTGACCAACCATGAATTGTTGAGATGTTTGAACTGGGTGCTCTAGCAAACTGCAGTTTGGTTCTTGCCTACAAATGAGGCGTTCTATCAAGTACAGCAATAGGTTGTGAAATGCAACTTCCTGTTAGAGCTGACTGGAATCCTCTTGGAATTATAACTGATCTCCAAACTACAGAGATCAGTTCCTTTCAAGAAATGGTAGCTTCAGAGAATGGACTCTATGGTATTACATCCCTGCTGAGCTCCCTCCCTTCACCAAATGTCACCCTCCACAGGCCAAATGGATACCCAGTGGGGCAAAATAGTGGCTTCAGAATAGGGGTGCCATTCCCCCGCCTGCGGCAGGGGATCCCCTGCTCCCACCCTTCCCCCCCACTCCCACTTACTTGGCCAGTGTAAGTGTTATTTTTCAAGGAAAAAATACTGTAGAAATTCCGTTTACAGAACTCCCCGTGCCAAATGTAAATGAGGTATTACAAGCATGCCCTTACACAGCTGCAAAATGGCTGCCAGCAAGGTGAATACACTGGTTTTTCTTCTGGTGCTCTAGTGTTTCATGTATTGCTTTGCAGCCCATTCTGTTTCCATTCTCAGCCTTCAACCACCACAAAATGAGGACGGATTGCAGCCCATGACAACATTAACACCACTCTCCTGAGCAGCCTCAGAAAATGCTGAACCTCTCAAACAATCAGAACAGAGCTCCTTAGAGCAACAAGAAGTGGGGGGGGGGGCACCCACTCCATCTCAGCCCAGGGCAGGCCGTTTGTTCTGTTCTCTGCCTGCTTTGCCTCTGCTGCTTTTTCAGGGGCTCCCTTGGCAGCCTGGGGCCTGTTCTTGCCCTGCCCTGGCTGCCTACAACCTCCTTTGGGACTAGCTGGGGTTGAGCTGCCTGGGCTACTGCAGTTAAAAGGTGAGTTGGCTGCATGGCTGGAGGTTGTTGGCCAGGGTTGGGTATATGTAAGTTTTTGAAATTCTGAAAGGGAAACCAGGAATTTAAGACAGTTGCTGTTACTGACCATTTACTGGCTACAGAGATCAATGCAGAACAAAAAATAACAACAGGTTCAATATGTCAGGAAATGGGCAGTTCACATGGGAAGGTTTCAAAAATAGCAGAAGATAAAAATCTTACCAATCTCTCTTCAATAATAAATATTATTATTTGCTACATGGATACATTCAGATATATTTTAAGTTTTAACAATAGAAACTAAGATGAAATTCCTTAACTTGTTTAATTTCAGCACTGCAAAATTGAAAGGGGGGATATAAATGAGGTAGAAGAAAATCCCCTTAAGTCATAGCTGACTTAGGGCGACCCCTGCTGGGGTTTTCAAGGCAAGAAATTAACAAAAGTGGTTTATCATTGCCTGCTTTGGCATAGCAACCCTGGTCTTCAATGGAAATTTCCCATTACTAACCAAGGTTGACCCAGCTTAGCATCTGAGATCTGATGAGATTGGACTTCCAGGTCTATCCAGGTCATGGTATAAATAAGGTAAACAATAAACACTGTTCACAGGAGTTTCCAAGTAACCAGTTTTTAAGATGTAGACTCAAGTTATAAACAGTTCCTCACATTTTTCAAGTTCTGAGCAAGGAATCTTAAAAGGATGACACAAACCCAGAACACAACATTTTAAAAATGGCTTCCCTTCAGAGAAAGGTGGTCACGTGACCCACCTTGCTCTTGATAACCTCTAGCTGTGGAAAATGGGCTTCCAGAACATTTCTCACCATGAACAAAAGCTACTTCTAAAACCAGGTTTCTGGGTATATGCAAAATGGCAGCTTATGGTCTTAGCAAATAATTCAGGAAACATGTATTGTCAAAGGCTTTCACGGCCAGAGAACAATGGTTGTTGTGGATTTTCCGGGCTGTATTGCCATGGTCTTGGCATTATAGTTCCTGACGTTTCGTCAGCAGCTGTGACTGGCATCTTCAGAGGTGTAGCACCAAAAGACAGAGATCTCTAAGTGTCACACCCTAGGGTGCCCCCATGTGACACTAAGAGATCTCTGTCTTTTGGTGCTACACCTCTGAAGATGCCAGTCACAGCTGCTGGCAAAACGTCAGGAACTACAATGCCAAGACCACGGCAATACAGCCCGGAAAATCCACAACAACCATAATTCAGGAAACCTTTTTGGCAAAAGGCAAAGGTTGTTACAAATGGGAAACAGAAGTTGCCAGTTGTGGTATATTTATTGTATGTATGTATGTATGTATGTATGTATGTATGTAACTGAACAGTCTGCACCTCTCCTAATATCTGTGCGATTTAGTTTGGTACTATTGAGTGGAGCTCTGGTTTCAGTTTTCCAGTTTTGTTATGTTAGCTGAAGTTGTTGATTGTTGGAGTTGTCTCCTTGCAAATAAAAGGTTGATGTTTTGAGCCAGCTTGTCTGTACTGAATGGACCTAAGAATGGGTGTCTGGGTAAATACTCTACCCAGGAAACCTACAACAAAAGGGGGACATTACACCAGTAAAGTACGATTACTTGAACAAATTCCGAATCAATCATGAACCAAGTATGGAGGAACGCCACCAAGGCGTTTGATTCTGGCTGCCACCTCCTGCAGTAACTGTCTTGCAGCCAACCATCTGCCGATGTCATGAACAGAACCTTTCCTACTTCCCCCTCCTGTTGCAGCTCACTGAGTCCTCCAACATTTTTGTTACTGGAGGTCAGTGCACAGGTAGTCTGCAGTGGGAGGGGAGAATCAGTAGAAATCACCATGGTCTCTTCCACAAAGAGAAATTTTTTTAGGTTGGAGGAAATGTGTGAATGGATATATATGTACAGGGCTCATTTTGATGGGGAACACGCAGGAATGCAGCTTGTAGCCTTCAATGCTTCCTTTCACATGCTTTCCTTCAACACAGATAACACAAGTGACAAAAATATGTATTTATTTAGATATTTATACTCTACTCGTTCTTCCCAATAGTGTTCCAAAGCATCTTACAATAACATTCTCTCTTCCATTTTATCTTCTCAATAACAAACCTTTGAGGTAGGTTATGCTGAAGTCCAGATTAGATACTATCTCTGGCACAAGTTTGCACATCTGAACATAATGTTGAGGAGCCAAAGTTCCTAAATGCACTGGAGCCCAACCCCTAAGGTCAGTTTGGTGAGTGAAAATGGAACAGGGAAGAAGGCTGAAGCCCTCCTTCCCCAACACCATGGTTGCAAAGTGAATCAGACGCCATTGTTTTCAGGAACCTTGATTCCCGAGTGACTTGTTTGGCTATGCCAACATACAAATAGGTCTGGGGTTTCCCATGGCCAAACATGATGTCTAAATTGGGCCTGAGAGAGAATCACCCATGGTCACCCTGCAAATTTCCATGGCTGAGTAGAGATTCAAACCTAGATCCTAGCTCAGTACTCTAACCACTACACCATGGTAGCATAACAGAGAATCTCACTAAGATGGTCCAATAAGGCCTAGTAACATCAATATAATTGTGTAAAAAAGAAGGAAAAAATCAAAAAGGCACTTCGCATCCCATGTTTTTAAAAAGGAATTAGGGAAAGGCAAGAGAAAATTAACACAAAGGAGGAGATCATAGAAATGGATGAAATATAGATAAGGGCAAGCCAAATCATCAAGGGATTGGAGCACATATTCTGCAAGGAACGGCTAAAGTGTATTGGATTTGTTAGGTTAGAAAAAAATGACTAAAGGGAAACATGAGAAAGATTAATACAATTGGGAATAGTGTAGAAAGAGCTGAGAAATATTTTCCTCTTCCACTATGCTAGAACTGAATGAAACTGACTAGCAGTAGCTTCAGGTCTGATAAAAGAACATACTTCTCATAAATGCCTAATAAATGTGTGGTCAACATTGCCACAAAATGTTATGATAGAATCTAGCTACAATGGCTTTATTATTAAGGCACAACAGCTTTGCCCTTGATAGAAAGTCTCAGACACTTCCTAGGCTTAAAGAAACAATTAGCCTAATTCTCAGAGGAGTGATGTATCAATGGCTATTTGCCAAAATAGCTCAATGAACCCTCCACGTTCAGAGGTGGTGTACCTGCATGTCAGTTGTCCAGGGATTCATCAAAGCTTAGAAAAGATCAGGGCTCATTTTGAGGGGGAACGCACAGGAACACAGTTCCGGCAGTTCCCCAAAGAGGTCACGTCAGGTGGCCCCGCCCACCTGACTCGGCCATTTTGGGCCCGTTTCAGCCTGGATTGGGGTCAAATAAGCCCGGATCGGGCCTCTGACGGGTGGTGAATCAATCTCCCACTCAGCAGTGGCGTGATCCTGACCATTTTGGGGCCCTTTTTGGCCATTTTCAGCCGCTTTTTGCCATTTTGGGCCCAATTTCGGCCCTGAATGGCCAGGATTGGGTCCCAAACAGCCAGGATAGGTGATGTCAGGGGGTGTGGCATATGCAAATAAGTTATGCTAATGACACACTTCTGGTGATGTCAAGGGGTGTGGCATATGCTGATGAGTTATGCTAATGAGTTCCTCCCACTCTTTTTCTACAAAATGATCCCTGGAAAAGATTATTCCAGCTCGCCAATGTGGGGATGGGGCAGGTATGTATGTGTGCTTGGGCAGTATGCTATCTGGAACAGAGAGAAAGCAGAAACATTGCAAGCTGTGAGCTGGCAGAAAGTGAAGAACCTTGGAGTCTTTTGCCCTAGGGCAGCAGATCTGCTGTATCTGTGAGCTTTTTATATATAAAAAGCGAACATTACAAAGACACCATAAATCGCTTTCTCATCCAAAGGAACCAGGTATGGAAGTGCTGCCCCTGGAACTTCTTGGTGCTTGAGATAGTGGAAAGCTTCTGTTAAAATGTCCTATTCTCAGCTCCCACAAAACTGATAATTTCTACGTGTGTTATGAGGAAAGCCAAAAGAGTTAAGCTTCCAATGAGCACACCCCTGTCCGTAGTATTGACAGGGAAATGGCAGTCTTGCCTTGAAATATTACCCATTTCCCTTTAAAATGTTGGCAAATTTATTTCTCAGTTATTTCCTTCAGCATTCTTATACATTTGTCTCCTAGAAAAGCTGTGGCCGGACAAACATATAGGACGATATTACCAAGCTGTATCTTGCAAAACGCTAATTTTAGTCATGAATCAGACGGTATTTTCCCCTGAGAATATTCAGCACACCGCTTAAAGTAACTCTTTCACTCGGCTTTAAATGATCTTGTTCATTATTCAGTGAATTCCTTGTCTCATCGCAATGAGCAAATTTGAACAGTAATGTTAACAGAATTTTTAAAATGAAAATAATTGTTGATATTTAGACTCCTTTAATGAGGAAGAACATAATTACTGATCTCATGTATGGTAGATATTTCAGTAAGTGGGGAAGTAAAGCTACGTATTTTGCTTGTAGTTTCATCATTTAGCTCATGTGAAATTCTAAAAGAAACCTGCATCTCGTACACTAAATTCTAAAAAGAGGACTCCAGTGTTTGTTTTATGAAAGGGAAGACTGTCTTGAGATGATAGAAAGGCAGAATTCTATATGTACCTCATAATTCTCGATCTCGAGACTCCCTAGTGAGCCTTGGTATTACAGAGGGTGATCGATAAAGATCAGGCTCTTGCCTCCAAGTTCAAATCCAATTCTGTTTTCACTTGCTGGTGATTATATTTTGCAACTGGTGTTGTTTGGGTTTAATCTGAACGGCCCGATTTTATTCAGATTGCAAAACCTAGCCATCGTGCATCAGCTCTGCAATCGTTCAAATGAGGTCACGGCCTCTTTGTGAATTCTATTAACATGAATTGATAGATGACCCAATCCTCAAATCTCTTTATCTGCACTGATCATATTCTGCTAGACAGGTGAGCAACTGAAGATTCAGACATCGCTTAACTGCTATAATGGACTTTCTAAAGAGATACTGATGGGGGGTGGGCAGATGTAGTCATCGGCAAGTTTTAATCAATTAATCTATGTAATTGATCAACTAAACCAGAGATGCCCAAACCTGATATCACAAGAGAAATGCTGGCATACTGCAAAAAATTAATCAAAACATTCAGATACCTACCCACAGAGGAGGCTGCCCGCTGTGTTTCTCAATGATTTACTGTTCTAGCTTGCTGCCTTCTAATCAGCTACTCATAAGGAGAAATAATTGTGCCACATCTCTTCACCAGGAGTGAACGGAACATTTAATCACTTCTGAAAAAGAAACATAGTATAATTAACTGCTCTCAAAGGAAACATATTACCAGGGCTTTACTTAATGTGGTGTGGACTGCAGTATTTTAAACAGGGAAGGAGTATTTGCAGATTTTGTTTTTTTTTCTGTATGATTTAAATTGTGGTTTGTAAGCCACCTTGAACTATGAGGAAAAGTGAGCTATAAATATTTTAATAAACAGTAAATAAATAAAAAGTGACTCTCACAATGTAGGCTCTTCTGAGGTAGGCATTTCTTTATCATCTTAAGTACAGCAAAGAGATGCAGTCAGTGGATCTATCTGTCAACAACAGATGCATTCCAGCAATGGAAGCAGGCAACGCTCTGTGCTCAATGTTAGCACAGACAGTTACAATACACTGGTCATAATTTAGCCAAATTGCAAGCGGCCATGCAGTGCTGCCTAGGGTACTGACCAGGGCTTTTTTTCAGCAGGAACGCGGTGGAATGGAGTTCCGGAACCTCTTGAAAATGGTCACATGGCCGGTGGCCCCACCCCCTGATTTCCAGACAGAGGGGAGTTTAGATTGCCCTCCACACCGCCAAGCGGCGCAGAGGGCAATCTAAACTCCCCTCTGTCTGGAGATCAGGGGGCGGGGCCACCGGCCATGTGACCATTTTCTCCGAGGGCAACCCACTGAGTTCCACCACCTCTTTTCCCAGAAAAAAAGCCCTGGTACTGACAAAACCACAATACCGGCTTGACACCTTGAGAGCCAGTGTGGTAAACTGTGAGTGTTGGACTTGGATCTTGGAGACCCAGCTTCGAATCCCAACACTTCCAAGGAAGCTTGCTAAGTGACCTTCAGCTGGTCACACACTCTCAGCCTAACCTACCTCACAGGGTTGTTCTGAGGATAAAAATGGAGGGTTGGAGAACAATGTAAGCTATTTGGGGTTTCCATTGGAGAGAAAGGCAGCATATAAATGAGATAAATGAGATAAACTTTTTATTTAAAAAAAATATAGGCTCTTGCACCTGTGTTCCAGGACAAAATGGCTGCCTACATCCTTCCTTCAGTTCCTTCATCTGGCTATAATACTTCCTTTCTTGAATGAGGAGAGTTTGATTTCCTCTCTTAATTAAGAAAAAGATGGACTGTATCATCCAGAAAGTATTGCAACATATGTGCTGCGTACAGCTGTAGAGCATAAAGCAAATCTATACAGAGCTGAAAGTACAGCAGTGAAGTACTGCCCCTTTTAGTCATTTAATGGGTCTTTCCTCCCCCTTTCCCTGCTGAGCTGTGTTGTAGCATCACAGAGTGGCTTGGTGGGGAAGGAAGGAGAAAGGAGGGTTTCCAACAAGCTTGGAAAAAAATGTCTCGATCCTTTAATAGAGGCTTAATATGTGGAAATGAGCAGGAGAAGCTTTTCATGTCAAGGAGGTAATAACATCCCATTAAGGGGTTAAAGAGACAGGTGTTTTTTGTTGTTTTTTTGTCCAGGCAGTTGGCAACACTAGGGGGCATTTCCCGACTGTGGTGAGTAGAGATGGGCACGATCCGAATTACGATCCAAAAAAACCCACGATAATGGCGATCACACGATCGTGACTCAGCTGATTGTGATTGGCCACGGCCAACGATCCAGCGATCGGGAGGGGGGCTGGATCGGGGCTGGATTGTGCTCGGATCAGGAAGCCAGACACTCAGGCACCAGTAGTCTATTCCCGGGGCAACGGAGCCAGGGGAATGCCTGAGCTGTGTTTCCCCTCCTTCTGTCGCCCTGGAAACCCGAATGGAAGCCCAGCTTTCCTTGATCAGCAGGGCTTCCTTCCAACCACGGAGCAGCAAAGCAGTCACCAGTTGGGAGAAGACACCCAGGGGAGGGAGGGGGAAGGGGATGTTCTGTAGCCATGGCCCTCCAATCTCATCCCTGCAAACCCTGAAAGGCAGCTCTGACGGCCAAACACAGAAGGCCAAACACAAACACAGATGCCGCCGGCATCACCCACCGTTCTTTTCTCACCAGCGCGCTCCCTTTTGGCCTGGCGGGCAGGCACATGGGGGGTGCCGCCGGCAAGTGGCCAGACCCCCTGCCCCCTGAGAGGAGGCGGCTTGTCGCCGTCTCCTCGTGCCCGGTGGCCACCGCCAACACTCACCTTCCCACATAGCTGGGAATAGCAGCGCGCCCTGCTTTGGCCTCCATGATCCATGATCCACGGATCGGGAACGGGAGATGATCGGTGTAGATTGTTTAGCCAGGATTGTCACGGCACCAATCCACGATCAGCTGGATTGGCAATTTTTTTTGGATCGTGCCCATCTCTAGTGGTGAGACCGGGTGAAATCGCAGTTGCTTTTGAAAAGGAGCAGCTAAGGGGAAGAACAGGGGTAGCAGAACCAGTGAGAAGCACAAGAACAGAGGAGTATGGACACTGCCATGCCCGGACATGCATTTGTGCGCCCAACTAGAAGCAACCTAAGATTTCATCTTTCTTGCTTTTTAAAAAAATTGCAAGAAAACTTTTACATTAAGAAAGGGACATTTGTATACGGAAGAACATTCAACATGTGATTTCCCCCCCCCCCACTTGCAATCTAAAGCACTGTATCTCATTCTACCACCTCGGAATTGTCACATTCGGCCACGTGTCATCCAGACCTCAAAAATCTTTCATTCCAAACACCCAAAAATGCATTCCAGTTTTCTACAAAGATATTCCTATGTCCTCCAGATCTTATCAGAGAAGGGAGAAACTTGCAAAGTCACAAAGAATTCACACCTTTCACCTGCCCTGTGGATTCACATTACGGCAAACCGGATCAGGGGTCCCCACCCCATGTCCTGTATAACAATCACACATGGATTGCAAGTTCACCTCCATTTCCTTGTGCACAGCATCAGTTTGTGACTGCAATGTACATTGAGAAGGGGGTCAGCTGCAACCTCCCGTACCACACCATTTTCCTGACCCAAAATAGTCCAGGGACAAATAACAGACCCCCTTGGACCACTTCAGGTTGGGATCTTTGCAGGGAGGAGGCTGAAACCCCTTCTTCACATGCACTACAGTCATGATCTGAATTGGGCATTGTGTACAAGGGACTTCAGGACAATGTGTAACTGACTGTTCCACAAAATGTACAGTAGGGATTCCAGACTCAGCCTATGTACCCTGTAATATGTGGGCCAAGCTAGATGTGACAGCATTCTAGTGGCCACCGCAACAATGCCATTTTAAAGTAATAAAAATGCCATCAGGCCACGTGCTGAAATGGCCACATGCACACTGTGGCTGTTTGGGCAGCTGAAAAGGGGTGGAGCAGGAGGGGAACAAGGGTGTGAGCTGCAGGCCCTCTCAGCATTTTTAAAGAACTCTAAAATGGCAGCGTCCTACAAGGCTGCCATCAAATTTAGTTTGGCCCTCTGAATCAAGATTAACTGAACCCAAGACTTGTCTGCACTTCTGGTGCAACTGAATTTAGCTGGGCTGGTGCAGAGAGAACAAGGGAGCAGGTTAGCTAAATTAATTTGAAAACTCCATCTACGCTTTCGGAGAGCACTCTGCTTCTTAGGCAGGGGTTTGAAGAAGCGTAAAAGAGCCCTGGCCCACTCCCGAGTCTGCTGCGATCGGATTATTCCGCCAGCAGGAGAAAGCGCCACTTTGAATATGTACATTAAGTTAATTTCCATTTGCTGTCCCACATGGAGGATTGCATAAGTAGCAGATATTGACAAGCGCCTGTTAATTACTCATCTGCGGATTACTTTGTAATCAGGCTTTTGTCCCACTGGAAATAGCTGCCACCATTTAGCGCGTTCTTGTCAAAAACAAGATGAGCACATAATTCCTCTGAGCAGTTAAGTGCTTTTGACACAATAATGCAAATTTTTATCATGCTTTAAGCCTTCCGTTTCTGAGACTCTGCGTTTATGGGAACAAAAGGCAAGAGCTGGTGGCTCTCAAGGCAGCTGTAGGTTTCAGTGGAGCAGCTTTGTATTCCTTGTTCCACGAAGGGGAATGCACTCTAATTACTGAGCCCCGTAGCAGTTGTGTAGTGGTCCTCTATCTTTTTTGTTTAGAAGAAGAAAATACCAATTTCACGCAATGTATGGATGAATATATTGGGCATGCTTATCATTGTGCCATGGATCCCTTCATCAATCCCATGTCCCCAGCTCCGCCATTCTTGCTCCTGCCAGAAGTTTCTTTTCCCTCTACTGTATTTGTTAATTCTGCAGCGCTGATTTAAAAGCTAAGAGGATGGTGCTTCTTTCATACACTAGAATCTATCATTGTCTTATAGCGTGCTATCAGAGTTCAGTATAGGCCTTAGCTTCTGCGGTGCGACAGGCTACTCATGGTATAGTCCATTGGAGTTCATGCACAGGCATTTACGCGGAGGCACAGTAGAGAAAACTATTGGGTTTTAGTTAAGGCACGTTAACTAAACAAACTGCACACAGAAAGCTCTCATCCAAGTTAGAGAACCAATAACTGTTTATTTATCTAAAGAAATATATTTACAGAAGTTTAGTGGAGAGAAAGAACTAGTAACTGATCTAACTAGCTAGGATGGCTTTAGATTGAATGTAGTCCATCTCGCTCAGGAGGAGACACCATGTTGCCTCTCCTGGTGCATGCAGGGAAGAAGAGAGGAGGGGGAGAGAAGGGAAGGAAGTTCCCCTGGCAGGAAGGAAACTGATAGTAGCCTATCTATCTAACTGACTCTATGGTTGTTGCCTTCCTTCTTCTTGGCTGGCTGTCCTAAAGGCCTGAGCAAGAGACAGCGCCAGTCCCTTCTTCTAATAACCCCCCTCCCCCCATTCTAAGATTTAGCTTCTGGGAAAACTGGGAAGGAAGTCAACAACAATAGTAACTTAGCATTTGAACTGGGCTTCCCCTGAAGGACTTTAGTGTCAGTTCTTTACCGAGGAAAGGTGCCTGGAAACAGGAATAGTCCCAAGGATAAATACATATGATTGAAGCATTTTATAAATGATCTAGTCGCACGTTGAATCAAAGCAACCATCTTTTCACCTTGACTGATTCTAATTTCAGTGGCCAACTTGATAGACATTTACAAGCAAGACAAAAGCACAGTCCCCCTTCCCTGCCACTGATCTATATGCTGAGTGCATTGGAAATTTCCACACAATCATAGAAATCCTACAGGAATTGGCAGTTATTAAGGCAGGTTCAGCATTCTGAGAACCTCAACATTTGGAGTGATTTTTAAAAGATCAAGTACCTTATGGCCGCTAAAACGTTCTTTAACACATCTGGGCAGTTTTTCAAAAGCCAGGTATATGGCATATGACATATATAAGAGCGCACCTAATCTTCGCCATAACTGATTTTAATCTACAATAAATAAATAAATAAACTGGACAGAATCCCTGTACACAAGGGACAGTAAATTCATGTACAATCCTGTGTCCAGTGTGTACTTGGTTTTCTTTTTAAGTGCATGTAGTAATTCTCCTGCAGTAATTCTCATGCTATATCCAATGCATGCATAGCTGAACATGAGTTCAAAAGCACACATTTATTCAGGTACTGGCCATCTGTAAAGTGAACACACGTTAACTTTTTCTTACAAATGTACCCAAATGCATGCAGGATGTACATGAGTTTGCTGTAACTTGCTAACAAGGGTAGAAGGTAAAGAGAGAGCTGTAGTAATATTAAGATTTTTGTACAACGGCAAATGATTGAACTAGCAGACCCCATCACAGCTCCTATGATTGGACCAAACCCTCCACCTTGAAGAACTTTTCATCATGGCTCACATTATACTGTTTTTATTGCATGGTCTTCTAATTTTGTCATGCAGCTTTCTTAGATGATTTATTGTATGTAATATACTGTTTCACTGCATTCCCACCCCCCTATTTTGTAATCCCGCTTGATTGTATTATACCAGTTTTAGCATGTTCTGTAATTTTGTAATCCAGTTTCATTGCATGGGCAGTTGTATTACATTGCTCTGATTACAATGCTTTTAAATTGTATAATAAATCAACAAGAAAAGCAGACTACACATAAATTAAATAAACAACCCAATTGGATTACCAAGCAGCCGAGCACAGAGAAGGATGCCCAATGTACTGAACTAGTGAAGGTTGCATCTTGATCCCATTGTTGCATGAAGCTGCCTTCTTCCAAGTCACACCACTGGCTTATCAAGGCCAGTACTGTCCACTCCTCCAACAGCTGGTCTTTTGCATCACTGACTGGTGGTGGAGAGTGCCCTCAAGTCCGAGTTGACTTATGGCAACCCCTGGTGGAGTTTTAGTGGCAAGTTACTAACAGAGGTGGTTTGCCAGTGCCTGCCTCTGCAACCCTGGTCTTTGTTGGAGATCTCCGTTCCAATTACTAACCAAGGCCTCTGAGATCTGACGAGATCAGGCTCACCTGGGCTATCCAGGTCATGGCATATCACCGACTACCAGATCCTTTGAACTGGGGGTGCAAAGTAGACACTACCACTGAACCATAGCCACTCTGACTGGGACTTGATCTGAACTCAAGCTCACTTGTATTCTGTGTCCTGGATTCTGACCAGGTGTAAGACAGCAAGAACATTTACAAAATACCTTTCCTGCAGTATTGCATAAGCCATGCCAGTTTATGCACCATTGTTAATTGGGGGGGGGGAAGGGTTCTTGAGTTAGGTGTAATTTCCAGTTAGGCCTTGAGCCCTTCTCAGTTACAAGGTCAGCAACAGTGTTGGGTGCCCAGGGGATTGGAGCTTCTGCTGCTGTTTGGCTATTAACAGTTTTACACTCGACATTGACCAGCTGATGTCAATACTAATTGCTCCCTCCAGTGGCTCTCCAATTACAGCAAAACATACTGTTCTAATTAGCAAGATGACAAAAAGCAACTTGCAAAACCTGTGATTCCAATTTGTCCAACTCAAGGGACGCAAGGGCAAGAGGAGAGCAAGGGACTGTAGCGCCTCAGGTGCTGGAACCCGCAGCCTGCGCTTCAACATTCAACTGATCAGGTTGAAGTCATAAAACAAAGTTGTCCCGAAACCTTTTTATATCCCCACCTTTTTAAAGAAGAAAACTTATACAAGGTTGAACATGATGGGCAGCCATGTTAGTCTGTCTGTAGCAGTAGAAAAGAGCAAGAGTTCAGTAGCACCTATAAGACCAGGCCTTTTTTTCAGTGGGAACGCGGTGGAACAAAGTTCCAGCACCTCTTGAAAATACTCGGCAATAGTGCGTGGAAAATAATATTATTTCAAAGAATCCTGTGTGTTTCTTCCTCATTTCCCTCTTGAGAGTTCTGCCACCTCTTTTCAGAGAAAAAAAAACTGTATAACAAAATTTGTGGTAGGGTTTGAGCTTTTGTGAGCCACACCCCATTTCTTCGGATACCAGGTTGAACATGAGTTATCCACAGCAAAAGTATTTAGAAGGGTAAGATTTCTACACAGCCTAAGAAAATATCAGGTTAAAACGAAAGGAAAGTGTTGACAGGCCCTGCAAGTTGCTGGGAAAGTCGTTGGTGGGCCCATTGGAAGAGTTCACCAGCAGCCAGGAACAGACTGCCCAGCTTGCGCCCGCTGTTTTAAGGTCCACATCTGCCCATCTGAGCAGTTCCCTGCCCCACCCCAGGCTCAAAGGAGGAGAGTAGTACCTGCTTTAACTTTGGCATAAAGAATAGAAACAACAGCAATGAACTATGTCCCTTGCGTACTCAGAATGTTAGATTACTGTAATCAGGAAATTCATGTGCAAGCTAGTCTGGACAGACTGATACTAAAATATGTTTAGTACAACACTGACTTTTCACATGAAATCCCTGTTATTAGTAATGCAGTCTGCATGCATGTGCTTAAAGGTCATTGGGAAAAACAGTACTTTCACAAAAATGCTACTTAGAAAAAATAAACCAAGTAAAACATTATTCCAGCTATAACCTAAATATGACCTCATGCTGACTATGGCGTATTCTGCACAATGTGTCTTAGACTGTGGTTAGGCAGTCCTGAAAGCAAAGCCTGATACTTTGAAAGGCTTCAGCACAGTGGTGGGAGACCAAGGGCAGAGCAGCAGCCGGACCAGTTATTCTGCACAGAATCCAAGGAACACACAACTGCCAGGTGCTTCTAGACAGCAGATTTATCAAATGTCAGACGAATGGATTCAGCACACCTGCGACATCCCCAGTGACACAGCAAGAAACGAGCGAGGTCAATACAGATGGCTCCTTCCAAATGGTCAGAGATCATTGCACAAAAGCCTGCACACTGTGTGCCTTTTTTTCTTCCTTTTGGCTGATCCTGTCTTTTAATTTTAACACACGGAAAGGTTCCAGCTACACGAACCCTCCCATGTCCAAGCCACAGCTAGCTGAGCTTCAACCTGCTTATCAGCTGGAAGCCTCCCAACTCAGTTTTTGCTGTTTTAAGAGACCATATATATCCCTCTTGAGCAATAAGGTCATTACTATTAACTACTTATACCAGTGGCCGTTTGAGGTGAACTCATGAAGCCACCTTTATAGAGACAGACCACGATCAGTGTTGCCTAGTCTGACTGGCTGTAGTTCTACAAGATCCAGAGCCCAGCCACAGCAAAACACAGCAAACCTTTTATTGTCCTCACCCAATATATTATTGGCATACTATCAGAAGTCCTCCAGCATTTTTAATATTAATGATTATTATAAACAAGTAGGGAGCTAGCCACTTAAAGTGATCAAAAGGCATTATAAAACCACATTGCTTTCTAAATAGTTCCCAATTTATTTCAGATGTGAATAAGGATTCTAATGTCTCTAGGCCCTCAGCTCTACATGTCCTTTGTCTAGACTTACCTTATAAAAAAAATTTTTGTATTCACTATAATGGATGTTACACACAAACAATAATATATTCCACCAGCAACAGAGCTCATTTTTTTTAAAAAAAAAGGTTCTAGAAAACCCGGGAACACTAGGCTTTCCACCAGGGGCAGGTAGAGCAGAACCACAAGTGACAAAAGGCACAGATTGGACACTTGTCAGCTTCCCTCAAGTTTTGATGGGAAATGTAGGCGTCTTGGTCTTGCAGCTTGGCTCTCTGACTGCTGTCCAATGGACTTTTCAACTGTCACTTGTCCAACATTCCGCCAAGCTGCCTACATTTCCCATCAAAACTTGAGGGAAGCTGACAAGTGTCCAATCTGTGCCTTTTGTCACTTGTGGTTCTGCTCGTAGACTCACCTGGCCTTCCTACAGAGGTGGCTCCCCCTGGAGGGGCGTGAGGGCTTGCCTGGTTGTCCTGCGGCGGCAGCTCCCTCTGGAAGCCACATTGGCCAGGACACATTTTTTTATCCTGGTGCTCTTGTGCAGGCGCACCAGGATAAACGTGCATCATCAGGAACAAGGTTTCCTTTTTATATAGATAGATACTCTCTCACCCTTTAATTGTATTTTTCTGGTTTGTATATTAGACTTATGTATATTTTTGCTTTATCATTTTAAACAAGCCATAAAATTTTACTTTAAGAAAAAACAAGCACAGCATAATGTAGTATTGGGCCAGGACCTGGGAGACCACAGATAATATCCCCGCTCTGCCATGCTCAGGGTCTTGGAGATAGCCATACTTTTTCCATCTAGTCTTCCTCTCAGGATTGATGTTGTGAGGATAAAATTATGGGAAGAATCATGCCATAAGCCACTCTTGGTTCCCACTGGGGGAGAAAAACAGAGTATAAGTAATTAAATGAATGAACAAACAAATCAGTGCTTTCTTCTTTTCCTGAGAAAAGACCATAATGTACAACCAGAGAAAGGTGGGAGGTTCTAATCCGTGGCATGGCCAAGTCCCCCCTCTCCCTTAGTTCCTACTTTAGGAAGACAGTGTGGATGGTTTAATTAGATCAAGGGATCCACCTAAGATGAAAACCGTTTATATAGCTTTAAAAGGCCTTGCTGGAACACCAAGGATGCGGCGGGGTTATACCAGTAATAGGTCCGAGTACTTCAGTGAGCCCCATGGCGCAGAGTGGTAAGCAGCAGTACTGCAGCCCAAGCTCTGCTCACAACCTGAGTTCAATCCTGGCAGAAGCCGGGTTCAGGTAGCCCGCTCAAGGTTGGCTCAGCCTTCCATCCTTCCGAGGTCGGTAAAATGAGTACCCAGTTTCCTGGGGGTAAAGTGTAGATGACTGGGGAAGGCAATGGCAAACCACCCTGTAACAAAAAGTCTGCCAAGAAAACGTTGTGATGTGACATCCCCCCATGGGTCAGTAATGACTCGGTGCTTGCACAGAGGACTACCTTTGCCTTAAATCTTACTTGAACACACCCAGGTACATAGGGCTGTGTATGCATGAACACATAAGCCATAAGAATTTCCAAGTTGAGCAAGACACATAAAACAGAAGCCCAGTGACACCTTAACGACTAACATTTCAACCCGAGTATTCATGAGTCAGAGCTCACTTGTTTGAGGTGCCACTGGACTTGCTTTATTTTGCTACAACAAACAGGGCTACTCCTCTGCAATTATATATAGACAAATAAAGGTATTTTAAACAAAAGTACTTCCAAAGGGTGATTTTGTTCCCATTTTATTTCAGCTCCTCAACAAGACATTCGCCACCAGAAATGAAGATATTCCAAGACCTGCAACAAGTAAAAGTAGCCCCGTCCTGCCCACCATGCTCATGCCAACCTATTATCATCTGGACTGTGCACTGCTGCGCATCTGCAACAAAATCCCAGGTTTTGCGCCAACACCAAAGAACATGGAATCAAGATTTTTCAGCCTTCCTAAGCTTAGATATTCATTTGACATAATATATTCAGTGCCCCAAGATGTAAGTTCTTAAGACTGAGTTTTAAGAGGAAACAATTCACAAGAAATGGGATCTGCTTCTTTCAGAACCATACACTGAGCCTGGTTTTCAGAGAAGAAATCAGTATCATCTGCCCTCATATGGCAAAAGCTGGTAGCACGTGTTGAGGCCTCATTCTAATTAATGCTAGAGCAAATTGATACATCCAGGTGAATGAACGTACATGCAGAGGAGGGGGGAAGAGCAAGATTTTGGCCGCTCTGATCTACACACATTCAGTTCAACATTTGCCCAGAGTCCATGTGCATATAACTATGTTATCTGATAACATAGTGGGTGCAAATTCAGACAATGCCCTTATCTTTACTTAGAGCCTCCCACAGTGAAGGGCATTTTAACACCACTGGTTGTCACCAATAGTTTCCAGCTCAAACCCATCCAACTTATCATCAGTGAGCTACAACCCATCCTGGAAAATGATACTTCTCTCTCAGAAGCCCTGGGTGGAAGACCTCTCCTTGCCTACAGACAGCCCCCCAACCTTAAACAACTTCTCACTTACAATCATGAATCGGCTAGCAGAGTCACCAGCACAGGTACCAGGCCCTGCAACAGACCCAGATGCCAGCTCTGCCCTTATATCTACCCAGGGAATACACTTACAGGACCCAATGGCATCAACTACACTGTCTCTGGCTCTTACAGCTGCTCATCCTCCAGTGTGATATATGCCCTCATGTGCCAACAATGTCCATCTGCTCTGTACATTGGACAAACCAGCCAACCTCTATGCAAAAGAATAAATGGACACAAATCTGACATTAGAAATGGCAACGTCCAGAAACCAGTGGGAGAACACTTCAATCTACCAGGACATTCCATCAAAGACTTAAAGGTCACTGTAGTTCAACAGAAACCTTTCAAAAACAAAATCCAACAGGCAGCTGCTGAATTGGAATTCATATGTAAATTTGATTCTGTCAAGCTGGGACTGAATAGGGACTATGAATGGTTATCTCATTATCACAGGTAACTGATTTCCTCAACAGAAGCAAACTGATCTCCATATCAGAAGGAGCTGTTTGCATCTACTCCGCCCTCCCCTCTCCTCCTCTATATCTGACCAGTTTCTTTTTGCCCTCCATGCATCTGACGAAGAGAACTGTGATTCTCTAAAGCTTATGCTACAATAAAATTGGTTAGTCTTAAAGGTGCTACTGGATTCTTTTTGATTTTTCTACTACAGACTAACACGGCTAACTCCTCTGGATCTATAACCCAGACAGCCATCACTGGGTTTGGAGGGAAGCAGGGAAGACCGGCCTTTGCAAACTCTTCATATTTACAGACAGTAGAATTCAGCTCAAAGAAATATTTACACAGGGTAGCTTCTGCTAATGATTTTTTGAAATTTCCTTCAAGATTTGCAAGTTAAGTAAGACTTTCTTTCCTGCCCCTCCCCACCCACTGAGCTTTTCTAAAAGAAACACAAAAAGATAACAATCCTCGTTGGACACACAGCTTTGGCCTAGAGTACCTGAAGGCCCATCTCCCATACTAGCCAGCCAGTTAAGATCTGCCTCTCAAGCCCTGTTCCATGCCCCTGCCTTCAGATGTGAGGCAGGTGGTGACTAGAAACAAGACATTTTCTGTGGTGGCACCTCTCCTGTCACCTACTTTCAGGCACCAGTTCAAAACATCTTTTTACCCAGGTTTTTAAAAAATTATTATTAAAGGTTATCAAGCACATAGTCCAATTCAAGTCTTACTTTTACATTCACATAACAATAACTTATTTACAAGTTTACTATTAACATGTTTCTTTTTCTTTGTTTTTTTAACCCAGGTTTTTAATTAGGTTTTATATTATAGCCTTTTTAATGGAACTACTTCTGTTTTATGGATACTTTTTATACTGCTTGTGTCTAAAGGCTTTTTAAAAGGCTTTTTTAATATTGCGGCCGTTATGTATTGGGCTGAGTTAGGGCTTAGCAAGGCCTCTAATGTCTCTTGGTTCATTGAGTGTTGTGTATTGACTGAGCTTCTAACTGAGCTTATGCTCCTAAAGCTGTTGTTCCTATTGGCTGTGTTCCTGCTGGCTGCATCCAATCCACTATGCATAATGGGGTCTAACCACAGCTCTGTAAATATGGTACATCGTATACAGTTAATGCAAATGATGGTATTCTAGGGTGCGTGTTACTATTAGTTGTTGGTTATTATCAGGGCGGGGGTTGCATGTATATATTTGGCTGTTGAGGTTGTGTTGTCTGTTCTGGCCTTTGATATACATGTTGCTCTGAGCTGGAATCGTTGCTGGCTGAAATCACTATTGAGCACGAGGCTGAATACTTAATAGTGGCTTTCAATTGTAAGATGCCTTGAGCAGGACCTCTGAAGAGGCAGCATAGAAAGATTCTAAAGAAGTATGAAACTGTTCTACAGCACTTTAGAACTTTATTTTGTTACAGTACGTCATATCTCTAAGAAGATACGATTCTGTTGTAAACAGTTAATACATGTACCTCAAAATGAATTGTTATGGTGGAAGTATTGCTAACACAGCCCTAGACATCACACTGTGGTGTCTGAGGAATACTAGCCACAATTAAACAATCTATGCTCCCCAAGCAATGTGAAGTGGTCAGAACCTTAGTCAACCCAAAACGTATTTAAATCAGTAAATTTGTCAAGCAACAAAAGCTAAATGAATCCCATTCACTTTATTCTGCACATTTGCTTTGGATTTGCTGTACCTCCCTTAAAAAAAAATGTGTGAAGAGTAAATCAACTACCATAAAAACGGAATGTGCCTACCTATCTCCCCATTGCAGAAGGAAAGTTTTCAGCTTGACAAGGGAAAGCATTTCCATAAAAATTATTCTAAAAAAGGCAGGTTCTTGAACGCTTGCCAGTTCTGCTAGTGCACAAACATTAAAAACTGAATAGCCTGCTCAACTATATTACCATTTTTTGAAAGGCGTCTGCGGTAGCATCTCAGCACAAATGGATATCAGGCACAAGTCTAGATTGACTGTAACAGCTATAAAAACCCAGCGTAGCTAAGGAAACAGTCTCCCATAGCAATTGACACAGGAAAGTTGTTAAGATTGCAGATAAACCCTTGGAATATTTTCTTTCTTTCATACTAGCATGTAAGAGGTGTGGTGCACTTCCCTTTAGCGGAGGTCACTATGTTATCATGGCCAACAGCGAGAACAGACAAGGAGCGCACTCGCACCCCTATCATTTGATCATTATGCAATGCAACTTTTTAATATAATGCCCTTCGCTTAGAAACTTTGCTCTTCTGTGACACAGCAGCTCCAGATGCTATCTTTAGTATTAAATTTCCTCAAGCACCTAAGATTTGCCAAAAGAAGATAGGGGGGAGATGCTTTTAAACTCTCCCATTACTGTAAGAAAACTTGTATGTTATAGAACTCGATTATAAAGCAAAATAAAGTCCGGTGGCACCTGAAGGACTAAAAAAATACGTATTCCAGCATAAGCTTTGAAGGGTCATCATCACTCACTTCATCAGAGGCACTGAAGCATAAACCCAATAGGTTGGTGCTTTTATATCCAAAACAAAAGGGCAGCGAGGGCAGGAATTATTACAGAGACCATTATTATAGGAACCTTTTCCCATCAATGTCATCATCCCACTGGATGCAGTCTCTCTCTGCTGAAGGCAGACTTACAGTGCAATCCTACCTAAGCAGAGTTACTCCAGTCTAATCCCATTGATTTCAACGGGCTTAGACTAGAGTAACTCTGCTTAGAATTGCACAGTTAGTGGCAGGGAGTCACGGGGTCCAACTCTGCAGCAGGGAGACTGGCTCCCACCCAGTGTAATCGTGCTCAGGATAACCACCTTCTACAGCCTGGGGGAGAGGACAGGGTCACATGCTTGAAAACCAAAATGGGTTACTTTGTGCACTTCACAAGGCTGCAAAAATAAAAAAAAGCTAGGATTGCTATCTTTTAAGAGCCCAGGTCAGGTTGTTGTCACACACACCCTGTAACTTATTCAAATTCCTTTTTAGCCCATGTTTATTAGACTCACAGGAGAGCAAGCCAGCAGTGCCTGGTCTCAGCAATTCGGTGAACAAGGTGGGTGAGAACAAACTACTCTGCCATACAGAAATTGCCGCCAGATGTGGTTCTGCACAAATATTGCTGGTCCCTGGAGCCTCGTGTTCAAGAGAGTAGTTGGCCTGTCGGCATTCTAAAGATCTTTCCAAAGATCTGATCTAAGGACGTCCATTAAACTGCTTCAAAGCTAACCGGGAAGAGTCCACAGAGCATGTTCTAGCTACACTAAGTCCATTCTCAGCTCCAGGTTTTCTATTCCAAAGCAGTCAAAAGGAAATGAAAAACATTTACTTCACACTGTTCCACGTCTCTGGGTACTCGTCACAAGCCCCTCTGCTATTAAAGACTTTACAATCCCCACTTCCCACACCCCTTCAGGCTTTCAGGATTCATAACACTAAAGAAACCTTAATAACTAAACTACCTTGCCAGCTCACTTCTATGGCAATTCCAAAACAGTTTTTAAAAAATATTACTTCTCTAAAGGGATTCCATCTCTCTGCTGCTGTCTTCTAAAGGATATTTGAGGAACAAAGCAGTCTTTGTATCACACAGCATGAGAAATAGGATGAAAGCCATCCATTGTAAACAAAACTGCACGAACATTTAGTCAAGGCATTACTATATGCTAAATGTGACTGGAGAAGGTACCACCGTTCACTTATTTCTGATCCTGGGGTTTCCCCATTGAAGCAAAGTAGTTCAATACCCTTCCACACATTCCTTGCTGTTGAATCTCTCTCTCAAAGTCTAAAATGGGAGAGACCTTTTCAGATATTAAAATTGCATACACTGGCAGCCTAAAAAACTGCAATGTCAGGAACACGTGCTGCTCAGAATCCTCTCAATACATACTGTTGCCATTTTTCATGCATGCATTTTTTACAAGGTTCATAAAATGGTGGATTTTTTAAGGTTCTGGTTCACATGTATCCAAGCTTAATACTCCTTTCAGACAACACATGCGCTGGGAGGATCTTCATGTAGTTGGTGGTCTCCCTCCTCTCTGAAGATATGTCTGAAAAGGGCTACAGAAGAATGAGAACTTCCAATATACACATTCTCTAAATACCATACTAAGCCATTTTCACCAGGGCAGCCTTCCAGCTCAGTGTGTTTGGCACTTGACCTTTTAATTACACCAGTCTAAATTCCCTCCAATTCATTTTGCCTGGCACTGCCTGATCCTGGACAGACAATGGATAACAGCAAAGAGGTTCTCAACAAGAGAACACATAGCGCAAGTGATGCCCAACTTGGTGTCTGACATTTAATTAGGGGTTTATTTTACTAGCTTTTAAAATGCGTTTACAGATTTTGATGCTACTTAAAAACGTGTTCCCGGATGCATTTCCTGGCACCCATTTGCTTTTTCATGCATGCCATGCTCCACAACTCCTTTATTTTCTGCTTCTTCCCTTCGTCTTCCTTCCCTTCATCCCCTTCCTTTTCCTGTGTCACCATTCTCATTCCTTCCTTCCCCTTTCTCAGATCTGTTCTTAAGCCTGATCCCCCCCTACACACAGTTTTTCCAGTAGTATACAATATGAACTAAAAATGACAGGGAGATAAAATATGCTTATTTATTTGAGCTCATTTTTATTTGAACTTATTTTTTTCTCTCCTACTTCTCTCTGGTTGGGACTTCTCCATTATATCACCAACCAACCCATCTTGTGACGTAGGTTAGGCTGAGAAATTGACAGACCCAGGGTCAATATAAATATTTTAGCCCCTTACCAGGACTTTGTTACGACACTGATGGCAGTTACGTGCCACAGATCAGTTAAGATCATCTGCACGAATACCTAAGGTAGAATCCTAAGATGCTCAAAATTCCAAGGTTCTGAGGCAAGCTTGAGAACTTGATGTGAATTCTCCAAAATTAGCATTGTTGAATACACACACTATGCCCTCCAGTAGCTACACATCCATCAGTTGCCAAGAATCTTTACTAGCAAGAAGGCCGGGTTTACCAGCAGGGACTTGTGATCACATTGACAAAATAAGGATATCATAAGCTGCATGTAACTGAAACAACTATTTCCTCTCAAAAACTGGGCAAAGAACTGGCTGCATGGACAGCAGCCTTGATTCTGCAAGGCACCACCAATCTTACCTGCCATTTTGTCAAGATTCAGTTGTCTTTCCCTATGACTAATGCCTTCTGCACAGCTCATTAAACTTTCCTCTTAAAACAAAAGCTGAAACTCCACATTTTTCTACTCCCTTTCTACTCCCCATTATAACTTTCCTTTGTTGAATCTGCTCTTATCCATCCCCTCCTCTTTAACAAAAGTTTTCCTATTATCTGAAAATGCTGAATGCACCGATCACTAGACAAGGTGATCCCATTTCTTGGGAGGGAAGAAGTGGGGTATGATCTTGCACAACCCCTAGCTACTTCACAGGCTCATAAAAACGATGTCCTTGTCTTTTTCCCCACTGCCATATCAAGATTCAGTGTACATGTGTAGCATTTAAAATATACCAGGGGCCACAGTCCCAAGAAAATTAAATGTCAATGTACTTATAGTGGGAAATGATTAATTAGAAACATGAAGAAATTAAAGCAAGGTTGTGGAGCAAACATTCTTAACTAGGATTACGCACGTGCACCGCTAGAAAAGATCTCTTACGCATTTTCCAGGGCTGTCATAAGATGCTAAGAAATTATCAGTGCTGGTTAAAAGTCTGGTCCATTATATTTCACATTAATTGTTAGAGGGCAGCAGGCTATTCTCCGTATACAAAAATGACAGCAAAACCTAGCAAGTTTTATAAAAGATCACATTTGAATCTCTGCTCCAGATGTGAAATACTACTCCTGTGCTACTCCAGTGTCACTGACATCACATTCACTGTAGACTTTATATCATGGATCGCTCAATCCTCAACCACAGTAAGGATCAGTCCATAAACCAAATGGAAGAGTGTATAAATATGAGAAACACCACAGTGCTAAAAGAGGAGGCACGTTAATCAGAAAATCCTTTAACGTCAGCATGCCTGGCAGACTGGTGTTTTTAACTTAGTTTTCCCTTCACTGCCTGTTGTTAAAATCCATGAGTTGGATCCAGATTAAATATTTCATCAGCAGAACACAACTTTCCTGCCTCTCCACTTCCACTGCAGCCCACTGATCTCGGAAATGCTCTTCCTGGAGAATAGGGGGACCTAATGCAGGTAGTTAAAAGCATGCAGAGGAAGAAGAATTGGTTTTATATCCTGTACCCCACCCTTCACTATCCAAAAGTCTTGGAGCAACTTACAATTGCCTTCCCTTCCTCTCTCCACAACAGACACCCTGTGAGGTGGGTGGGGCTGAGAGAGCTCCTAGAAGCTGTGACTGACCCAAGGTCAGAGCTGGCTTCAAGTGAGGAATCAAACCCAGTTCTCCAGATAAGAATCCTGTTGCTCTTAACCACTACGCTAACTGGCTTCCCAAGTGCTGCCTATGATTTGGTCACAAGCTTAAAAAGTATTACACAGTAAACATTTTGATCCAGCATTTTGAAAACTGGAGGTTTATTTGTTTTACTTCCGTCCCAAGGCCATTTAAGTACTTTGTCAGAAGTTACACATGTTCAAAACGGTTTTCGTTTCAGCGCTTAAGCAATTTTACACAAAAGTACAATAGAGAGTACAACAACTAAATTACATCAAAAAGCCATTTAAAAAGAGTTTATTCTAAACTCACATGCTTTGCCAGCCTCTTCCAGGAATTACAGGCCAGACTTTTAAAGTGCCAGGTTTATGTACAAACAATTAAGAATAAAACTTAAAACCAGCTAAGAGGCAATGTGGTTATACAAGTTGCATCTTATGAACCAAAAGTGTAACACAAGCATGGATCTTTCCCACTTTTCCCTCTCAGACTCACAAAAAAGCTGATGCACAGGGTTACAGTAAAATTGTGAACAATCCTATATCGATGGAAACCTCACTCCACAGCTCTGCATTTGGGAGCAGAATGAAGGTGGAAGTAATTTCACCAGACTCCACCCCCCTCCTTATTGCAACCCCTCATGGTATTTTGTCCACAAGGTTCCTTTGACACAACACACCCTTTTCCCAGCATTGGCTTTTTGGGAATCGCAGGTTCTTTTCCCAGCATTGGCTTTTTGGGAATCGTAGTGGCAGGGAAAGATCTGCCACAACCAGCACCTATGGTTCACAGGATCCAACCCGGGGGGCCTGTAACTTCTTGCAGATCAACTGGGACACCCTGTCACTTTCTAAAGAGTATGCCAATTCTACTTCACTGTGCTGTGGACAAACTGCTGGTGTCCAATTACCAGAGAATGGAGCAGGCCACTTCAAGTATTGTTTTTTTTTTAAAAAATGGGCAGCTTAGTGTATTGTTATAAATACACTGCAGTTAATCCTTTAAGAATTCTATTCCTGCTTTAGCTACGCAGACTTTCCTAAAGTACCACTACACACTGCAAGAACGGAACATTGAGGGCAATACGGCAAACACAGCTAGCCATTTCTAGCCTAGCTGGAGAACTGTCTTTTTGCACCTAGAATTCAGCATCCAGAGTGAAAGAGTTATCTGTGGGTTTTGACATCACACCCATCCGTTGATATTCTCCTACACGCTTTTCAAAGAAGTTGGTTTTGCCTTCCAGGGAAATATTCTCCATGAAATCAAATGGATTCTCCGCTCTGAATATCTGAAAAAAATGGAAAACAATATGAGCGTTCAAACTCACAGGTTCTACCTAGAATACAGTATCAACTATAAGCAGCACTCTATTAGTATACTGGTTCTATTAATCCTTTTGCCAAGCAACCCACATTTTAATATGTTCTGCTCGGCAGCATTCTAGCTTCTGTTCATCTTTCTATTACATTTATTCCTTCACTTCTCCCAGGTTATTCAAATACAACAAAGTCCAGTGTAGTTGGTAAGAGTGCTGGGACTATGAGATGCAGATTTTGTTCCCCCTCTTCCAAGGAAACTTGCTGGAGTACTTTGGTTCAGTCACTGTCTCGATATAACCTGCTTCATGACGTTGGGAGGATAAAATCTGAGCACCTCCAAGACCCCATTGGAAAGAAAAGTGGGACATAAATAGCACTAAACCACTATAGCTGACCTGTCAATCTGAGAATCTGTATAGTATAGTGGTTAGTGTGGTGGTCTAAGATCTGAGAGATTCAGGTTCAAATCCCCCACTCTGCCATGAAAACTTGCTGGATAGCCTCGGGCCAGTCACTCTCGCAGCCTAACCTACCCTCACAGGATGGTGGTAGAGAGGGCCCTCACGTCATAGCTGACTTATGGCAAACCCTGGTGAGATTTTTATGGCAAGAGACTAACAGCGGTGGTTTGCCATTGCCTGCCTCTGCAAGCCTGGTCTTCACTGGAGGTCTCCCATCCCATTACTAACCAAGACTGACCCTGCTTAGCTTCTGAGATCTGACGAGATCAGGCTCAGCTGGGTTATCCAGGTCAGAGCCCCTCACAGGATAGTTGAGACGATAAAAAAGGAGAGACGTAAGCCTGTTTGGATCTCTACCGCAAAGGCAAGTGAGGTATAACTGTCTAAACTTCTACCTACCAAGCTGCTATCTACTAAAGACTTCCCAAGATGCAAGTTTCCAAGTTTTCCCCTGATCTCTTTTTGCATTTATTTCCATATCCTGTATTTTTGCATATTGTAAGCCTAGGGATAGGACCTATCTGCCTTAAATACAAATGGGGTAGGACATGAGGTACACAGCAGTCCCACCAATTTCCAGTGGGCCATCAAGCACTTTCTAGTGGCTGGACTAAGGGAGTGAAGATAAACATGCATTCCAAGTATGGTGGGTGTAATTTTAACACACTTCTGCTGCATTACAAATGGATTTGTTTTCAAGACAGAAAACGTGTATTCAAGACCATTTCCATCTCACTTAGAGTGTTATGTGCTTTTACCTTGTGGGCTTTGGGTCTGACCCTATAAAGCACTTGTGTCCCTAATCACTGCTACACAAGGAGCAGAATGGACTGCGCATCACTTCAAATTGCAAGAGAGGAATTATATTCTTTAAAATTCTCCAATAGACGCCTGTATACGGATAAAATAAAAATAACTACTGAACGTATATACTGCTCTGCTAGACAATTTAGTGTCCCACTCAGAGCAGTAAACAAAGTCAGTGTTATCATTATCCCCACAATACAACTGGGAAACTGGGGCTGAGAGGAGTGACTTATCCAAGGCCACCTGCTGAACTCATGACAGCAGGATCTGAACCAGCAGAGTGCCGATTCACAACCCAACCACTTAACCACTATGTACACTGAGCATATTAAGAGCTAGGCAAGAATCTCTTTAGGTGCCAAATTCTTGTTTGTATTCATGAGTACGCATTAATTAGGGTTGCCAAGCACATGCCTAAAACTCCTGATTGAGGAACTTGCAAGTGACATCAACAAAATCTTAGAGCATCAGCAACATCACTTCCAGATTTTAGCTGCAAGGGACTTCAAGCAATGCCTCTCCTCCTCCATTACCCACCACCGCTCATTCCAGCAGCAGTGGGGGCTGGGAGATTGCCCAACGTAGCAGGAAATTTGACAACTTCAGTGTTAAAAATGTAACTCAACAACCGCTGCGTGGTGGCACAAGCCATTCTGCAACCTCAAGATTCTATTGCCCCATTCTGCTGCACGTGCAGATCACGCCTTATTTACTTAATCTTACTCGCTAAAGTTTAAGACTAGTGAACCACAAGGATTCCAGTAAAAAAAAAATAATTACCATGCAAAGACTAACTTATCCCTCTCTGAATTACTATTTATTTTAATATTTATATCCTGCTTTTCTCCTTGGAAGGAACTAATTGAGTACCTACAGGTTTTTAAGACCTTTATGACAATAAAACATACTCATCTATCACCATGAATGAGTAGCAGCAGACAAAAAGGGCCATTCCCTGAAAATGTTACATTTAAGGATCATGTTATAATACATGTTCACCCTGAGTACCCTTTGACATGTTCTAAATTGAAATAAATAAGCCACACACCTGGTGTAAGTGCCTTGCAAAATCCAAAATAACCACTAACGAGACAAAAAGCAATTGCTTAATGGGAAAAGCAGGCTCTAAATGTAAACAAATTGCATTCCTTAGCAGAAAAACCGCGCAGAATTTACCTTGTTAAAACCGAGCTCCAGCATCAGTCTGTCTGCTACGAATTCAATATACTGCTTCATTAAAGTGCAATTCATGCCAATTAGCTTTACAGGCAGTGCTTCCGTCAAGAATTCCTGCATTTAAGTGAACAAAGTGGCTTAGTATGCAAATGCTTTACCATTTATATTTTAACATCCCCCACTAAGTTTTAAAGCCCTCCATACTTTGATGCAGGTACTTTTTTCACCACCACCAGAAAAGAACCGCCAATTACCTGCTCTATCCTGACAGCATTAGTGATGATCTCTCTCACTCGCTCCTCGGATGGTTTGTGTACCAAGTGTTTGAACATAAGACAAGCAAAATCACAGTGCAAACCCTGGGGGAAAAAAATTGGAAGATACTTCAAATAGCTTTGAAGAACGCAATCTTTAAATCAGCAGCAACCCTGAAAGATCTGGAGCAAATGAAAGAGAAACCCCTATCCGTTATATATCGGCACCTAGGCACTCTTTAGCCTTCCCACTGTTACCAGAATCCTTAAGCTACTTTCATATTCTATGAACTTTGACTACCAAGCACTGAGCTTCCTAGAAGAATGTTAGTTAATTTTGATCTAAAGTTACTCCTCACTCAAGGGTTTGTTGGATACTGTTATTACATGTTATTACATGGCTAGGAACCATGCAACCCAAAACACATTAATTCAGAAATAAGTACCACTGAGTTATGAGATTCTCATAAAGATTACAGAAAGTTGAGCCTTACCTCATCTCGGCTGATCAGTTCATTGGAAAAAGTGAGTCCAGGCATCAGCCCCCGTTTCTTCAACCAAAAGATAGATGCAAAAGAACCAGAAAAGAAGATTCCTTCCACTGCAGCAAAAGCAACCACACGCTCGCCTGTTGGGACAAGTATCAGCACTGATTTTACACTGAACTGTTGGACTGCAAAAGTAAACAGAAAGGAGTGCCCAACACTTACCATAAGTGGCCTGTTTATCCCCAATCCAGCGCATGGCCCAGTCAGCTTTCTGTTTAACACATGGCAGTGTTTCGATTGCATTGAACAGAAACTCCCTGAAAGAACAGCGTGATACAATTAAAAAGTGTCCTTCTTAACCACTTCTCTTAGTGCCAGAAGCCCACAGGAATTTGATCCCAGGTTACATGATACATCTACAGAAACCATACAGCAGAGATTAAACTACATAGCCACGTTTATTTTTAATGGCCTACATAGCAGGAAAAGTTCTGAGTCCTTTACATGACAGCTGTAGGTACATTTTCCAAACAGAGAACAGTTATCCTTTAAGAAGGATAAACAGAACTAATCTTCCAACATTCTGAAAGTCATTATTTGAAATAAAGCAGCTGTCAGATTTTTTTTAAAAAAGAGGCAAGGACTAAACATGTTAGCATGTTAACTTTTTTTTGCATTTGTACAATCATTCACTTAAAACGTCAGTGCAGGAATGCCAAGCCATTTATCTCAAAACAGTACTAACCTCTCTTTGGGATCCTTGATATAGGTGTCAATAAGCAAACTGTACATTTCTGAATGGATGTTTTCCATAGCAATCTGGAAGCCATAGAAACAACGAGCCTCTGTGACCTGTACTTCCTGGCTGAATCGCTCCACCTACAGGACACATCATGTTATTTAAGTTACAAAGCATCTCTACCATTTTATTTATCTTGGGTCTCCTTTGGTTTGTGACCTAAGAAATTAATATGCAAAAGATGTTTAATACTAAGTAAAGCATTAATGAAGTATAATGGCAGCCATCAATGGACAACTGCAATGTGTCCGTTTCTGCTAACAGGCTACCCAGAAGCATAATTGTAAACTAATGCAACATACATTTCACACATACTTCTGTTTTATCCTCAGTAAGTCACTTGGACTTGACCTAAAGCACAAATGTCTGTGCCACTTCTTGTCTAGTATTTAGGATTCCTTTTGCTCAAAGAGTTCTGTGAAGTTCAGAAGCTTCTGCACACCTTTACAAGTGGCGAAACTACTCCAGTAAAAAGACAAACTTCTCACTTTCCAAATACTTCTTACATCCTATCTCTTCTTCTCTGTATGTACTTTGATTCCTTAAAGAAAAATTAACCAGATTTGAATATATTCAGTTGTGTGCTGGGCTCACACTCCACTTGGTATTTGCTGTCCGGCAAATGAAAACTCTTACCTTTGACTTAATATGAAATTTCTGGTGGCCCATTCACAAACATTGCAATCATCTAGTGATTAACCTGTAGGTGAACCAACCTTACACAGAGTTGCTCTCATGGCTAAAGCCAGCCTGTTCCCACATGCAATTGCCATATATACTTTTGGGGTAAGTTTTAAAAAGCAGAAATAAAACACTATAGAAACTAAAATCTAAAGGTTAGAAAAAGGATTCCTAGCCACAACAATTACTCTTATTGCACAAACACTTCTAACAGATCTGAAGCCTAACTTTAGGACACTACTTCCAACTATCTAAAAATCCAATTGAAGATTCATTCATCTCAAATCTCTTAATAGAAACTGCTCAGATGTTCTCATGACATTTGCTATTCCCTACAAAACCATGATATTCAGATAAAATTGCCAAGCATCAAATTGTTATGCCTCTACACACAGACTAAGCAGTAAATAGAGCTGTCAAAGTCAATAGAATATGCTAAATAAACTGAATAGCTAAAGAATATGAAGATTTTAAAGTATGAATTTAGGGTAGAGATGAATGATTTATATTATTGAATATTATTTTTTAAAGCTGCTTAGAAAGTAACAATGTTCTACATTACGTTTCATTATTGAGTTGCAGCTTTTTTTAAAACCAGTTTTCATTTCCAAAAACTAGGACAATGTTTTAAATGTTTTGTTTCCAGCTGCAAGCTTTGAAGTGATATTTAACGAAAAGCAATCACTTGACCAGAAGTTGGTAATTTGTCTGCAATATCCGTTTGAAGGTGGCTATCATAAATGGGAAGATATGCTATTGGCTATATTGAAGTCCAAGAAAAATCTTGTTTGGGGATAGCCAGTGCAAGTCTTAAGAACATAAAACATAAGAGGTGCACTGCTGATCAGACCTTCATCCTCTTTGCCATAGCAGACAGCCAGTTGTGCTGGAGGGTCAACAAACAGGAAATAGAGATAAAAGGCCTTCCCCAATTCTGCCTCCTAGCACTGGTATTCAAAGGTCTGCTGCCTCTGTATATGAAGGTTGCCATTGCTCACCGCTAATGAACCTATCCTCCATGAATCTGCCTAACCACTTTTCAGTGGATATGTGCTGGCATCCATCACTACATCCACTGTCGGTGAATTCCATGATTCACTTGCCCAGTTAAGAAGTAATTTCATAAGCCTCTACCATACCCCCCTTAAACTTCTCTCTCTCTCTCTCTCTCTCTCTCTCTCTCTCTCTCTCTCTCTCTCAAAAGTGAGAAGCTCTAGATTCCTGTAATCCAGGGGTGGGCAATTGTTTTGGCTCGGGGGCCACTTTGTGGGAGCGGAGGTTAGCGGAGAGCCACACCTTTTAAAATGATTGCTTTCATTAGTTAACTTTGCATTTCAGAAAAGGTATAAATTGTATCATAAAAATCAATAAATATAAATTAAATAAAATAGTGGTAGTTTTATTCAATTTATTTATTGTGCTAATTTCATATCATCTATAGCTGCAAGCACATTTAATTTTAGAATCAGTTTAATGAGACAAATGTACCCTATCACACTTTTCTACTGTCTTGGCAGGCCACAAAAAACTCTGTAGCGGGCCGCAATTTGCCCACCCCTGCTGTAATCTAAAAGCCAGACTGAAAGATGGTATAGTATGTAAATAAACAACTATTATTACTGTGAATTACAACTTAAAATATTTAACCACCTTTGGCCTAAGGCGCCTTTGTTCATGTATCTGGTGTATAACTTGTCGACCAACCCGTTATGTATAAAATCACCTCAGTTTTGTAGAAGAGGTCAGGAAGGCTCCCACTTTTATCATTGCAAAGAATGCATAGAATTATTCAGGAAGACATTTATGTAAAGAGAACAGTACCTGAAATTTCAGGCAGTTCACTGTATATTCTAACATGCATGGAGTGTGTTCTTAACCTTGCAGGCAGGGTTCATTGCATTGTTCGTATGCTATTGTTCTTATAGCAGTTTTAATCATGCACAACACATTTGTTTACTTCATTTGAAGACCGCCTTTCTCACAGACATTCAAGGTGGATGTCTGTGAGAAAGGAGGTCTTCAAATGGAGTAAACAAATGTGTTGTGCGCATGATGCTTTTAATTTGGAATGGTATTAATATGGAAGACTCTACGGAAGATCAACAGGCTGGACTTACCAAATTTTCATTCACAATGCCATCACTTGCAGCGAAGAATGCCAAAACATGTGAAATGAAGTACTTCTCTTCAGGCTTTAAGGATTCCCAATGCTGAATATCTTTGGAGAGATCCACCTAAACATTCAACAATCAATGTTAAACGCAGTAAAGCAAGGAAGTATAACATATGCAAAAATTACTGAGCACACTCCCTACTTGCATCATGACTACATCCCACACTAACTATGAATCTAAGAATCCATTTTATATGAAGCGAAACTGTGTGGTCTATTCAGTAAAGTCTGAACTGGTTGGCTGTGTCTCCCCATGGTCTCAGATAGAACAAAGTTCTTTGCCAACACTTAATACCTCAGAATCTTTACCTGGAGATTGCCAGGGGCTTAACTGGGACATCTTACTTACAAACCTCGTATTCTGTCACCGAACCATGTCCTCCCCTCAGGGTCTACAAGCGGCATCCACTAGCCTCTCACCTCTTCAGCTGTCCAGAAGGAAGCCTCTGCTTTCTTGTACATCTGCCAGATATCATGGTACTGAATGGGAAAGATGACAAAGCGATGCGGATTTTCCCGAAGCAGAGGTTCGTCTTGTATGTTGTTTGAAGGTGGCTTTATGCTTTTAGGAGCCTCCTAAAAAAAACCCTAAGTTTAATATAGTGTCCCATTCCTATAAAATTTATTTATCACAGAAGCAGTTTTGTAAAAATGAAATGTTGCAAGATAAAATGGGGAGAAGATCGATGTTTAAAGCCACTTTGTGTTCCGCCTGGGAGGGAAAAGCAGACTATAAATGTATGTGTGTCTCAATAAATGTGAAAAGTACATAAGGACTGAGACATAAAAAGAGACCTATGGACAACAAAGAGGTGTAATACAAGTTATGTCACAATAGATGGGGCAGGAATCAACTTAGAATTAAGAATCTATATGGATCAATGGCAATGGAATCATGTTCTCTCAACTAATCTCAGTAAATATGAATGAAAATTTCTTGAAGATATTATTCCAATGATACTTGACTTCCCATAAATTAGCAGTGATATATAGGAATGTTTTAGGTTTGGACTTGTGGCACCTTCAATGCAGATTTGTTGCACATCATGGGACCTGTTTTAAAATTCAGCCTTTCTGGTAATATATTTTTACTAAGTTTTATTGAAACATTTTACCTTGCCTTTCCTCATGGTTCAAGGTAGTGTTTGGTTTATTGAACAAATGCCAGAAGTCATATTCCTCCTGATCCAAAAGTAATTTTAAAAGGTTTTCTTAAAGAATACATATCTTCCTCAGATACAAAACTAGTAAGTTTTATCACTACAGCAAAAATTCCTGTAGCTGCTGATCTGAAAAAGAAGCCCTCTTCTAATAACAATTGATTTAATCGAGTTGGGCAGATTGCATTGATAACAAAATTGACATATTATCAAAGATCAATATGAAACAATTGGAAACATTCAGATAAATATAATGGATGGTGGAAAAAATTTATCACGTTGCAGAATGATAAAAAGTTCATGATAAAATTTTGCTTTTTGCACTCCCTGAATTACTGTCGGCGCCGAAGAGTGTGTGGATCAACATAATAAAGTAGAGGAAAGGCATCTGAGGGAATTAATGATAATTCCGGCGCGCGCGCACACACAAAAGAAGCGCGCAACTCCTTTGAGCAAGGGGGCGTTTGGCGCCAAAGCGGCGGGGAGGGCAGCCCGGCCACACGGGGCGGAGTGAGGGGCCGATGGCTGGAAGGGGGCCTGCCCCGTCTGCAGAGCTCCTTCTCGCTCGCCCAAGCCCGCGCAGAAGCGGGTCCCCCCCTCCCCGCGCAGACTCACCGCCTCTAGGAAAATCTTCCTCGCCGTCTTGGATGCCAGGGCCCGGGTGGCGCTCAGCGAGGGCGGCTGCAAGACAAAGAGGGGCACTTCGGTCAGGGGGCTAAGCTCGGACGGAGGGCGTTAGGGGCAGGGCACTAAGATGGCCCTTTAAGCGGCGTTGGACAAGCCAGCTCGCTAAGAGGCCGCCAGACCATTGATCAGGCTCCAAGCAGACTCAACCACCCACCCACCCCGCGGGATCCGAGACCGAGACCGGGGCGCTTTTGAACCCTCGTAGCATCTCCGCTTCCCGGTCATCCTTCCCCGCTCCCGGCTGCCAGGCCCTCCTCACCGTGTTCTCCTTGTCGTTCAAGGCCAAGTTCTTCAGGGGCGACAGGCGGGACCCTGCGGAGTTCTGCTCATTGCGAGCCGAGAGCGGGTGGCGGGAGGTCAGCATGATGACTGGCGGCAGAACGGAAACGAAGAAAAGAGAAAAAGTCCAAGAGCTGCTCGGAACACGGTGAGCTTCGGGAGCAACTAAAAGAAGAAGCCGGTCCCGTTGTCGCTTTATATGGGCTTCGAACTTGGCGCCAGAACCCCGGGCGCCCAATCACAACGCCAGCTCCCCCCCTGTGCCTCTCCCATTGGCTGGTCGCGGGCCCTCCAAAAACTATCCCCGCGAGAAGTTCCTCCCGCTCTGTGCATCTATTGGCCCAGGGGCACAGTGGATGGCAAAGAAGTTGCTAAACGCGGGAACTGGTGACTATGACGTGCTTTTTCCTCTCCCGCTGTTCCGATTGGCCTAAAAAACCCGGCGCTGAGCTGTCCGCCATCGTACGGCGTTTCCAATTGGGCAGAAAACTCTCGCGCTGCCGAGCAGCTGTCATCTTTTATTTTCCTATTGGTCAAAATTTCTTCTTTGGGAGAATGGCACACATATAGTGTAATCCTAAACAGAGTTACTCCAGTCTAAGCCCGTTAAAACCAAAGGTTTTAGATTGGCTTAGCTCTGTTCAGGATTGCGCTCCGGAAGCCTTTCCTGTTCGGTGGGGCTGCTTTTGAGTAGAGAGGTGGTTTAGAGGGTTGCAGAGCAGCTTGCGGTGCGTTCTGAAGTGGGGAGTGTGTTATAGAATTCGTCAGAGCGCGCGGAGGGGGTCCCTGTAGAATACAAATGCATTAGTCTTTATTTTTTGGTGGTTAACAGGATTCCAACAGACTTTGGGGTTGAGATCTTCATAATTTTTAAATGGAATGGAGCCACGGGACGACTATTTAACTGCACCATGTTCCCAACAAAAAATTACCACTTTCGAGAGGCTTTTGCGCGCGTGTATTTTATGTACCGTCAGTCCACTTCTGACCTATGGCAACCCTATAAATTGACGACCTCCAAAATGTCCTATAATTGACAGCCTTGCTCAGATCGTGCAAACTGGAGGCCGTGGCTTTTATTGAGGTTTTCTCCTTTCCTATTTACCTTCCAGCTTTCCTAGAATTATTGTCCTATCTAGCGATTCCTGTCTCCTGGTAATGTGACTAAAGCACAATAGCCTCAGTTTTATCATTTTAGCTTCTAAGGAGAATTCAGTCTTGAGTTGATCAAGAACCCACCTATTTGTCTTTTTGGCCATCCATGGTATCCATAAAACTCTCCTCCAGCACCACATTTTAAATGAATCAATTTTCTTTCTGTCATCTTTCTCCATTGTCCAACTTTCACCTCCATACACAGTAATGAGGGTCCCCAGCAACACATCCTTACTCTTAAGGATCTTTTCTAGTTCTTCCTGGCTGCCCTTCGAGGTCTAAATCTTCTGATGTCTTGTTTGCACTCTCCTTTTTGATTGATTACTGAGCCATGGAATAGAAAATCTTTAACAATTTCAATTTCTTCATTGTCAGCCTTAAAATTGTATCATTCTGGACTCCCCCTGACCCCGCCTCTGTAAAGGAAATCAGTTACCTCTGATAATGAGATAACCATTCATAGTCCCTATTCAGTCCCAGCTTGACAGAGTCAAATTTACATATGAATTCCAATTCAGCAGCTTCCCGTTGGATTTTGTTTTTGAAAGGTTTCTGTTGAACTACAGTGACCTTTAAGTCTTTGATGGAATGTCCTGGTAGATTGAAGAGTTCTCCCACTGGTTTCTGGACGTTGCCATTTCTAATGTCAGATTTGTGTCCATTTATTCTTTTGCGTAGAGGTTGGCTGGTTTGTCCAATGTACAGAGCAGATGGACATTGTTGGCACATGAGGGCATATATCAGATTGGAGGATGAGCAGCTGTAAGAGCCAGAGACAGTGTAGTTGATGCCATTGAGTCCTGTAATTGTATTCCCTGGGTAGATATAGGGGCAGAGCTGGCATCTGGCACCTGGCGTGGGCTTTCGAGGACCACGGTTCTCTTTGTCAGATGCATCTGGAGGGGAGGACTGTGGTTATCGAGGGCTTGTGCTGCAGTGCTGCTAAACTTCTTGATTTTGCTACTACAGACTAACACGGCAAACTCCTTTGAATTTTTACACAAGCAAACTGATCCCCACACCAAAAGGAGCTGTCTGCATCTCCATATCAAAGGAGTTGTTTACATCCCCCCTCTCCTCCTTCCCCCCTTCCGCCCCCTCTCCTCCTCTATATTTGGCCAGTTTCCTTCTGCCCTCCATGCATCTGACGAAGACAGCATGGTTCTCGAAAGCTTATGCTACAATAAAATTGGTTAGTCTTAAAGGTGCTACTGGACTCTTTTTGATTTTGCTACTACAGACTAACATTTGACAAAACTACGGGCAACCCCAGACCGACAATTACAAATTGCAGAGAAAAAAAGCCAGGGAATCACTTATACAAGAATATATAATTCCGTATATCATGTGAAAGTGTAATAATGCAAAAGTGCGATGATTCAATTATGATAAATTTACAATACAAAAATACACAGTATGACCATCACAAATATACATATCTTAAGAGATCCTTCATAGTCCGTACAAGTTGTCCTATACATTAAAGTGCAAAGTGTCTATTTCAATAAGAAGCCGGAGGTGGAGAGTGGCAAAGAGCTGTTATATCCTTTCACAGTCCAAGAATTAAATTAATTCAAAAACGCCGACAGGAGTGTGCAGGCAGATCTCATTAACCCGTTTTGTGAGTGGGAGACTCACTTCATCCTGGGCATGAACAATTCGGACTGGACACACAGATTCCACTCCAGCCATTCAAGCAGCAACCCGAACCTCAGTAGGTAGCAACCTTTGACACACACCCCAGGTGCAGTTTCTTATAGTTTAAGAATCATCACTATATGTGGCTTAAATTAAACTCTGCTTGAGTTTTCCTTGGCAGTGGATAGAATCACACCGCTGTAGTTCTTAAGATGCTGTTGCTGCAATCTGCTGTTCGTGTCACTATTGCTGAAGCAAGTCAAGGAGTCAGTTAATCAGAATTCTCTCCTATACAGATAGATCAAGATGGGTAGCCATGTTCGACTATCTGGAGCAGTAGAAAAGAGCAAGAGTCCAGTAGCACCTATAAGACTAACGAAATTTGTGGTAGGGTATGAGCTTTCATGAGTCACAGCTCACTTCTTCAGATAGCTGAAGCTCAGGCATTTTGTTAGTCTTATAGGTGCTACTGGACTCTTGCTCTCTCCTGTACAGGGCCGATTCCATACGGCTTACCTGAAGCCGGGACGTTGCGGAACATTGCGGATCATGCCGGAAAAAACGCGGAAGATTGTGTTTTCTCATGCAAAACTCGTGCGAGAAAACGCGATCTTCCATTTTTTTCCAGCATGATCTGCAATGTTCCACAATGTCCCGGCTTCAGGTAAGCCGTGTGGAATCGGCCCAGGTTTTCCTTACTAACATTCTTAAAATGCACGTCAAGGATGCAGACAAAGAAAGGGCAAAATCATATGGAATGAAATTAAAAACTCTTTGGTTTAAATCCAGCAGTGTGTGCGGTTTTGGTTGCCTGGTTTGTGAATGCTGACTAATGCAATTGACAAACTGTTCATCCCTAATTGGAGTTCCAGAATATTTCATATGTGTCCCCTGGGGATTTGTGGTTGCATCTGGATTTTGAATAGATTACATTTAAATGGAATTGACAGACAAGTTTTTGACAAGAGTTTTAAGCCACCTTTGTTTTCACCAGGGGCTCTGTTTCTCTTTCTTTGTACGTGTGGGCGTGCATACAAAATGTACATTCTGGATGAGAGAAACAGCATTTCAACTTTTATTTTGCAGGTGACCATCAACTGCAAAATTATAGCAGGCACAGCCAATATATTGGCATGCCCTTCCTCTAAGAGTTGGCTTACATCATAGCATTTGTTCCAGTGGCACAAGAGGGTGACTCTTTGTTTTTAAAGAAGACAATGGTTGGTTTTATTATTCATTTTATATCAGCTAAAGAAGCAAGTACGACTGTTTTCTCTTTGCAAAACATTTTTTTAAAATTTAGGTTTGCTTTTGGCTAAATTTTATTTATTTACAAAATGTATATATTTATTTACAACATGTATTCCCCCACCTTCAGTCGCCTGATTTTATCCCTCTGAAAGGATTTTTCTGTAGCTTGCACAGCAGGAGGAGAGTGTGGGTTTGGCCGCAGTGGAGTGAATGGCTATAATGGCTGCCACTGAGTCACGCATGCCGCAGCCCACTGAAACGTCAAATCTCATTTTCCCAGTGCTGTCTTCTGTGCTGTCGCCTCCACTCAGGCAAATCCTTTCTCTTTGACTTCTTCATCTCCCACAATTGACAAGAAGCTTCCTGAACAGTCCAATCACCTTCCACACAGCTCTGCCTGTCACAAGCAGAATGTTCCCTGAGAAAGCCTGCCAACATTCACCATATGGGCAGACAATGATTAAAAGTGAACTCTAGTATCAGAAGGGCCTTTCTGTCAGCTACCGGCTGTCTCTGCAGAGTTGAAAAGGAATCCAATAGCAAAACAAGGTTAATGAGCTGAAATCTAGACCTGAAAAGAGCACACTCCTCAAGAAGCATCTCTTCCAGCCCCCACGGTTTTAGGTTTGAATCCTCCTCCCGCTCCTTCCCTTCCCTGGGGCCATAAGCAACAGTTATATGTCAGTTTTGATTTCTCCTATTGCAATTCATGTTTCTATGGTCATATAAGTTCACGCAAGTCCATAATCACTGAAGCACTGAAATAGATTTATGTCTCCGGCAAGTATAGATTTATTGGCCAAAAGCAGATGAAGGGACTAAATTATAATCTCATATTGTATATTGATTTTTAAAGGGAAGGGTGTTTGGCACTTTCAAACAAACGTCTTAACTCTGGTCCCTTTTGGTAGAACAGACCATTTCAGTTCTATTATTAACAGAAATTCCGACTGTGTTAAACACGGGCAGCCCAATCCTAAGAAGGGCAGGGAAAATGAACAGGAACCGAACTAAGGCTTGCGACCGCGCATCTAGCCCGTACGCCCGCGTAAGTGGCCCTCCGCCCGCGCTGGGACGCGGCGCTGGCCCGCTGGCGGGCCAACACCGGTGCAAGCCACAGGCGCCCGGGCGGCGGCGCAGGAGTGGCGTAGAGCCCTACGCTGACGCAGGGGGGGCGGGGAGCAAGGCGGGGTCGGAGTTAGTCCGCTCCCTAAGCTCCTCCAGAAGTGGGAACGCCCACAGCGGCGCAAAAAAGCTACGCCACGGAAAAAGAAGGCGTAGCCCATAGGTGTCCATGGAACGGCGAAAAATCAGCCCCCTCTCTGAGCGCCCCGCCCCGCCCCTATGGCCCGAAGGAGCATAGGATGAGAACTATCCCGGGGACCAATCAGCGTGCGTGCCCGGCGTGGACGAGCCCCCCTCTCTGCACCCAATCACCTGCGACCGCGCCCTACAAAACATCCGGCCAGCGCCGCCCAAACCCCCAGGTAAGTGAGCACTCGGCCGGAGGCTCTGCCCGTCTGCTGAGTGGCATTGCCCCTTTGAAAACCGAAACGGGCTGAGGGCATTCACGTTGGCAGGCGCAGAATGCACTCGGGGGACTTTGCGAAAAACTGGGGGAACTTCGCATAAAGGGGAAGAGGTGCAAATGTCTGCCTAACTCTCTTTCTACCATGATAGAAAGAATGACTCAACAGCTAACTGGACTCATGCATGCTAGTTGCTTCTAACTAAGCACAAACAAACTAACCCTTCCGTGGCAGAAGGGAATGACACTTTGCAAATTAACCGCATGCTCTCCCGTTTCCTTGCAGGTGCCCTGACTCTGGCGCTCCCACCTGGTGATGACCGACGGAGCACTGACAGGTGAGGAGGAGGTGGGGGGCATTCCACAGATTAGTGCAAACCGCCCATTCACCTGAACCCACCCGCTCACTTGCCGCTTTGGGTGAGGCCCAGCAGGGGTGGGGGGCAACCATGGCCGCCCCTGGCTGCCTCAGAGGCAGGTGCCTCGAAAACCACATGTGGCCAGGTGTTTGTTGTGACCAGCTCATTTCCTCCCATAAAGGTAAAGGCTTCCCAAGGCTGAGTGCATCCTCGCCAGACCGTCAGGCATCAGCTGCTGCCCTCGACCATGTACAACCCCCCCCCCAGATGGCGGAGTGTGGGGCTTGCCTTGCCAGTGGAACGAGGCAAAGCCCACACGTGTCTTTTTCCCCCACAGGCACGTCCAGGGCATGGCTGCTCCCCCGCACCCCGCCCTCCCCAAACATCTCTGACGGACGGTTGGCTGCAGCCCAGGAAGCACCGTCGCGCCGCGGCCTGCATCCCAGCCCCGCCCCTCCGAGCGGGAAGGAGGGCTGTGTGGAATGCTCCGGCTCCCTCGCCAGCCTAAACGCAAGCCCACTCTTTCCAGTGCAATAAAACGAGATGTACAACAACTGTCTTCTGTGTCTGCGAGTCTGACTTCGTCCTCTGCCCCTCCCCCAACACTCCCGTCACATCTCCCCACCTGCACATTGCCACAAATGTATCCGACACACCCCGTCTTGCCTCCCCGCCCCCTCCCTCCCTCCTCCTCCCCCCCCTCCTCCTCTGTATTTGACCAGTGTCTGTACCACCCATCTGCCGAAGAGAACTTGATTCTCAGAAGCCTATGCCACAATAAAATTGGATAGTTTTAAAGGTGCTACGGGACCCTTTTTGAATTCGCTACCACAGGCTAACACGGCTAACCCCCCTGTATCTATGGCCAGGTAGAGGGTTGGGGCGGGGCATGTGAGCGGGGAGGGGGATCAATCTCCGGTGGGGAGAGTAGCTGGCACCCGATAAGCCAAGGAGAGGGTGGTGCGAGCTGCCGCTGCAAGGGGGCGGGAGATGGCAGGGGAAACGGTCCGCTCGCTGGAACCCTAGCCCCCACCAATGGAGAATCCAGGGTGGTGGCAGGCGGATGCCATATCCCGGGCAGGAGGTCTCGTGCGCCTGGGGAGGGTCGCCCCCATCGGAGCCGCAGCCCCAGCAACACAGTCCCATGAGCGGCCGCCTCCCACAGTGCGTCCAGCCCCTCGGGCGTCTGCAGCAGCCCCATTGGTCATTCCAACACCTTCCACCCCAGGGCGTCCTGCCTCGCATCCAATCCCGTGGAGCAGTTGCCAGCCTCCCACGCCAACAGGCCATGGTTGTTGGGAGGGGTGGGGTGTGCCTCTCAAGTCCGTGCCGAAGCCCTGCTCGGGCGGCTCGTCGCCATCCTCGACCCTCCAGCCCCACCCGCTGCAGCAGCTCCACCCGCCCCAGAGGCACCCCTCCCTCGGGCCCAGTTGCATGCGAGAGGCCGGGCCCGTGGACAGCCATGGGGGTCCGGCCGCCGGCCTCCCCGGTGACCGCCGCTGCCGCCTTGGGGGTGGGGTGGGGTGTTTTGCTGCACAGGCGGCTCTCCTACACGCCTCCCCTTCCTCACGTCTGCTGGGGGAGGTGGGATGATATAATAATAAAGGCTGATTTCTGTGCAATGGGTGTCTGTGTTCTTTGCCTTGGGATGGGGACGAGGGGGCAGGCCCGCTGTGTCTGCCTCTTGGTGGCGGCCTCAGGCCAGCCCTCCCCTTCGGCGCCACTTCGGGGCTGTCCCCTGCTGCCAGAGACTGGCTGCTGCCCTGAATTCCTCATGGCAGGGCGCCTGCCAGTCCCATGCCAACCTCTCTGGACGCGGCCGCCACGGACTTGGTGCTACATTGGGCAAACGGGGGAAAGGCTTCTCAGACTACGCCCACCCCTCTCCTTCCCGACTGCGAGCCCCGCCCGACACACGAGCCAAGGCAATCTGCCGGCATGGGCGCAGTTTGCCTGCTGCTCTGGGGCCTGGCCGGGATCGCGTGCTGCCCATAGGCTGCGCCTTTCCTGGCCCGTCCCCCTGACGCTTGTCAGGAACAGCGCCCTTTGGCTGCGCCTGGCGGCGGCCGTGCATCAGACCCGCCCACAACACTTTCTGGTTCTCCAAAATTGCATCTCTGCGCCGCTGCGGGCGCCGCTGCGGCCACACTTTGCTGGCACAGGATCTGGCCCGGCGGCACCGCCACACCACCAGTGCAGCCGCGTCGGCGTTGGGGCCGGCCATAGGATTGCGCTGTAAAATACAAATATTTTATTGTATCTCTTCACTCTTAGCAATTTTGATAATTAAAGGTTCTAGAACATTTAAATTAAAAAGCAGCCATCAGAAGTTCTGTTTGAAGTTCATGTTAATGTCATATATGGTCTGCACATGTTTATATAATGTTCAAACATACACAAACTATTGCTCCTCTCACTGGTCTTAAAGATGCTTGCATGACTGTGTCTGTTTAAAATGGCTGCACACATGCAGGCTATCTTGAGGTATGTTTCAAAACTATTGGGTTTTGAAATGTATGCTGCTGTGCTTTGATGACCACATTAAGCATTTCACCTTCCTTTGTAATTTTTCAGGCTGAAAGAAATGCCCCCTGCGGTGGTGATTAAGAAATTGACAGAAGGGGCATTTGATCTTTTTCTGTGCTAATCACCCTGTGACTGCTGCTGATGTATTCATTTGTACAGCAAGGGGCTAGACAGTCACAGCTTCCCAGGCAAATTAAAGGTTGATTCTACGTGGGAATTTTTCTCTGCATGGAGGCAGGGAAGTACCCACCTTTAAAGGGAATAACCATGTGTGTTCACCATGACTGGTGGCATTCCCGGGGCTTTCCCCTTTAAATGAGATCAAAAATAAACATACTTTGACTAGTTCAGCTGGGGAACTGCAATCTGAATGCTCTACCTACCCATAGCCACAGCAGAGACAGGGGTTTAGCTAAGCTCCTCTGTTAAAGTTGTATCTAGATGTCTACAATTTCATTAAACATCAGAACTAGGTGGGCAACTACTCTCAGAATTGCTATTAAGAAAAGAACCACAAATGCATAGTTGTTATTTTGACCCTTGCAAGCATATTATGGAACTATTCCCTAGAAGAGGAAGATGTCATTTTTACAATTTTGTCCTTTTTAAAAGTCAAATGTACATTCCCCATTTTTAGTCACCAGGGGGAGATCTCTGGTTGGCTTCTGATCACCCATATCTTTCCCACTGAGAAACAAGCAATGTATTCCTATGAGAAAGGCATAATCGCAACAAAGGTTTTTATATGGTAGAGAAGAAACAATCCCACATTTTTGACACCTTGAGTTTTTTATACTCTCTCTGTCAACTCAAGAAAGGTGAAGATACGTGAATTATGAGGACAGGAACTCAAAAGAGTAGAAAGGTGAGGGATTAAAAACAGCCAAGAACAAGTAGACAAGAAAATGAAAGCAGTTATGTTTGAAGAAGACATGGGCCGTCGTCACACGGGCTTTTATTTAGCGCTAAAATGGCGCTATTTCCTGGCAAACACCCACCTTATTCCAACACTGTAGCGATTTCCTCTCTTCTGCTTTGTGCTTGATAGTTGTGCTATTTTGTGCCTCAGTGTGAATGCCTCACATCGATGTATTTCGCCTCGCAACGTCCTATGCCCTCCCTTCAATCCCAGAATCCATTTCTTCCTGCGACTCCCCTTTTTTATTTTATTATGTCCTTATAATGACATAACAACATAACACAATGCAAACTTTCTGCTGAAGTAAAAATGACTCAAATCGCCATGGCAGAGGCTTCAGCAATGGGGATCATGTCAGACAGGGACAAAGGGCTATTTATATAATTTCAAAGTTGGAAAAACAAAAGGGTCGTAATGTTTTGCTCTAACGGAATGTTTATATGCTGTTATTCCGTTATAGCTGAATTAAACGCCAGAATAATAAAAAAAAGGGAGAGGAGCTGCTTCTGCGCGGTTAGAGAGAACAGAATAGAGTGCTTCGGTGTGGACAGCTGGTGGCGCGAAGAGCCATTAGGTGACCCAAAGAAACGTTACTGTGCCGATAACAGGTAGGATGCTATATGCTGTAAATTTAATGGAAGAGATGCCCGTGTGACGACGGCCTTGGAGACAGGCAAAAAAAAATCCAAAGAGATGAAAACAAAGGATCATGAAGGATGAAGTTGTAGGGAAAGGGGTGCAAGGTTGAAGATAGTTTGAGAAGAAATGCAGCTTCCACAGCATGGGCTGCTTGTGGCATGTACCATTTTACCTTTGCTAAACAGTTTTTTTAATTGTTTCAACTTTTTGACCAAAGATTGTAGTCGGAATGTGTATACACATCATAGGAAAATAATCTTCTCTAACCTACCACTTTAAAAAACTATTGTCTCTCTCCAGTATGGGTGTGCAGTTTAGAAAGTATTGCAAATACGTAATGGGGAGAGCAATTCCGAAGTCTTGGCAGCACCAGTGTCCTGCTGCTGCCCCTGGAGCCTTAGAGTACCAACTACACTGCCAGTAGAGACAAAAAAGTATTAATTTAAGGAACAGAGAGGATAACAACTGCACTGGGGTCAATGGCACCATGAACCCACCAATCATGAAGCAGCAACATGATGCTCCTTTGTGAGCTATACATGAACTCCAATAATTTTGCATTGCCCCTTCTCGTGTATGTTATCTCTCTGCTGCATTTATGAGGTTCATTACTGCCACCTGCAGCTGTTCAGCCCAGCAACCCACTCTCCATTTCGCCATCTATCATATAACTGACACCCTGACCTGGATAGCCCAGGTGAGCCTGGTCTCATCAGATCTCAGAAGCTAAGCAGGGTTGGCCTTGGTTAGTACCTACATGGGAGACCTCCAATGAAGACCAGGGCTGCAGAGGTAGGCAAAGACAAACCACCTCTATTAGTCTCTTGCCTTAAAACCCCCACCAGGAGTTGCCATAAGTCAACTATGACTTGAGGGCACTCTCCGCCACCAATTCTATTTTACAGACCCTCCAAAATCTGTGCAACGTCAGGGCCTTCCTCGCATTCTCAGGAAGCCCAATCCATAGCACAGGTGTGGCCATGAGCAGATCTGATTGGACGCAAGCCATTGTATTTTAAAATTGCGCCACCAATTTTGTAAACAGTGTTATAATACTGTGAGGGGGAAGTTCAGAGTTTATTTAATATGCATGCTCGTATGTTCATTAAATAAGATCTTAAACAATCTTTAGATAAAATTTGCTTGGAAGTATATTCCATTGGAAACCATGGTGTCAAGTTTACTGAGACCTGTATTGAATTAAATATATAATATAGAAGATTCTACTCAGAAGCAGGATGCTGGTTTTAGTCAGGGCTTTTTTTCTGGGAAAAGAGGTGGTGGAACTTAGTGGGTTGCCCTCGGAGAAAATGGTCACATGGCTTGTGGCCACGCCCCCTGATCTCCAGATAGAGGGGAGTTTAGATTGCCCCACCAGGCAATCTAAACTCCCCTCTGTCTGGAGATCAGGGGGCGGGGCCACCAGCCATGTGACCATTTTCAAGAGGTTCCGGAACTCTGTTCTACCACATTCCAGCTGGAAAAAAACCCTGGTTTTAGTGTCTTTCCAATTGTTTTGATTTTCCAATTCTCTTCTTATGAATATACTTCTGTATCTAGATCCTAAGTCTTTAGTACTACCTGGTAATATTTAAAGTTTCTTGTCCAAAATTTGTTTAACCATTCTTGCTACTGCACCTTCAACAGAAAACAGGAGAAATTCTCCTCTCCTCATTTTCAGATTGTGCATCCCATTGACTTTAGGTAATTGGTTCTTGTGGAGCAGGTGGAATCCCATAAATGCAAGGGCACCAAGTTTTCCCTTTCAACATGGCAAGCTGTGGCTTGCTTATACATTCTAGAGACCCCCTACTAGCAATAAGTCAGTTCATTTATTAGGACATGGCTTGTCTGGCACAGCAACTGTGGTAATTCAAGCATGGTGGCTGCACATTTAGCTGGAAAGGATAGATGCTGCTGCATAGAAAACTCAGATGACTTTAGAGGATATCTAGAAATTTTCAAGATTGGCCTCCTCCTGGGCGTATGTTCCTTTCTGTGAGGCACTTCACAGCCATAGATTGGCATTTAAGATGTTTAAGTATGCGCCTCACAGCATACCTCACTAGCTGATGTTTTTGCATGGACTGCAAGCTGATTAGGCCTTGTCTACACATGTAATAGACTGAGGTGGTGGAATGGGTTGTATTGCTTCAGGCTGCAGCTGAGGACGGTCACATTTTCAATGTTCCTCCATGTAAAAACTTCCTGCAGATTAAAAAAGGGAGAAAAGTTCTACCATAGGCTTTCAACTGCTGCGCTCGTTTTCCTTTTACAGGGTATTTTTAATACATACACAGAATCTCCAGAGCCACAAAAGAGAATATTCTGTTTTATTTCCAAAATAGACTATCCGAGTAATGGGCTCATAGCCCCAGCCAGGCTTCTTCCCCACCCCTGGTCATGGTAAAGTGTACCCATTTTGGCCCCAATGAATATGGGTATGCCTTAACCTCAGTGAACAGAAAACAGTTGGTATGTTGGTCGACTCTCAGTAATGACACTCCAGTTCAAAAGTGTAGAATCCTTAAATAAGGTAAAGTTACGAGCAAGTGCCAGTGCCCCCAAAGTGACCCAAATGCACACACAGACCTCGACCTGCTCTCTTTAACCTAGGGTCAAGGTTGGATTATGCAAAGTGTGTAGTGCCCTGAATCTTCTGCCAATAGGGTTGCCTGCTCCAAATTGGGAAATTCCTGGAGATTTTGGGGGGTGGAGCCTGGAGATGGCAGGGTTTGGGGAGGAGAAGCGGATCAGTGGGTATAATTCCATAGAGTCCCCCTTCCAAAAAAGCCATTTTCTCCAGGGGAAGAGATCTCTTTGGCCTAGAGATCAGTTGTAATTCCAGGAGTTTTCCAGATACCACCTTGAGGTTGGCAACTCTATCATCCAAGTTTATTTAAACACACACACATAAACCGGATGAAGAACTCAGGAACTGAAGACGTGCAGTGCAAAGGCACAGTAGATCCCTTTCTGTTAGGACTATATTGCAGTTCAAACTTGCACACATGGAAAAGGATATAGGGACACACACAACTGGAAAAACAGCAAGGAGTTAAGCAGCCCCTCGCACACTCTCCGATCCAGTGCCGTTTTTGGTTGTAAGCCCCATGCTTTCTTTCGGGTTTAAAAAAAGTCAGGAGAAATGCCTGTTATATCTAACTTGGCACTTAGTTTTATACAAAACAAACCTGTACCTGCTGACCTACACTGTGTAAATTAGTTAAAAGATAATCATGTACTGTTAGAATTAGTTCAAATGTGAAATATCTAAAATAGCAAGAGTTCTTCCAGGCAGAAAGCAGGCGGTTATGTTAAGAGGACTAACTGCTGTTTTCCCTGCTTATCGAAGTGTGTGATTTTCTTGTAACTTCCAGTGTAAGATTTAGGTAAATATAATGTGGCGAAGGCTATTTGATAGCATATGCACAGCCCTAAGAACACAGCGATGAGGTGAGCTCTGAAAAAACATACAAAATTCCCCAAGGTGGGGATTTTTTTTTGGTGCGTTTACGATTTTTGTGGAAGAGAGTGGCAAAATGAGTGGCGGAGCATTTAATAATAACTGCACTTATATAACCGCTCTTCTAGACAAATTAGTGCCCCACCCAGAGCGGTGAACAAGTTAGTGTTATTATTATCCCCACAATACAGCTGGGGAGCTGGAGCTGGGGCTGAGAGGAATGGCTTACCCAAGGCCACCTACTGAGCTCATGGCAGAAGTGGGATTCAATTTAGAAAAGACAGCTGTGATTACTAAGAGCCAGCAGGGGTTCCTCAAGAACAAGTCATGTTCACACTAACCATGGTCAAATCCACATTCACCCATTACCCGCATGTTTATCGGATATCTTCCATTTGCCTCCAATCCGCGATTTTTTCCTCTTCGTTCACATTCCTGCTTCCAATCTGTGTTTCTCGCGCATCCCTCCGGTCACACGGCCGCTCGAAAACTGCTTTTTTGGGAGGGACCTTTTTCCCGCCCATTTTTTAAAATTTGTTTAGCACACTTTTCCGTTATTTCGATCTTCCCTTATAAAGAAACATCACTGAAGATAATGATGCCTCTCTTTCCCCCACTGACAGCACTGATGGCTCTCTCCCGTTTCTTTTTTGGAAATTTGGAAGCATGTGGGAAGCTTTCGTGGGCATTTCCTATGCAGGACAGTTCAGTGCCTGAATTTTACTGAAGTTTCACTTCCTTGGAGTGTCATTATTTCGATATTTCGTAATTTCGATATTACAGTAATATAAAATAAAAAAAATAAAAAACAGTTAAAAAGGAAGTTTCGCGAGTCCGTTCTGAGGGTAGATTCACCCCAAAATGATTTTTCAGACTACCAGATTTGATTCAGAAACAGCATAATCAATAAATCCAATGCTATGAAGTCAAAAACAGTCTTTTGCAGACTACGGAGCACTTGCAAGTTGAATCAGCCAATAGGAACTCTCGGAACGGCCGGAGAGACAGGAAGGGGTGTGGTTTTTAAAAAAACCGCATAAATTGCGCATTGGCCCGTTCACGGCCACCGTGAAACTCCCGTTGAAAACCTGTGACCACATATTCGGGAGAAATGTGAATGAAATGCGTCTGTTTAATGAAGTAATGTGACCGGCACTCTGGATTGCGTGGGGAATGCGAGGAATATGCGACTTAGAATGAGTAATGTGGATTTGCCCCATATCTTCTTTTTTGAGAGAGTTACTACTTTGGTGGATCAGAAGAATGCTGTGGACATAGTTTATCTTGATTTCAGTAAAGCTTTTGATAAGGTTCCACATGATACTCCTGTTGACAAGTAGGTAAAATGTGCTTTAGATTCTATTACTGTTAGGTGGATCTGTAACTGGTTGACAGATTGTACCCAAAGTGTGTTTGTAAATGGCCGAATCCACACACACTCACCATCCGCTTATCTTGCGCAGTCATGGCAGTTGGGTTCATTCCGCTACCATGCTGTGCATCATCACATTCACCCTCCCAGTGCGTCTTCATGGCGCAATCAGTTCTCCACATGCCACTGAGTAAAGCGTTATAGTGGGCGGTTCCCTCCTCTGTCATCAGCGCACATCACTGCCCTTTTTTTTAAAAAAAAAATTAATTTTGCACTATACCGATATTCCAACTCTTATGTAGGCAGAGCCAGGGAAAAGCCAAAGTATTTATAGGGGGGGAACCAGGTTCCATTCAAAGCCAAGAGCGGAAAGTAACTGATGGACCATCATAAAGGACCATCATCTGTTTCTTTTCCCGTGCAAACCGCTGCTCACTAAAGTAGGTTTTTGCGGTATACTGACCTTTCTCTATTGTGCAAATACGCTATGAAAGCCCTTTTAAAAAAAAAAAGGCCAGGCAAAACATATTTCCACCATTATCACGTGGTACGGAAAGGAGACGCAATTGTGGTGCGGTGATGGCAGGGAACACGTGGAATGGGAAAGCGTGTGAGTATCTGCTTGAACAGTGCCACAGTTGCAAAAAAGGCGCGGAAACAAAAAGGAAGTGTGGATTCGGCCAATGACTCCTCAGCCTCTCGGAGAGAAGTGACAAGAGGAGTGCCTCAGGGATCTGTCCAGGGCCCTGTGTTGTTCAACATCTTTATATCTGGATAAATATAAAGAATAGGAATAGAGAGGATGCCCATTAAATCTGCAGATGATACTAAATTGGGAGGGTTGCAAACACAATAGAAGACAGAAGCAAGATTCAAGGTGATTTTGACAGGCTGGAAAACTGGGCTAAAACTAACAAAAGGAATTTCAACAGACATAAATGCAGGGCTTTTTTTCACCTGGAACGCGGTGGAACGGAGTTCTGGCACCTCTTGAAAACGGTCACATGGCTGGTGGCCTCGCCGCCTGATCTTCAGACAGAGGGGAGTTTAGATTGCCCTCCGCGCCGCTCAGCTGAGCGGCGCAGAGGGCAATCTAAACTCCCCTCTGTCTGGAGATCGGGGGGGCGAGGCCACCAGCCATGTGACCATTTTCGCCAAGGGCAATTTAAACTTTAAAAAACTCCCCCCTTGTTCCAGCTGACCCAAAGTGACATCATTGTGCAGTCCTGGGAGCATCCACACACTTTGTGCGCGCACAACTCCCTCCAGGAGTTGCCCCCTGTGCTGGCAACCCACTGAGTTCCACCACCTCTTTTCCCAGAAAAAAAGCCTGCATTTAGGTAGGAAAAATCAAAGGCATGCTTATAGAATGGGGGAGACTGATCTTGGCAGTAGTACATGTGAAAAGGATATAGGAGTCTTAGTAGATCATACACTGAACATGAGTGAGCAGTGTGATGCTGTCGCTAAAAAGACAAATGCAATTTTTGTCTTCAACAGTAGTGTCCAGATCATGCAAAGTGATGGTATTGCTGTACTCTGCTCAGGTTAGACTTCACTTGGAGCCTTGTATTCAGTTTCGGGCACCACAGTTTAAGAAGGATGTTAACAAGCAGGAACGTGTCCAAAGGAGAGCAATAAAGGTGGTGAGGGGTCTGGAGATCAAGTCTTATGAGGAAAGGTTGAAGGAGCTGGGTATACTTAGCCTGGAGAGGAGGCGACTGAGAGAGGATATGTAGCCCTCTTCAAGTATTTGAGGGGCTCTTACATAGAGGATGGAGCAGAGTTGTTTTCTGTTGCCCCAGCGGGGCAATGGTAAAAATTAAGCAAAAGTGTTTTCAACTAAACATTAGGAAGAACTTCCTGACAATTAGAGCAGTTCCTTAGTAGAACAGGCTTCCTTGGCAGTTCCTTAGTAGAACAGTCCTTGCAGGTATTTAAGAAGAGGCTTAGATGGTCACCTGACAGCTATGATGATTCTCTGACTTCATATGAATGTACACAGATCAGGAGACCAAATGCATGAAGGGATTAGCCGGTGCTAGGCTCTTGTGGCTAGTTTTTATATGCCCAGGGTAATGCTGATGGCCACTTTGGGGTCAGGAAGGAATTTTCCTCCAGGCCAGATTGGTCAGGGATCCTGGAGGGGTTCTTTTTTTGCCTTCCTCTGGGCACAGAGCAGGAGTCACTGGGGGAGGGGAGGGGTGGGGAGATAGCTGTGAATGTCCTGCATTGTGCCAGCGGCTGGACCAGCTAACCCTTGGGGTCCCTTTCAGCTCTATGTTTCTATCAGAGTCTTCTAGGGTGCCAACCTTCAGGTGAGTCCTGGAGATGGCCCAGAATTACAACTGATCTCCAGCCTAAGTTCCCTTCCTGAAGTGAAGCCATCTGCTGACTTTTTTCCTACCTGCCCAACTCAGTTGATATATACTCAGCCTGCATACTCACCAAGCCAATTGGGTGATATGAATGATAGGAACTATCCCTAATTGCCTGAGCTAAGGTTAAACATTCCTTAGTAATGAAGAACCAATTGAGAATCTTTTGGTAAGACCACTGAACCTTGGCCTCCTGGTAAACACAGGGGGGGAAGGCATCTGTTATATCAAGCTGCTAAAAAAAAGAGTGAGCTAATTTGTTCAAGTTGGTTACACTTTAGCTCACTGCCAAAAGGAATGACGAATGCTATGCAAGGTCACTGCGACCAGTCACTGAATGCACACAAAACATCCATGGGTTTATAAAGCTACACACTTGTTTTTACTGTCTGCTAGGATTCCTGCAAAGGAAGTTTCAGCTCCATGCGGGATTCTCAAAATTGGTAATAGTGGTAATCAACTTTCCCCCTGCAGAATGCTTAACCCTTTTTCTGCCCACTGTTTTGCCAGTCTATATCTTACGTAGATATTTATTTATGCTGTACTTCTTCCCCAATGGGAACACAAAGTTATTTACAGCATCATTTTTCCATCTCTATTTTATCCTCACAGCAATAACTCTACATGGTAGATTAAACTGGCCTAAGTTCACCTAGTGAGTTTCCATGGCATCGTGAAGATTTGAACCTGGGTTGCCGGACTCTATTCAGATACTCCAACCATTGCACCACTATGGCTACAGCACCACCATACCTCTCTCATATGCAATCACACTTCTGGGGACTATGCTAAGCAGTCTGGAAGAACGATAGGTCCATTTGCTGAACTCCAACCACCAAAGTAGATTGGAGGAATCTTCACACATTATTTTGTATGGAAGGGATGAAGAAAGTCTGAGAGCCAGTCTGATGTAGTGGCTGGGGTGATGGACTGAGATCTGAGAGACCCAAGGTTTCATTCCCCACTCTGCCATGGAGGCTCTCTGGGTGGCCGTGGTCCAGTTACATATTCTCACCCCAGACATCCTCACAGGGTTGATGTGAGGATAAAATGGACGAGAGGACAGTGATGTGGGCCACTTTGAGGGAGAAAGGCAGGGGGGGGAAACTATACCTCTCTCATTCAACTTTTACCTCCTGAAAAAGGTCCCTTTAATCTGGGATTTAATGTACAATTGCATATTTATTGTTCTTTTCCTTTAATTTCACTACTTGTTTGAATGAAATACACCAGTTTGGTGTAGTGGTTATGAGCGAAGGACTTTCATCTGGAGAACTGGGTATGATTCCCCACTCCTCCACCTGAAGCCAGCTGGGTGACCTTGGGTCAGTCACAGTTCTCTGGAGCTCTCTGAGCCCCACCCACCTCACAGGGTGATTGTTGTGGGATAATAATGACATACTTTGTAAACCGCTCTGAGTGGGCACTAAGTTGTCCTGAAGGGTGGTATATAAATAGAATGTTGTTGTTGTTGTTAGACTGAAGAAAAAGAGAGCCAGATAGAAGAACTATTGTCAAATCTCCTAACATAGCTCAACAACAACAACAACAACATTTGATTTATATACTGCCCTTCAGGACAACTTAATGCCCAATCAGAGCAGTTTACAAAGTATGTCATTATTATCCCCACAACCAGGGCTCATTTCAAGGGGGAACGCGCAGGAACGCAGTTCTGGCAGTTCTCCAAAGAGGTTACGTCAGGTGGCCCCACTCACCTGACTCTCGGCCATTTTGGGCCCGTTTCAGCCTGGATTGGGGCCAAAACAGCCCATATTGGGCCTCTGATGGGTGGCGGATCACTCTCCCGCTCATCAGCGGCCTGATCCTGACCATTTTGTGCTCCTTTTTGGCCATTTTCAGCCCCTTTTTGCCATTTTGGGCCCAATTTCGGCCCTGAATGGCCAGGATTGGGTCCAAAACAGCCAGGATAGGTGATGTCAGGGGGTGTGGCATATGCAAATCAGTTATGCTAATGACACACTTCCAGCGATGCCAAGGAGCGTGGCATATGCTAATGAGTCATGCTAATGAGTTATGCTAATGAGTTCCTCCAGCTCTTTTTCTACCCAATGACCCCTGCCCACAACAAAACACCCTATGAGGTGGGTGGAGCTGAGAGAGCTCCAGGGAACTGTGACTAGCCCAAGGTCACTCAGAGCAGAACTACAAGTGACAAAAGGCACAGGTTGGACACTTGTCAGCTTCCCTCAAGTTTTGATGGGAAATGTAGGCAGCTTGACAGAATGTTGGACAAGTGACCGTTGAAAAGTCCATTGGACAGCAGTCAGAGAGCCAAGCTGCAAGACTAGGATGCTAACATTTACCATCAAAACTTGAGGGAAGCTGACAAGTGTCCAACCTGTGCCTTTTGTCACTTGTAGTTCCGCTCTCAGCTGGCTTCAAGCGAAGGAGTGGGGAATCAAACCCAGTTCTCCAGATTACAGTCCCGTGCTCTTAATCACTACACCAAACTGGCTCTCTTAAGTGGCTTCAAAGGGGGTTAGAAGGGGGGCGGGAGAAGTCCATCAATAGTTACTGGCCATGGTAAGTAAATGGAGACTCCATATAAGGAAGAAGCAAACTTCTGAATACCAGAGACAGGAAGCAGTATCAGGGGAAGGCCTCTGCCTCTATGTCCTGTTTGTTTGGCCCTCCAGGCCAACTGGTTGACTGCTGTGTGAAACTAGATGCTGGGTCATCTAGGACCACTGGCCTGATCCAGCAGCAGTCTTCTTAGGTTCTTAATTAGCTTTAATTTTCTTGAAAAGCAGCTCTGGGGAACACCCAAATTGGACTGGGGCCATGGCACTACAGGGAAGGTCACTATTCTCTGCTGTTTTCTTGATCTAAGTTTTCTTCTCCCACACGATGCTATTTTCTCTGCTGAATAAAACATGTAAGAATCTGTATGTATTCCTCACTGGGGGCTTTAAAATAAAATTAAAGAAGTTGAGAGCTCCTTCATGGATTGCCTATGACTCATCAGGGTATTTAATTGCACGTATTACGAACACTTGTGGCCCACCAGTGGAATGGTCAGACATTGCCAGTAATTCATTACCAAATAAAATATTGAGTTATATAGGAAACAAGACCATTGTACGACTACTCTATGCAACACAGCCATATATAACATGCCTTTAACAGAAGGTTCTATATGACAAGGTTCCATAACAATAAAACCATCATCCATTTTGTCACAAAACGCCATTGATTTAAACTACCTCAGGTAAATAATAATTAACCGACACTTTAATATTTTACAAGTGCCTGGCTCACAGTCTAGTTCACAGATCCTCCTCCCATATAACTGTTTCCTTTGAGTGCTGAAGCCAACCCCTTTCAAAGACATTCTCTTTCAAATCATGTATTTTCTCCTCTGTAGTTTGTTTTTACAATAAATCAGCATTACAGATTAAGAGAATGTGAGATCATCTTCTATAATAAATCCAGAAAAACAGTTATGCTTGACACTAACTTGTTTGTAGCACCTTAACTGTGACAAAAACCTTTTGTGGACTAGTGGACAGGACTTAGGCCACAAATTAAAACTGTTAATCATTAAGGTGCCACAAAAGACTCTTTGTTGCTTTCTATAACAATGTTTCTCTGAGGCATGCTCACCACCTTCTCCTGAAGCTCAGGGAGAGGGAGAGACTGTTATTTATCTTCCCAAGGGAAAAAAGGAGATTTTTAGGGACCTAAGCAGGTCTACTCAGAAGCACAGCTAGAAAATCAGGGGCTGCCTTTCACCCAACCATTCCCTACAACCCAGCAGTCACTGCATCCACACCAGGGGTGGACTGGGAAGCAAAAAAGGCCTTGGAGAAAATAGCTTTAGCCTGTCCTCTTTAATGCTCCTGGTCAAGTTTAAGGGCAGAGCTTAGTAGGTCAAAGGGGACAGAGTTATAAAGGGCCAGCAGCAGCAGGAAACATGGAAGGGGTAGGGTTGCATCTTCCCCTGGACAGAATCCAAGGCTGGGTTTTTATCTCATGTTCTCTCCAGGGAGCAAAAGGCAGCATACATAGTTCTTGCCTCCTTCATTTTCTTCTCACAACAGCCTTGTGAGGTAGCTTAAGATGATAAAGAGTGGGGGATGGGTTGACTTACCATGTTGGAGAGGCCTACCAGTGACATCATTATGTCACTGGTGATGTGCTGATGAGCGCAGGAGTGACATCAGTATGTTGCCAGGGGATGCCAAGACAATCTGGTATTTGGGTAAATCTCTATGGTTTAACCATGGAGTTCTGCCCAAATGCCAGAGCATCCATGGTGTCCCCAGCAATGCATAGATGTCTCTTTTGGGTGCACAGGGAATGATGTCAGCATGTTGGGATGCAGTCAATGCCCCCCCCCAAAATTTCCCAGCAATTTCCACCCCCCCCCCCTCCTGCCAGGCAGCTGAGCAGCAGCAGGAAAAACCAGCTGGCAGCACCGATCCCTCGCCAGTACTGGGGTTATGGCAGCCCTGCATCTGAAAGACTAACAGTATTTATTCCAGTACGAGCTTTCATAAATCAGAGTTTACCTCCTCAGATGAAAAAAAAGAAAGAAAATAACTGCTCTTCTTTTTATGCAGAGAATTACAGAAGAGGGGAGGACTGAGCTAAGGGGCACCTGGTATCATAAATCAGGTGGAGTCCTCTATGGTAGAGACTTGAACAGTTCACACATAATGGATGATGACGGACGTCCAAAGTTCAAGTTTTTCTTTCATCCTGCCCTGCAGATAAACAAAAGTGCACTAAAGTAAGGTAAACAAGCTAATTAAGCAAGACCAGTTCTGAAAGTAAATGGTACATGATAGAACTGTCTATTAAAGTTTCTAAAACGTAGGTTGTGTTGGATGTTAGAAAGTGGTGGTGGGGAGATAAGATGGAACCAGCTTACTTTCACTTCTGAATTCAGACGTAAAGAACACTCTCCCCCAAACGGAGGCAGTTCTGGTGATCGCTGCACTCTTACTTCCATGGAAATTACTTCCAGGTAAATATGTAGCAGGTTCTGGCTTCGACCGTAGCACAGAGAAATAGCAGCTTTGGGATGGCCTTAAAAATAAAATGAAATAGAATCCTGGCCTAGGCTGGAGCTGCCAGAAAATCCCAGAGAAACAGTAGAGGAATCTGCTCTGGAAAGGCATCCCAGCACCTCTTGGCTGATCTTTATTTCTCTCCTTGTAGATGCCACTGCTGGCTGCTGTGGCCCCTTTAGCTTTGCCACTGGCCCTCTGTGGCAGAGACCCAGTGGAAATTGTCCCAGTGAGACTAATGGCCAGTCTACCTGATCCACAAATCAATGAATAGTACATTATCGTTGCACTATAGCAATACTTTGCAACAGGATTTTCTTTTCTGGACAAAACAACACGATGGCAAATGATTACTACTGTTGCCAAGTAGGCCCCCTCTCCTGCTTTCAAGGCCTGCCATGGACTGTGTTAAAGTTTCCTGCATTACTGTTTCACTGCTACACAGAAGATTGCCCTGCACGTATGTGTTCTTGTACACGTGTCAGTTTCCTGCCTGCTTGTTGATTACCCTGCTGCTGCAATAGACTGTGTAGTTTACTGACTCCATGTTTGGTTAACTGCACAAAGGACTCTCTTCCTGGGTGGCCCTGCCCAGACCTATATCTGGATTTCCCAGTGTGTGTTTGGACTTTATTACAAGTGTGCCCCGTGCCTACATTGCCATCTGCCATGGACCGTGCTTGTTCCCTGCTTTGGACTGTGTTTTATGTGCTGTTCCCCGCCTCCATGGAAGCCTGCCTCATATGGGCCCAAGCCGCTGCTAGCAGCCGGGCGCCTGCCGGGGAAACCTCCAGCGAGCCTGGCTAGGCGCTCCCTGGTCAGTTCCCGCCTGAAGCCTCCCGCGAGCCGGTCCCCGAGCTTGCCCTCGCTACCGGGCGACATGCAAACCAACCCCAGCTATGCCCAGCCGGCAACCATGTTCTCAGGCAGCCAGAAGACCCAGGGAAGAAGACTGCTTTGGGAAGCCATTTCGGCGAAGCGGGCACACCACGTCCGCAGTGAGAGTACCTTGCCCCGCTCTGCATATCTTAGGAGCCGCCCAGGAGAAGGAACTAAGTGCCGACCATCCCAAGCACTTAGAGAATGCATCTCAAAGAAACCTCCGCATTCCAGAAGCTGATGACATCAGGACAAGCCCTGTCCGCTGGAACATCCATTCAGCCCACTCGGATTTCCCCCTCCCTCCTTTGTCCCCTCTTCCTGAGGTGTCACTTATCACAATCAGATTACCAAAGTGGCCCATCCAAGCCATTCAGTAACCCATTAGAACCTTTGTTTTAATCTGTGAGAATCACCAAGTACAGCACCTGCCCCAGGGTACGTTGTGGGGTATTTAAGCCGGTCTCCCAGACTGCATGGTGCGCGTGCCATCCTATCCAGAACCCCTCGCTGTCCGTCCGTGGTCCCAGTGCTGGCATTGGGCCACCTCGCTGTCATGTCTCTGCTTCGCTTCAGGATTGTGAGTATTCCCCACCAACGTTGGGAACCTGCTAATGCGAAAGTCTCTATATTTCTTACTCTGTATTTCCTAGTCCTTGTATGCTTTCTTGTGTGTATGTGCAAGTTCAGGCTTACGCCACACCATTAGTAAATACACGTGTTTGAACCTATTTGTAGCCTGCCTCTTTGTCACTAGAGTGTCTGGAATCGGGACCTCCATAAACATAGGTTAGATCCGCGCTAATAATTTTAGTTACAGACTGCTAAAGCTAATTTCCCCCCCTTATTAATAATAAGAGCAGTTCTGGTAACACTACTGTGCAACAAAGCATAATATCTAATGATGGGTTGAAGCTGATCTTGAGTCAGATTGGGGCCACAGCACTGGGAGAGAAGGACATTCATGCTTCTTCCTCCCATGCAGTTTTGCCAGTCAGAACCAACATCCTCCCTCAGGACTATTAAGTCTGTCTCCCACCCACCCCCCACCCCGCCTTTTCAGGACTAATAACTGCACATGGTAAGGGGTTGCCATAAATCAGCAAAATCATACGGGAGGGGGTTAATCCTTCATACACTGTGACCCCAATCCTAAATGCAGGCTCATGTGGCTGATAATTGCCTTTTAAAAAAAAGCTAAGAAGAGAGAAGTTAGTGGTCTCGTCCTGTTTCCTGAGTGTCGGTGTACATTCCTGAGAAAGGGGCTCATCAAACAGCTGCCCCAGTTTGGCACAGAAAAGGTTCTGTTGCTAAAAAAAAGGGGGGGGGCTGGAAGTTCTCCCTCTCTGATCTATGGGTGTTGTACCATTCAGAGAGGAATGTGCCGCACAAAGGGAATTTCTGTTGCAGCCCTGAGGAGCCTAAGCAACCACTGCAGTGGAAAAAGAGTCAGAAAAGCTTGTTTTACAACTTGACAAGCCCCCAGCTCCGAGCTCCAGCTTCCAGCCCTAGGCCCTTGCTGCTCTGTGCTTCTGAGGGTCAAACCACAGGAGACAAAATACACTTGAATTACACTCGAATTACAGTCAAATGCACTCGAATTACAAAATACACTCAAATGACCCATCTAATTCGAGTGTATTTTGTCTTGGGTGGCAAGACCCTGAGCCTAGCCGGCCTAGCAACTAACTTACTTCTGAGGAGTCCAATTCTACAGAGCACAAGAATAGGCGGTAAAGTGAACCCAGACAAAACAGGCTGGCTGGGAAGGCGGAGATATTGAAGGGCACTGCGCTTCACAAAGTGGGGTCAACTGACCCCTGCAGTTAAGAGCTTAGAGGTCATACTGAATCCAGCATTTTTGCTAGAGAAGCGAGTTAATGCAGCTGCAAAAACTGTCTTCTCCAACTTAGTTTAGCCCAGAAGACGGCCCCTATCTGGACATAGCTTATCTGGCCACCTGGATCCATGCCAAGGTAACATTGAGGCTAGACAACTAAAATGCACTATGCATAAGTCTCCCCTCAAAGTCACCTCAGAGACCCCAATTGAGGGAGAATGCTGCAGCTGGATTATTTTCAGGAACTAGGCAAAGCATGCTTTATTACTCCCATTCTGCAGTCACTCCTTTGGCTTCCTACCAGTTACCCAGCTCGACTCAAGATTTTGTCCATCACATATAAAGCCCATCAAGGCCTTGGTCTCTCATATCTACAGGACCACCTCTTTCCCTGTGCTCTGCCACAGCAGCTTCGCTCATCTGATCAGGGCCTTCTGCAGGTGCCACCTTGAACATGGGCTAAATCAACAAGCTGTCAGTACATGTGCTTTCTCTGAGGTAGCCCTCAATTGAAGGAAGGGCCTGCCTGAAGTGGTTAGAAGGGCTCCTGCTCTCCTGGCTTTCCACAAACGATGCAAAACTGAATTATTCAAGAGGGCTTTCTTACGCAGATACTAGGGCTGTGTGGTAAAGAAATGGATCAGAGAGATCTATTGGACTATACTACCATGGAGGAGGAGTTTTCTTCGCATGTTACCAGCAAATAGCAATTTTTTGCATCTTTCCTTTGATGGGGCTTGGTTTCCACATGGAACTGCAGGCAAAGAATTGCTCTGAGAGATCTCAGAGATGGTAGATGAAGCTGCAAAATGGTTTGAGGTAGAAACCTTATACAAGGAAGGGGTGGTTAACGTGGGCAAAGATGTCTCCAACTCTGCTTGGGAGCAGGAGGGGAGATTAGATCACCCCGCCCACATGGAGCTTCCAAACCCCCATCATTTCACACGCTCTGTAATGCAAATACCCTCTTAAAAATGAATGAATGCAGCTCTGAAGGATGAAACCAATCAAACAATGCAAGCAGCTTACTCAAGAGTCCAGAAGGAGGGGCTCGTCAAAGTTCTATCCTTGTTCTGAAAGATGCAGTCTTTGGCTTTAAGTCCGTAATGGACACTTTAGTAATCGGTGTAAACAAATACCTCTGGTACAGCTAGGAGGCAGTACAGAAAAGGAACGGAACGTGGTAAAGCACAAAAGAAATAGCGGAATTTATTTATTTACTTCATTTATACCTGGCCTTTCTCTCCAATGGGGACCCAAAGCAGCTTACATCGTTCTCCTGTCCTCTATTTTATCCTTACAACAGGCTTGTGAGGCCGGCTGGACAGACAGACAGACAGACATTGGAAGTTCCAGACAGTCCTGCCCAGTTGCTCCTTCTAACAGTTAAGTGGCTAGCTACCATACCAGTAATGCCAATACCAGGGTGGGGAATTCCTGAAGATCTGGGGGCAGAACCTGAGGAAGGGGGAGATTGGGTAGGGGGGGAGTTAAGTAGGGGGTGCGACGCCATAGAATCCACCCTCTGAAGTTGCCATTTCTTTCATGGGAGCTGCTGTCTGTAATCTGGAGATAATTTTTAATCACAACAGAACTCCAGGCCCCACCTAGAGGTTGGCAACTGTATACCATTCTGTTCACAAAGCAGCAAAACTAGGCCTGCCACATACAAAGAACTTCCCAGATATGTGGACAGATGTGATGCTGTAAAGAAACCAAAAAAAAGGGGGGGGGGAGATAATCTGATGGGGACCTAGCATGCCCACTAGATTTGAGAGTCAAGGTGGGATGGAAATATATATATATATATGAGAGAAGGAAGAATAAACTTTCTCAATTCCTTAAGGGAGGGGGTACCCTGGGTACATGTATATGTGTGCTCCAAATTACTCCTCCCTTCTGCAATTCCCGCTCCTTTTTGCTATTATAATTTCTAAAATGAGAGATGCCAGCTGTGTGCCATGAACTCACGTGCCTCTTTGACTACACCTGCAGCTGAAATGTGTGGTTCTGTCCATAGTCATAAACGGAATGCTCTCTGTTCATGCTCCAAAGCCATTCTCTTGTGCAACACTTCACATACCAGGGCTGAGTAAGCACTACCACTGAAATGAAGCAGTGGGTACTAAGTCAGGCTCAAAATTACAACCCAATTCTTCATGGTTGTTGTGGATTTTCCAGGCTGTATAACCGTGGTCTTGGCATTGTAGTTCCTGACGTTTCGCCAGCAGCTATACAGCCCGGAAAATCCACAACCATTGTTCTCCGGCTATGAAAGCCTTCGACAATACACCAATTCTTCGTGTTTCTTAAATTCAACAAGACCTACTCCCAGGTAAGTGTATGTAGGCTCACAGCCATCCCAGACCCTGTCTAACTTAATCCTCTCTCATAAATATTATTAACAGGAAAGCTGGCAATATTTAAAGACATTAAATAACCCGACTGCTATGCTGCTTTCAAAGGAAATAGATTTTGAAGCAGAAAAGAAAGACTGGAGAAAAGCTAAACTTTCCTTGCCTGAGTTGTGGTTTCCATTCCTTTTAATACTTTCCACTTGGCGTCAGTTCGGGATCTGTTTATTTTGTCATGGTTTCTCCTCACCAGAATTCACCACAGATCTGACCTGCAAGCGCGGCCATTTGGCATTTCCTCGTTTTAAAATTATGTATTTATTCAAGGCTATTTTTGAAAGCGGACTCATTCCGAGGGGAAAGGTTACACCCATTTGGTTTCTTTCAAGGCCAAATTCTTGGGATGGAAGGGAGGGGGGAATCCAACTTCAGCTTCTTTCTTGAACGTGCTGGGCACAGCCAGTGCAGGGTGAAGCCGCGTTTGGTCGCCTTAACGAGCGCGGGGGGAGACTCTTCATTCTGTAGGCAAGACATTTTTCCAAAAGAGGCAGAGGGCAAGGAACCAGGCTCCCGCCCTCTCCCGCCACCGCCTGCCCAGCAACAGGGGCTCTGGAATCCAGGAGGCGGCTGCGGCAGTTCCCGCACCTTCCAGCTCGCCCTCGGCCGGCATGGGCACAGGCAGCAGCAGCTGCACCCCTGCCCGGCCCTGGAGGAGAGCGCGGTGGGGCAGCCGGAGCGGCACCGTCCCCGGCGGGCAGAGCCCAGCAGAAGCGCGGGAGAGGGCCAGGTGCAGCCCGGCGCCCGCGCAGAGCCCTCTGCAGCCGCTAGGGGAGCCGGACTCGGACTCGGAGCTGCTGGACCAAGTGCTGGCGGAGTGTGACGCCGACGGGCCGCCGCAGCTGCCCCTGGCGCCTCGCCACTTCTCCGCCGGCCCGGCAGGGGGCGGCCAAGGGGACCAAGCCCAAGGGGGCCGGCAGGTAAGCAAAGCTCGAGGAAAGGGGGCGCCCTGGAGCAGAGAGAGAGGCCGGCGTTGGACCTACCTAGAAGCCCCCCGCCTGGTTTGGTAATCCTCCCCGGCTAAAGTGCGGCTGCAGTTGGCTGTTGCGAACTTGCAGGGGTTCATTTGCAATTTCTTGCTGTAGCGCCGTGACAAACCGTGGTCCGTGCCACATCTAATGATGTGGCAGTGTAGCCTTGGAGGGCCCTGGCCTGGTGAATTATTCCTGCAGCGCAACAGTAGCACCCAACGACATGCACTCCGGAGACCAAACTACATGTCTGATTCTCCCCCTTTTTTCACAGATCAGTTTTTCTGACCTTGCCCGATCTGTCAATTTAATTGTTAAATGTTATTAATTAACATCTAATTGTTTAAATGTTGCTAATTAACCAAGCCTGGTACTTGCAACCAAAATTGCTTTTTTGCTGTTGAAGCTACTGTAAGGGTCCAGTCCATTTTCTCTTTAGATAAAAGTAACTACCCCTGGATAAAATGTTTTTATTTATTTTGTTATTGTTTTTTGAGATTGATATAGCCCAGTCAGCTGTTTCCAAACTAGACTTATACATTTGCACATCTGCAGCATGTGTTAAAAAAATGACATTCAATATAAGGATTATCCAGAGTTTATGGAAAGACATTTTGCACATTCTCAGAGAGCCACTTTATTTGTTTGTTAGTTTACTTGCTCCGTTTATACCTTGCCTTTCTCTCCTATGGGAATCCAAAGGATCATACATCCTTCTCCTTACTCCATTTTATCCTCACAGAAACCCTGTGAGGTAGGTTAAGCTGAGGGCCGAAGTAGACGTGACCACCAGAAGGGCAGTGCCACCATTGTAAAGTCACCTAAAAGTGCCATGAGGACCTGATCTCCCTGCACCTTGTAATTTATGCATAAACCATCTCTGAAGCCTTCGGTGCATCAGGAAAGCAAAACCCATTACAGCAAAAAAGAGACTTATTGGAATCTCGGGTCTGTCATTACCCTCAGTATAATGTACCTCACAGGGCTGTTGCAAGGATAAAAGGAAGGAAGAACCTGCTTTGGGCCCTTGTTGGGGAGAAAAAAAAGACATAATCACAGTGCAGTCGTGGCGCCTAAACTTCTGTTGATTATAAAGAGTTTGCAAAGCAGTCGCGAATGTTTCATGCAGCCATGCTAAGCTGCACATTCTGAATTTTCAGAGGAGGGGCATGCAAAAGAGTAACAGCCAATCTGCATTACATTTCTACAAAACAATTTTATGTTCTTTAAATATACATGTTGTTAGCTGTTCTTTATTACTTCTGTATGTCCCTTTTTGTTATTAAAAAAAACTGGAATAACTTAAACTTGTTCAGCACCTGAACAGCTTTATATTTTAACAACAGCAGATAGTACAGTAGTCATGACTGAACAGAAGTTGCATCTGCTAACCAGCTGGCTTAGTGTTGTTTTTAGAAACTTCCTTGGAGGCCAGCTAGATTTTGTCATTTGTTATGGCTGTAATGGAACATATTTTTCCATGATGAATGCTAGCGTGCCAGAGATTTCTCTGAGACAGTATCAAGAAAGCCTCACAGTGTGGTCCTATGCTGGAGTAACTCTGCATAGGATCACACTGTAAATCGAGGTTTCTCAAATCAGATTACCAGCCCAACATGGAAGTAAGTCCCATTGAGTTTAATGGTACTAACTCCCAAGTAAATCTGCACAGGATTATAGCCGCAGGGAACAAGCCTGAAGAGTTCTACTCAGAATTAAACCCCATTTTATTCATTGGGACTTCCAGGAAAGGGCTCTTGGAATTGTTGCCTTAATGTGGCCTCCAAGGCATGGTTTGTTCCATTGGCTTGTATGGGATATGACTGTAATAATAACAGTAATGCTAACAGTGAGCTTGTATACTTCCCTTCTGGGCAGATTAGTGTCCACTCGGAGTGGTGAACAAAGTCAGCATTATCATTATCGCCACAATACAACTGGGGAGCTGGGACTAAGAGGAATGGCTTACCCAAGGCCACCTGCAGAGCTCTTGGCAAGTTGGCAGCCGTGGGAGTTGAACCAGCAGAGTGATTATTTGTAAACCCACCACTATGCTACAGCAGCTATACTGGGCTGTCTCATGAGTTTGTGGCTCTAGCTGCATCTACTGCTGAGAAAAGTTATATCAGTAGTCTAGCCCTAACCAGTTCATCCATATGAACTGGTTTATGAGTTACCACAACCTGTGTCAAGAACTGCTGCACACAATAGGGCTCCAAAATCCGAGTCTTACAGTATGAATACATGCTGCATAAAGAGCTGTAGCTGATCAGGGGTATCTTGTGCCTCTCTCAAACATGCTTATCAGCCTTATATTTTTTTTTTTCGTGTACACACACAATAAAAATGCATGAAGACACTCCAGTTCATTTGTCACCCCCCACCCCCAAATAGTGGCTTGGATCTACTAGAGTTTTCTGTGGGTGAATGGACTAGAATGGAGACAATGGAGATAGAACATGATTGTTATGTATTGACTTAGCATCTGTCTGAGCTAAGGCTCCTGAAGTCTTCATTACTATTGGTTGTTTCCTGCTGGCAGCAGCCAATCAGTGCTGTATAATAAAGACTAATCACTGTACTGTAAATAAGTTACTTTGTATATAGTTAATGAGGATTCTAGTTATGTGTGCCTATTGGTTGTTGCTTGAAAAAGGGGTGTGGCTTGTACGTATATTGTTGGCTCCTATTGAGCCTGTCTTCAGTCTGTCTGCTTCCAGTCTTCAATAAAGCTGTTACTATGAGCTGGAATCTCAATACTTAATAATGATGTTCTAGCGTCCTCTCTCCCACTGGATCCCAAAGTACCCCTAAATGCTGCTCTGGGTAGGGTGGCTTTTTGGCCTATTGCAGGAGGGGTGAAATGAGAAGGTCTAGTTCTATAGGCAGAAATACTTCCTCCCATGGAAACGGCTGTGGTGGACACAAGCCAGTCTGCTGTAATTTTTATGGGTCCCATTCCTCAGCCAACCGGTCCCATCAAACCAAATGGCCTCAGTCTATAACCAAATGATTCTAAAGTGATGGGATTAAAATTCATCAGTGGGGTCAAACCAGGACTCAGTTACCAAGATGCAAATCAGTGCTATTGGTAACAGAAGGAACAGAGACGGATTGACTTGCAAGTAAGCTCAGAATAACTTGGCTTGACTTGCAAGTAAGTCAGAGGTGCGGGAATTGATTTCCAAATAAGCTCAGTACTCATTGCATTGCTGAGTCCCTGGTACTGCCAAGATGCCATTGCATCAGTGCTACTTTTACGCTATGGCCAGCCCTAATTCATCTTGTTTATGGATTATCACTAAATCAATGTGATTCTTCTCTCAGAGAATTTGATACAGTCAATATCCCACTGCCCCTTGCAAAACTTAAACTTCTTGTGGGTTAGAGACTTTGTGTTTCTTACAGTAAATTAAAAAAATCTGGTGAGTTCAGGCTGAATGAGTACTCTTGGTACATGCCCAAATTTTATCTTGCTTTTCCTCATTTGCTGGTAGAGGACAATAGTCGTTGTGCCTAAAACAAGCTCCTTTTACCCGATAAAAGCATAAAATCCACATATGAACCATAACATTCTAAGTGGTAAAGCAGGCTTGTAAATAGCCACATGCCTGGCCTCCTGCGATGAATTAGAATGGTTTGCAGAAGATCAGTTTTCCTATCCTGAGAAAGTTAATTCACATAAGTAACAGATGCACTGTCCAGACTAGCCATGTAAGCTGAAATTGCCATTATTTGTCCACTCTGTTGGAATGGAGTGCTATGATTCACTCACTCCGTTGGCATATCAGTATCACTGGCAACAACCGGGAGACGAAAATGTCCTCCCTCCTTAACAGAAACTTAGTGGAAATCCTTGCAGATACTCTGAATTCACAGCCCCTTCTAACTTTTGTTGTAAATAGCATATTTTCTTCCCTGGCAAGCCTAAACAATTATAATGACTGAGAATCGGTGAAGAAAAGTCCAGGGCATCTGGAGTACATTTGGCACCACACTAGACCTTGTGAACTCTAGATTTAAGGCTGGTGGGGTGTGGGATGGAAGAATTACCAGAGGATATTATTTCCCTCTAAGTCTTAAAGAGCTTCACTTTCCCCTTTCCACACATTAAACTTCTGTTGTACTCTCCCTCCTGCCACCTGTTTTTTATGCCTTTCTCTATGCATGAATGCCAGGAGAGATGCTTCGATAACAGGATGTAATTAATTAGCCTGAAAACAACAAAACAGAAGGAAAATACAGAAAAAGTGGGTCTTTTGACAAAAAGGGCTTATTTATTTAATTTATAGCCTGCCTTTCTCACAGACTCCAAGCAGATTACACAGGGTAAAACAATGAAACAAATAGCACAAGACAGCTAATAAGCAATGCAACAAGACTAGGATTACAAAATTAGAAATAATACAAAAAAGGTTCAGACATGATATGTCAAACAATGCAGAATATGGAATTACGGAAGAGATAAGAGCAGGATAGTACATACAATAAACATAATACAAGCCATAAACCATTGTATATATGTCCAAGGCCATAAAGGGCTTTTGTACGTGATAACTTCTGAGTGGACGTCTAATAGGCATGTGTCAGAGGATATAGGGCTAGGTTAAGTGCCGCAATAAACCCCAGTTTTTATTGTAGCTTCAGCCAAAAGCAGAACCACAATTATTCTGCAATGTGGAACAGCCCTCATCCGGAGAGTCCTATAAATAGGTATGAGCAGGCAAGCTAATAAAAATGTACATGGGCTATAAATTTTTTGCAGCCTTATTTGCTAGTCTGTGGTAATATTTAATGTATTCCTGAATTCTAGTATAAAAACAGTATTTTGTAGGGGGGCGGTGATTTTAGTGTTAAGGGATTGTCAATAAGCCTATGTGGAATAGTGCCACCTCATGGCACTGTTTTTTCATTCAGCTTTAGACTGTATAAAATGTTGCATTAGAACAAATTCAGACGGATGGCTTCTGGTTTCATGTGACTATAAGTTTAAAAGCTGAGAATCAAAGGCAGAGATATCTCCCGCACAAGCCCCACTGAAGTGAATGAAAGGGACGCAACAGCATCCTGGTGCTCAATGTACTATGGATGTGATAATACACATGTGTGGGCCAGTACAGATGTACACTGGGGCCTCTTAACTGCTGTTAAGAGCACTTATTTGCACAAATGGGAGGGCAAGTGTTTAAGGGGGGGGGGAATGGCACAAATAGAAATGGTGCAGATGGAATGGTGTGACCTGGGAGAAGATGTGCCTCAGTGGCAGAGCATCTGCTTGGCATGATCTTAGGTTCAATCCCTGGCATCTCCACCTAAATGGGCAAAGCAGTGGGTGAAGTGAAAGATCTGAGATGCTGCCAGTCAAATTTGACAGTACTAACCTTGATAGTCCAAAGTAGAGATGGGCACAAACCGAAATACGAACCAAAATTCGTGACGAACCAGGCCAGTTCGTGGTTCTTGAACAGTGGTTCGTCGTCCCATTTTTGATGAACCACCATGAACTTTAGGCTGGTTTGTTTGGTTCGTTTTTTGGTTCATCACTGCCGACAGCCTTGCGCCAATCAATGAGTTTCCTAGGCGACAGGGGATGGACTTCCTGCAGACTTTCTGTTGACCCGGAAATGGTGATTTGCTGGACCGGACGTGGCATTTTCATGAACCAAAAACGAACCAATTCATGAAATGGGGCAGGTTTGTGAAAGTTCGTGGTTCGTGAAACGTGATGAACCACATGGTTCTTTTTTTCTGGTTTGTGCCCATCTCTAGTCCAAAGTTCTGACTCCATATAAAGCAGCTTCCAGCGTTCATGTAGTCAACACGCACCATCAAATGAGATGTAGATTGGATTGAAGCACTTCAGCTTATAATTGTAAGATTGTATTTTTGAATATTTCTCTGCATTAAAAACTACCTGCATGTAGAAAACCAGCACAGCAAGGAATAAGCTGAGCCACACCCTTTCTCTGATTGCCACAAACAGCAAACTTTAGCTGTAGATTTTTTGTGTGTTTTATTTTATGTTGCTGTCTTCAGTTGCCATTCTAAATTTGATTAAATTATTCAACGCCTCATTTCAAAAAACATCTTTCCTCTGTTGGTAGTCAGAAACCTGTTTACTAGTATATGAGATGAGGAATTTTCTTTCATAGCTGTCATTCTCCACTGTGAAACCAGAAGCTCTTCCTAGTCAAGAGTGCTGTGAATCACTATTGATCGTGAGCAGGGCTTTTTTTCAGCTGGAACGCGGTGGAATGGAGTTCCAGAACCTCTTGAAAATGGTCACATGGCTGGTGGCCCCGCCCCCTGATCTCCAGACAGAGGGGAGTTTAGATTGCCTTCCACGGTGGGCAATCTAAGCTCCCTTCTGTCTGGAGATCAGGGGGTGGGGCCACCAGCCATGTGACCATTTTCTCCAAGGGCAACCCACTGAGTTCCACCATCTCTTTTCCCAGAAAAAAAAGCCCTGATCGTGAGCAACGGTGTCTCCTTTTTGCTTCTGCCTTACCTGGGCTGGCATCATTGCTGCTGATCTCTCACCCAGAACACACTTTCTTCCATAGAACATCAAGCTTTGTGAACTTGAAGGCTTGCTCATTTCTTTGTAACTTTTTATTTGATCCTGATACACAGCAATTATTGCTCTCTTTCCTTCCTTTGAAATTGTTAAATAAATTTATCAATTCTAGCCACAGAGTTGAAAATCATGATTGCATTCACTAAAGTTAAGCAGCTGAAGTGACTGCAGGTCTGCATTATCCTATATATGTGATAAATAAATCGTTATGTAGGCCCCAAAACCTAATTAAAGAAGTCCATGTTTGGGCCGTTAGCAGAATCTATTGTTTGACATAGGAAGCATGATTATAGGTGGCTGTGAGCTCGTTCTGCTGGCTGGTTTGTGTGCTGGAATGAAAATAATAAATCATAACATTTTCTTTATATTTAGAAAAGAAATGAGAGTTCTTTGTTGTAGGAACTCCATATTCTGATAGGAAAGGAGGAGAGACAGATGCTAACTACCTATCTAGTCTAAGGATGGGCATTGATGCCAAGACAAGTCCTGCATCCATGTTACCATGATAGAGGGAGGAGGTGTTGCCTGGAACAAAGTCAGGAAGAGAAGTAAGAGGGAGGAAGTCAGGAGGAGGAAATCCTGAGAATAGCAATCTACATATCAAAGGACAGTCAGAACAGTAAACTGAGTGCCCTGACCTCTCTATCTTCTAACCCTTTGGTTTGTCCCCCTGTGATACCTGAGGAAAGGGACAACACTGAATCCTCCTCTTCCAGCAGTATGTATGTGCTGTCAAGTTGTAACCGACTTATGGTGGCCCAGCAAGGGGATTTCAAGGCAAGTAAGAAGCAGAGTTGGTTTGTCATTGCCATCCTCTGCAGAGTCTTCCTTGGTGGTCCCCTATCCAAATACTCATCCTGCTTAGCTTCTGAGATCTGATGAGATGGGGCTATACCATACCATTCCTCATCTCCCTGCACTATACCAGCAAAGGTACATCTCAATGTAATTGTAACAAAGTACCTAATTCTACCATGTTCATTCATTTCCAGATGTTATTAACGAGAGCCACCCCAGCTTTGGAGAACAATAACTTCTCCAACAAGTAAGTTACTTTAATTCACGTGACAATAACTTCATGAGTGGGTGGGCCATCGCTCAGGTGCTTTGTGAGAAATTACACTGCTTATGTGAATGCACTTTGGTCTATTGTTTAGCTTGGTATTAGGTTTTCACACCATATTACAAGTGTCGATTTAGGAAAGATTCTTGGAGAGAGCAGGAGTTTGGTGACCAGTACATTTGAGTGGAGATTTTTTTATAACTGTTGGAGAAGCCGATTTACTGCGGGACAGTCTGAGGGAGATTGACTTTAATGAGAATATTTAAAATAAAGGTGTTGAATAGCAGGATTTGAGACCAGTGGTACCTTAGAGACCCATAAGATTGTCAGGATATAAGATCCAGGGGAGTTAGCCGTGTTAGACTGTAGTTGCAAAATAGTAAAGAATCCAGCAGCACCTTTAAGACTAACCAACTTTATTGTAGCAGAAGCCACATCCTCCAATTTGCAGGATCTGAGCAAGTCTGTTAAAGAGAGGACATTTTGGAAGTCTTTCATTCATAGGGTTGCCATAGGTTGGAGACGACTTGATGGCACACAACACATACACACAAGCTTTCAAGAACCACAGTTTGAAACACTTCACTTTGAAACACTTCGAAACACACAGTCTTGAAACACTTCATCTGACAAAGAGAACTGTGGTTCTCGAAAGCTTATGCCTCAATAAAGTTGGTTAGTCTTAAAGGTGCTACTAGACTCTTTACTATTTCAGGGTATAAGCTTTTGAGAGTCAGAGGTCTCTTCTTCAGATATGGGTGGTGAATAGTTTCCCCAAAGGAAGTACATTCATGTTTGAAAAGGGCTTGGAGATATTAAAATCTGCTTGATAAATGGGTACCTATGAAACACTGGGCAGACGGTTTATATTGGTGGATTGTCGAAGGCTTTCACGGCCGGAGAACGATGGTTGTTGTGGGTTTTCCGGGCTGTATTGCCGTGAACCACAGCCCGGAAAACCCACAACAACCATCGGTTTATATTGGGTTGGGTACTAAAAGCCATGGAGTTCGACACATGGGATAGAGCTGTCCCGTGTTTCTCTTGCCAGCTTTAGCCCCATAACCCCCCTATAGACTAGAGTACCTTCAGAATCCTCTTGGGGGATAGTGATAGAGCTCAGCTGCAGGGGGAAATGGCCAAAACTCTCACAAACACCCCCCCCCACACAACCGGAAGTACCTTCTGCTTGCAGAAACACTTCAGACCCCACCCTATATTTTGTAATATCAGATTTTATTTACTTAAAGCATTTATTATCTGCCTTTCCTCCAATAAAAAGTGTTTACTTTTTTGTAATATCAAGGCAGCTTACGAAGTAAAATGCACCAACCTTCCATTTTGAAATATAAGGTTTTGTTTTCGTTTGGAAAATTTAGACATTGGCCCTTTTCACACTACATACCTGCTTCTGGGACATCGCGAAACGTAGCGCAAAAACCGCAGAAGTTAGCATAAACCTACGTTTATGATGTTGAAGGTGCAGTTTTCTTCTTCTTCTCCTCCTCCTTCTTTTTTGTATTTGAAAACATAGTACTTTGCCAGGTAACATTGTATCTTTACGCTTACTTAGATGAGAACTTTAAAAGGCTAGTGCGGTGGCACATTGGCAGGAGTTGACCAAAGAATTGCGGTATACGTAGACAAGTTTCTGTCCTTTGCAATGGAAATAGGAGCAGAGATGGTTCTTGCGCACAATTCATTTGGAAACTGACTCTTCAGTTGTCAGCTATCCTAGATCACTGATGTATGTCAAAATATCATTGTTGGTGGTCAGTATAACTGTGTTTTTTCCAGTTCTGTATGGCTAGTGGGCAATAATAAAGACTGGCTGATTAGTGCTGTACAGACACGCGCACTGCTGCACTCATCACAAGGAAACACTCATTTAGCTCAGAACCTGAGCAGTCTCCCATGGGAGGGGGTATTTTGTCTCTTCATCCCCATGCAGTATATAAGAATTTGAAACAAGGGAAGAGTAAAGTTGGGGTTAGGAATACATTCCTAATACTATTTTTACTTCCCATTCAAGAATGCTATAAAGAAGGTCAGTTTCCCGTTTTTGTGGAGCGATGCTCAACTGTCTCAGCGTTCTTTATCTTCTAACAACAAACAAGCTTACTCCTTGTCAGGCCATTTTTTCCTTTCCTTAAAAAAAAAAGGAACAAACTAATATTTTTCTGTATGCTCGATGAGATTCTGGACTATGCAGGGACACCCCTGTTTACCTTGTGGGTGACTCTGTTCCCCTGTGGCTAAGTACGTTCACTGTTAGATATTTGGTGAAATCATGCTGGTAAGTCTTTCTTCCACCCCCTTTTTTTGCTATGTGTTGCAGCCTTCCTGGTGGTTACATAAGGGAATGGACTGAAGCTTGAAATCCATGTCAAGCTTTTTCAGTACAGGCCAGTTTGTTTTGTTCAGAGTGCTCTTAGGAACAGCTTTAATGAAATTTAATGAAAGATGTTCCTTCTAAAATTTAATTTAATCCTGCTATTTTTTCCCCTTTAGACTTCCAGAACAGGTTGTATCTCTTCTTAGGCTGTGGTTCAGTGATAGAGCATCTGTTTTACATGCAGAAGGTTCCCAGTTCAATCCCTGGCACCTCCAGTTAAAAGGATCAGATTGTAGGTGACATGAAAGAACCTCACCTGTGACCCTGGAGAGCCACAGCCGGTCAGGGTAGACAGAACTGACACTGATAGACCCATTGTCTCAATCCTTGTAAGGCAGCTTCATGCGTCCCAATATGCATGATGTTTTTTGCAGTGCTCACGGCCAACAAGTTGATCAGTTTCCACAAGAGCGTATGAGAATTCCTGCCATAGCTCAATGGCAAAGCATGCAGAAGGTCAGTCTCTAACTGCTCAAATTAAAAGCATCTCAATAGGGGAAGACACTTTAGTAGAGGAGCCATCACTCAGCAGTAGAACATCTACTGCGCATACAGAAGATTCCAAGTACTATCACTGGATGCTCCAATGAAACCACAATGGGTACCAGATACTGGGGAAGGAATCACCTCCGCTTGAGACCCCAGAGAACTTCTGCCATCCTGAATGAGACAGCATTGTGCTTGACAAACCAAAACAATCTGATTCGAAATGTTCCTTTTCTGCTGATTATGCTTTGTTCCTGCAGCCTCCTGCTCCAGAAAGCTGAGGAGAAGTCCAAGACATCCTATGACTATTATGAAGAGGAGATGATGGCAGCGATCGAACAAGAATATGGCCGCTGAAGCCCCTCACTGTACCCAAACAAATCTGAACGGTTTGCTACTGTTGCGAGATAAGTGTTCTAAGAAACACTCCAAGTTTGATCAAACTGGGGGAAGTGGGGTAACCGATCAGACTGAACGAGAAGGAATGCACCAAGAAACCTTCATCTTAGTTTTACCAGCAGAGGATTTGAAAACTTACTTCAAAAGTGGGCTGCCTTATCTTTTGGGGTGAGGGGGATACTAATGTTGACCCTTCAGCCTTAAACACTGACCTGCATTCTGAAACACTGAAAAGCGTTATTTCCATCAGACATTTGCCTGTTTTATTTATTTTTTATTTTACTTTATATCCTGCTTTTCTCCCCAATTGAGATTCAAAGTGATTTACATCATTCTCTTCTCCTCATCATTCTCTTCTCCTCACAACAATCCTGTAAGGTAGATTAGACTGAGAATATGTAATTGACTCAGTCATCCAGCAAGCTGCCATGGGAGAGTGGGGATTCAAACCTCAGTCTCCCAAATTCTAGTCTGACCCTCTAACCACTACACCACACTTTCTCTGTATAGTTATAAACTCTTACTTGACTAGTAGAACTGATCAATAAGGGAAATCAACCCTCCATCATCACAAAGGGCTGGCCTAGACATCCAGTTTCAATGATCAGGATATTTGAGTAGGAAAAAAGCAGGTAGTATTTCATCCCCATTCAGGCATAGAGAAAGCCACGCAGCCTCCACACACTAAACACAATTGCAATTGAAGTATTACATCTAATATCACAGTTTATTACATCTAATCGCACAGAAAAGACCTGGCAGGGATTTTCCTTTCTGAGAGCATCCCCACCCCCATCCCCAGCAGGCAGCTTTGAAGAGTGTAAGAAAGGCTAAAGCCTCCAAAGCAAAGTCCTTCCATTCACAAGATTCCTTTTCCAAAAAGTCTTGAATAACTGTCAGATGCCCAGTCTTCTTAGGGCACTGGTGCCCATCATATCGTTGAGATGTATTTAAACCCTGTTTTAGTAGTTTTCACAGTATTACATTGAACCACCAAAGTAGAGCTGGTAGTAAAGTTGACTCTTTGGAGCTGCCTGTTCTCTCTCTGATGTTTCTTAGTCTTTAATGTTATGAATAAAAGTACCTTCCCATATTCAGGTGCTCTGGCTTGATGTAAGATTGCGAATTCCACATGCAAACCCCATGCCGAATCACTTGGTTATATGGGAGGAACGTGTATAGGAAAGGTTGGGGGAAATAAAACTGCACCCAGTCTTAAATTCCATTTTCCTGGAACAGTTATTACAAAAGGACCCTTTTGAGAAATGCAAACAAGAAGTCACAGGGGCTCCCTTCTCCCCTGAAGGGATTGGTGGAGGAAGGAAATGGTGGATGGTGCCAGAGGTCCCTGACCAATATAGTATGCCACACATAGGAGGGGCTAAACCTTTTCTCCATACATCCCCCCCCCCCTCGGCCAATGATACCGCACTGTAGAGGAGACCACCTGGTAACTCAACTTCATACTGGGCCTAGCCAAGCTGTTCTCTGTCCCTTCATGATGTTCTGCCCTCACAGGATCAAGTTCAGTTTTCCTTCCTCCTCTGTTCCTTTAACTGGTCCTCAGCTGTTCCTAACATTCTAAGCCTCCCACAGCCTATTCAGTCATCCTCCACCCACACCCAGTTTAAAATAATGCCCAACTACCCTCCATTCCATTAGGACAGTGACAGGCGCAGTTCTCATTTTGAATGTTGGTTACTTTACAAAGTTGTATTTTTCTGAATACCTAGAGTTTACTGGAAAATTGGAGAAAAGATGCGGCTTAGCGGTAGAGCATCTGCTTTGAACGCAGCGGGTCCCGTGTTCAGTCCCCAACATCTCCAGTTAAAAGGACCAGGCAAGTAGGTGAGATCCTGGAGAGCCTCTGGGGCCAATCTAAATAGACAGTATTGACTTAAATAGACCAATATGGCTGGTTCATGAGAATGGAGAAACCTCCTCTGTAAGTGGCCCAGTTTTACTTATCATAATTCCAAGTGGCCATTTTACTAGAAGGCATAAGTGCAATAAACATTGAACAAAAACAAAGCAACAAACCATTTATATAAAATATTAGGCACAATATATTTACTACACTGAACATAATTTTCCATAGTCTTAAAATTGGAGATAGTTAATAATCAGGACACTTTCGGAAAACAGTGACATCTGGCTCTCAATACATAAAAAGGAAATTTGTTGATTTCAGGTTAACTTCTTTTCAGCAGTGAACTTTTGACCGCATACTGCACAGAGGGGGGGAAAAAGAGCAGGGATAGTGACTTCAATCTCACGCTGTGGCAATCTGGTTATACTAGGCTTGCCAGCCAGCCCTCCACCTGGGGCAAGGCACCCCTTGCCCCCACCTACTTCCACCCAACCAGCAGGGGCATGGCTCGAAAAAACGGTGCACACATTCTCCGGAGACTTCTCAGTGATATCACTTCCAGTTTAAAATGCAAGTGACGGGCTCAGAGGGGTCAAATTGGCCCAAACGTGTTTGGGGGTCAATTTGGCCCTGCTGAGCCCCCTTTGCTTCTGTTTTAAACTGGAAGTGATGTCACAGAGGACTCTGAAGTGCACACACAAATGAGAAGGAACCCTCCCACCTGCCTGGCACCCCGTATGCCCCGTTTTGAAGGTAAGGGGGGTGGCAAGCCCTAGGTTATACACACCGCATTTATGCCATTTACATTTACCTCTTCACAAGTTCTTTAGCGTCACTCAACACTGAATGAGTGTTCAATTGACTAAGCATAAGAAGGAAAATCATTATGCCTACTGACTTGTTCTATATGAGTGTTATCCCACAGTTGTGCTGGCTCTAAAAGTTCACATTTAAAAAAAAATAACTGTAAATAGAAATAAAGGCAATACACATATACTGAAGTGCCGTTTTTATAGCCTACTTATGTTTAACTCAGGCTTGCATAATATCTGACCCACCAGCTGTGTATAACCACCAGCTGACTAGGGGCTCAGGAAGGTTCCTGGTTTTGCTACCCAAGTGGGGTGGTTTCCAAGCACGTGGTGGGCCACAATGCACAGTCTGCGGCTGCACTGGGCCTGGTGGAGCACAAGGTACACAGGCCTGGTTGAACATCCTTTCCAAGGAATCCCATTTACAATATTTGAAACAGAAATACATGCCAAGATTCTAATCAACTTAAGACAATGCTTAATTCATATACCTATAATTCTTTTAAAAGAGGGTGGGGAAAAGAGAGAAAATGGCTGTTTCTGTTATGGTGAAAATGAGGTTCTTCAAACTCAAGAATAAGGAAATCGGCAGCTACATGTTTAGGACAAACATGGAATCGTTGCAAATTCACAAACTCAGGATATTACCAGTAGGGCGACCAATTATTTTTCCTTTTCTAGGAAAGTAAAGTATGAAGATGAGGTGAGGGGGGAAATATTTTCTTCCTAAATCTCTGCAGATCAAAAACTGCTGTTAGAGGCATAGCAGCAAGGCCAGTAAAAACACCAGCAAGCCTAAACACCAGCTTTGTATACCATTATTCCAGAACAGAATGTGCTAGTATAAACTTTTTAAGCATCTGTGGTTCCAGGTTACAATTCTCCTACCATTTATATCCCAGTGTATTTTCATTTAACTCTCATTGTCTCAGATGGACACCAAGTTAATAGATGGATGCAACTTTGGCTTCAAATGAAGTATCTGATGTTGCATCCCCCCGCCGGTCCTTTCACACCATTTTCTTAACTCTCATTTGAGAGGGCAGCTCAATGGTCCACACATTCCAAAATTCAGTTTTTCAATCACGCTTCCCTAAAAACAATTAAGAAATAAGATCTACAAATTGGCAATCTTGCATTTCATTTTACAGTGGAGAAAGAGCACACATGATATGATCAGATATAAGGTGGTTTGGTTACGAAGCTAAGAACTTTTTGCACCACTTCTGAGAGAGATAAATTGCTGTTATAGAACAGTTTATTATGAGGGCTTGCAGCATTTTATAGGGATTATAAATCCCTCACATTTTAAAGCAGAAGTATTATCCCCCCACCCCTGCCAAAAGCACCAACAGTGTAATCCTATGCAGTGACTCCAAGTGTGTACCTCTGCTTAGGACTGCACTGTAAATGTCTCATTTTGCGGTACTCGTCATCCATGGAATATTCACGTGAAGATTCTTTGAACTCTTTGCACTGAGCGATGTTCACTTAATCTATGTGTCAAGATGAAAATGCGGTCGTTTCAGCTTTTATTTTAAATCATAGGTCATTATGATTGCTGCTCATATAGTTGGGTTTTTCCATTAACCATCTTTATGTTTTTTTCTAGTATCTGGGGGGCACAGTTCTGCCAAACGAACACTTTTACATCCTGCTTCGTGTCTGCTCAGTTAGCCTACTGAGATACAAAATTGTTGAGCAGAATTGTGCTCTTATGACAGACATGTAGCTATCTTAAGCTAGCTGAACTGAGCTAAGATTAGAAGGCACTTCCACCTTACAATTTATGTACGGGGGAAGGAAAGGGCTCCAACAAGCCATTCCTTTGTTCAAAATATAAAGCAAATATTAATAATCTGGTGCAGTATACATATCCAATCAGACCTGCAAAATGCAAGCTTACCACCAGAACTCTGGACTTTGAGTTGAAGAGCTTTTTAAGAGCACCATGAGGGGCCCAATTCTGGTTGGGTGTGCTGCAGTCTGGCACCATTGGGGGCTGGAAAAAAATGGCAGAAAGGCAACGCAAAAGCCCCTCCTCCCTCTGTACCATAGTGGTCCCAACAACGGCTCCTCTAGCTTGGCCCTTAGCCTCCGAAAGCCATGGGGGGGGGGGGTCACATGCTGTTTTACTCAAAAAAAGCCTGTCTCCTATGAGCTCCATACAGCTGCTGACACATTTAAAAGGTTCTTTCCCCATATGCTTGTGGATATTGGCCGACGGACTAACTGTCTTGTGGCATGCACAAAACAATACTCAAAAGTTTTTAAGTGAGATGCTGGCTGTATGGAGCTGCCATGTGGCATGGTAGCAGTGCTGCACACACAGTCTGTGTTGTATCTAAATTGTTCCTGAGCTAGCCTCATGCATTCATCATCCATACAAGACCGACACATTGCTCTCCAGACAAGGGAAACAATGCCTATGCTTTAAAATGTCACATGGCAGGCAATCCTTAAGTGGATTCGGGTGCTAGACTTGCAGTTCAGACACGGGCAGCATGAGAACATCATTGTTCAATAGTTTGGATCACGTTCAACAGAAAAAGCCATTTCCCCATATATATTTTGTACAGACAAATGTGTATAAATGTTTTTCTTTTTTTAAAAAATCACCCTGTTTCACTTTACATTGACCACTATTACTCAAATTCAGGTACGTTTTCCGAAAAGACAATCCAATGCCAAGATTTTTTTCTCCAAAAAGTTTTGATTTCCTGAAGTGCTGGTGAATGCTCCGAAGCTTCATTGAAAAGAAAAAGACAAGGGAGGGGAGGAAGGAATCCTCAACATTTAAATAAGGCTTAAGCTGAAGAGGGAAATAGGCAGAGAATACAAAACATTACAGTTTTTTTCCCCCTCCCCACTACAAAATAAAGTAACCATGAATAGACATTAGGAAATCAGTCAAAGCTGCTTTGAGCCAACCAGGTGTCTTTTGCACAAACAGGTCTATTAACCAGAAGAGAGCATAGGCAGGAGCATGCTCAAGGCACCCTCGCTTCTAGGTTTCTCCACTGTTGCAATTCTGTTCAGTTTGCCAACTTCCGTCTGCCAGCTGGGTACCTTCTTGGTCGTCATGTGGCGGCGAGCGTGCTTCGTCAAGTGATCACTGCGCATGAAGCGGCGGTCACAGACCGGGCAAGCAAATTTCTTCTCTCCTGTGTGTGTTCTGCGGTGGCGAGAAAGTTCATCGGAGCGAGCAAACTTTTTATCACAACCTTCCCAGCTACACGTGAAAGGTTTTTCTCCTGGAAAGAAAGGGAAGAAGAAAGAAACAGGAAATCAAGTACAAGACAGCTGGTTTTATCAAGAAGACTAAGGCTCAGATCTTGCCAAATGTCTCTGCCAATGGAAGGAATTCACCAGCGGAGCAGGACCTCCGAGGCCTCCCAAAATGCCTCCCAAAATGCTGTGTGTGGGGAACAGCACAAGAGGGTAATCAGTGGAAAATGCCCCCCACTGGAATAATTCTTGGGATCCAACAATACACAATGCAATATGAATCGTTTTGATGGAACCCAAGTTCTTCTAAGTTAAATGAAGCTACTGTCCCACACGCACTTCCCATCCAAGTCAGGACGTAAAAACAAGTATCTCTGTAGAAAAAGACAGCTTCCTTTGTTTTCCTGCATGTCTCAAAGAGATGCTTTTTGACAAGAAACTTAACCTTTACAATTAAAAAGCAGGTCCATCTGCTCCTCCATCATCAATGGTTTTCTGTCCCCATGAAGTCACCCTTTTGCTTCATCCTATTCCTCCAAAATTACAGCAAACATCACTTCCATTTGCTGTACATGCCTTATTCTCGCTTAAAATTAACCAAGCTCAAGCCCACTTAGCCATAATGACTGAAACCCTCTTTGTGTTCCCAAAGAACGACGACTCTGCTGCAAAAGAAGACAAACCCTCCTTGCACATTACCAACATCTCGATATTCACTTGCGTTACCAGACAATACTTAAAATAACATAGCACACTTACTCTCTTCCATACCTACCAGTGTGAGTACGGAGGTGGGCTTTGAGATGAGAGCTTTTGAAGTAGGTTTTTCTGCAGCCTGGGAAGTTGCAAACGTAATTTCTCCTCCGAGAAAAGTCTATTAAAGGTGCACTGGTTTGACCCGAGGCAATGAAAACTGGTGCGGGAGCCAGGGGCAATAGTTTGGTGTTCCCAACAGACAGCACAGTTTGTGGGCACGGTGGTGCCTGAGCAACAGCCGCCTGCGGAAGAACCAACATAACAGTCCCCTGAGGCATAGAAGGTCCCATTAAAACAGGATGGGAAATTGGGGCTGCATGGGGTAAGATGGGTTTGACCGCTGTCGCCGTCTGAGTAGAGGGCTTTAGAAAGGCAGGAACCATACCTCTTTGTCTGTCCAAGGGGATCATTTGGCAGATCACCTGGGGATTTGAAAGTGGGGTAGGTAGAAGTGGAGTGCTCTTTTGCTGTATATCCTTTCCACAGTTCTTTGGGAAAGAACTCTCTGGCATTTCCTGCCCTTTTCTTGTGGGGCTACAACTTGACCTGTGTAAACAAGATTCCTGTACTGGTGAAGGGTCATAATCTAAGGTGTCACCAACATCAGAATCCTGTAAAACTCTCCAGCGTCTCTGGTCTCGTGCCTCATGCTGATCCATGGAATGGCTGTTGGGCGATACTGCTTCCACTTTCTCTTGCACGGTAGGAATGCGGGAGTAAGCAAAACTGTCCCCTGTGTGACGGATCACGCTGGTGGCCATGGCCCTACAGAGCTGAGGAGCAGGCTGATCAGCCCTTGCTGGCTTCTGGCTGGACTGCCTCTCATCATTTAGGGCAGATGGCTGGGTTGCAGCAGGAGCACAGCCTGGAGGAGCAATGAGGCAGGCAGGTGCATTAGCCATGATAGTCCTTGGTTTCGAATAGGTGACTTGGGAAGACAGCAAGGCTGATGTGGACGGCTCAGTAAAATCTGGACTGTATGGCGGAGTCATACACTAGACATTGAAAATGAAGGAAAGATGTTACAGAGGCAGAATACTAAGATCAAAGCACTACTACTAGGTGTGATCACTCTTATTCCTGGCTGTTAGTGTCACTCAGGCAGGAGACCTAGATCTCATCAGATCTCAGAAGCTAAGCAGGGTCAGCCTTGGTTAGTAATTGGATGGGAGACCTCCAACAAAGACCAGGGTTTCAGAGGCAGGCAATGGCAAGCCACCTCTGTTAGTCTCTTGCCATAAAAGCCCCACTAGGGGTCACCATGAGTCAACTATGACTTGAGGGAAGGATTTCATTTTTTTCAGGCATCCAAACTCCATGTTTGTTTTGTCCTGTTCTCACAGTAGTTTTTTCCCAAAAACTAGAATTGTGAAACAGCTTTATTTTTCTTCAGAGATATCAATAAGGTTAGTTATTCACATAGCAAGCAGGAAGTATCCCATCCCTAATACTATTGTTTCACTTCCTTCTCAAGTTATTTACAGCTTTCACAAAGAATTTTGACATAAAAATAAAACCCATTTATTTCAACAAAGCTCATTTCCAAGTTAAGTATGCTTTAGGATTATGCAATTACAACGTCTTTTCCTTTATTCCTTCTCCAATGATCTGTTGAAAGTTCATGCCTGTATTAGTACAACCACAATGTTACTGGGTTAAAGCATGATAAAATGTTCATACTATCACCAAACTTTACATTCAGTGTTCTCTTACGAATTTCTCATAATTGTATGTATTTTCTTTAAGAAAAAGACTCTAATTGCTTTCATTTATACAACACTAAGGTAGATTGCCACAACAGAAATAACTATGTAAAACTAAACAGAGCTATACCTTCCAAACCCATTAAAGTCACTGTTTAGGAGTTACATTGTTAGTTATCAATTTAAATTGAACTTGTTATAATATGCTCTGGATGTTATACACTGAAAAATCTATTACTATATTCCAAGGTTCATCTTTTACATTAGAACCACAAGCCAGGACAGACTTAAGAAGGCACTTTATTTCACTGGGTTTATGCACACCTAGTTCTGCACTGGATTGTGGTCAATACGCAAAGATAAACTGAAGACAGAACTACAGTTTCACTGCATAGTTAGCTTGCCAAAACAAAACTGGACAATCCAATTCAACCACTTTGGAAACACGCGTAATAATAACCGATCAAACTAATCAGGTTTCTCCAAGTTACAATTTTAAATGCAGGTGAAAAGAGCACTTCAGCGTAGTTTTTCATTACCTGGAAATCAAACAATCGTGATGCAATAAAAGAAAGCAATCTGGAGTGTGCTCTTATGTAAACGGAAATTTTTGTCTAAATGGGTTGGGGCGGGGGAGGTATGGCCAATATTAGATGAAACACAATGCTTCCAACTGCTTCTTACACAATCATAAAGACATATATATCTATATATGTTTTGATATCCTTACCAGTGTGGATAAAAAGTTATAATCCTTGGGCAACTCAGACGGAAGTTCAGTGTGCATTGCAAAATCACCTGAATCCGATACAGGTGTAAGAGGTCTTATCTTTAATAGGTCACTTTTCTGTGATCTTTGACCCCAGGAACTCATACAAACAAGTGCCTCAACAGCTTCTATGTCATTCTGTTCCAAAGTGCTACAGGTGGACCTTTCACTGTCATGACGCTGTCGCTCACGTATGGATTCATAGATGTCCACAATGTCAACCTAGACAAATGCACATCATGGTTTGTTAAGTCGGTAAGCTAACAGATGTCCAAACGTACCACAATACATCAACGCCTTGCTCCAGGCTAAAGAGATCTTCATGCATAAGCAAGCTCCTATGCGCACATCATTTCCCAGATAAATGAGATGTGCATTTCAATATGCTTCTCCATGCACTTGCTTGTGCAACTAAGGAAACATTAGCACCTTGTTTACATACAGGAAGAACCGAATCAGAGCACAGATACCCAAAGAAAAGTCTGGTCACCAGCTTCAGTATTCTGTAGAAAAACTGCTTCCTTCTGGTTGTACAATGAAATATGAAAGAACATACAGCTTGTTGGAAAGGGTTCAATGAGACATACAGCACTGTTCAAAATCACAACAGTTATTTAGCCCCCTACCTTTGTTTAGTGATCATTTGTTACATATTCACAAATGGCCACCCAATGTGAAAATTAAGGATGCTTAAAATCCAGAGACATCAGACTGTTTTTATGCATTGGACCAAGGCCACTACATCTACAGCAACTGCTTTTGTACCGTATCACGCAGCTTTGGTCACTCCTATCCCATTTTGTCAGTTATAACATGACTCCAAGCACACAGGATTGAACTCCATTTCACACCCAGAACTACAGAAGCCTGGAACCACTAGGAAAGTGGAATCAGCCCTTGGAGAGCAATCCTCATAATCCCTACAAGAGATCACATATTAAGATCAACTAGCTGTCCCCAGATTACCATAATGAGATACCATGTCACACACTTCCATGCAAAACCTAGCTGCACACAAGTAAATCCAGTTGTAACCAATAAGGCTTCCAAAGGCTGCCAGTCACAATTATTTGATTATAGATAGGACCTACATGTTGGTCCCACAGTTATTTGCTTCATAATAAAGACAGGCACTGTTTTCCCACAAAGTCAAACTATGATAAAATTTAATATCTACCTAATAATTTGGTAGCACATGCTGATATACATTTAAATGGACAGGTTCTGGAAAGCTGGAGGAAGTTACTCAGCACTCTTGAAACTGATCTAATGAATGAAGAGTTTTGTTATTGCTTATTATTTAATTCAGCAAGTCATCAAAAATACCAACTAGGAGAGGATTGCTTGTTAAGAAATCAAAATGTTTTCCTGTCAAAGACCCTGGAACGGAAACATTTAAGCAAAAAAGCAAGATTTGGGTCCAATAGCACCTTAAAGACCATCTAGATTTCCAGGTTAGGAGCTTTCAAAAGCAGGAGCTCACACCCTGGAAATCTAGTCGATCTTTAAGGTGCTACTGGACCCAAATCTTGATCTTCTACTACAGACCAACAGGGCTACCCACCTGAAACTATTTAATAAAAAGAAGGTTTGGACATTGGTTGCAAGTTTATTACCATTACTTTTCCTTTGGGGCAAAAAAGCCCAGCAACCTGCAACCAGCATTTTATACCAAAAAAAGGGTGACCAATCAGGAGAGAGAAACATCCCCAACCCTCTCCGTATTGGCTTACTTTTAACTGAAATCGTTTTTCTCTGAGGTGAAAATGAAAGCTTCGGCTTCGGAGAAAGGGGGTTGGATTTCAGGAGCCTGGGCGGGCCCTGCAGGCAGACTCTGCCCGGCTGCCTGTCCTTAAATCACCTCGTCCCACCCAGGCTCTGCAGAGGGAAGCCGGCGCGCAGCCCCAGAAGCCACTGCAGGAACCTGCAGCGGCGGCGGCTCCAGAAACGGGGGCTGGGAGCTGCGCGCCGCTCTTTCCAGCGGGAGGGTCTCCCTCCCCGTCCCCTCTCCTTTTCCCGCAAGAGCAAATCAGGAGCGCACGGGAAGAGGCGGCTGGGCGCTATTCCGGGGCTCGACGTGGACTGGCTGGGCGGCGCCGAGGCTCCACCTTCGGCAGGGAGGGGAGGGAAGGGGGCTTTCCGCCCGCCGCACGGGACCCCGAGCAGCCGCCCACTCCAGAGACAGCGGCGGGGGTGGAAGGGGGCCGCGACGGCGCGCAGCAAAACAGCCTGGGGGTGGGGGCAGCGGGGGCCGCAGGGCTGGAGGCGCAGGGGGAAAGCGAGAGCTGCATTGAGGCGGGAGGGGGGCAACTTTCTTTTTAAAAGGAGAAGTTGGCGAAGCAGGAGGCCCTCCCCAGCTGGGGAAGCTCCATCCCCCCACTCCCAGCCTTTCGGGCCGTTGACAGTTGCCGGGCGCAACCGCCGGGCTTAGCTTCATGGCACTTGCCAGGCAACTGCGGGGTGCAAAGCCCGCGCAGCTGGGGGCGCTATTGGGGGGGGGGGGGGGTAAAGACCAAGCAAGGCTGCGGCTCTTCGCGCACAAACAAGTTCCATCGCCTCGGGCGGAAGCGACTCTGGAGAGGCACGAGCGGCAGGTCCCCCAGGCATCCTTCCCGCGCTCCCTCGAGCGCCAGAAACAAGAAGGCAAATCCATGCAAGCGCAGCACCCAAACTGCCGGCGCAATCCTAAAAAGAATTACTTCAGTCTAAGCCCATTAGATTTAGACTGGAATCAGTGGGCTTAGACTGGGGTCATTCTGCTCAGGATTGCACTGTATGTGCATGAACTGGGCTACTCAACCACGACCCAGGTGGCCCAGGGAAGGGCTTAGAAGGGACTGCCTTTGTCTGAAGCCTCCTGCCCGGGTAAGCAGGTAAAGGGAACGCTCAAGCATCGAAATCACCCATCACCTGAGCATCGTGGCAACCCACGCGAAAAAATAAAATGCAGGTTTGGGTTTTTTGCAAAAAGGAAAGGAAGCTCCCGTCAAGTATCTTGCAGCCTGGAAAGTGATGGGGGGGGGGAGACGGAGAGCCAGCCAGCCTCTCTCTCCCTCAGGAGGTGGCAAGAGAGCGCGGCGCTGGAGCCCCTGCCCACCTTCCCCGAGCATCAAGTGGTACTCACCGCGGGGGCATCTCCCATCTCGTCGGCGCAGGGCGAGGGATGCATGGGGCAAGCAGCCGCGATGTGACAAAGCCAGCGAGAGCCAGCTCCGCCCCCGCCCTCGCTTTATCTCTCCCTTTCCTCCCACTCCTCCTTTGGAAGGGGAGGCGAGCAGCCAAAACACAGAAGGAAACGCACCAAAACACTCCATCCAGCTAAGCAGCTGGAGGGAGGGAGGGGGGAGAGGCTCCTCGCCCAATCACAGCCCGCGCTACCTCTCGGCCAGCCAATCAGCTCCCTCGGGCGGCGTGACTGCCTCGTGTTCGCTGGGCGGACGGCAGGAAAGGCCCCTCGTGGGTGCGTTTCGTGGCGGCGGCCGCCAAGTCTGCGAGCCGCACCGCCCCCTGGAAACTAGGGGAAAGGTCGATGCGAGGAGAAGAGAGGGGCGGGGCCGAGCGAGAGGGCGGGGAGGCCTCGTCAGGGAGCGGCCGCCAGCCAGGGAATGCCCGCGCGCATGAAAGAGAGAGAGAGAGAGACGCTGCGAAGGAGGGGGCGTGGCCACGAAGGGCTGACATCACCGCCCGCGCCCCGCTCGGCCTCAGCAACAGCGTCGAGGCCGCTCCTGCCCGCCCCGCCTTGAGCGCGCCAAGGAGCCTTCAGCGGGCGAACGCGAGCGAGCCTTTTTTCCCCCGTTTCTCTGAAAGAGTCTGGCTGCTTCAGGGATATTTTCCAGGCCCCCTTCGCGCCCAATTTCCCCTTTAATCTCGCTCCAGTTAAATAATACATTGGTGATTCGTTGAGAGAAACTGGTTTTTTTAAACGAGGGGGGCACAGGAGGCTGGAAAGAAACATCGCTTCTTTCTGTTAAAAATGTGGCGTTTGTCTAAATCTTGAACTTAGTAGAGGAAGATGCAGACCCAAAAGTTAATATCCTAGGGAGGAAGGAGTATCAAGGGGTTCTGGAAGGATACTGATAAACACGAGCGTTGTGACTCTAAAAACTAACTACCAGCGCACTCACTGAAGAGAGTTACTCTAGTCCTTAAGCCCTTTGATTTCAATGGACTTAAGACTGGAGTAACACTTAGGATCGCTCTGAATATTTCGTTTCGCATCTGGTGAAATCAGGTCTTGTGCTTTCATTAGATCTTGTTCATTGGACGAATGTGCATAATTACTTCAGAAACACCTTTCAAACCAGAATAAAACTGCTCCTGTTACTTCTATTTAGTTTGTCGCTGCAGACTTCCGTGACACATTGTCTGGAATTATCTTTTATAATAACTGGGGTGGGGGGACTTACACGAGAGAGACCTGTTGTGAATCATCCACATGTGAACCCTGTCAAAGGGACTGGAAATACAATATTAATCCTTACTAACACATCCTAGCTTTGAATGTTAGAGGGTGACCATCCAGAGAAAAATACCAAGTAGGGCTTTAAAAAAAGAAAAGGTCTGGGTTTTAAAGAATGAACTTTTTCTCTATCTTTGTGAAGACAAAGTTTTCACAACTGTCCCTGGTATTGCCGCTTTTGTTGACTTCTACTAACCAATGTCTGATATAGAGGTGTTTGGGTACAGTCCAATGGTATATGCTGAAATATTTATATGGATACTGAGTCCCAAATGTTCAAAATCCACCAAAATTATCCAAAATTAACCCCAAACAGGCAATAAGAAATCCCAAAAGAATCTCCTCAAAGTGAAGCAATTAGTTGGATTCAGCCATGATTTGCCAGCACAAGAAACATGGATTTTTGCCATGGTTTCATCTCCTCCCTCACTCCCAGCAGTTTTGTCCCCTAGAAACTTGATACACAAGAGTCCTAGCATCCATGTGGACTAATAGCTGTATGGGTCAGGTGCTGCAGTGAGAATAAGGTAAAATTGCAGAAGCAGGAAACATACCATTGTTACCGACTGGGCAAAACGATCAGAAAGCTCAACCTAAATGAAGTGAGAGTGACCACTGCTGTACGGGCATTGGGAAACTTAAGTCTGTAGAATGTAGAGAAGACCTTCTGCTTGAGAGACACGAGAAAAGATGGGGAGGGGCTTCAAAGTGTAGTGCATCAGGAGGAAGGAATGCGCCTTGGTTGTTCGGATATCTCTTGGAGACATTGAGGAACACTGCAATGCAAAGGACATGGAAAAGGGAAGGACACCTTTGTATATCCTTGGCCCCTTGTTCAATTGTAATGATTTTAATATTGTTACCTCACATACTGGGAGAGCACGCTACTCACAGTCCTATCAGTATGTGCACTTGCATTTTGTGTGAATAAAGCAATAAGCATATTTTCAACAAAATCCTAACTGAAAAGAGGTCTTGCCTTCAATTTGAGGGTACAAATGGCAAAAGGATGTGGGAGAGAAGAACAAATATATGGTCCCTGCTGCTGCTGCAAAAAAGAGGAAAATGCAAGTTCTTAATATAAAATAATCCATAGTCACAAAAGGAATAATCACATTTTTTCAAAACTGTTTCAGCATCTATGCAGTATGAAAAAGACTTAGAATGACAACATTTCCATCTAGAGAAGAGGGAGTCACCTGAAGAAGAGCCCCCTGTAACTCATGGTTTTTGCATATTCTTCCATAACTAAAACTAAAACTGATCCACTGGGAATATGAAAAAAGTCTTACCTATTTTTGCGTTTCTTGTTCTCCAAGACCAACACAATTAACAATTCTCTGTATTGTTGTCAAGGAGTGGAGCAGTCTGCAGTGAGCAGTCTCTTCCTTGATGTGTGTAATGCTTCCATAGCAAATAACAGCTGAGACCCAGTGGCTTTATAAAAAAAAATACTTTGAATTCCACTTGCACTTCTGAAATTCAGTATGTTGTTATGCTATACGATACTTCTAGGGGAGTTCATGTGCGGGAACAAATTCTTGCACGTAAGCAAACAACAAGTAACATAGATCATTTGATGGAAACACCATGCTAGCTATGAAGACCATTCTTTCCTATTTTTCGCTGCTGTAAACTAAACGTTCAAAATCTGATGGCAATAATCTATTGTAGTCTAAAAATATCTAGCACTACTACTTATGGCTGTTCAGCTTTATTGAGTTCATTCACTGGCATCAATCCGACTTCCTCTGTTGCTGCATGATTTTCCTCCACATTGTTGCTTCTGTTTTCAGTTTCTGATAAACAACTCAGGCAGATTTTATCTCAGAGTTGTGCTTGGGCATGATTCCTGTGTGTGATTTGTACGTATAATTCTTGCAAAGCAGTCATGTTCACATAGTAAAGCATCAAGTATACGGTAAATTCTGTCGACTGGTTTTGCTGTTCTTTTGGTTCCTGCGCTGCTCGTTGTAAATTGTTTTATTGTTTTATTGAATGCCAATAAAAGGTTGCTGATCTGTAAAGTATCAAGGTATCACTAGTTAATAGAAAGTGTAACCCAATTTACTTCACATATTGGTTCAAACATGCACCTGTGATGCAAAAAAACAAACAACATGGTCTAGGTTATCAGGGGGGGAACCCTGTTACAATAGACAAGGGGAGACCTACAAGGACTTGAGAGAGAAGTGCTTCTCATTTCCCCCTCCCTTACTGCTTTTCTTTCCCTTCCTTGAAAGTCCCCATATCTTCTCTTCCTTTCCTTCTTCCTTTTTTCCCCTTCCACCCTCTAGCAAACCTACCTTTATCTCCCACCCCCGCCCCCACTTCAGTTTTCCTTCCTTTCCTACCGCAGGCAGCCTCTCCTTAGGAAAAGTCTGGCTGAGTTCTGCAGTGCTGGCTGCTGGGCCAGGCCTAGTTGCAGGGTGGTGAACCCACAAGGACTTGCAAGGGACACCTCAATTTCTCCTGTATCATCCTCTCCAGACTATTTCCTCCTTCCCTCTTCTTTGCAGTTCCCAAATCCTCACCTTTCTCTGCTTCCTTCTTCCCTCTCACCAACAAACCTACATCTTATCTGCTCCCCATCTTCCACTATATTTATTAATTATTTGCTACATTTATACTCCACCTTCATCCACACCATGGACTCTATTTTTTCTTCACAACAACCCTGTCAGGTGGGTTAGGCTGAGAGTGCGTGAATGACTATTTTATCTTCTATTCCCTTCTATTTTATCTTCACAACAACCGAGAGTATGTGAATGACTAAATATTACTCAGCAAGCTTCCATGGCAGAATGGGGATTTGAACTAGGGTCCCCCAGATCCTAGTCTGACACTCTAACCACTACACCACACTGGTTTTCATGTGGTGGTGGCTGCTGTTGATCAGTACAGTAGCAAGCCTGGGTGAGTCATGGAACTCTTGTGGTATCAAGTTGCCCAGTAGTTGTTTCTGGCCCTGGCCCAAAAGAGTCCTCCCTCAAAGGCCAAAACAGACCTGGAAAGGGCCCTCCCCCCCTCCCCCTGCCTTTTACTAACAGAAACCAAGGCTTCAACTGGCAATAATGTGGTTGCCTAGCAAAGGCCACAGAAAGCATTCCTTTCTTAAAGTTATAGGTGCTGCCTCTTTCTTTGGAGAGGGTTAATTCCCTTTTTAAAAAAAGATTTCAGATTTTTCTACAGACCTGGGGCCTTTCTCAGGTTTGTCAAAAGAGCTGTCTCATCTGTTAACATCTCCAGTCTCAGGATTTAAGTATCCTAAGATTTGGCCACATTGAGGATTAGATATATTGATGTTAAGTTCATACAGCTGGAAAGCACTGAACGGGCAGTTTTTCTCCAGCGCTACCATCAACGGGCATTGGCGCAAGAAACAAAAACAAAGATCAGTGAACAAGTGGTATAGATTTTTGAGGAAGGGTGATCAGTGATCTGTAGGTAGTTACAAAAATCTGGAGGAAGTTGTGCCAGCTTGATTCTTTTTCAATAGCCATTAACCATCTGGAAGTATATCACTGTGTCAGATACTAAAATTTAATGGCTAGAAGATAGCCTGCACACACGTTACAACAGCAGCAACAACTGTACTTATATACCAGTCTTCTAGACAGATCCCCACAATGCAGCTGGGGAACAGGGGCTGATTAATGGCATACACAAGGCTCCCTGCTGAGCTCATGGCAGTAGTGGGATTCAAACCAGCAGAGTGCTGATTGCTAGCCTGACCACATAACCACTATGCTACAGCAGAGAACTCATGTACAATCCATGTAGAGTGTATGCATGATTTTTCTTGGAATGCTCATTAGACTTTTTAAGATGTTTTGTTTGGGAGTATCCAACTATTCACATACTTGCTATCTTCCTAGCTCACATACTTACTCTTTTGTCTGAAATGGGTACTATGCATACCCAAACGGAACAGTCAAAACAGTCCATTGAGTAATTCTTACGTTACATTCCATTTATGTATGGCTGATTGGGTTGCCTGCAGTTTGAAAAAATCCTGGAGATTTGGGGGTAGAGCCTGAGGAGGGTAGAGTTTGAGGAGGGAAGGAAGTTCAGCCTCCTTAACTGCCATTTCCTCTGGAGGAACATATCTCCGTAATCTGGGGATCAGTTGTACTTCCAGGAAAACTCCAGTCCCCACCGGGGGATTGGCAACCCTAAGTGACTGATCATGCTGTTTAAACCCCACATTTATCCAAATACTGGATTTATTTTTAAAATGAACATGTGTTGGCTATTTCTTATAAACTGATGTGTGCTTGTACGTGCTTCCACTGTAATATGAACAGGGCTTCTAATTTTGTAGGTAGAGTACCCTGAAAGATATGGGGTGAATTTTCATTCTTTATGTATGGGAGAAAAGTGAGGAGCTCTCAGATCTCTAAAAAGAGAGGGTTATATAAGCTACATACTTGAGTACACAGAGCTCAAGACAGTTATAGAGTTGCCATATTCCCACTCATGGCAGGAGATCTCTCACCCACCCACCCCTCCACTGCTTAGCTGGATGGCAGGAGAAAAATGACAAGGGAAATGGGGAGGCCCAATCACCATTCCTGGCACGATGACTCAACTTCCAGTGGAACCCAGAAGTGATGTCACCACATTGAGTGACACTTTGGCATTTGCCGAAAACTCTATGGTTAATCCATAGAGTTGTCCAAACCATAGAGTTTGGACAAATGCTAGAATATCTCCCTGGTGTGATGGCGAGTACTTCTGGTATACAGAAGCACCGTGATACTGTGTGGAAGCAGGAAAAAATGCACATTCCCCACAGCATGGAACCCAGAGCACAAATCGTCCACAAGGAAACAGGAAGGCTGAATGCTTATTATACATAGATGCCTGTAATAAAACTCTAACTGTTTCTTTCTATAGGCCAAAGCAACTTAGAGAAGAAAGTGATTTGGAGCATAAGTGTCGTGGGCAAGAGTAGGTACGTGCTTAATCCTTTCACCACCACCAATTCATTCCATATTGTTCCCCAAGTTGCTCCCTTCCCATCCCTTCAGGTTCCACATTTACATGCATAAGCTACAAATAAAAGCCTGCGAAGTTACTCATGACACGTGACCCTTGAAACTGCAGCAAGGCCAGTCTACAATTAGAAACTAGGCAAGAGGTCAAAGCCCGGAGTGGAACAGCCTGCCCTGCCGCGGCAGCAGTTTTCAAATAGAAACGAAGCTCGGAATGGCGACAGCTGTCTCTTTACAAATGAGAAATATTTTTTGAATGGTTGTTGGCGTGCTGTGGAAGTGAAAAAGAAACCCCCACCAGGCTTGGCATTCTGAGCTTGCAGTTATATGAGCCACAGTCCATGTAGCGTTATCCTGAAAAGGAGGTCAGTCTATGTCAGGCTGCCTTGTACTACATTTGAGCACTTAATCCAAACATAACATGAAATACAGGGGAGGGAATGGTACTGATTTAACACTGTTGTGTGAGTAAGAGTTCTCAGAAAGTCTCTTTACTTTTCCCCAAGACATTTACAGTGCAATTCTAAGCAGATTTACTCCCTTCTAAATCTGTTGAACCAGGGCAACTGGTTGATTGCTTTGTGAAACAGAATGCTGGACTTGACAGGCGAATCCAGCAGGACCCTTTTTATGGTCTTATGCTAGGTCAGTCTCAGTCTTCCTCAGGCTAAAGTACATCACAAGGTCATTGTCAGAGGGCTTAGACTGGGGTAACTGTTTAGGATTGCACTGAGAGAGGATAAAATAGAAGAGGGGAAACCATGTATGCTTCTTTGAGCTCGAAGGGATAGATAAAAATGAGACTAGTAGTTACCTTTTCCAGGGCTGAGTTGGTGCTGTAACCATTGTGACAAGCTTCAGATTACTGAGGCACACTTTTCTTCTGAAATAAGTTTGAGGTGCACTCACAGCCCCCCCCCCGCCAAATCCTTTTATAATGAATAAATAATAACCTAATTTTAGAGGACCCCAATCTCCATATACATTAGCGCTCTGGACTTGCCTCCCTCTAGTCAGGATCATGCAGATCAGTAACTCATGCAGAGATAGAACAGGCAATAATCTCTAAGGGAAAGTAATTCCATTGCCTCTCGGCATGGGCAGTAATTGAATGATCCAATCACACCAATACGGAAATGCTTCTCCCTGCCTCCCTGTGGAAGCTGATTGGAGGAAATCATACAAAGAGGTAGCAAGCAAATAGCCTTCTCTGGGAGTAAGCACAGGAAATTTCATGACCCACATGTTGGTAGTTACTGCTCTATAGCACCAATTACATGACTTTTGTTATTGGAATTTTTTAATAGACCAATATGGATATCTACAAACCTACTGTACAAGATAGTACAACAATTGATTGTGGGGTGGGGGAGAAAGGGCAAGAAAGATGTTACATCTTACACGGTACTTCTCAAACTTTTTAAATTCAGCTCCTGTTTCTAAATTTATGCTGTCTTCTGAGAAGTGCCAACCATCTCTTTGGTAACTGGAGATCTTTGCACACAGCTGTGTGTGGGTTGGGTGTGGGCAGCTTGATCCCTGCAAGGATGGTGGAAAGGTGTATTCTCTGGGATAGAATTTGACGTTCCCCAACAGGCTAAATACCATACTCCCTGGACTGCTGCAGGTTGGGAAAACAGCATGAGTATAGAAGGCTGAAACCCTTTCTCCCTAAGCATCATGCTCCTGATCCAAATCAGATACCACATATGGAGATTGAGGAGAATCGGGAACTCACATCTATAAAGTCTGATGCAGAGTGAGGACCCCAGAACCAACCTGTGTATTCTGTAAGGGGTGAATTAGTGTGACAGACACTAATTAAAGGAGTGAGTGTGAACCATCAGCCATTCCTAGGTGGACTAGAGAGCTGAGAGGTATTGGAATGAATGAGAGGGTAGTAGAAGGCCTTGTCTAGGGACTGGAGTCCTAAACCTGAAAAGGCAGGAACCCTACGTCCAGCTATATGGGGTTACTTAACCTAGAGTTGCCAATAGCCAGATGGAACCTGGAACTTTCCTGGAATTGCAACTGATCTCCAGATTAAAAAGATCAATTCCCTTGGAAGAAACAGTAGAAAAGAACAAGAATCCAGTAGCACCTATAAGACTAGCTAAATTTGTGGTAGGGTATGAGCTTTCATGAGCCACAGCTCATTTCTTCAGATACCTCACGTATCTGAAGAAGTGAGCTGGGGCTCACAAAAGTTCATAGCCTAGTCTTATAGGTGCTACTGGACTCTTGCTCTTTTCTACTGCTACAGACAGACTAACACAGCTACCTATCTTGATCTATCTCCTTGGAAGAAACAGCAGCTATGGAGGGTGGTACAGCATTATATCTTTGCTGAGCTCCCTCCTCTCCCCAGCCTCTGCCTTTCTTAGGCACCACACCCAAATCTTCAAGAATGTCCTAAGCTGGAGATGGCAAAGATAATGTCCAGTTCCACTGTGGGCGCCACAGTGCTGTATGCCAGCGCACCTCACTTCAACTCCAGGCAGTCACCAGGAATATTGCAGGGCCTTGCTCCATGGCAGAAGGCGGAGTATACCTCACCCTCGCTTCTTCTCATCCCCTTCGCACGTCTTCTCAACCTGGCCGACTCCCAGCTGCCTCCTCCTGCTTCCAGGTCATTGCTCCTTCCCTTCTTCAGCTCCTCTGCTCTTCCCCCTTCATCTCTCTCCTCTCCCACTCCTACACAACATGCCATCCTCCTTCTCCCACATTCTGCTCCTAACTCACCACACTTTGACACAACCCACCATGCCCTGTGGATGGATTGCCCTTATATCCTTTCCCCCATTCCCAGCTCCACCTGCCAGCCACACACCCCTCTGCTCTCTAGCCATGGCCCTCAATGTCTCAGGCAGTCACACCTGGGTTTTCTCTGATAGCTGCCCTGATCAGCCACAGCTGTGCTTTCCTGGCTGGCTGCCAAGCTTTCCCTGCTGAGTGCCTCAGGTTGCCACACCTGGAATGGCTTTGCTCCCAGCTTTTCCTGGTCCTGGCTAATCCCCTCTAGCTTGCCTGGAGGCTGGGGTGTGGTCCTGAGCTGTCTTTGCTGCTGCTTTTCCTCACCTGCCGATAAGGTTGCTGGCTGGCTTGTTGGCTGGCTGCCCCTGCTCCATCAGGTCTATTTCCCTCCTGACGGTCCTCCCTCTCCCTGCCTGGGCTCCTAGCCTCTTGCTGTAGGGTGAGGCTATCTGGCTTCCACTTGCCCCTTCTAACCCTCTGAGGCTGGGGTGCTTCTTTCCCTCCCTCGGGTGCTGGCAGGTTCTGGCCCTGGGAGTCTGTTGGGGCAGCTGCCTCCCAACTGTCTCCTGTCCCCTTCTCCCGGCAAGTCCGGGGCCTGAGCATCAGACCCTGGACACACAAATTATCCTGCATCTAATGCTGGTATTTCTAAGTCACTCAGGATCAGGAGCACATGGTTTCTGGATGTGTCTCTTGTTGCTTTGCTTGTTTTCATATTAGCCAATAACTAGAGCTGATTATGTCAAGTTATAAAGTACTGTAGATGTTTTCCTGGAATTGTGTGTTCCAAAATCACCAGGAAACTGGAACTTCTTTCCAAAAGAGAGAAGAAAACATATTAGGCAATATGAGTCTAAATATATCTGCGTAAGATTTTGTGAAGAAAACCTTACTTCACTGTTTTATTTTATACCCTGGCCTATTCTAGGAACAATCCAGGGTGGAGGGGAAACACAAAGCTTTCAGAAGATGAATATAAGGTTTAGTTTATGCCCTCGTTGCTGTGCTTTTCTCTGAGGGACAAATGTTTACACATAACAGTCACTTCATGAAGACTGCTTTAAATCACTTTGTGAAGCAGCTGTTTCCATCAACTGAGCAGTTTCTGAACTACCTTTGCTCTTCAATAGGATTGTGAATTACTCTGTTTGCTGTTAGCAGCAGCAATTTTTCAAAAATTGAGGCAATTTACATAGGATTATGTAAATTGTATTATGTATTAAATCATTTCTGCAGACTGTTTTCCATTATTTTGACTGACAGCTTGGATTATTGTTTGCTTTTATTTATATCCTGCTTTTCTCCCTAAGTGGGACCCAAAGTGGCTTATCACTTTGTTCTCCCTTTCCCCAGTCTGTCCTCACAACAACCACCACCTTGGGAGATAGGTGAAACTGAGCAGATCGAGTGGAGTGCAAGTGGAGTGCAAGTGAACAGAGAGGAATACATGTGAGTCTGTTCACTTGCCATTCAGGTGTAACTCATCACTTCTAGCTTGGCCCACAGAAACTGTTACTGGCCCAAGGTTGCCTTGGAGTCGTGAAGTTCCATGGCAGACAGAGGAGCCAAACCTGGTTACCCAAGGTCCTAGTCTGCCCTTATAACTACTACACCACACTACTATACCACACTAATGCTTATTTGAGCATTTTAATACTTTGTATGTGTAAGATGCAGATAGAGCTGAAATGAAAACTTATTTTAAAACTCTGACTGTAACAGGTACTCGGTTTTCTCATTAATATTTCAAGTGCAATATTTGAATGTGATATTTTTCCTTAGAATGCCAATGGTTAAACTTAGCACCTCAAAATGCTTTGAGGAGGTAAAAGATATGAAATCTAAGAAGCTGCTAACTAATACTGTCAAATATTAAATTAGACTGTGTAAATGTTGTTACAATTAGGGTTGCCAACTCCAGAGTGGGTAATACCAGGAGATTTGGAGATACAGACTGGGGAGCAAGGGGAGGGACCACAGCAGAGTTTAATGGCATGGAGTCCACTCTCCAAAGTGGCTATTTTCTCCAGGAATCTGTAATCTGGAGATCAGCTGTAGGAGATCTCCAGGCCCAATCTGGAGGTTGGCATCCCTATTAAATAGCAAACATTGACATTAAATATTTGGTGAATATTCAACAAGTAGTCAAACATTCAGAGACTGGATCCAGCAGACATCAACGTTTATAGAAGAAAACTTTGGGGAGCAAATTCATTTCAGCTCTATTTGCTTCTGAAGATCATCCCAAATGGACTGTACAGTGCTGCAGGCCCACAGAAATCAAAAGCTTCCTTGTCTAAATGAGTATCATTTGAAATTTGTTTTTATTTGGCCAAGTTCAGGGCTCTGCCAGGCTGAGCTCTACGCAAACATAGAGTTTTCTAACCTTGAAATGCTTGAGTAAATAAAAGATAATTTCTGAGGCAGCACAGTGGTTAAGTGTCTGGGCTGTGAATCAGCACTCTGCTAGTTCTGGCATGAGCTCTGCAGATGGTCTTGGGTCAGCCAATCCTCTCAGCCCCAGCTCCCCAGCTGTATCATGGGGACTGACTTTGTGCACCGCTCTGAGTGTGCATTAATCTGTCAAGAAGGGCAGTATATAACCACATTTTTGTTGTTGTTATTCTTCTACTGAAACACTGAAATAATTATTGTACCCCCCTCAACACCACAGGCTCTTATGATCTTTTGGCAGGTTCCTAAATAAAATAGTAAACACCCACATAAAGCAAAGGGTTGCTGCACTGCTGTAATTTCCATAGGTGACCATCTAGATCATCTCACAGTAAAGGCCTCCCACCGTCCATTCCCAATGTTCTTCCCCACTCTCTCTCCTGGAATAGTCATTTTGTTGTCACTGCCAAAACTGCTCAGAGAAGAACCACAAGTGACAAAAGACACAGGTTGGACACTTGTCAGCTTCCCTCAAGTTTTGATGGGAAATGTAGGCATCCTAGTCTTGCAGCTTGGCTCTCTGACTGCTGTCCAATGGACTTTTCAACTGTCACTTGCCCAACATTCCGCCAAGCTGCCTACATTTCCCATCAAAACTTGAGGGAAGTTGACAAGTGTCCAATCTGTGCCTTTTGTCACTTGTGGTTCTGCTCTCAGATGAAATCGGGTACTCAGATTCACACTAGCTTCTCCTTGGGAGCAAGAGAATCAGAAAGCCCACCTCTGCTCTGAAGGTGGATAGGCAGATGGTAAAGTGGAACTGGGAAACCAATTAGAATGTACAGCAGATCATCATCATCATCATCAGTATTATTTACATTTTCACACTTGGGACTAAAAAGAGTGACAGTTTAAAAAAAGAAATAAAGGAAAAATAAAAAATAGTAAGTATTTCTGCTTGTACTTGCCCTGTTCCACTCTGTACTGCAAGCCTCCATCCACCATAGCTGTTGTCCACACGAACACTACACGGCATAGCCTTTTCTATGGTGTTAAAGGGCCCTTTCTTATTCTTTTGCTAGCAAAATACCCTAACCGTATCCGACCTTCAGAAAACATGAGAGAGAACTGAAATGTTACACATTGTGGGTGGAGACAGAGAAAAGGCTATTCCGAAAGAGAGAAATACCTGAGGTGTAGGGTTGCCAACTTTCAAATGGGGCCTGGAGATTTCCCAGAATTGATCAGTTCCTCTGGAGAAAATGACTGCTTTGGAGGGTGGACTCTATGGCATTATACCCCACCGAGGTCCCTCCCCAACCCTCTCCCCTCTCCAGGCTCTACCCCCAAGTCTACATGAATTTCTCAACCTGGAGTTGACAGCACCACCAATATTATATTTAAATTAAGTTATATTTAAGTTAAAGAAATCTTGCTTTTCAGAAGTCTTGTTGTTGTTGTTCTACCAAAGAAGAAATCATGGAAGCTTGCTGAGTGACCTTGGACTAGTCACACACTCTCAGCCTTACTTACCTCACAAAGATGTTGTGATGATAAAATGGAGAAGAAGAGAACAAGCCCCTTTGGGGCCCCACTGGGAAGAAAAGTGAAGTATAAATGAAGTAAAGAGTAAAAAATGAAGTAAATATCATATAGACTTCAGGACTAAAGAGATCTTTTTTTAAAAGCACAATTTGTCTGGCCCCAAAGTTTAGAATATGATGAATTTCCAGTCAGTGATTTTTGTTTGTTCGTTTGTTTTACATTTTCAGTTTCAAATTCGTGGAGAATGTGAGAAAGAGAGACATAGCTTTTGCTTCTAAGGCTTGTTAGAATATAACACTTGCTTGACAGGCAGGCCTCAAGGACGACTGGCTGAAGGCCTACAAGTGACTTCTGGCCACTTTGCATGTGTTCAAGTACAAAGCTCAGCTTGCAGCCAGCCAGACCATTCATGCTCCTTCCAGTAATCACAACTGGGCTGGCAGCCAGCATGGGTCAGGGCCTCACTGAAAAAAGGAGTAAGCTAACACACAGTCAGCTTAAAACCACTGAGAGAGGAACAAGCATGAGAGGAAGCAATGCCCACAGTATGCCGTTGTGTTTTTCTCAACCTAAGCAGTGAAAATAAGCCCAAAATGAATACTGTGTTTCCACTTGCAGCTTATTTATATAAGAAAGGAGGAAGAAAATACTATCTGCTCTTTACAGTGTTTGTGTAAGTTATTGGGTTGCTAGCCTCCAGGTGGGGCCTACTGGAGAACTGGGTTTGATTCCTCACTCCTCCACTTGAAGCCAGCTGAGTGACCTTGGGTCAGTCACAGCTCTTCAGAGCTCTCTCAGCCCCACCCGCCTCACAGGGTGATTGTTGTGGGGATAATAATAGCATACTTTGTAAACCGCTCTGGGTGGGTGTTAAGTCATCCTGAAGGGTGGTATATAAATCGGATATTGTTGTTGTTGTTAGAGTTCCCCCAGATTTGGAACTGATCTCCAGACTTCAAAGATAGGTTCCCCTGGAGAAAATGGCGGCTTCAGAGGGCAAACTCTGACTCTAGATGAAAACCCTCCCACAAATTCCCATTTCCACAGGCACTGCCCCCAAATCTCCAGGAATTTCTCAGGCTGGAGTTGATAACCCTAACTAACACTTATGGTATGGTGTCCCAGAGGAACACAGACATTTGCTGTCGGGTTGCCATTCCCCTGATGGGGGCATGGGATCTCCCACTCCCACCCTTCATCCCCCGCTACCACTCACTGGGCCTGCAGGGGGAAGGTGGGGGGAAAGGCCTCCCAAACCTGCTCCCAAGCCTGCATGATAGCATCACTTCTGGGAAATGACACAATTGCACAAGCCCAGGAGTAGGGTTGCCAGGTCCAGGTTGGGAAATTCCTGGAGATTTGGGGGGTGGAGCCTGAAGAGGGTGGGGTTTGGGGAGGGAAGGGGCCTCAGTGGGGTATAATTCCATAGAGTCCATCCTTCAAAGCAGCCATTTTCTCCAGGGGAACTCATTTCTGTTGCCTGGAGATCAGTTGTAATTCCGGGAGATCCTCGGCTATCACCTGGAGGCTGGCAAGCCTACCTAGGAGTGCTCCTGCACTTCAAATGGGGTTGAATATGGTGCGTTTAGGGCCAAAATCGGCCCCATATGAAGTGCAGGAGTGCTCTTGGGGCAGCACAATGACATCACTCCCAGGAGTGACATCATCACACTGCCCCGGGAGCATGCCTAGGAAACCTGTTCTCCCTTTCCTCCCTGCCAGCCAGGTGAGTTGTGGCAGGATGTAGAAGATGGGAGTGGGGGATTCCCCGCTCCCCACTGGGTGAATGGCAACCCTATTCTGCAGCCCCTCTGGCACTCTCTCTCCTAGGTCTCCTGTAGGGAAGTGATGGCAAGCATCTCTGAAAGAGATGTTTGGTGGGGGGTGGCACTAGTGTGCCAAGGAGAGGGGCTACAGAAGGCAGGGAAGAGGGTCACTCCTCTCATTGGTGAGATGATCACTCTAAATGGGCAGCTCTTTTCCATAGCCGAGAACATTGGGTTCTGCAGGCTGCTGCAAGATGCCTAACCTTGGTACAAGGTCCTTTCTCACACCATGCTGAGTGGGTCCATGGTGTCCTCCTTTTACAAGTCTACCAGGGACTATGTGAAGGCACAGTTGTCCCACAATAGTGGGAGACCTGTGCATTTAACATCAGACATCTGGACTTGCTCTCAGTTGCAGCATGCGTACCTCTTGCCTATTGCTCACTGGTGACAAACCAATGACATGCTGGGTGAGGGTGGGACAACCCTCACCCAGGCAGGGTGATATGGAGGTGCTGGCTGGCTACTGCCAGGCTTTGCTCCACAACGAGGTCCTTGACACGATGCACATGGTGGCCAACATCTCTGCTGTCAATAAGAGGCAATTAGTGAGCTGGGTAGGCAAGGACCACACCACAGGGCCTGCAAGACAGAGATGTTCCATTAGGCGTATATTCCACCAAACCATCCTCCTGCCATAGGGGTGTGTGTCCATGTCCCCCAGACTTTGTATTCATCTGGTAGCTGGCCTTCCTGCCTCATGGATTTGTTAATGTCTGACAGATTGTGCAATATGTGTGTGGCCGTTTTAATGGCTTGTTTTACTGATGGATGTTTTAATTTATGCTACCATGTTTTTATTATATTTATTATATTACTGTGATCCACTCTGAGCCCGCTTGCAGGGAGAGTAGAATATACATTTAATTAAATAATAATAATAATTGTAGTAGTAGTAGTAATGTTGGTGACCAATAGCAGTGAAAACATCTGGGCAGTGGCAGCGCAAGTGTGCCTCAGGCCCCTTTACTGCATGGCCAACATACAGTGACAGATGCACTGGGGTTGGATTCTGCAGAAGATCCCCAACTAGGTGCTGCGACTCATGAGTTCCAGCGTCTCATCCTGTAATGCCACCTACCGAGCAAGATAGCTACTCGTCAGCTGCACCAGAAGCAGACCCTGCCAGGCATGCTGCAGCACCGCCTGTTCAGCCATACGAGTGGTTCTCCCACACCATTCTTGAGCATTTGGAGCATTGGGGCCCTCCCAATGCAGCTCTCAGAGAGTGATGGGGTGGGGGGAGAGTTCAGCTCAGAGGACTGGTTGATTATCTCCCAGATAGTGGAGGTGCTTAAGCCCTTGAAGGACTTCACTGTGATGCTCTCAGCAGACAGCAAGCCTGGGTCTGATCATTCCCTTGATCCAAATACTTCAAAGTGAGATGGCCACCTTTCTGGACCCACACACAGGACATGCAGACTTTGTTCCAGCAGTATCTGTGCTTGTGTGAAGGCTGCAGGGAGCCATCGAGTCCCACATGGAACCTCTCACACAGCAAAAGGTCTACATGTTGGTAGCCACATGTGACCCATGCATCAAAGGCAGCCTCACCAAGTTGGCTGGCCAACTCAAAAACTGAAGAGATGAACTCTCTCAGCAGGTGGAGCATATGCAGGCCAAGAGGCCACCCTGCCAACAGAGATGGAGGAGGGGGAAAGCAACTCTGCTGTTCCACCCCGAGCTTCTCCTTCTCAGCAAGGTTTCTCCATGGCCACTCCCCAGATGTCCATGGAGATGCAGGCCATTGGGGAGGCAGTCAGCCTGTCTGAGAATGTGAGGCGCATGGGCCAGGAATCAGTGGAGGCAATAGTTGGAGACTATCAGAGCCCTGTGAGTTATGTACCACTTGTCCTCTGAGCTACTGGGCCAGAACTCAGAGGCTCCTCTCATGCCCTCCAACGAGTGTGCAGAGAGAGTGCGTCTTTTCCCATGTGCGTGACATTGTCTGCTCTCATCACACTCACCTGTTCCCATGGAGAGTTGAGCACTTGGTCTTCCTCAAGGTCAGCTTGCCACTTTGGACCCATTAAACTGCAATGTGCAACATCAGTTGTATTACTTGAAGACGGGACAGAATTATGATCTCACCAGGCCAAGAGAGCACACAGTACTCCAAGAGAGCCAAGACCCAAAAACACAAGTATCAAGTGTGTATCACAAGAGTTAGAGCCATGAAGAAAAACTCTCCACTGCTGAATTGCATCATCTTGATGTCCTGCTGTTCCCTTTTAGATTGTATGCAAAGAGGCAGGAAATACAACACCTTCTCTCTCCGCTCATGCACACTAGCAGCAGTTCTTTCCAAACAGCAGCAAAATAAGCATGGCAACAGTAGGGGAGTTCTGTGCCCTACTTGAGGGTCTCAGCCCATTACATGAAGTCCCCAGCTGTTCTAGAACCAGGAACTTTCTATTCTTACAAGAACCATTAGAACTCAGTATCCTGTTTATCCACTAGCCCTGTTTACATGTTACACTGAATGCAGGCACATCCTGCATGTATGCGCATGCATCAGTGTGTAAGAAAGAAGCAATGTGCATTTGCTGTATGAATGAAACTCGGGGCCAGTGCCTGGATAAATGTGGGGTTTAAATAATTCCTTGAGCTGTACATACATTGAATATAGCATGCATTTATAAGGAAAATTCAAGTGTATACGCTACACAGCTTGTACATGTGTTCACTGCAACTTGTGAACAGGGTTACTACCAAGACAGGAAAGCTCTTGCAGAAGGGGGCCTGTAGAATAATCCCACCATTGAGGGGAGGGGCAGCTCAGGTCAAGAGCCTGGCGTACCTGAGGCTCTTTCATCAGTACATGGCTAAGGAGAGTTTTGAGTCAAAGCCTGCCCGATTCACCCTCTGACCCACTAAGCTACTCCAGGCTATGTTAACAGAAGGAAGACATATTGCTGATCGGTTTCTCTCTGTTTTGGAGTTTGCTCATTCAGCACAAAGCTCAGCGCACTGCCCTGCAGGTTGGAGGACAACATGGGTATTTATTCAGGCAACTGCCCAGGCAGGCAGATGATAAGAGCATCAAGGTCAATCTAGTTGACACCACTCTTCCCCTTGTTTTCTCTGGGTGTATTTGTACATCAGTCCAGACAGCCTCTGCAATAGGCATATAATATAGCCAGCAGTACAAGCAGACAGAAGGATGCTGAACATATAATTAATTCCCAGCCTGTGGACAGAGAAAAAAGGCCTATTATTTCTTTGGAATCAACAAACTACAGCTTGCTCATTCAAATCCATTTCTGCCTTGTACAGTACAAACAAAAAGCATCTTGCCTGCGCTGCCAATAAAAATTCTACAGGAGATCAAAATGCACAGTACCAGTATAACTACTTTTTGTGGGTGTGTGATTCTTTGAGTATATCCACATGGGAAAATGTAGTACAGAAGTATATAATGGAATTGTACTGATAAAAGCTGGGTTCGTATCCCACCTTAGCTATGAAAATAATTACAAAACCCTTGCTGATTAACCTACCTCACAGGGGTGTTATGAGGATAAAATGGGGGTTGCCTATATTTGCCACTATGAACTCCATAGAACAAGAAAGCATTATATAGTGACCAAAAATATTATGCCAGAATTTAGTAAGTTCACAAAGATAGTAAGGAGCTTTCACCAAAAACATTCTTAAATGATATAGAATGTCGTGTTCAGAAAACTTTCATGTATGCTATTACCAAAGAGACTCCATTTTAATCCTTTCAGTATTATGAGTGCTTTCTTCACAGGTGCCAAGATGTTCCCAAGCAGCTATCTCACAGAGGAGGATTGTTTTGGCTACCGCTGTTCCAGCCTTGAAGAACTTTCACTTTCTTGGCTTCAAAGGGATTGTTATGAGAACTATGGGGGGAGGTTGGGCCTGCTGGGATCTGTTACTTTGTACCTCATGCTTTGCCTGTCATTGGTAACAATTCACATGTACCATCCTGATATTGTATTCAGGCTCGTGAACTATAATGAATTCTTTCTTCAGTAAACTTTTGAAAACAACGGGCTTTTGTCTGATTGCAGAAGGTAGTCTGGAGTAAGGACATTATCTAGCCACAGTTCTGACATTTTGTTACCAATCATCATTTTCCAATGCCTAGACCAGATCAGACGGATTCCAAAGCTGTCCCCATCAGGGACCCTTTGTTTGACCCGTATGCCTCCCCTGGCTCTCAAGGATTGGAACCCCAAGGACCCGTACCAAGAGGTAACGGCTCCTCTGTTACTACGATCTACACTCTCGCTTCCAGCAGTGCGGATACCCGGCCTAGAGCTGCAGCTGAACCACTGTTTTCCGTACCCACCCCGACGCAGTGGGGCGCGAGACCAAGGGAGGCGAGAGAACGAAGGGCTAGTACGATGTTCACGCAACCACCGGCTGATGGCCGACGAAGTTTAGAGGCGATTCCTGAGCACGCCAGCAGCCAACCGTGGCTCTACTGGAACAGGACAACCGAGCAAACGGAGTGGGAGATGTCCCGCAGCGGTGTCCTAAGCTGGGATTACTCAGAAGTTACCCCGTGGTCGGGGCAAACGGATGTAAGTGAGCACCATTGGATGCAACTTCAAAGCAGAACTGTTGCAATTGACGCTGGTATTTCGGCGGTCACTGGTCTAGCGAAAGGGATATTAGCTGGGAGATCCCAAGAAGAACAAGGCATGGAAGAAATTTTGCCTTGGCAACAGACGAAAGCCACGAGATCACATGCTGAATATGTGCCGACCTCGCAGGCTACTGAGTATGCGAAGCAGGAGGAAGAAAACCCAGATAGGGTACAAGTTTTGGAGACCAGACTAGCAAGCATGGAAGAGAGTCTAGCCCACGCTGTTCACCTGCTGTCTGTACTCGTGGTGGGGGACGGGGGACGAGAACCGCCAGCTGGTCTACCCGACATCAGTCAAAGTTTGTCTACGTTGCAAAGCCTTATTCCACGGCCTGAGGGCCCGATCCAACCGTGGCCGCAGCAACCAGAGGAATCTGGAGATCCCAAGCCTGACACTGGGGAAGGACCCTGTCCAGAGAACCCCTGTCCAGAAGGGCCGATTGAACCCTATCCCAGGGAACCAGATGACAGGGGAAACGGCGGAGGAGGAGAGGAACCGGAACGTCCTGCAGGGCCTGCTTCCCCGGTTGCACCACCAACGACCCAAGGGAGTGAGCCACCAATTCTACCGAGAGGGGATACTCCACGTCTCATCCCAGTGACGAGCGCGATCGGAAGAGGCACCACTCCCCGGCCACTCCAAACGCCGGGGCCGAGAGGGACTCCAACACCGATTCAACCAATCCCCGGAGGAACTCCTTTACCTCTTCAGCCTACTTCTCCTCACCCATCCCCGTTACAACCGGCACCCCAGGGACCGACTCCCGCTCCTCTGTTACCAGCGCCCAGATTGCCGGCGCCTCGAGGTACACCGCCGGTTCAACCTGTGCCCTTACAGCCAGCACCACTTCAGCCCGTACCCAGGTTACCCGTACCTAGAGGGCCTCCTCCCCAGCCAATCCCGGGGGGACCTCCTCGACAACCTCAACCTCGGCCTCAACCTCGGCCTCAGCAACCTCCGTTGCGGCAGCCGCCCGCACCGCAACAACCTCCGTTGGAACTCACCCCACTCGACTTTTACCCGATGCCAGCACCAGCTCCCAGGCAGGAACTTCCCATTGGCTGGGTGAAGTTGGAAGCCACCTTTGATGGAGACCCTTCCAAACTGGGATTTTTCCTCGTACAAGCGGTGCAGTTCTTTAATCGATGGGGACATCTTTTTGGAAGTGAGGCCAGTCAAATCGAACACCTTGGATCGAGACTCCAAGGCAAAGCTGCTGATTGGTATGTAGGACTTTACGATATCGGTGCCCTCGAATTAAATACTCTTCAAGGGTTAGTGGATGCATTGCGAGCTCAATATGAAGACCCTTTAGAGGAGACGAGAGCTCGAACTGAATTGCAGTCCATTAGACAAGGCAACATGTCGGCTAGAGACTATGTTACAAAATTCCGACAGCTAGCCGCCAAATGCCCAAGGTGTGAGGAATCGACCAAAATAATTCTGTTCAAACAGGGCTTGAATCCTAAGTTGTTGGATAGAGCCCTTATGCAAGATAATCCTCCTACTTTACTAGGGTGGATCCAATTAACTTGTGAAGTAGAAAACCGCATGCTAGAAGTCCGTTTAGTGGAACAACAACAACATGCGGGACAAAGGCGATCCTCAGTTCTCGTTAGAGGAGGCAGAGGTGCGGGATATGCTACTCGTGGAGCGAGAGATGCTAGATGGCAACAAGGGTTGTGCCTGCAGTGTGGCCAAAGTGGTCATTTTGCGGCACAATGTCCATACCGGCCTGTGCAAAGACCTTCGCTCCAACTAAGATGTCCAGCCCCCGCAGCCTACCAGGCGCCACCACGCCCAACACCAGCTCCTAGAACAGCGAGAGGCAGAGGAGCTCCTCGAAGAAATCTTCCCGAAAGAGGGTTAGAGCTAGAAGAAGTTATGGAATATGATTCAACAGCTCTAACCGGGGAGGAGAATCCAGAGAGTCCCACCTCGGGAAACGAAATGGATCTGTCGTAAAAGGACCCAAACGGCAGATCAAACCTCAGTCAGTTCCTACTCCGAACAGACCTCAAGGGTCCATACTCTTCATACCTGTAACATTGGTGAACTCAGACAGAAAAATGCACATCCGTGTGCAAGCTCTGATAGACTCGGGCTGCTCTAGAGACATTATTGTACCAGCTCTAGTGAATGGATTAGTCCTTCCTGTTAAAGAATTGGAAACGCCTGTTATTTTTGAGCAAATGGATGGCACTAACATGAATCCAGTCACTACTGAAACCACTCCAGTCATAACCGGCATGGGACAACATTGGGAAGTAAGATCATTCGTTATTAGTGCCACTGCCAAATACCCTTTGATTCTGGGGAGCCGATGGTTGTGCGACCACAACCCCTACATAAACTGGGCAGAGGGAAGCATCACGTTCACCCATGATGCTTGCAAAAGTCATCGTTGGAATCAAAATTGGGGTAACAATCCTACCCTCACTGAACCCGCTCTCCTCACCCAGGAAGAAATCAACCAAATACCTAAGCAATACAGAGCTTACACCCAAGCCTTCACAGAAGAAGAAGCCAATACTCTACCTCCCCATAGGAGGACGGACTGTGCCGTGGAAATTCTACCGGGCGCCTCGTTGCCCAAGGGCCGTCTATATCCCATGAGCCCTAACGAAAGGGAAGAACTCGGCAAGTTCATTGACACCAATCTTCAAAGAGGATTCATTCGGCCTGCTAATAGCCCACATGCCGCGCCAGTGCTCTTCGTTAAAAAGAAGGACGGGGGCTTAAGACTATGCATGGATTTTCGGGGACTCAATGCTGTGCCTTCCAGCAACGCCTATCCCATCCCGCTCATTAGAGATCTACTCAATGTCGTGGCTCAAGGTAAGATCTTTACGAAATTAGATTTGAAAGATGCTTACTTCCACGTTCGTATTAGAGCAGGGGATGAATGGAAAACCGCTTTTAACACGCCCCTCGGCCAGTATGAATATTTAGTTATGCCGTTCGGCCTGGCCGGGGCCCCTTCGGTTTTCATGTCCATGATCAATGAAGTACTACATGAATTCCTATACAAAGGGGTTGTGGTGTACCTAGATGATGTTTTAATCTACTCAGAATCTGAGGAGGAACACGTAGAACTTGTAAAAAAGGTCTTGACCACTCTAATGTGTAACAAACTGCCCATCAAGCTATCTAAATGTGAGTTCCACAAAACAGAACTCACTTATTTAGGCTACTGCATCTCCAAAGATGGCTTGAAAATGGACCCGGGCAAAGTACAAGCGATACAAAATTGGCAAACCCCCGCTACCCACAAAGAACTACAATCCTTTTTGGGCTTTGCCAACTTCTATAGAGAATTTATTGCGAACTTTGCTCAAATTACACTCCCCCTAACCGAACTGTTAAAAACCAAAGATAAGGGGGACCAAGCCAAAAAACCGAGTGCCAAATTGCCTTGGACACCGGAATGCCAAGCAGCATTCAACCACCTCAAAACGCAGTTTGTTTCTGAACCCGCTCTGCAACACCCCAATGAGAATCGCCCCTTTGTGGTGCAGGTCGACGCCAGCGACGCCGCGATAGGAGGCGTACTTTTGCAAAGGGGGGAGGACGGGAAACTCAAGCCCTGTGCCTTCCTATCCCGAAAATTTTCTGAAGCAGAAAGGAATTGGAATGTTTGGGAAAAGGAGGCTTTTGCTGTAAAAGCAGCTCTTACTGCCTGGAGACATTGGTTAGAAGGAGCCCGTCATCCTTTCGAGGTTTGGACGGACCACAAGAATTTAGAAGCCTTACACAGCCCCCAGAGACTAAATGCCAAACAGCTGCGGTGGGCGGAGTACTTTTCAAAATTCAATTTCACTTTAAACTTTTTACCGGGCAAGACTAACTTTCTCGCCGATGCTCTATCACGCATGCCCCAGCACAAAAGCAAAAGGGAGGAGACAGTAGACACCGTCTTTTCGCCTACGCAATTAGGGGGTGTGGTGACAACGCGCAGTCGCACAACCCAACCCCCTCAACCCGATCAGGGGTGGAGACTAAAACTGAAAGCTGAGGTGGAAAAGGAGGGGGGGAACGTGTCCAAAGACAAACTGCAACAATCTGAACAAGGAGAATGGCTTTGGGGGGACCGCTTCTATGTACCCGACAGTTTAAGAAAGGAAGTTTTGCAGCGCTGTCACGATGCCCCTACGGCAGGACACTATGGGTACTTAAAAACGCTTCATTTAGTACAACGTCAATTTTGGTGGCCAGGCATGCGCAAAGACATTTCCCAATATGTAGCGTCCTGCCCCATTTGCCTCAGTGCCAAATCCCGCAAAGGCAAACCACCAGGACTATTGCAACCTTTAGAAATGCCAAGCAGACCGTGGGAAGTAATATCCATGGACTTTATCACTGATTTACCCCCCTCCAAAGGTCACAACTGTATTTTAGTCGTAGTGGATTTATTCTCCAAGCAAGCACATTTTATACCTTGGACCGCTATACCTTCAGCTCGAAAACTAGCGGATACCTTTCTAAAGCACATTGTAAAATTACATTCTTTTCCATCAAAGGTGATTTCAGATCGCGGCGGACAGTTCGATGCCAACTTCTGGCGGGAGCTTTTACAAATGCTGGGTATTGGACAAGGTTTAAGTTTAAGCCATCATCCTCAAACCGATGGACAGACAGAAAAAACTAATCAGATATTAGAACAATTTCTCCGCTGTTATATTAATTTTCAGCAAGACAACTGGGTCGATTTGCTCCCCCTGGCAGAATTCTCTTACAATAACAGCATGCACGCCTCCACAGGAGAAACTCCCTTCAAAGTAGTTTATGGCTTCCACTTCAAACCCTTCCCGTTTGAAGCGCTCCCCCCTCCAACTTCAGCATCCAGAGACGTCACCGAATGGTGGGGGGAAGCTGCTCAACAATGGACTCAAATTAGAAAACACCTCGACAAAGCCAAACAGGATTACAAAAAGTATGCCGACCGCCGACTTCTGGTTTGGGATCCATGAAGGTCTAACACAGCTCTAATCGTGGAGCTGACCGGGCTGCCGTTTAAGCGGCCGGCGGGGCAAAATCAAGCCCGCGGCCGACTGTTCTCAGGCGGAGAACAGGCATAGAACGCTCAAGCACCTCAGGGCGCGTCAATCTCGGGCGAGGGGGGGGTCCTACGCAACGGATCCTCTCCCGACCCTTGAGGTCCCACCCTAAGACAGGTCGGCTATAATCTCTGCGGCAGTCCTGGTGCCAATGCGGTTGGCATAAGACCTACATGCCCAAGCTTCAACAGGGGAAGGAAGAGTGGATGGGAATCTAAGATTGAAACAGCGATTACAACCCAAGAAAAGTGAATGAGAAGGTAAAGATCACTATCTCTTGAAACGGGACAGATTACTTAAAGTAAAGAAGAATTAAAGTAGACTTTTAAACTGCAACAGACTAAGTATAAGGAGGGGAGGACCCGGCAAGAATTATATTAGAAAAAGGACTAAGTTAAACGAAGTTATTAAAGAAATTGGACTATTGTTTTGAATACCTGTGGCTATAAGGAGATATCAGGCTGTGAGAAAGTTTCACCATCGCGAGAACTGCTGTGGGAAGTCGGGAAACAGGAAGTACGTAACAACAATAGAGTTGCTGGAGAGAGGCGGCCCTTGCCGGAGGGCAGGAAGTAGGGAATCGCCATTTTTGAAAGGGGAAGAGCCGCGGCTTCAGCGAAAGAGGAAGTAAGCCATATTGGATTACAAAAATCATAGAGGAACCATAGAGAAAAGACGCCCGACATTTTGGACTCTATAAAAGTTTTTTTTGGAAAGACCGGGACATTTAAACTAAAAGGACATTAAATTAAACGCCACGGAGCTAAGGAAGAGAGCGGACTCGTGGGAGCGAGCCAAAGCAAGCCCCACGATGTCAAAAAAAGAGTGTCAATCGGCGATAGAGAATTTGGATAAAAAACTTTTAGAAGTGATTAAAGAGCTCAAGGACATGAAACCAGAGTTGGTGAAAGAGGTTAAAGAGGTTAAAGAGACAGTGAAAAATGAGCTGGCAGAAGTGAAGAAAGGTATGGAAACAATGCAAAATGACCTGCAGGGAACACAGCAAAGAGTCAAGGTAGTGGAAAGTGCGGTGGAGAACTTAGCAGATACGCAATGAACAGAGATGAGGGTGATGAGGGGGAGAATGGCGGTTGCGGAGAGTAAACATATGGAGAAGCAGCTGAGGTTTCACGGCTTGCCGGAAGTGGAAGGAAAGACAGCTCAAGAACAGATCACTGAGGTGTTAGCTGAATACCTGGGGAAGGAGGAGGAGGAAGTTGTGGCTATCCTAGATGTGGTATATCGTGTAAATTCAAGAATCGCGACCCAGAGGAAACTACCAAGAGATGTGATTGTGCAATTCACGACCAGAAATATAAAAGAGAAGATTGTGACTAAACAGTTTCAAGATCCATTGGAGATTGATGGCAAGACGATTATTATCATGAAGGAATTACCCAGATCGGTGTTGCTAGATCGAAAAAAATATAAAGCTCTAATTCAGATTCTGAAGGACATGAAAATAAGGTACAGATGGGAACTACCAGAAGGAGTGTCCTTTGAATTTGGAGGAGCGAAAAAGCGCATTAGATCTGAATCAGAGATGGAGCAGTTTATAAGGGACAATGAAAAGGACTTACCAGCAACAAGATTATGAATATGGAGTGCAAAGTTTTATCTTGGAATGTAAATGGACTTAATTCACCGAATAAGAGAAAAGGTATTTTCCACTGGCTATTAAAACAAAAATGTGATATTGTATGTTTGCAAGAGACTCATATTAGAAAACAGGATGCAAAGTATTTAAAATTGAATAAATTGGGCAGTGGTTTTGTAGCGGCCTCTAATAAGAAAAAAAGGGGAGTGGTATTGTATATAAAAGAGGAGCTACAGCCAAAGTTAGTGATGAAAGATGCGGAAGCCAGATTTTTAGCAGTGGGATGTATATGGAATTTAAAGAGAGTATTGGTGATTGGAATCTATGCACCTAACGGAGCAAAAGAAAGCTTCTTTGAGGACTTGAGGAAGCAATTAGATGAACTTTCTTATGACCAGATAATTCTTGCAGGAGACTTCAATGGAGTGACAAACTTGGAACTAGATAAAAAGTCAGCAACTGCACAAAAGAAAAGAGGACTATTACCAAAGACGTTTTTTGTATTGACGCAACAGGAAACTTTAGAAGATGTATGGAGAAGACAAAATCCCAAAGGCAGACAATTTACGTTTTTCTCCGCGAGACACTCTACACTATCAAGAATCGATATGATCTGGGCCTCAAAAGACTTAGCGCTTTGGACTAAGGATGTGGAAATAATGCCTATGGTAGGCTCAGATCATAATCCAATTATGTGGAAGTTGGGGAAAAGGAGTAAAAGGAAAGGATGGAGAATAAATGAGGATTTGCTGCAAGAGGGAGAAAATATGGAGATGCTGAGAAGAGAAACAAAGTTTTTCATACAATATAACATGAATAGAGAAGTACCAACCAACAAGGTATGGGACACCTACAAGGCAGTAATTAGGGGCATATTAATGGACTTAAATGGAAGAGCCAGGAAAAAAAAAGAGGAGAAGAGACAGGAGATCACGGAGAAAATAAAAGCCAAAGAAATACAGTTAAAGAAAAGACCAGGGAAAAAGAAAATCTACCAGGACATTAAAATTCTTCAAGAACAGCTGACAGCAATGAATAATAAAGAATTGGAACGGAATCTTAAGAGAATGAATCAAAAGGCGTTTGAAGGCGCAAATAAACCTATTTGGCATGGCAATTGAAGAAGAGAAAGGAGAAGAAAATAATAAATAAAATCTGTGAGGACAATAAAGTGTACCTGGAACAGACAGCTATTAGCAGAGCCTTTTATAAATTTTATGCCAAATTGTATAATAAAAAAGAGGTGAATAAAGACTCAATAGCGACATACTTGGAGAAAATGAAGCTCCCAGTAATTTCGGAAGCTTGGAGAGACAAATTGAACAATGAAGTAACGGAGGAAGAAATAAGAAAGGCAATACAGTCAACAAACTTGGGAAAGGCGCCAGGACCGGATGGACTTACAGCCAAATTTTATAAGGTAATGGCTAATGAACTGGCACCATTCCTAAAAGATGTGATTAATGGTGTTTTAAAGGATCAACGGATCCCAGACACTTGGAGTGAAGCTAATATATCACTGATCCCCAAAGAGGGGCAAGATCTGACTAACATGAAAAACTATAGACCTATATCGTTACTTAATAATGATTATAAAATTTTTGCGAAGATACTGGCGGAAAGAGTGAAGGGATGGCTTTCTGAAGTTATTGAGGAGGAGCAAGCTGGTTTTTTGCCAAATAGACAAATCAAAGACAATTTAAGAACAGTTATAAATGCTATTGAATACTATGACAAACGCTGTGACAAGGAGGTTGGCTTCTTCTTTGTGGACGCTGAAAAAGCGTTTGACAATTTGAACTGGGACTTTATGTTTGCCACCATGGAAAAGCTACAAATGGGAGAAAGATTCATAAGAGCAGTAAAGGAAATTTACAGAGACCAGAGTGCAGCAATTGTGGTGAATGACGAGGTGACCAAGAAATTGACTATAGGTAAAGGAACAAGACAAGGTTGCCCGTTGTCTCCACTGTTGTTTATTTTGGTTTTGGAAATACTGATGATACAGATACGAGAAGACAATGCAATCCGTGGAATAAAAATAAAGGACTTTTCCTATAAGGTCAAAGCATTTGTGGACGATATAATGCTAATTGTGGAAGATCCAATGGAGAATATGCCAAAAGTAATAGAGAAGATTAAGGAGTTTGGAGATTTGGCAGGATTTTATGTAAACAAAAAGAAGTCAAAGATATTATGTAAAAATATGACTAAACAAAAACAACAATTATTAATGGAAATAACAGACTGCGAAGTAACAAGTAAGGTGAAATATCTGGGAATTGAACTGACTGCAAAGAATATAGATTTATTTAAAAACAACTATGAGAAACTATGGACTCAGATAGAGCAAGACTTGATTAAATGGAACAGACTGAATTTGTCATGGTTGGGAAGAATTGCAGTAATTAAGATGAATGTGTTGCCAAGAGTGATGTTTCTGTTACAGACAATACCAATTATTCGAGACTCTAAGCAGTTTGAAAAATGGCAGAGGAAAATATCAGATTTTGTTTGGGCAGGCAAAAAGCCTCGAGTGAAAATGAAAGTGTTACAAGATGCAAAAGAAAGAGGCGGAATGCAACTGCCCAACCTAAGACTTTATTATGACGCAATTTGTTTAGTGTGGTTGAAAGACTGGATGATGCTGAAAAACCGGAAATTACTGGCCTTAGAAGGATATAAAAAAATATTCGGATGGCATGCATATTTATGGTATGATAAAGTAAAAGCGGACTCTATGTTCTTACATCATTATATTCGGAGAAGCCTATTCACAACTTGGAAGAAGTACAGAAATTACCTACAAGATGGAATCCCCTCATGGGTGGTTCCATATGAAGTAATAGATCCGAGAACTGTCGATAATGAACAACAGTGTTTAACATACAAGGAGATAACCCGAATGGAATTTTCTAAACCCAAAATAAAGACGCAGGACGAGTTGTCTCCAAGTTACGATTGGTTTCAGTACAGACAGATCAGAGATCTTTATAATTCGGACTGTGTGAAGGGAGGGATAAGAATGGAGAATTCGGAATTAGAACAGGCACTTTTACAAGAGGATAAAAAGGAAATCTCTAAGGTATATAAAGTGCTGCTGAAATGGTATACTGAAGATGAAACAGTTAAAGTGCAAATGGTGAAGTGGGCTATAAACTTTAATAAAGAAATAACAATGGAGGCGTGGGAATACTTGTGGAAAAATACGTTGAAGATCACGACATGCACCAATATTAAAGAGAATGTCTATAAAATGATTTATCGTTGGTATTTGACACCAAAGAAAATTGCGCTAGGGAATTTGAATATGTCTAACAAATGCTGGAAATGTAAAAAACACGAGGGATCTTTGTATCACATGTGGTGGACTTGTGAGGTAGCTAGGCAGTACTGGGGGGAAATAATAAGAGTAATAAGTGAGATTTTACAATTTCAAATTAATAAGAACCCAGAACTCCTGCTACTGAACTTGGGAATGGAGGATATTCCAGCACAATATAGGACATTGCTTTTTTACAAGACAGCAGCGGCTAGACTTTTGTACGCGCAAAAGTGGAAAGTGCAAGAAGTGCCAACTATTGAGGACTGGATATATAAATTGCTGTACATGGCGGAAATGGACAAAATGACAAGGAAACTGAGAGACCTTGATCCAGGACAGTTCAACACGGATTGGGAGAAGCTGAAACAATATGTAGTGAAGAAATGGGAGGTGGGAGGAGAACTGTGGCAGTTTGAAAATTACTGAAATACAATAAAAGTAGAGGGAGGTGACTTTACCGGGGGGTGGAGAGGTAAATGAGAATTTCTAAGCAACTATTTTATTAGACTATTATATATAGCATTAAGTATTATAGGTGTTATTACAAGAATTATAATGATAGAAATTAACTAATTATAAGGATAGAAACTAATTAATTTCATTTCTGGCAATAATTGTATAATGGAGATAATTTTATAATTGCAATGAAGGAATTTAAGTAAGGTGGGAAAATATATATTAATGTATAGATTATGTATTAAATTGATTGAATTGGTTTGGAGGTATATATGGGTCAAATTGGTTGACTATTTTTGGTGGATAGTTGCATAATGAAAGAATAATACATGAAGATGAGATATGTAGAAAAAGAAATATATAGAGTATAAGTTAAATTGGTTGACTTATATTGAATGTACTGTTTATAGAAGTATCTAAAAATATGCTAAATGAGGGATAAATTGTTTGCCCCATATTGAAGATGAGATTATAAGATAGAGTATAGAGTACCAAAATTAGCTAAATGATTATTATCAAAAGAAAATATGCCAAGAATGTATTATTTAGTTATGTATTATTTAGTTGTTAAAGTAAGTAGGAAGACAGAAGGAGCACTGTGTTATATAGATAAGCTTAGAAGAAAGTGAAAGATTATGTTTGACAGATAGAATAAATTTAAAATGAGTAAGGGAAAAGGGACAAGGGGTTGGAAAACTGTTGGAAGTCAACAAAAGGGGGGGAAAGGGAGGGGGTTAGAATTGGAAAAATTAAAGGAAACTGATTGTAATGTACAATTTAATGATATCTAATCCAATAAAATTATTTAAAAAAAAAAAGTATGCCGACCGCCACCGTGCGGCTGAATGGGATTTACAATCCGGTGATCTTGTCTACCTTTCCGCAAAAAATCTGAAAGTAACCCAAACCAGCCGCAAACTGGCTCTGAAATTCCTAGGACCTTTTCCTGTTCGTAAAGTAATCAACAAAGTGACTGTTGCCTTAGCTTTACCAAAGAATTTACGCTACGTACATGATACCTTCCATGTCAGCCTGTTGAAACGAGCTCCTCCAGCAAACCAATGGCACACCCGTGCCCCTCCTATTCCAACTCTAATTGATGATCAAACCCATTACGAAGTACAACCAATTTTGGACTCTAAACTAAAAAGAAATCAGCTGTTTTACCTCATCAGGTGGAAGGACTTTGACTCTGGGTTTGATGAATGGGTGAACTCTGTGCATGTTCATGCTCCTAGATTAATCAAGGCATTCCATAATCGCTATCCACATAAACCTGGGGGGGGGAGCATCTTAGAGGGGGCAGAATGTCATGTTCAGAAAACTTTCATGTATGCTATTACCAAAGAGACTCCATTTTAATCCTTTCAGTATTATGAGTGCTTTGTTCACAGGTGCCAAGATGTTCCCAAGCAGCTATCTCACAGAGGAGGATTGTTTTGGCTACCGCTGTTCCAGCCTTGAAGAACTTTCACTTTCTTGGCTTCAAAGGGATTGTTATGAGAACTATGGGGGGAGGTTGGGCCTGCTGGGATCTGTTACTTTGTACCTCATGCTTTGCCTGTCATTGGTAACAATTCACATGTACCATCCTGATATTGTATTCAGGCTCGTGAACTATAATGAATTCTTTCTTCAGTAAACTTTTGAAAACAACGGGCTTTTGTCTGATTGCAGAAGGTAGTCTGGAGTAAGGACATTATCTAGCCACAGTTCTGACATAGAACAAGAAAAGATGCAAAGGTTGTGTAAGGATACAGTTATTAAAGGGCAGAGCTCAGGAAACTGAATGCTTGCAGCAGCCTGCTATTTATTTATTTACAACTGAGAAATAGCCTTCAGGTAAGGCAATGTACTCAAACACTTTCCAGCAGCAACACAATCCATTCCGCCGTACACCAGCAGCACTCAAAAGATAGCTTTAAAAAACAAAGCACGACTTGATTCCACCAAGGACAGAGCCCTTAAGGTCCCCAGTGCAAGTGTGCCAAATTTATATTGAAAAGAAAGGAAAAGAATACTCGTTAAGTGGTTCTTCAAAATGCATCAAAGCTGTTCTAAAGCCAACATTAGCAGAAAGGTGTTTCCATGGACAATGACCCAGCATATTTCAAGGAACAAAATTTGTAAGTGAACCACCGTAAGTATACAGACCAAAGCTTAGGATGCTTTTAACAAGTTTCACCTTCAGGCTTTCAGTGTAGGAGGGTGCATGTGTTATGTATTGACAATTAAATTATAACTGAAGAACTATACTTTTGTTAACAGCAGCATGTGATAAAAAAAAGATCTTCTGTCAGGTAGCAAATAATTGGGGGCGGGGGTGGAATTGGAATGTACAAACAAGCATTACATTGCAACACTTCATGTTGTGAAACATTTGCCAATTCTACAAGAATCTGACATAAAGAGAAAATTCAGGTTTCCACCAACCCACCAAAACTAATTTTGTTTTCACTTTATATAAATGATCCATTAGTCTGTGGCTTCTCCTGATCCTAATAAGGGAAAGACTGGTATGGATCCAGGAAATTTCCACATATGCAAGGCGGACAATTTTTGCCAACCTCATGCCCCATGGCAGAGCTCCCTGTTACTGAGGTTCCCTGACACCCCCCCCCCCAGACGCAGCATTGGGGGGTATTTTGGAATGCAGCGGGAGGGAGGGTGAATCATGTCCTGTGGATGGAAATCTCTCCACAGAAAGCTTCCAGTGGATCTAAGCTAGTAGCTTGTCAAGTTCTGTTAAGATGTTTCTCTAAGAACGTGCATTCATGCTCAGGAAACATTTCTTGTGCTTCACTGCCTCTTATTTGTCACACCACTGTACCTTAAAATTTTTATCTGTGGCAGAAAGGGGAATGGAGACCCAAGGAAGAGGGGATTATGTTAGATTCCTAAAGAGTCCAGTAGCACCTTTAAGACTAACCAACTTTATTGTAGCATAAGCTTTCGAGAATCACAGTTCTCTTCGTCAGATGCATCTGACGAAGAGAACTGTGATTCTTGAAAGCTTATGCTACAATAAAGTTGGTTAGTCTTAAAGGTGCTACTGGACTCTTTTTGATTTTGCTACTACAGACTAACACGGCTAACTCCTCTGGATCTATGATGTTAGATTCCTGTGGGCATTGTCGTGGCTTCTTCTTCGTCCCAAAAGCAAACAACCCCCTCCAAATGTATGAAAAACATAGGGTAAATTTAACTGAATGGTTACAAACAGACTTATAAAATTTAATCGTTCTTGCTTTACAGTAACATTTCAATTACATGGACACAAAACAGAAGACGATCAAAATCACCTCCATAAAAATATGGCTATGGTTAAAAGGCCCATGTCCCAGAAGAATGACCAGCAATATAGTTCAGACATTTTTTATAAATATTTATAACTGATATATATAATTCAACCGTTACAAAGCTTCTCATCCCACCCATACCAATTTTCACTGTCCATAGTACAAACTTCATTTTTTAAAGTGTATACTTAACTTCTACGTGCATGTATAAAAATTCCCTTGCCAAAGTAACTCTCCAACAAAATCTGCTGGTTTTCGGCAGTCGTAAATGCAGCAGAGGCAAAAGCTGTCGGGTTTGGGTGACATGATTTATTTTCCAGCAGAAGTTTGGTTTTTAAAAGACCATCAGAATTTTGCTTCGGCAGTCTCTTTTTGGTTCATCCCATCTATACAGCCTATTTCATACATTTCACTTAGGTTGCTAAACAACTGCAATAAAAGCACTAGCAATGGAAAAGATCTGGTGAGCAGCAACTTGAGTGGTTTTCTCCCTATGTCCATTACATAATGCCACTTCAGAGTTTTGCCTGAGAAAGCAAGTATTACATGAACGCGACTTGTATCACTTGCGTGCATAGATGCTGCAGCAGGCTGCATGCAAAACCTGTTCTGTTGGTGACATGCAGGTCTTTGGCTCAGTCTCATTGTGCGGAAACTTTCCATGCCCGCACATCACATTTCTGGTGACTGCTTTAGAAATGTTCCAGGTGATATGGACAATCCATATCATAAGCCACATTATACCAGGCAGAAGACGCTCTCTGCAGAGCCTGTTTTCAGCAGCATCTACATGATAAATGTGCCAATTAGCTTAAAGCCAGAGAAAAGCAGCCTGCTGCGCACCAATGATATTGCCAGGGAAAATCTACTTAAGCTTTGATAATGTGTGCGTAAAGGCCTGTTAGCAGCTAATGTGTTAAAATCCCCAATCCGAATAATGAACTTTTGAAGCTGTTATCATTTCTATGAGGCAGAGGTTGGGAAGCAGCAATTGCTTGCTGCTGATGTTCAACATCGCTTGCCTATGCATGGCTAGGTGGCCAAAAGCCACCTATCTGAGTGAGGTGTCTTGTCACCAAAAATAAGAGCAGCACACGTACCTACAAACATATTCAACTGATGCAAACTATTTGTCTATTTGCATTGCCTATTCTGACTCTCAGTGGCTCTCTCGTGTCTCTGACAGTGCAGGGCCTTTTCCAGCCTGTTGATACTCAAGGTTCTTCAGCAGGAGATGCCAGAGAGATTAAACCAGCATGCAGCACATGTGTTAGACCTCTTCCTAGTAATGTGGTAAACTGTTGGGCTGAAAGGAAACTCGTGTTGGTAAACCCCACCCCACGATGTCCGCTTTTGGTGTCAATCATGTTGTTCCCAATAAGTCTACCATATCCAGTCCTCCATTTTGGATTACTCTTTGTATATCAGTAAGCCAACAATTCCACTAGTGATAGACCTCATGTTGATCCATATTACAATTTTTGAGACAGCATTTTATATTGTTCAGCATCAAAGCAGGACTGAAACGATTTCTGTTCACTCTTGCTGCAATCAGAAATAAGACAGATATATAACAAGGCAGGGAACCAAAACAGGACCTACTAAAGTAACACAAGAAGTCGAGGAAGAATAAACGGTGTTCTTCTTGAAATGATGATATTGTGGCTCACCTGCGTAATTGCATGCCAGAGACAAGCGAGATAGTGGTTATTGCATAATGTATCTAATGGGGGTGGTGGTGGTAAATTGCACCTTATAAGAAACCAAACAGACTCCAGATAATTTAGAACAGATGCAGCTTTTCTCAACACTGTATTCCAACATACATGTAGTCCTTTCAGATGGGCTTCATTGCAGATATTCATTCTATATACACACACATATATATCCACTATGATATTTTATATTATATATATAATATATATATATATATGACTTATATACACACATTTACAACTCTTCAAATATACTGCACTTATATACAAATAGAGCTTGTCAATGGGATTCCATACAGTAATTAAAAAGAACGTTCTTCATAAAGCAAGAGTGTTTGGCATTCCTACATAAGGGCCAGAGAAGTGATTGATGGCAGTAAACATCATAAAATTCCATCCCACACCTGCCTGGAACTTCCCTGCAAGTATCAATGGGAATTTGGTAGCTGTACAGCCCTGGAAGAGATCATCAATGATGAAACAATCCCATGCATTTATTTAAAAACTAAAAGAATGTGCAGGTGAGCTCACCTGAGGGTCATTTCATAGTGCTTTTGTAAGACCTGCTATTTTGAAAAAATCAATTCAAGACCTTTCATTTGCTGTCAGAAGGACAGAAACATATCATCCTTGCTTAAATAACAACCAAAGGTATTCTTCTCTGGAAGAATAATGGCTTTTCCCCTAGAGGCAAATTTAATCCTGAGGACAAAAAAGAACGAGAAGTTTGTGTTCACAATCTTCATATAAAATCCACACAGAAGGCCCCAAATGAGCTTAGATCTCAGTGAGAGTGAGTTTGTAAGATCCAGCAGTCTCTTCAATCTGTAACTGGAAGGTATCTTCATTGGAATAGTGCTTTACAATGTTGTCATCCATATTCACCAGGATGCTAAGACAGTAAAGATAAAGCAACATTAAAACATATAATCAAGCTTAACAAATACACCAAAGGCAACTCCACTGAGCAAATCAGATCCTATGGGCATCATCATCTACAAGGCTAACTGAAGAACAAAACAGGATTTGGGTCTCGAGGGGGAAATTACACAAAGTCTGGAGTTTCTCTTTATTTTTGTTTTTGTTCATAACAAAAAAGCTGCCATGGGGGAAGTGGGTCTAGTCACAAACTGGCTGCCATAGAGGATGAGTCCAATAACAGCTGTTTCAGACGAGTGCTTTCAGCAGACATAACGGTGATCAGGGCTTTTTTTCAGCAGGAACGCAGTGGAATGAAGTTCCAGAACCTCTTGAAAATGGTCACATGGCTGGTGGCCCCACCCCCTGATCTCCAGACAGAGGGGAGTTGAGATTGCCCTCCGCGCCGCTCGGCAGCATGGAGGGCAATCTAAACTCCCCTCTGTCTGGAGATCGGGGGTGGGGCCACCAGCCATGTGACCATTTTCTCCGAGGGCAACCCTCTGAGTTCCACCTCCTCTTTTCCCAGAAAAAAAGCCCTGACGGTGATGATTGCCGCAGTCTTCCGAACCCCTTCCTACACGAGTGAACTGGAAAAAGCCAGGATTGGCTACTTGTTTTGGAGAAGAAGCAAGCGGGTTCCAAGAAACATACTTGCCGGTGCCATGGCACTCACAGGCACTACCTTGATATCACTGCGGTAGACTCTTCTCCTCCTCTACCTCATTTTAGATGTTGAGGTCAGCTGCATGCTATATAAAGACTGGTTTATATTATCATAGCCACCCAAGGAACTTTGGGGGATTTTAATTCTATGAGGTGTATAAGGGTATCAAACCAAAATATCTCAGTCATTCCCTCCACAAAACAACTATTCCCTAGAATTCTATGGAAGACCTCGATTTAGTAACAGAGGTGCCCCAATGGGTAATCCTTTTGGACTGGCTTGGAGCCACCCTGAGTCCCGCACAGTGTTCATGCTACAGCACTAAATAGTAGGAGCTCTTTTAAACCAGATTTAGAATTTACAGTTGCAAGTAGGCTTGCTTGCCTTTCAAGTCAACAATGGATTTTAAGGTGCCAAACTGTACTGGAGAGGAAAGACTGTGAACCTGGCTGCATGAAGGTATGCTGACAGCACAAAAGACTAGTTTTTGCTGCACTCGTTCCTATTTATGTATTCCTATTTCATGGGGCACATTACAAGTGTGTATAAAGTTTAAGAGCTAGCCCTGCTACAGATAGCAATGTGAACACATGAAACGACCTCATTCGGAGTCAGACCTTAAGTCTATCAACTGGGTCTCATGCAGCTCTCAAGGATCTTATGGGTGGGTGGACCTTTCACATCCACCACCTGATCCTTTCCACTGGCGGCTGGACCTGGGACTGTCGGCATGCGCAACAGATGCTCTGCCACTGAGCCACGGTCCTTCCCCCAAACTGTACTCTGGAATCAGGCCTTGCATAGACTTTAGTTTATGAAAGTGATGCCTCAGGTCTATCTTCCTGATATTCCAAAAGAAGCCATGGGGAAGGGGCTTGCTGAGCGGGAGAATTCATGTTTTACACGCAGAAGGTCCCGGCTTCCATCTCAGGCATCTGCAGCTAAAGGGTCTTGGGTAGCCAGTGCTGGATTTTTCTTACCCCGAGAGCCTGGAGAGCCACCGGCAGTCATAGGCTGATTCTGCACACATTGGATAATGCACTTTCAATGCACTTTATCAATCGTTTGAGGTGGATTTTTTGTTCCGCACATGAAAAAAATCCGTTCCAAAGAGGATTGGAAGTGCATTATCCAATGTGTGCGGAATCACTCTATAGGCTAGACAAGGCTGAGCTAGATATACCAACTGACTCAGCACAAAGCTGCTTCTTATATTCACCAGTTCATTTTCTTAAGATTCTCTCTTTATTTTGACAATACATGACTGAGATGCTTTGTTCCTTCCAGTGCAATGAAAGGAAAGAGGAGGGAACTAAGCAGGGGCTTTCACTTTCCACCATCAAGGGGCAAATCCACATGCCCCTGGCACATCCCAGCATTGTGCCAAATGTTCACTAAACACCCGGAAGTATAGCGTCTTTCTAGCGCAATTTCAGAAATCATGCTAGAAAGACACTATACTTCCGAGTGCTTACCAAACATTTAGCACAACGCCAGGATGCTCCGAGGGTGTGTGGATTTGCCCAAGGTGTTTGTGAATGCAGTCCAGAGTTCTATTCTCTCTTCACTAGTCTGGGGATCCCACAATGAGGATCAACTGCGGCATGCCTTTTTTGCATCCCAGTTCTGTGAGGCAGCTAAATTATTGGGACCAGCTTCGTTATCCCTATTCAAAACCGATTTGTGGGGGAGGAGGGAAATTGTGACAAACCACTATTATGATGTTTTGCCTGCCAAATTGCAGAGAAGTGATATTTTAGATGTACTTACCCTTTTTTACATTTCTTAAAGACTTTCCCAATTTTATCCAAAGGAACATCATATTTGTCAGAGATCTAAAAACAAAAATGGAAAAGGTCAGAATGGCAAAAATGGAAGCATCATGTGGACCAATGAAATGCTCACTTTTAAAAGGATTGTTTCTGTTTTCTCTTATACATATTTGTGCAGCAGGTGCCCACTATATTGCTTATAACTGTGAATCTGGGTGAATTAGCAACCCCCCTCAAAATGAAAACCACCACCACAATTTGGACAAAAGTTCAGGTTTTTGAAATCAGGAACTAGTCACATGGGCATTAAAATGAGGCCAAGATTTTCAACGTTAATTATTATCTCAAGAAACAGAATGCTTTTGTTCCCAGAATAAACCAATTTTTTTTACATCCAATAGATAACTTCCTGGAAATATCAACACTTGTTATTTTTATAGCACTCTAGCTTTCTTTCCTAGATGGTAAATTTTATGTAAGACATAATTTTCATTTGGCAGTGCTCGAACAAGTGATGCCTCCCACAAAAGCCATGGCAGCAAAGTCCCATGAAAAGAACTCCCACCCAGCTCTCCACTAACAGTTGGAGCCAGTGTAGAGTAGTGGTTAGCGAATCAGGCTAGGATCTGTCTGGGAAACCCCCAATATGGGTGCCTTTTGGTCAGTTTCCTTCAACCTAACCCACCAGGTGGAAAACATGCCTGAAGCCTCCCAACCCACCTGACTTCACAAGAGTGACAGGCAAACGTGTTTGACTACTTTTGGAATGGGACAACGTAAGTATACAAGAGGGTGACCCAACCTCAAAGCAGCAACCAAGTCATTCTGATTTTTTAAAAACAGCTGTAAAAACAAAGTACACAGTGCTTGCTGTCTTGTTTTATGCAAAGTATTTTTTACAACTTTCTAAGCTTCTCAAGATAGCGAATACTTTTACTGTTTATCTTTATAATGTTTATTGTTGTTCATTATTAAAATAATTTTTTTTAAAAAAAAAGATAGCGAATACTAACTTCCATTAGACAAAAGCAACCCAAATGATTCCTTGCTCTACTACAGAGTAAATAGTAACCACTCACAGCCAAGCTACAAGAGATGAATTACACAAGGAGGAGCACGTGAAGGAAGCCGCAATGTTGGCCGAGAAGCTGAGTTTTAAAAGAGATCAGAAGGCTTTGTCAATTTCCCCTCTCTACAGAGCCAGGGAGATAGCAGCTCAGAAGGTTTGTTTATTTCTTCTTTGCCTCTTAGAAGGGGTGGTGAAACTGACAGAGCCTTCCAGAGGCAAAGAGGAAATTAACAAACCCTCTGAGCAGCATCTCCCTGGCTCTGTAGAGAGGGGAAATTAACAAGGCCCTCCGATCTCTTAAAACTCAGCTTCCCAGCTAACACTGCGACTCCCTTCATATGCTCCTCCTTGTGTAATTCATTTCTTGTAGCTTGGCTCTCAGACAGCCCTTGATTTCAAGGGGAAGAATACATGGTACAGCTATCTTAAAGATATATATCAACTCCTCCTTTTCCTAATTTAAACACAAAATTTACACCATGAACGTGCTTGGTGCACACGGCAGAGGCAAGACACTGCACGAAGCCAGGAAGGAATCTCAGATCCAGGAACACAATCTAGATCCCAAGGGCAGGGTCAGGAAGTTTTGCCACGTACACAAACCTAACACTTCTGTTTCTGTAATCTCATAATCCTCTAGTTAGAAGAGGGAAAAGGCTCTCGGCGTCCTAAATTCTAATGGCTGTTCTCAAAGTTCATGCGACTTCTGATTTATTCCCTCTGCATTAGCAGACAATCTGCACATTCTGCTTGTAGTCGCTATCTATCATTTTACAGAGTTAAGGCAGCAAAGACACTATCCATTAAGGCTGTGCATGGAGTCTAGGAAAGAATAAACTATGAAAGCAAATCCCAGATCGGAGACTGGAAGGAGCCCAATTATGACCGCACACAGTTACATATTTTGCCATAACACTTCCTGACATTATTCAAATTTTAAGCCTAAGATTTCCTAGAATAGACCTGACCTTAAAGTAGAATTTGCATATACCTAGTAGCAGGAAGACGCATGCGCAAAATATATCTTCATCCATTTTGCAGCAAGGGGGGGCAAGAGGGGGGAGAAAAAGACAGACACTTTACCCTTTATTTTAAAAAAGCTTTACAAGATTGTTCTGGTTTCCTTATTTGGAAGGGAGACAATTCATATCAGAACATCACCAATGCATACCTTTTCACCACAGTTTTCATGCTAAAGCTGAAGTGGAAAATATTGCAGGAATTTGCAATCTGCTGGAAAACAGGTCAGTTCGAATGCCGATGGAAAATGAAGGCACAAAGTGATCTCTGAAGAGAACGTGTCAGGATAACCGGCTACAGGTGGATTCTGCAAGCTAGACTAGCACTCTGCCATTTGAACTGCGTCATCTTGGTACACAAAGCCATAAGCCTCTTTGTGCCCAAACTGGTATTTTTTACACACAGTGGACTGGCCACTGCCTTACTTAGAGTCATTCCTTGGATAGAGACAGCCAGGATGACTACTCCTGGCCCCATATTTGGCAGGAGGCTTCACACTTCCCCAAAGAAGCCACCGCTCATCTGGACAGCAAGAAACTGTGTGGGCCTTGCCGCTCAGATGACTGGCAGTGACTTGGGAACAGAAGTCTTGTGAGAGCCAGGAATCTTGCACAGGCTGCAGGGAGGAGATAGTCTCAAGCCCCACACATGCCCTGGGATTGCCCAGGGCCTATATAAACTTGCCTTCCCAGTTCCTCATTGGCAAAAGTCTATACATGGCATACACAGAGGACTTGCTATAGTAATTGGCTTTCGCCTGCTCAATTCCTTCCTTCTATCAGTGGAATATACCAAATTACCCAACTGTAAAAAAATAATTGATGGTTAAGAACCCTGCAACTTACAGCTTCCATTAGACCTTTCAGAGATGGAATTTTGAGCATGAGGGCATCAAAGACTTCTTCAGATTCCTTTCGGACATATAGCAACACTGGAATAAACAAAGGAAATGAGGAGGATCAAATTAAAGAGATATGAGACAGCAACAGGGATGTCAACATTGTAGGAATAACAAATTTACGTGAGCATAGAGTGATCCAGGAGAAATATTTTAAGGCCATACATTCCTGGCTAGTTTAAGCATTTGAAAGAAACGATATTCAAACAAATTCTACCCAGAACCTGTCCAAGTGGGCAGAGATGTGCCTTAAAGACCTCTTGAAACGAGGAGATATGGTACTCTAGAGTGTAAAACTGAAACTAGAGTGTGGTGGCGAGGAAACAGCCACAGCTGTTGGCTGAGCTGCTATGATGCCATTGCATGTTCGGCGTTTATAAATTGTATGAGCATTCTGGTGAGGCGGGTTTCATAATTTCCTCAACATTCCAAACATTCTACCTTCAGGACACTGATGAAACTCACCCCAACAGAATGTTCATTAAAAAATTCTGTGAGGGAAGTGAAAGGTCTACTGGACTAACAAAACCCTCCTAACTGAACAACACCAAGCTTCATGTTGCCTTGCCAGGAGGCTCTACCTTTGTGCGTGCAGGGAGCATTTATTCAGAAAGGGTGGCCTGCATCATAGGTTGACATTTGGCTAACCTCCAAGTTTTCTGTAACTCCCATGGCAGCCATTGTGCAGTTAATAATACTCCCTCCAGGGCAGCCATTTTGTGGTGGCACCCACAACCGATTCTAAAAGTGCCACAGGTTGAACAACAGTTGGGGATCCTGATCTGTACAGATGTGTTAAGGACTGAATTCAAGTAAATAGTTTCCCTCATCTCTACCAATCATCAATGACTTCTGTAGTTACAGGGGTCAGCAAATCAATGGAACCAGGTACCCTGCAGGAGTTCAATGTGTGACAGACTCTGCAATTCAGCCAGCCTGGGTTTGCATTCTCTTAACATAAAAGATTGTTATATAAATATTACTAGCTGTTCTTCTTTCCACTTACTGAGATTTTGCATATTCAAATTAGCTAAAGAGATACCTTATGCATTTCATTAATTGCACAGGAGCAAACGGGTGTGGCACCACAAAGGATCAGCTACAGTATTTACATAAAACAAGCAAGTCCACCACAATAGATTGGCTGGCCCTAATTTACCCCTCTGAATAACTAGTATCAAAGTTCTGTTTGCTGTATGTGATAGCAGTATCAAACCTTTGATTAAGATTATACTACACTACAACAAGTCAGTCAACAAGGGTAAAATTAGGACAACAGTGCCAGACTGAAGCATTTCCTTTCCTTTCCAGAGCTCCTGTGATCAAATGATCTTGAGTAATGACAAAAAGAGTAATAAATTAATTTCTAAAGAAAAATATGCTAGACAGGAATTTAGCAACCAACCAAGTTTATATTCGGATTGCTATCTATCATCAAATAGAGAAGAATATCCACTTGAAAATTATTAGACAAGAAGCGTGTTAAAACAGGTAAAATCCAATGACAATTAAAAAAAAGAACATTCCAATATTTTATGAGACAAAGTATTAATTTTACCCTGGCCACAGGGTGCCCTGAATGTGGAATATGATAAAATCGACATCCAATTCTTAAGAAGAGTTAGCTTTAAGGCAAGCGCGGGCACATGTCCTAACATAGTGTGGAGCTGTTAAATATCTCATGTAAGAAGGCAAGGACCGGGGAGGTAAAACAACAAGAAATTAGGTCAAGCGAACTCACTGTGACTGAAGCATTTCCTTGAAGAGAATGGCTCAAAATAAAGGCAAAAGTTGACTTCAGGGGGTACAGGAACTATTTCATTCATTGAATTCGTATCCCATCTTTACTCCAAGGAGCTCAGTATAGCTCACGTGGTTTCCCCCCTCCTCCATTTTATCTTTAAACAATCCTGTGGAGTGCATTAGCCTGTGTTATGTATTGGGCTAGCTTCAGGTAAAGCAAGCCTCCTCAGGTCTGAAATCCTGTTGAGTAGTAAATTAGCAGCAGCCAATCCCTGGAGGATCGACTGGGTCAATTGCTGCTTTGGTAAATACGATGGGTTGTATTCAGTGCATGCAAATGAAGGATCCTAGTTGCATGTGTGATTAATGGTGGGTTATTGAAAGGGGGCGTATTTTGAGTGCTCCTTCGGGAGCGTAAGCTAGTTGTATTTGGCAATAAAGATGTTCTTATGAGCTGAAATCACTGTGTGGCTGAAATCACTACAGGCCAAGTCCCATAACTTAATAGCCTCAGAAACAGTGGCCTCGCCCCAGTCACCCAGTTAGCATTTGAGCTGAGCAAGGATTCAGTTCCAGATTTTCTCGGTCCAAGCCCTGAAGACTACACTCTCCATGTACGCTTGCTGTGAACCCTCTTGAACCAGACAATGACCTCCATTTTGTGACTCACTGTAATTTAAAATAGTAGAGAGTCCAGTAGCACCTTTTAAGACTAACCAACTTATTTGTAGCATAAGCTTTCGAGAATCACCGCTCTCTTCGTCAGATGCATGCATCTCTTCGTCAGATGCTTCGTGCATCTGACAAAGAGAGCTGTGGTTCTCGAAAGCTTATGCTACAAATAAGTTGGTTAAAGGTGCTACATGATTCTATTGTTTTGCAACTACAGACTAACACAGCTAACTCCTCTGGAACTGTAATTTTAAAAAAGATATCAAGTCAACCTACCTCATTAGCTTTGCTGGAAAAAGAAGACCACACCAAGGAAAGCAAATATTCCTTCATCTCAAGGAGATGCTTCATACGTCACCTTTTGGTTTCAGGGCCAAAGTACACAATGTGCACACACCGTGATGGGTACCTACATACATTTGCCTGCAAAATCCTTCTTTCTCACATCTGTTTTGTAGGCAAAAGCTGGTGTTTGTGCACATGGACACCATTCGTGCAAGACACCATGAACAGGTGTTTTGTACATAGGTATTCATTCCAGAGCACAAAAATATAAGACACAAAGTGGGCCTCAGTTTGTGTGCCCTGGACACTGTTGTTGAGGGAAATCTATTTACAAAAGGCTTTGCGGGAAACTGAACTCATTTCTTAAAATATTGATTTTCTGTACTATCAAATCACACGTTTCAGTCACCATCTCATCTGAGGACTGCAAACTAGAAAAACCCTAAACATAAACTGTACAGTAATCAGCACATTGAAGGAATGAAACAGCTCCTGCATCTGCAGGTGTTCATCTAGAAGCCACCCATTACAATCCAAAACACAACTCTTATTCCCCTTCTTGATGAAAGGAATTACCTCTTTTGGGTTCTTCTATTCTAGTCAGTTTAATTGGGGTGGCAGCAAAATCGTCTTCATTGATGTAAGACCCTCTCTTCATGGCAGAGCTGCAAGGAGCCAACAGTATTATAGCAACGTTTTCATTCATAGGTTACCGAAGACACAGGATCTTGACCATCCCTAGTCTGTTTTACAGCTAAGCCAGTGTAAGCAAGGTGACAATTTCTTTAGCATACCCCTTATTAAGTTGTGAGGGGCTCCTGCCTTATTCTATACAGTCTGTGGTCCTTGTACTTATAGCATCAGATATTTTAGGTGAGTAGCCGTGTTGGTTTACAGTAGAACAGCAAGATTTGAGCACGGTGGCACCTTAGAGATCAATAAGGTTTTCAGGGTATGAGTTTTCGAGAGTCAGAGTTCCCTTCTTCAGATATCATTTCTGAAGAAGGAAGCTCTGACTCTCAAAAGCTTACACTCTGAAAACCTTGTTGGTCTTTAAGGTGCCTCTGGACTCAAATCTAGCATCAGATACTTAACTAAAATATTTTAAAGTCTGATACAGGAGCTTGAAGTCTTAATTTTTCCAAATGTAGCATCCTTTAGCATGGCAAATGCAGTCTTCTACTGTGAAACATATTCCTCTGGCGCTGGGCACTTTCATTCATGCAAGATGAGCCCAAAAGCTACAAGCACTAGACGAATGCACTCCTCAGCAGAGGATGGCTTCAGCAAAAGATGAAGAACGGCACAAACGGATGCAAGGTTTAGGATTCTGATCTGAGTTTATTTGCTACTTCAAGTTTCTCACTCATCTTATCCTCAGAGGATATTACAACATGTACTTCTAATACTCTCCACACTAGAACCCATCAGGGTAGGTTAGTGGAAAGTTAGACAGTTGCTAAGGAAATGTACAGCTGTGGGAATCCCGCCTGGCCTTGCCCCGTCTAAAACCAGCACTCTGTCCATTGCCACGCGGACAGGCAAGGGAAGAGGTGATCGTGCCAAATTATGTCCGTGAAGCTCCATCACAGAAACAATACACAGGGTTTGTGGTGCTCCATTGCTTTATACATTGGCAGAGTTTAGGTCCATTTCGTTGTGCTCTGATAGATGTTCAGTGGCTCTCCAAGGTCTCAAGCTACAGAAACGTCTTTCCTAGTACCTGCTACCGTCTCTGAATACTTGTTGCTGAACATACTTTTAAATGGGATTCCAACTGAACCTGGAACCTTCTGCCTGCAAAGGAGGGCCTCCGTTATTGGGCCAGGGGCTGTTCTTGATAGGCAGCTATTGAACAATGTTTTGCATTTATTTTCAGTCAAGGAGGGAATGAATTTTTCATTACTTATGGCAGAGGCCAGGGTGGCTTTTCTGGCTTTCAACATATGCAGCATTTTTCTGTAGCTTCATCCTGAAATACCTACAAACTTGCTCTGTTAAAAAGCAAGGAATGAGGGATAGTTTGCAGCTTTCCCTTTGGTATTAATATAGTTAGAATATGTATATGTAACTTCTTCACAGACCTGGTTTGTGAAGTGTAAACAAATCCAACGAAATCATAAAAACAACTACCATCATAAAATGATTTGGGATAATTTTCTTTGGTAGGTTGTAATTCATTCTGTGCCCAACAGGTCACCATTCAAGAGGAACAAAACAGAGGATACACTTCCAATAACTGGCACCACAGGAGGAAAGTCAAAAGCATCTCTTACCCTTCGCCTTCCAGTTCATCAGATGCTACAGGAAAAACCTAGTGGGGAGGAAAAAAATCAAACCTATTTTTGACCAGTGTTCTAGAGAAAACCAGCAAGTTGACTAGCAACATAACATCATGTTGTTCTGTTTTTATCAGAACAACGTTTTATCAAAGCACACGCAACACTGAGGCTGTTTTCACATGCGCCCCGGGAGATCGCGCAAACTCACGGCATGAAGAGTCTTCCTAGCACGATCACGGCCTTTAATAGCCAGATGATGCCAGAAAAAGGGATCGTGCTGGGAAATCGTGCTAGGAAGACACTTTTATGTCGTGAGTTTCGTGCGATCTTCTATGTGCATGGCCATGTGAAAATGGCCTGAAACTTCATAACCATAACTCAAACAATGCATTTTGAGTTACTATACCCTTTGTTACAGCCTGTACCTGGGGGGCCACTTAGGGACAGTTCATTGCTTCTACCTTGAGAAGCCTAAACTGGCCTGCTCCGCCTCTCCCCAGAGCCTACATAAGCAGTCAACTTCAGTACCTGCCACCTACCCTTGAACTGCCAAATTCCAAAGAGCACCCTTGTCATTTTGCAACTGACTGTGTCCATGGTGGCATGGCATGCTAGCCAGGGACTTCTGGCAAAACGTTGGATGGCAGATGTGAAGGGAAGAAAGAAACCTGCCATCCACATTAGTGAATTCCATCCTATTTATTAGGAAACTGCTCATCCCTCCTGCCCACCACACAGGGCCCAGATACAGGTTATATTTCCCCAGTCTTCCCCCGGGATGGTTGCAAGTTCTCCACTGGGAGTTCTCAAATATGCAGGGACTAGATTTCAATCAGGACCACAAAGTGCAGGGAGAAGGTGCTGAAGCCTCCCTCCCATGCCATTTCCTTAACCTGAACGGGCCCCAGGGGGTGCGATTTGCCCAAATATAGTGATTGTGTGCACCCAATGGGGCAAATAGCACACATACACATACCAGGTCAGGAAAACGACTCTCAGAAGGGAAAGCTGAGAACCCTTCTTTCCGTGCAAAGCAGTCCCATTCCAAATCAAGTCCCCATACACTTGGGAAGGGAACTCGCACCTTAATGTATACAAAAAAATTAAGCCATTCTAGGTTTCTTCCCTCTATAGTTTCTCTATTCATTCCACTGCTTTCTCCCATAATGATTACCCCAACACTGACTGGGTAGGGCCTAGTGATCAATTTTTATTTTAAATTCAAACATGAGTCTGCTCAGAAAGCTGCTGAATTAGAAACACAACTCTTATCCTCCAGAGTCAGCATGACCGGTAGCATCTTCATAACATCTGAAATGGTGGATTTAGTGCTAGGAAAAGGAGACTTCGGCCATTTCCACACGCGTTGAATAATGCACTTTCAATGCACTTTCGTAATCCTTTAGAAGTGGATTTTTTGTTCCACACATGGAAAATCAGTTTCAAATGTTCACTAAAGAGTATTGAAAGTGGATTATCCAACGTGTGTGGAAGCAGCCAGTCTCACGAGAACCGTGTCAATCATTAAGGGAAAGTCTCTGCCTTCGAGGAGCCTCAAAACAACTGCAAATGTGCATGTTTCTGGCCTAGATAGGGCTATATTCTCAGCTTAGATACTCTGGGCTAAAAGGGAGGGCCCTCTTCCCTTTGTTTCCCTCCCCGAAACACGATCAAAGGAAGTATCATACATGAGCTCCACGTTGCAGATTGGAATAGTGAACATCAGGTATGAAGAGAACTGGCTGAGTGTCGAGATCCATAAACGGCTTGAAGACGGTGATGTCTGTCCGCTTGTGGGAGGGCAGCATGGGTACTTTGACATCGGAAACTGGCAAAGAGAATGGCAAACAGGAGGCTGTAAGCAAGGGAAATCTCACATGCACCCGTTTTCTTTAACACCAGCAATCTGAAGTGCAGCCTGTTTCAAAGACCTCGTACATCTGTACGTTGTTGGATATTGCAGTATCACACAACGTTACAGTGATCATTCACAACTGGGGGCAAATCCATACGTCCTGGGGTGTCCCGGCGTCGCAGTAAAGGTTCGCTAAACTTCCGGAAGTATAGCATCTTTCTAGAGTGATTTCTGACTCATCACACAATGAGTCAGAAATCGCGCTAGAAAGACGCTATACTTCCGGAGGTTTAGCAAACTTTTACCGCAACACCGGGACATGTGGATTCAGATGTTCCTGCATGGATGAGAATCCCGGAAGCGACTGACTGCCCTAGTGGGCAATATCCAGCAATGTGTGGGCAAAGCCAAAATTGACAAAGTTAGTACAGAAATCCTGGGACTCATCCGAGTCGCTTCATCAAAGTCCATTATATTAAGAGTGCAAAAGACAGCAGCCCGTTCACTTGGTTCCATGGGACAGTGGGACACCCGCTTCCATCTGCTCAGCCTTGGCCCTTGAGTCCCATTTCTAGGTCACAATGGAATGTTTTGCATATGGAACTTTTAATTTGAAAGCACCCTGGAGGTCACAAACAGGATGCAAATGTAATATTGCAAAGCCCCCAGGGACATTCAAGAGTTCCGCCAACTCATCATTCCCAGAAATGAATTGAAACACTGCTAGCTTAAAAGCCTCCTCCACCACCACCACCTTAGGAAAAACAGTCCTTTGATGGAAGGTGGCATTTGCTTTCCTGGAGGTGATTAGATCAAAGAAATCCTCCTCTCCCCCAAAGCTGAATATGTTTGCCTTAGCATAGCGCGTGTGTGTGTGTGGGGGGGGGGGGCGGCCGCTAAATAAAGGCATGGTTTCAAATAGGAGCCTCTTTGTTATTATACCAACAGATTTACAGATGTTTAAGTCCTACTTTCTTCTAAATTAGATGGCGCTTCATGTTTGCTACTTACAGGCATTCAGCTGGGAGCTGGGGTCAGTGCACTTGCCTTTTCTTTTGCTTTGTTTTCGTTCCTCATCTCTGATCTTCCTCTCTGCCCCCTGTGAAATAAGCAAAGGAAAGAGGTGTTTTTTTTCTTCTCCTGCCTTCTGAGGTCAGTCACCCTGGTCCTTCCCAGGACGATCAAGCTGCCGCTTCTTCCACCAAGGCAACCAGAAACGTATGCATTGGAAAAGAGGCCTGCTGGTAGTTCATGTCAACTAAGACAGAGAAGTGAAACCACTGCCAAGCATCACTGCCTACAACTTCTACAGCCATCGCTGAAGAAACTTGCTGCAGCATTTCCGAGGTCAACAAAATGTGGATCTCTATGACTGACATTAATGACTCTTTAATAAAACTCTTCCAATTAGAACAAGGCTTGCGGCATTTTGGACAAGATGTCGGAAACATATGCAGCAGGGTACAGATCAGCAATGACTTCACCTGCTTTGATTAGATCTAAGCAAAAAGTTGATGTCTTGCTTACCACCGCTACGGCGGCAAGGATCAAATCCACTGGCTGGGCTTCGAAGACATTTTCCCATGGCTGGGTGAACAAAATTTTAGTTCAGTAGCAGCTTAAATACCAACAAAACTTTCCAGGTCCTTAAGGTTCTACTGGGCCCAAATTTTGTTTTACTGCTACAGACTAACAGGGCTACCCACCTGAAACTATCTTCATGGCTGAAAGGATTCCTTCTGTGTGAGGAAGAACACCTTTGGATCCAACCCACTGGATCCATCGGGATCCGACCCATTACTTTTAGGTGGCTGTATACACAATCAAGCTCCCGGTTTCAACAACCAAAAATTTAAAACATGGAACAAACAAGCTTGTCTAGGGGAAAATATGTTTAAGTTTGGCGAGCCACGTCACTTTTAAACGCCCCCTTAATTTGTGACAATCCGCAGCATGGATCTATCTGCTGTCTAGGATAACTGTCACTGGCTGTGACTATCGTCCCAAGCATGGACCTTCAGCAAAATAGATACGCGACTTCTTGTCATCCTTACAATCTGCGTTTTCCCAATTCCTCCCTCAAGCAAGGTGCTCACTCACATTAATTCCTGCATTGCTCTTTGCTTATGTGAACTGTGCCTCTAGAAAGTACATGGCAGGAGAAAAGCGTTCTCCATTCTCCAGGGACAAAGCTAGCAAGCATGCACATACCCATCCCAGGTAGGTTTTTATTTTTCGGTCAAATATTTACAATGCATACATCTATAAATACAACAAGTACACGCATCTGTCCCGTAGTTGCTGCAAAGAGTCAATGACAATTCTATAATCTAAATATGCTGGAGTAGTCCTTGGAATGATTCTTCCTCTTGTGTTCACATCAGGATGGTCAATGTAAAGATAAGTGTCCAAAACAGCAATATCAGAAGAGCCTAATAGGATCCCTCTGGATCTCCAGGTAGGTGGCAACGAGCCCGCCAGCTTAGAGTTGCTCGTTTCGGTTTCCCTTCATCCTGGCCTCCTCTACACACATAATAGTCCCAATCACACTCTCCAGATGGCTATTTTCGTTTGGATATTTTCCGTTTCTAATCAATGCTAATTCACAGCAGGACTCTTTGCAGCAACTACGGGACAGATGTGTGTACTTGTTGTATTTATAGATGTATGCATTGTAAATATTTGACTGATTGTACATTTTTTGTATTCACTTGATAGATTTATTGGGTTCCTAGGGCTTGTGCCCTTGTTGTAGTCTGTTTGGGTTGGGACCCCTCTCTTTTTTGTTACTGAGGTTTTTATTTTTAACATGCCCTTCTACATTTTTTCGCCATAGCTGCACGTGAAGCCAACAAGCACATATAGTTTTCAATTAAATTACGTGGACATTTACTTTATTTAGATGTATTTGTGCCCTACTTTTTTCCCTAACGGGGACCCAAACTGGCTCACAACATCGTTCTCCCTTCCCCCACTTTATCCTCATCACAAGGCTGGAAAAGAGAGAGGGACTGGCCCGAGGTCACCCAGCAGACTTCCATGAAAAAGTGGGGATTCAAACTCGGGTCTCCCGGATTCTAGTCTGACCACTACACCTACTGTCCACGAAGGAGGACACCAACATGTTAGTCACAGGAGCCCCAAACAGAAGAAGAGATGTAAGCCTGTATCTTGCAAGCAGATCTAGAGATCTGGTTCATGCTGACTCTCTTGAAACAAAGCAGCCTTCATGGACAAGATTGAGCTAATGCAGATGAGAGTCCTCTAATGTTTTGCTAATTGGATTTAGCACGAAGTATTTGTTGTTGTTGTTGTTGTTGTTGTTAATGGGGACAGAAGTAGTGAAGCGAAACGACCTCTCCAACCAGATGGCTGGAAACCCCAAGAATGAAACAAATCAGGTAGAGCTGAAGGTTAGCACGATAGATGTGCCCTTTTACCTTTTTGAGCCCTAAAAACCATCACTCTGCAGGCTCCCTCTCTCAAGGGAAAATTATTGGGATTCAACTCACAGCAATGAGAACTCATTTCCCAAGCTATTGATAATCAAACCCACTGAAATCAATGCACAGCAGTGTACAAAGGGTATATTCACATAGCCAATGCATATGTAAAATAAGGGATAGTCCTTTGCAGCCCTTTTGCACAGCATCTTTTCTCAAGCGCTCTCTTTCCCCAACAGCTCTAGAAACCTTGGTACATCTAGATGAATCTGAAGATCCACACGGGGCAAGTAACGTCATCACAGACTGGGCAAAATCAATTAACTGCGGGAACCCCAAAGACGAGGAAGAGTCTTCCTAACACTGTAGCTTTCCAGTGTTATGCAGCCTTACCTTGTCGCAGAAGACTTTAATCTGACAGTAAGCTCTGTGGACGGGTTTGTTGCTCCTGTTGTTGTAGCTGTAGGTGTCAATTTGAAGATTCAAGGGAAGTCCTTTGACACCCTTCTGCGAAGAGAAGTCCGTACTGAGGCAGTTGACAGCAATAAAGACCTGAAAACAAACCAAAGTCCCTATCAGAAGTTGAACTGAATATTTTTTTTAAAAATTGTTCTTTTAAGGGAAGAAATATATCATTATTGCATTTGTTCACAAACCCAATGAGATATTTTACAGTTGGATGAATTCCACCACACAGAGACAGTAAACTGAAAACCAAGGGTCTGTTCTCATGGCCCTTTAAACGCCCAGGAGGATTTCATATAATACAGCATACGAACTATCGTCCCAGTACTGAAAAGGAAAGCCCCATGCAGAAGCAGGGCTTTCCCGTTCTCCCTTATCTCTCACATAGCCAGTTCACCTTTATCTCTCACAATGTTTATCTGGAACTCAAAATGAATGAACTCTTTTAGACATGGAAGTTTACCCCCGTTCCGGGATCTCTGGCTATTGCAGCTGGATCATGACCTGTTTGTAAAAAACATTCACATCTTTGCTCAGAATAAATTGATGTAGGTTTCCTATGCTTTCTACTTTTTAAAAAAGATATTTACTTTTGAGAACCTCTGGTGAGATATAACGGGGAAGAGAAAAGAAAGCTCATATGACGTATCAGTATAAGTCTTTCAAAAATTCAACCAAAGCAGCACTCTTTTAACCTCAACAGTATTAGAACCACCATTTGGAAGCCGCTGCTTTGACTCTCGATATATACAGAGAGCAGATACACACCTAGGGTTGCCAGCCTCCCGGTAGTGCCTGGAGATCTTCTGGAATTACAACTGGTCTCCAGGCCACAGAGATAAATTCACCTGGAGAAAATGGCTACTTTGGCAGGTTGACTCTATGGAATTATGCCATGCCAAGGTCTTTTCCCTCCCCAAACCCCACTTTCTCCAGGTTTCACCCCCCAGATCTCCAGGAATTTCCCAACTTGGAGCTGGAAACCCTATACACACCTAACGTTAGCCTGGAGAAAAAATCCTGTCCCTTTAATGGAGGCTTAATGGGATGTTATTTTCCAGGTGCTGTCATTTACCTCCATGCCATGAAAGACTCCAGTTGCCCATTTCCACACATGCCTACTGACAACCCGACACACACCTCTCTGCTAATACACGTTTTAGGTCTAGGTATTTGTCCAACCAAGAGGAGAAAAGTAGCAATATTCATATTTCAGCGGAAAAAACCCAAAACATTTAATATACTTTGCATTTCACTAAACTAAACACTGCTTTTCTTCAAAACTGTGTTAAAGCAAGATTATCAGCAGTGGCTGAGAGACCCCTAGTGGAACACAACTGCTATTACACTTCTAAACGTGGCGCTCCCTTTCCAGGGTGCTAAGAAAGCTTTTTTGAAACATAAAACGGGAATGGAAGAATATTGACAAAAGACAAACAACAAATTTAAAGAAAGTAGTTCTCTTTGCAATGGGAAGGGCTGCAAAAATGCAAGGCAGGCTTTTAACACATGCATAATGACATACTTCCATCTAAGAATCGTCACTATTCTTTCCCAACACTTGCGACCCAAAATTGCTTAATTGGAGACACCTGGGACTGCACCCTTGGCCTTCTGCCTGCACAGCATATTAGGGAGTCATAATCCCTTAGGTACCTCTGTGCAACTTCCCACCATCTACTATAATAAGTAGTGAAGTAATATTTGCGTCAGCAATGGCTAAGGAAGCTTTGTAGCCAGCACTTAGGGTGCCCTGTTTTTATTTTATTTTAAAATATGCACTTAGAAGGGTGTAATCCTACTTAAGATGGCACTGTGAGTTAGCCAGCGACATAGACTGACAGTCAATTCAGGTCAGAGAGGGAGGAAAAGTTCTTCATGCAACATCAAAGTCAGTTATGGAATTTGCTGCCCCGAGATACAGCGATGAATTTAAAACCGAGATGAGAAATCTTCATGAGAAGACAGACCTACCAATGGTTATTAGCCAAGATGACTAAATAGACACTCCAAATTCAGGAGCACTGTACCTCTGAACAAAAGATTCAGGAGCAGACGAGGGCAGATACTTGCTTTTATGCCCCATTTGTGGATATCACAGAAATATCTAGTCATATCTGGCTAGTTCTCGTTGGAGACTGGATGTAGAACTATTACTTAGAACATTTACACGGCACTTCTCCTGAAGGGCACTCACAAAGGAAAAACAATACAAGGCATCATAAAAACAACAATATTTTAATCTGCATTAATAAAACTATCAATATTAAAACTAGCCATAAAGACAAACCAGGGCATAAAAACCAGCATAAAACAACATTCAGCAGTCTAAAATAATATCCATAAAACAGTCCTTAGGCTAGAAGCAATTCATAAAAACAGCTAAAATGATGGGTAGATTGTTGCAGGCAAGGAGACAACACAAGGTAGGATTCTTAACACCAAGTTTTATTATTGTTCTGTTCTACAACTCTGGCTCTACTTCTTTCTCCATCTTTTCTTCTCCCCTCCTATTCTGCTTTTTCCCTATCAGTGTAAAGGGGCCTAGTGTGCTCAGCAAAAGACTATGGTCTTCGTAATGAGACAAACTTCTAAATATCAATAATAAAGCAAGCTAAAACCACCAACATACAACAAGGAAGTAGACAGGCCCCTGGGTCTTCAAGGCCAACCGCTGAAAGGGACATTAAAAAGGTCTTTGGATCAGGCTATATTGATCATGCACCTAATTATGTATTTTTCTATGCCAAACATGTCCAGCAGCGTACACTGACATCAGCCTAGGTGTACTGGAAACTGTTAGTATTATTTATTCTACCAGGAAGACAACATACAAACAGCACCCAAGCCAAGACAATTTTTTTAATCCAATGCTTGGACACCTTTTCCAAAGAGACTTTCAAATCCCATTTGGCTTGGATCATTCCCTACCAGAAATGTAATTTTGATTTTCAAGACGTAAATTTCAATCCATGTCTGAAAAGGACAAGGATGAACAACAGAATCTGGTACAACCCCACCCCAAAACTGTCAGAAGAGAGAAAAATGAAACCAGAAAAGTCGCTGATCATCTTTAGCCTGTAGAGCAAGATTCCTCTTCCGACGTCCATTCTACTTTTAGAATACACTTCCGCATTCTTAAATTCTTTGCTTGTTTATTTTTGAGAAGTATTTTCTGCTTACCTTTTAAAATGCAAATTTCAAAAGGTGGTGACAGCTTACACGTACTCTCTAATGCTAGAATATTTGACACGGAACTTTTACTAAAATCACACACAGCCCTTTTGAGAGCCCTGCCCCTCCAGAAAATTCTTGTGTGGTTGCTCTGATATGCTCAAAGCAGCTTCCTTTTTCTACATTATGAGCAAAGAAAAACTCAGTGCCCCCCTCCCAAAAGCCTCTAATATGCAAGGCTTTAGAGTACATCTTATGCACATCATTCTTACAACAATACCTGTGTATGCAATTTTGACATAAAGCACTATAGGGCAGATCTTATTCTTTTTGTGGTTCCATGATCATCTACAGCTAAGCAATTACGACACTATACAAATAACTATATTGAAAGCAAGCCTGTCCTATACAACTGCCAAGATTCAGGTTTTCAAGGATGAATATTCACCGAGACATTACTCTGAAGTTCAAAATGTCCATAGCGGCCCAATTCGATACTGGACTTTTAAGCAGAAAGACAGCTCAAATAGTAGGAGGCATCTGCTATAGGAGATACAATTCTATTGGCTAAAATCATAAGAAAAGTTCAAAACCTGGATTTCAATTTTTTTAGTTGTAGAATTGCTCAACAGCAAGGCTATCTTCATGACGAGGGGGGGCACTGAAGAAAGATTACTCTTCCTTAGTCAACCTGAAGCAAAAATATAGCTGTAATTCCACACTGAACACAATATAGTACTTTATCCCCACAATGCTTTGTCCACACTCACTGGGGTTGCCAGCCTCTAGATGGTGGCTGGAGAACTTCCTGAATTACAGCAGATCTCCAGACAACAGAGATCTGTCCCCCTGGAGAAAATGGCTGCTTTAGAGGGTGGATTCCATGGCATTACACCTTGCAAAGGTCCTTCCTCTCCCCAAACCCTACCCTCTCGAGGCTCTACCCCCCAAATCTCCAGAAATTTCCCAACACAGAGCTGACAACCCCTCTCCTCCCCTCACACACAGGGAAAGAGAGAGAGAAATATTTTGGCAGAGGAAGAATGAGGTAGAAGAAACTTCCCTCTCTTTATTGTAGCTCTTCCCATGTCTGATAGTTTTTTTAAAAAATCCAAAATGGCCCTGTGAATCCGCCCACCCATAATAGAAGAGTCGCAAAGATCTGCTGTGAGAAACAGAGAGGCAAGAGGAGGGAAGAGGGAACAGTACCAAACCAACTGCTGGTGGAGATTGTTTTCATCTTTTAAAAAGTGTTCTCCAATGATGCTTAGTACCGTTCACCGGATTCCGAATGAAGCTGAGGGAAGTTAGCTCACCGTCACTACCAAGAGGAATTAAACTAGCTCAAGTTCAGAAAGGAATGGTGTCAGGTAGGAGAAAGAGGGCAAACTAGTTTCATGATTTGCCTTCCTACTGCAAGCCAATTCTTCTCTTGTAAGTGTTATCATTTTGCCTACTGAAAGTCTAATAGAATTTTTTTCTCTTCATAACTTTTGTATAATCCAAATTAATTAATGCAGAAAGGTTCATGTTACGCCCTCAAGGAACAGCAGAAGAAGATAGACTAGTGACTTTCACACAGCAGTTTTCATCTTAGAACATCAGGAAGCAAAAAGCAATTTAGAATTAAAAAACCCAAGTCAAGAATTCCTTATCAGCTGGTAGGTTAAACCAAGTTAAGACTCTAGCAACTGACAATAGGTCCATCTTTTTGGGAGAGGGTGGGAATAACTGCTGCATGTAATCAAGTGTAGAAAAATAGACACTCAATATACACCAGACAGGAAATCCTGATTGGGCCATGGTTCCCACTAGAGGCAGGCACAAACTGAAATACGAACCAAAGTTCATCACGAACTGGGCAGTTCGTGGTTCGCAAACCGGTGGTTCGTGGGAGCTCATTTCTCTCAAACTGTGGACGAATTTTAGCCCAGTTCATTTGGTTCATATTTCGGTTCGTCACTGCAAATAGCCTGGCACTGATCAATCAGTTTCCTAGGCAACGGGGGTGGGGGGGATGGATTCTCTGCAGACCTTCTGCTGATCCGGAAGTAACATTTTTACAAACTGAATGAACAGGTTTGTGAACCGGGGCAAGTTCATGAAAGTTCGTGCTTTGTGAAACGCGACAAACCATGAACCGCACGGTTCAGAATCTTCCCAGTTCATGCCCATCTCTAGTCCCCACACATAAGCCCAGGAATGCATGATGCCCTCACTTCGTGGAAACACAGGTGCACATACAGCAATCATATGGCATTACCCCAAATTTGAATGTACTGAATTTTCACAATCATTTATTTATTTTAATGTTGTACTTCATTATTTGTGCCAACTTTTTATATAACTATGATACTCATGTTAATATAAACCCAGATATAAATTTTCAGGCCTTTAAAACGAGAGGATCAAATTAACCTTCTGCCTAAAAATGAAAGTCCTCAAGATAACTTATCCCATACCAAAGGAGCCTGTTAGTTACAATTCAGACATCATGATTAAAACAGTTTAAAAATCAGAGTAAACTCCAGCTAGTGTGATATATTCATGCAGGCTACCAAACTGTTTTGTCTGGAGGTTTTGCTTGATAACTGTGGTTTGCAGTAATGCCTGAAAACAGAAATCCCAATTTATTGAGTAGCAGTACTCCTCTCAGCTTCCTGGAGACACAAATCGAGAGCGACAGAAAAGCTTTCCAGTCCAGACACATTAAGCTATGATGCTTTCTCAGCAGTGTCCTTGTTTCTTCTGCCGTCTCCTTTTTCTCTGCTAATAGTGACTCACCAAGCTGGGAAAATGTTAAAGATAGAGGGACAAAAGATTTTGCGTAACCACTAACTTTTATTCATTTACCTAATATACACAACAGAAATTTCTCCCACTCTACATAAGTCAACTGTTTCACAATCCACCCGATATGCCTTTCTCCCATAAAGAGAGCTCCCTTTTCAACCTGTTCTTAATATCTCGGTGAATAAGTCATGCACATTTCTTTCCAGTTTTTTATTTTATACCCAGGCTAGGAAATGCAGTGAAATGGCAAGAGAAGATTGGGAGAAAGAACTGTAGTGATATACTTTGCTTGAAGAAAGAGGCTTAGGGAATGCAGTGAAGCCACTAGACAGAAAAGGAGAGGGAAGAAAGATAAAAGATCTTTAGTTAAGAGAAAAGATGAAACAGCTTGGCTTGGCCTAGCCCCCCCCCATTCCCTGTCCAATTATTTCAATTGACAGATAGCACCCAGACAGCATATATCTTAAAGTTTTGCCTGGACGCTTGGAATAGCATTCTGAGATTATGTTTGGGGGTGGGAAAGGGGGCAAGCAGAGCAAAACAACTAGAATTTATAAACAAACTGTTTTGTTCTATATGTCTGGAAGGCTAAACAGGGCACGTGGAACAAACCAGAGCTTATCATAACATCTGAATGCAGCTTATGAGCACTCTCACTTTGATGCAGCAAGTCTGAAATATATCAAAATCTTTTCAGTTTTAAGTCTCTGAATTTAAAATTTAGACATCAAACATCAGGACAATCAAAATATTTGCATAAATACTCACACATTATGGTTATCTATATCTGCATCATAGTTAGCTGGTTTCAACCCTGGTTTAAAGGCTGTATTATGTGATTGCCAAGTTTCAGTTTAAGCTCCAGGAGAATAACACAAATATACACAACACATGAACATTTCTGAAATAAATGATTTTGTGACTGGCAAGATCTATAGCTGGATCTACATCTGCAACAGAATGAGTTGGTAAAATAGATGGCCCCACTTCAGGTTGAAACTAAGGGTATCATTGTAAATATTCCCCACAATGTAAGAATTCCATACATGTAGAAATCTACTACATCATGAAAAAATTCTAGCTAACCCTTTATTGGTTGTATTAGACCAATAATTGTTAGACCTTTCAGCTGCGTTCAACACGGTTGACCATGAGTTGTTGCCCCACCGCCTTGCCGATGTGGGGATTTGTGGGACGGCCTTGCAGTGGCTTGTCTCTTTTCTCCACAGTCGGGGACAGAGAGTGGCGCTGGGGGAGAGACTGTCCGCACGCAAACCTTTGGAGTGCGGCGTCCCACAGGGGGCGATACTCTCTCCCCTGTTGTTCAATCTTTATATGCACCCCATTGCCCAGTTGGTGCGGAGTTTCGGACTGGGTTGTCATCAATATGCAGATGACACCCAGTTGTATCTGTTGATGGGTGGCCAACCTGACTGCCCCTGACACCCTGTTGAGAGCTCTGGAGGCCATGTCTGGGTGGATAGAACAAAGCAGGCTGAAGTTGAATCCCACGAAGACGGAGGTCCTGTACTTGGGCCGTGGACTGTCGGAGGCAGGGATCCTTCTCCTGACCTTGGGGGGGGGCACCACTTGTGCCCGTACCATCGGTTAGGAGTTTGGGCATGATTCTGGATTCCTCCTTGTCTACGGAGGGCCAGATCGCGGCTGTGGCTCAGCGGCCTTTTTCCACCTTCGGCAGGCCCAGCAACTGGCACCCTACCTCTTAGCCCAGGATCTAACGACAGTGATCCATGCAACGGTCAACTTCAGGTTAGATTACTGTAACTCGCTCGACACAGGGCTGCCCTTGGGCTTGATCGGAGACTTCAACGGGTCCAGAATGCTGCTGCGCGTGTCCTAACTGCAGCTTCGTGTAGAACACATATTACACCTATCTTGCAGCAGCTTCACTGGCTCCCAGTAGAATTCCGGATCCGGTTCAAGGTGTTGGTTTTGACCTATAAAGCCCTAAATGGACTGGGACCAGCATACCTAAGGGACTGTCTCTCCCTGTATGTGCCCCAGAGAGCACTTTGTTCAACCGGAAAACATCTACTGATGGTCCCTGGCCCTAGGGAAGGCTTGGCTGGCCTCTGCCAGGGCCTTTTTGGTCCTGGCCCCAACCTGGTAGAACGCTCTGTCTGAGGACACTCGAGCCCGCCAGGATGTTGTATCATTTAGGCGGGACTGTAAGACAGAGATGTTCCACCAGGCATATGGTGGAGGCTAATTTTAGCCCATCATTGCCGAGCCTTCCACCAGTCTCCCTCTACAAGGGGTATGGAGAGTCCACTACCGCTGGTTGCCCCCAAAGGGGCACAGTATTTTATCTATTTTATGATTGATTTTAAGTTGTATTTTAATCAATGTTGTACCTCACCCTGAGCCCGCTTGCGGGGAGGGTGGGTTAAAAATAAAATAAATAATAAATAAATAATTAGTTTTGTGGGACATAAGAGTTTTTAATATTGTACAGCCACCATTAGTCTCAGGGCATGGTCAAAGCTGTAAATATTACAAGACTAGTAAAGCAACCTTACTGAAGCTAATCAAGTCTATATCTAGTTGGTGCTTGACTCAGTTTCCTGGGAACCCTTCATATTCATAGCCTTAAGTTTCACAAGAAAATAATCATAATAACATTCGATTTATATACCGCCCTTCAGGACAACTTAACGCCCACTCAGAGCAGTTTACAAAGTGTGTTATTATTATCCTCATGACAATCACCCTGTGAGGGGGGGGGGCTGAGAGAGCTCTGGGAGAGCTGTGACTGACCCAAGGTCACCCAGCTGGCTTCAAGCGGAGGAGTGGGGAATCAAACCCAGTTCTCCAGATTAGAGTCTTGCCACTCTTAACCATTGCACCATAATGAAAAGGTGGGATATCAATGTAAAATAAATATAAGCTGAAGTGGTGCAGTCCATTCTATAAATAAATTGTGCTGCTTGTGTAGATTGTTGATAAATCAGGACCAAAGGGAATGGGACGTAGCTATTTAAGACTGCCAGAGAACACAGCCACACCAAGTATGGAGAAAGAAACAAAAAAACTAGTGGTGCAGTGGAAAAAAATAGTTTTATTCCAATATACTGCCCCATATAACAGACAGACATAAAAACGTCAGTCAATAACAACAACAACAACGTTTGATTTATATACCGCCCTTCAGGACAACTTAGCACCCACTCAGAGCGGTTTACAAAGTATATCATTATTATCCCCACAACAATAATCACTCTGTGAGGTGGGTGGGGCTGAAAGCTCCAGAGAGCTGTGACTGACCTAAAGTCACCCAGCTGGCTTCAAGCGGAGGAGTGGGGAATCAGACCCAGTTCTCCTGATTAAAGTCCCGTAGCTCTTAACCACTACACCAAACTGGCTCAAGAAGCCACAAAGCCAAAAGCTAGAAGAAAGAAGATGGCCCTCTGGCTAGAAGCAGACCATTTAAAAAGCTAAGAAAGATGAAACCCTTCATTTAAAAGGCTAGCTCTTCTATCTTCTTGGAGTCCCATCACACAGGGCTCTGTAATAGCTAGCTAACAAAGGTTAGTCAAGTACAATGCGGTGTTAATTTGAGTTGGCATAGGATTTTTCTCTGTAGCACATAAGAACCCTGCACTGAGCACATAGCCAAGTCAGTAAATCAGCCCAATTAGGAAGCCATAAACTTGAATATATGTAAGTAGGTGCGGTCAGGTGTTTCCCCACACAACTATGGCCATTTTCACACTGCTTACTGGCCATGGAACATTGCGCCACACTCCCAGAACAACAGCGTCTTCCCGGCGCAATTTCGCACGAGAACTTCCATTCTGGCATGAAATTGCGACAGAAAAACGCTGTCGTTCCGGGAGCTTGGCACGATGTTCCGTAGCCAGTAAGCAGTGTAAAAACGGCCTGTGACATGGATGATTATTCCAGGAATTTTAACAAATCGGGGAAAAGTTGTCTGAACACCAGTCTAGTTGAATAGGAACACTATGTCATCATGTAAGATTGAGAAATGCCATATTTGTAGAATCTGTACTACATAATACTATGGCACATCTGCCAAGTTATGAAAGATGCAGGATCAGGTGACAATTCACTGGGGTGATGCAATCCACGTTACTGGAATGAGTAGCAGCAACAACAAAGATGGCAGACTGAATTTCCAGTAAGAAATTAGAAGGAAGATTGAAGAGGCCTTCGTAAGTAGACACAACGCTCAGAAGCGTTTATGGCAACTGAAATCTCTTAAAGCTTCCACATAAATTTTAATATATTAAAAACTCTTTTATGCAACACAGGCTCCGAGTAAATAATCTTTGTGCTTTATCTAAATTGGATGACAGGTTTAATATTCTAGTTTCTGTAAGGGCTTCAAACTATCCCATAGACTGCTCATTTAAAGTTTTGGTTACTTGGTGAGAACCAGTTTTAATTAGTGTTACTGAAAGTTAATCAAATTCTTTGCTCAGTCTTTCAGACTACGCTTTTGGCAATTTCCTGAAAGGGACTTAAGGAGGAACCATTAAAATGGCCTTTTCTCCTCACAATGACTAGTATTTTAACTGTTAAAAATGTCATTTCTTCTACTACATCCCCTATCCTGAGGTTCTTGTAATTTTAACTAATTTGATAAATTTAAAGAATTTCCTTAGTTAATCGATGTTTTGTCTTTTACCAGTCAACAGCTTGAGTGTATACAATGCCCATTCCTCTCTCTAGCATTATGGCATTCGTAAATACAGCTACATTTTAAAAAATCCATGTAAAGGAACATTTTTAAATAGAGACTGTGAACGAAAGAATAGTACAACCAGGAGAGTCATCATCACCAATTCCAGTAAAAGCAACAACAAGGGATTCGAGCTGTTTTTCCACACACACACACACACACACACACACAAAATCATACATCCAAACATATGGCTTGGTTTTGGTAAGAGAGTAGCTTGGACAGCAAGCAAGGCCCTCAGAGTGAAATAGACCATTGATTTCAATGGGCTAGACTGGAGTAACTCTGCTTAGAATTTCACTGCAAGAGTTGCGTCCACACACTGCATATCACACTATCATTGTGCTATGGCGATAGTTCACAACGGGATGTTCGTGTGTGGACACGACAAACCAGGCGCGAAGGACAACTATTGAGCAACAAACACTCAATATCCAACTATGTGTGGATGCAATATCAAATGATGTGTGGATTCTTTCTAACATAAGTCCAAAGTCATCTCTGTCTCAAAAGCGGAACATTTCCAGACACATTTTAAAAATTACTTCTACTGCTTAAGAGAAGGTTGACTGCATTTTATATTTCCGGTGAGTATTTCTCCAGTGTTTTCTATGGCTCTCTTCCCTTGCTGCACTCATTTCCATCCACAGATACTTGCTGTTCCTAAGTGTCATTGTGACCCTCCCTTTTATTGCACATGTACATAAGCCTTCACTGACTCACCCGCATGCATCTCCTTGCATTTCATTCTAGCCAAACTGGTCTCTTGACACAGCCAAAGGGTGGCAGCGCCTTATTTGATTGAGCTTCATGACTGTTTCTTCATTAGGTTAGCATCCTTGGTGATAAATGTGTTACCAAAGACAATTAAAACTCTCGTGGTCAAGGAGAAATGAGAAGACTAACCTAGCACACTCTTATTCACCTACTGCAATTCATGTCATGAGAAAAGGGGGGGGAGAGGAGAGTGAGGTTAAAGTATAAGCAGTACAGCATCTTTTTAAAAGCCGTTTACCCAAGGCATGAAATTCCAAAGCAAAAACAAAAGATAATTTGTTTAGATTTCACTGTAGAGGAGGGTTTGTTTCTGATCCTTTGAAATAAGTTGAGCTTTACTTTAAAGACAGACCTACACTTGTTCAGTGAGATAAAGCTGAACGTACAAAGCTGTCTGATACAGACAGAGACAGCTGGTCCAGAGAATTGGCCTTGCCCCCAAGTTGTTTTCCATGCTGAAACAGCTCTGGGGTGAGTTGTTTCCCTGTTTTTATCACCACGTGCGCAGAATACTCCAAGTAGGGCGGCAAAAATGGGGAAATAACTCCTTCCCACCAAGCCTTTCCGCACAGGAAAACAGCAAGGAGGGAAAGACAGGGGCCCTTCTTCCCTCACACCAGTGTTCTGAGCCCAAATGATCTCTCCTTTATTTTTTAAAAGCCGTTCCCGAAAGCTGATGTGTGACTGTGGAGAACCTGAGTTGGATCCAGAGAACCTGGACCCAAATTTTTAAAAACCTGAACCTCTAGTTTGGCCCACAGCCAGCCTTCCAAAGCAGCCATTTTCTCCAGGGGGGCGGTTCGTGGGCATCTGGAGAACAGTTGTAATTCTGGGAGACCTCCAGGCCCCACCTGGAGGCTGGCAATCTTAGCTGTACGGCTGCAGACTACAGGTAGAAACCTACAGCTCCATACAACTACGAAGAGCAGAACCACAAGTGACAAAAGGCACAGGTTGGACACTTGTCAGCTTCCCTCAAGTTTTGATGGGAAATGTAGGCAGCTTGGCGGAATGTTGGACAAGTGACAGTTGAAAAGTCCGTTGGACTGCAGTCAGAGAGCCAAGCTGCAAGACCAGGATGCCTACATTTCCCATCAAAACTTGAGGGAGGCTGACAAGTGTCCAATCTGTGCCTTTTGTCACTTGTGGTTCTGCTCTAACATGTCAGGAAGTAAGTTCTAGTCTAACCTGCCTGAGATTTATTTTCCTATGTATAGTGATATCGTTTTAATAGAGAAGCGTTCAATCATGAAGGCCTCTACCTATAGTCTAAAGTGCTATAGCCCAGCCACAAAGTTACCTCAGTGAGAACTAGGCCAGAATGGTCTGTAATCATTTTAAATCTCAACTGAATTCTACGCTTGCTTATGATGGACCCAAATGCAAACATATCAGTCAATATCAAGAATACTGGAAGTGTATTCAACTGTTTTAAGAATGCCCCTTTATGTACAAGATTTGCAGTTATAGCTTCTTTCCGTCACCCTCTCTCCATGAAGCATATAACACAAGCCCTTTGTCAAAAAACACAAGTCAAATGAACCATGCAATAAAAATTGTTGAAATTGGCTCGGCTTTTACCCGATAAGATCAGAGTACTTGGAAAGAATTGCTGCTCTGTCTACAAGTAATCTGATCAAGTACCACTGTCAAATATATCCCCCCAAAAGGAAGAGAAAAAAAAGATTTAATAGGAGCTTTACAGTACAATCCAGTGCACAGCTATTCCAGTCTAAGCCCACTGAAACCAACAGGTTTATACTGGACTAACTCCGCACAGGATTGTACTATCAGTAACCCAGAACATTGCACATTGTGCAATGTGCACATTGTTACATCTCAGTCATTGGTGGGTGTTTCCAGAGCACAATAAATAGAAGGACTTTAACAAAACTTCAGATTCTACGAAAGAGAAAAGGATGTAATTTGGGACAATGATGTCCAGAATAAGAAACAACCCATTAAAAATAGAGGATCTTCAACAACCACATTTATCTGAGAGTCCTCTCAGTGTCAGGCCTACATGATTCATACAGTGCCATTCCAATATGAGTGACAGGTATCTTAAGTTATCCCCTCCCTCCTCATCGCTTTTCATAAGAGCATCCCTCAAACGTTCAAAAACTTCTGAATATCACATAGCTATCAAGTCCTTGAGGCAAATCACATTTTACCAGTCTTAGTCTTCCTCATTACTCTGCAAAATCCTCTGTTACCTATTCAGAATGTGCAAACAGAGCAATCCTGTAAAAAAATTGCACACATTCTATTAATGAAGTAATTTCACACCTGTGCATAGACTTTTTCTGCAAGGATTTCCATACCACAGATTTTGTTCACACAGAACAGAGGCAGTTTTTTTTCTTGAATCTGCCACTTAATTTAATTTAATTTATTATATTTATATTCCGCCCTCCCCACATCACTGTCACTTGGACGACCTCAAGACAAGGTATTTGGCTGTGTGGCCTCCAATTTGCTTATCTTCTCAGAGACTGATCTTGACCTACTCCATTTAGGTCAGAATGGACACTTAACCACGTAAGAGTTGGCATTGGTGCTGTTAAAACAACACCTGCTTATATGACTGCCAAATTTTAAGAGTGCCCAAGACAACCTAGATTGACTCAAAAAAATCACTATAAGGATCAACACCATCCATTAGAGCTTCAAGAGGCGAATACTGGTGTTTGATACTAGCTTCAAAGTAACACCATTTCAAGCATCAAGTGCTAATATAGTGCCATTCAGTCTGGAAGGATAAACACATCAGGGACATTTGCTGAGAAGGGCATATTTATTTAGCAATAAAGGCTTGGAACAGTTTCCACAGCCCATCCCCTAAACACCTCTTTCTCTGCCCACATATCCTTCCTTAAAGAGTCCACTGCCAAATTCAACTGTGAAAGCCTGCCATTTCCTCCCTTCTGAATGACTGGCCAGATCATCTGTCAGGTACACCAAGCAAAAAAGGACGACAGCCTTGCCTTTCTCACATTCTCTGAAGCAGGGAAACTAACTGTTCAAGATGAACGGGGGGTGAACACTGAATTCAAACACATTTCAACCACGGCCTCCAAACACCTCACAACAATGTTCTTAGGCTTCACAGTATGAACTGGAAACTAGACAAAACAGAAGTAATGCTACAAGAAAAGGTGGCAGTGAGGGCTCATAGCAGGAGCTTCATTAGGCCCTCAATCCTGCTGCACGTAAGGTGGCCAGATCCAGGTTGGGAAATTCCAGGGGTGAAGCCTGGAGAGAGCAGGGTTTGGGGAGGGGCAGGACCTCCGCAAGGTATAATGCCACAGAGTCTGTCCTCAAAAGCAGCCATTTTCTCCAGGGGAACTGATTTATGTAGCCTGGAGATCAGTTGTAATTCTGGGAGATCTCCAACCACCACCTGGAGACTGGCAACCCTAGCTGCGCATGACAGGAACCATGGGAAATGTGGTACCCCACAAATCTAGGAGAAATTTACAACCACTTCTAGGGCCAACTCTCTGGGGCTACCAGGTAAGTTTGGGAAAGGAGAAACAAAAGCGGTGCATAATGTTGCCAACTCCAAGTTGGGAGATTCTGGAAATTTGTGGGTGGAGCCTGGGAAGGGTGGAGTTTGAAGGGATGAGGGACCTCGGTGAGATAAAGTGCCATGGTCTACTCTTCAAAACAGCCATTTTCTCTATGGCTGAACCTAACAATATAATACAAGGGCAACCAATATAACAACCAGTAAAACAAAATTTAATGTATCAATAATGAATTAAAGTCCAAGAATTGAACCAGACATGAAAGTAAGCCCCCATATAATGGAGACACAGGCAGCAATAGTCAGTACAACACAGCAGCGTAGTAAGATGCAAAGTAAGTGCACGGAGGATCTTTAAACATCTTGTTTGAAGACAGAGCCTTGAATTCTTAATGTTGGTTGACTTGTGTGTTTTCTCTACAGGTGTCCACGAGGAAATAAGGGCACTGTAGCATTTGTCCTATTGGACAAATGCTACAGTGCCATAGGATGTTCATGCCATACTTGGACTGGATAAGGAAGGCATGTTGGTTTGACTGCCTAAGCGTCAGGCTTGTGCTACTGCACCACGTTTCCGTTCAGTAGGCTAAAGGCAAAACTACAAAGGAGGTTGCAGGAAGGAGGGTTGCATGCATGTATATTACAAGGCAAACTAGAAAGACATTCAGACTTGAATTGTGGCACATTTGTCAAAAAAAAGTTGACCTCTACAGATTCAAGTTACTTTGTACCAAGTGTAAAAGCAAGAGTGAGTGAGTGAGTAGTCGGTCATCGAAAAAAAACTTACCGAAATAAACACAAGAGCAGTAAAAATTTAAAAAGCACACACAAAGCTTGGAAGCTTGCAAATTTGGCAGAAACTATGGGGAATAGTGCAGGTTGGTAGATGCTTATGCTCAGCTTATTTGCCTAAAATCAAATAAATCTTGCCTTCTTCTTGTGGCAGTTTTGGTGATATCAGTTTTGGGAACATGTCAATCTTGGGACCAACTGGAGTAGCCATCTCATGACTGAGACATTGGTGCTTCCCCTAATTCCAGGAAAACTGAGTTATCTTTCATTTGGATGCCTCTACCCTAGCTAGAGCAACATGGTGAATATCTTCACAAATAATTAGTTTTATCTAGATGCCCCATCACAAAATGATGATACTTTTCACTTTCGGCACTTGAAATTGTCCGCGTGCTTTCTTTGAAGTTTTAATGTACAATGGAATGGGGTTCCTCCCCATGTTTCACAAAACAACAATTTTGGGGGAAAGTCCCAACAGTAATACATCTGTCACTCTGTCCAGTGACCTCTATATTGCAAGCAGGCACTCAAAAGGTGACTCAGTGAGTCAAATATTCAAGGACTCTGGTAGAGGAGATGGACCATTTGCGGGAGGTTACAAGTTCCAGCCTGTAAACACACCTCTGTTTAAACTTAGAGGGTTGTAAGCTGGATGTTTGTATAGGTGCTCAGGCTCTGGCACACCGGACAAACTGCCAGACAGTCTCCTCAACTGGAACAGAACTACAGGCACCTAATCACTTGTAGGTTTCTGAACAATCATTGGCTGCCACACTGAAACCCACCTCAGGAAGTCTGCTTCGTTCTTTGTTTGCAGCAAGGCCTCCTGTGATTTCCTACTCCCTCCCTACCACACTTATGTCAAACTCAATGGAGGCAGGAGCGGGTGAATCATCTTCTTGTTGCTCATCAATCAAGCATCGACAGTCAAGAAGACTCAAGGCTGTACCTCCCTCTCTGCCAATACATCCAGGAGAAATGGCTCCCTCTTAGGAGACGTTCCACCAATGCCTTCAGAAAACACACCAGAGGTCTCAAGGGTTCTCATTTATCTAGCATGTTTCAATCACCCAAAGAACTTCTTGATGTGGAATATATGTATCCAAAATCTTGACAGCTATGACCACCAACAGATACAGCATCAGATCTTTTTAAGAAAATAATTGTGCACAAAACTTCGACAGCCTCTACAGTGGATATTTCCTAATCCAAAAGCAAAAACAAATCTCATTATAGGATGACTGCCACCTTAACTCGCTTTGTTCTCGCTTCCCTTCCCAAAAGAAATGAAAGGAAAGAATAGTCCCCGCACCTACCTTGGCTTCATCATTGATGTCCCAAGTGAAGGAGATGGCGTTGTATGCTATCTCCTCAATGTTACTGATGGTGTTGAAGCTTTCCTTGTAATCGGCTGGCCATTGGATGAAGGAGAAGGGGGGAAAAGGCATGATGTTAATCAGCTGATCGCTGCGACAAACCAAGTAAAGAACCTCTTGGTTTCATCCCCAATGAAAGCTGCTAAAACATTCTTGTGGGATCTCTTTAATAAAGCAGTGAAAATAGTGCATTTATTTTTGTTAAATCAAGAAATGAAACAAAAAGCTATACGCAAGAAGGGTAACACAACAACTACCTCTGCCATGCCCTGTGGGGTTTTGTTTGAGAAATGTCACCCAGCATAACAAGGATATATGCTCTCCATAAAACTCCTTCAATAATAAACAAAGATTTGAATGCGTGTCTCCATTTAAGTGCCAAGTGATTAATCCCCACTTTTATTCTCAGGAGGAAAGGACAGGGAGTCCAACCCAACCTTTAAAACCTGGAATCGGGCCAGTCACAGCTTGGCTGTAGGCAAGTGGATATCTGCAAAGCTGTCTTTCACCTCCCTGCCCCAGCCGTGCTTTGAGTATGACTTGCACCAGAGCCTCACCGTGCTCCTAGAACCTGTTTTGCAACACCAAAGCTCATCTTCAAGCATCTGAGCACAAAGCAGGAATAGCTTTGCACATGTGCCAGGGGGCTTGCCTTCAGTACTGGCTAGCCACAACTATAACCCACATATATTTGGGATTAAGTGTTCAGATGATCTCAAGGCAAGCTGGAGGTCCAATACTGACTTGTCATGTCAGGAGTTAAGAACTGAACATGCCTTCTTGGGAGAGTGGTGACCAGAAATGAAGCGGCCGTACACCGATTTCTGAGGGAAATATACCCAAGCTCAACTGTTCAAAAAGTCTGCAGGGCTCCACTAAACTGATCTCAACAGGCCCAAACACAGCTCCAAAGTCAAGACAGGAAGCTCCATCTCTACACATTACCTACTTGGGAAGCATGAGGTCTATAACTGTGTCCTGACCTTCCGATTTTAATTAGTACCTTAATCCAAGAAGCATCCGTTTGATTTGTTTAAATCAAGAGCCCACCCCAACCCAAAGACTCTGAATGGGCCACACTATTTCTTATTCACCCAAAATAATGTCAAATAAGCCACTCCTCTCAGCCCCAGCTCCCCAGCTGTATTGTGGGGATAATAATAACACTAACTTGTTCACTGCTCTGGGTGTGGCACTAATCCATCTAGAAGAGCAGTATATAAGCTCAGTTATTACTATTACTATTACTATTACTATTACTATTACTATTACTATTACTATTACTATTACTATTACTATTACTATTACTATTACTATTACTATTACTATTACTATTACTATTACTATTACGAACCAAAACTACGAGGAGGCACAACCAACGGTGGCCATGGACTCTCCTGGGCCTCAGAAAAACGCAACCTGTCAAGTGGAGTTTTGGCTTCTGCGAGGAGATCACTTCTTACCTATGTCAATGCATCTTTGTTTGGCTGTGTGCTGCCTGGAGTGCCAGTACTTCCAGTGCCTGAGCTGATCCTCTCTTGTTTTGTCTTCAGCAAATACAACCATGATAACGCTCTTCACAAAGGAGGAAGTGGAAGGGCAAGGAAACAAACAGAAAAGCTTAATTGACAAGGCCAGAGGGTCTTTGGCAAAGTCAGCGTGGCAGGAGGAGGAGGGGTGTTTGAGGTGATTATAAAATAGGTTCAATGAGGGCCAAGCTACAAGTGATGAATGACACTTGAACGGCAAGTGTATTCCTCCGTTCACTTGCCCTCCACTTGCTCGCCACTCAGTCCACTTGCCGTTCAAGTGTCATTCATCACTTGTAGCTTGGCCCTCAGCCGTTTTTATCTGAAGTTTTTAGCTGACCACAACGACTGAGGGCCAACAGGCACTTAATCCCTAGTCAATGGCCATTTACCCTGCCAGTTTGCATCCCCAGACAAGAAGAAACGAAATTTGCAAGATCAGAAGGAGAACTTGAATCAGCTGCAGCTCCTTGTCAGCTAATAGGGTAGGTAGCAGAACCAGAAAAGCTCCTCTTTGAATCTGTTAACATTCAAACCGACACCAAAAATCATTTTCAGAGATTGGGGACAGGCTTTGACCCCAACATGAATGCACCAATCATGCTAAACAAAAGCTGCCCTCTTTTCCAGACAGATGATGCAATTCTGCCACTGGAGGCAGAAAATCCAGATTCTCCCTCCTCCTGTCCCATGACAGTAAAACCAGTAAGTAATTATTAACATGCTGCCTTTAATAAAATCTTTACATTTCTACCCCCGAGGTGGGCTGCCTTACCTTGCCCCAGTATATTTATTTATACCCCGCTTATCTCCCAACAGGGAATCAAAAGCAGCTTACAACAGCGTTCTCTTCTGTTTTATCCTCATTTCCATTTTATTCCTCACAACCAGCACCCTGTGAAGTAGGTCACGCTGAGAGGCTGATTGGTCTGAAATCATCATGCAAACTTCCAAAGCAGAACGGGATTTTGAATCAACATCCCTCAGATCCTGATCTGACAATTTAACCACTACCCCATGTTGGCTTTCTTAGCATAGTGAACTGCAGCAGTAGAGAAGTAACAATTCCTTTCTTTCTTTGCAGGTAACTGACAGGGCCATGGATACTACTGGAACAGGAGTCCGTTTTAAGCAAAGACTGTCAGCCAGTTTCTTTCCCCCTTTTTTAAAGGTCTATTACCCTTTAAAAAAAACAAAAACAAAGGAGCCACGCAACTCAATTCTGTTATTGTTTATGATCGCATCTATTAATCTGTCATGGACTATGAAGCTGATTTAGACTGACCGAGTTTATTAGTCTGCCTAATGGAGTATTATCTACTCTGACTAGAAGTCCCTCTCCAAGATCTTAGTCTTCTGCATTAAATTGGAGGTGCTGTGGATTGAACCTGAGATATCCAGCATGTAAGGAGCATGTGCTCTGTCACTGAGCTAACAGCACGCACATGCCAAGCATCTGAGAGGAAGTGGAGCCAGCCAAGTGCCTACTTCTCAGACTAGTCTCCATAACAGGGGCTACCATGAAGGTCACAAGAAGAGAATTGTAAAAGTTCTGTACAGGGTGGGGGGGATCACTATAGAACTGATATACTAATTAATAGGTTTAATATTACATCATTCCAGTTAATAGTTTTTCTCAACTGAAAAATATTCCTAATGGGAGAAATGCCATTTTCTCTCTCTCTCCATCTTTGTCCTGTTTTGAAAATCTGTTTTATTCCTAGCAACATCTGGTCCCCTTTATCCTGCAGCCCACCCAACATGCCATTTTAAGACTATGATTATAGACTTGGGGCTCTGTCACTGTGCCCTGAAAGTACAGTTTCTGTTCTTCTTCTTCTGCTCCCACCCAACTGGACTAAGAGCTCGCATGCTGCTTTCAGATACTTTGGCTGGTCCTCATAGAAGGTATGACAGGACTATTGCTTTTGGGATTTGTCTGCGGACCAACACAGCTTCTTGCAATTTGAAAACTTTAAAAACTTTTACAAATCCATGTCTTCAAACAGCATTGCAGAATAATAATTGAGAACAACAACTGAGCCATGCTTTAAAAAAAACATCATTGGGCTGGGCTGACTGGCTGTCAGCCCAGCACTGTCTCTTTTTTTAAAACCCACATATTTATAAAGCAAACACACACACACACAGGGTACCTTAACTCAGGATCAGTGAACAAATGCTAATTATGCCTTAAATATTAACACTTGCTTAAGAACACAGGACGTGCACTGCTGGAGCCAACCAAAGTTCATCTGCTCCAGTTTTGGTTTTTTCAGTAAGAACCCCAGAAATTGACAGACACTAGGCAGGCCACCAGAAATTAGCTAGTGGTCCAACAGCTGACTCTCTTCTGATCACCTAAGGAACACCCCCACATCCACCTTTCCTCCAACAAACTTCCTTGAATTACAACTCACTCGAACTTTACTGATGGGTTGATGGATTCCTTCACCACCACTAATTTCCTTCAGTGTGATTGGATAAAATTGGCCCTTGTTTAGGTAAGTCATCGTATTATCCCCTGGCTTCTGCCGAAGCGATTTGGAAGCTTCCAGAGTGTATTCAAAGTTGTTCCTGAAAATCAAAAGGGGGAGATTCATAATTAAATTATTTCTGGATTTATCCTAAAATCAAAATGCCAAATAAGGAATGGGCCTGTGTACCCCTACCTCCTCTTTCTCTTCTGGCAGTCTTTTTCATGTCATTTTTTAACACTAGTAATCCTCTTATTTAGGACAAGGAAATCCAACCAACTTGATGCATGTTTCTCTTGCAGTGACCATTTCATGTCACGTTTTTCCTGCTTGGAACACACTAAGTTTTTCCAAGCTAGAAAGGCATAACTTACAAAATGAACATTAGAAAGAGAGCCTTCTCTTTCTTACTGATCCAGAATGCCATACCATAGCTTGCAATTTACTCTTTACACATGATGAGGAGTTAGTTGTCAATTACACTTGATTATTCCCTTTCAACACAGGGCTCCTGATGGTTCACAAGGGGACATCCCTTCCTCTCTCCATATGGAGTCTGTGAATACCAAGACGTGACTTGCCCAAAATCCCAGGCCCCGTAGGGATCTGAATCTAGGACTTCGTGGTCCAAGGCCAGTACTGTGCCCATGAAACCATGCACATATCCAGAGTTGCCCAGAACATAAATATGCTTTCCATGATGGAAAACAATTTTAGAACACTTTGCCAATAATCACATCTATGCAGAGATTTAGAAAGGGACTCCGAAACCTTATATGTACAAGCAGAGGACACATCATTGTGCTACCCTTTGTGTTTTCTGAGTAGTCCAGCAGGCATCCACACCTGCTACATGTTCTGCACAACTAGGGCCATTTTTACACTGCTTACTTGATTGCACAAAACTCCCGGAACGACACGTCTTCCTGACGCGATTTCCCGCGATAACTCCGATTATCGCAGGAAATTGCGCCAGGAAGGCACATCGTTCCGGGAGTTTTTCGTGATTGGTAAACAGTGTGAAAATGGCCCATATATCCAATTTCAAAGAAGAGGGGCAAGTATGTTATTTTATTAGATTCTCCAGAGTGCATGCTATGAAAGCTCAGAAAGTCACCATATTTACACGCTCCAAATTCCAGTTGGCTCGTTAACAAGGACCACATTTTGAACCGAGCTTCCTTCGTCCATGGACTTGCTCCCATCTGTGTTGATGGGCAAAAGGCTTTTTAACCCATTCCGTACTAGTTAAATGAGAGAACTTTTAGCAGAGCTATCTTCTTATTATGTAATTCAGCTCACTCCTGTTTACCCTGTATTGGCTTACAATGGGAGCAAGGTATACAAAGACTCTGCTGGCATCCATACAGGGGAGGAGGAAGTTAAAGAGCCCTTTTTCTCTCTTTCTACTCTGGAAGCAGGAGGCTGAAGAGCTTAATAAGAAGGAAAGTCTTTGGGATCAACAGCTGTGTGGGGTCCAGATGGAAAATTCTAGAGGATGGCTTGACTCACAAATTGCCAGTTGTCTACCCTTAGTAGGGTTTCCAACCTCCAAGTGGAGGATGGTATTCTCCTGAAACTGCAAGTGATCTCCAGACTAGAGAGACAAGTTCCCCTGGGGAAAATGGCAGCTTTGGAGGTAGGACTCTGTGGCATCAGATCTCACCTGAGCTCCTTCTCCTCCACAAACTCTGCCCTCCCTAGGATCTGCCCCTAAATCTCCAGGAGTGTGCAACTCTAATCCTCACCCTGAAAAGCAGAACAGAGCAATTATAACTTAATATCTATCTCAATTAAGTGCACCTCTGTAACCACTAATAGGTTGGCCTGGGATGCTGAACTGACAAGAAGAAGCCTGAAGACGAAGTCACATTTGATGCAATTCAACCAGTTCAGCTAAACCTTTTGCCAAACCCAACCGATAAACAGTGTTCCAAAAACAAACAGAACACAGATGATCATGTCTCATCATCCACAGCACACACATTTTGCTCTGAAAATCTTAGTCCTTTGAAAGAGGGGGGGGTCTACATTCAAGTGAGCTTGACTTGCACATAAGAATGTCTCTAAATAGTTGGATTGGTAAGATAGGGTTTGTTAAAAGATTACCCAGCAATGCTTTCAAACACATAGTCTTCAGAATTTATGCTGGCCATCCGGAGATTCAGCTCGGCAGGAAAGAAAACCTGGGAAGCATCAATAATTATTTCAGCCATAGAAAAACAAATATCCAAAAGAGAGTCAAAACAATGCTTTAATCCTGAATTTATCATGACTAAACTATTTGCAATCCCCACACACCACGACTAGCATTAAAATGAGCCTATATAAACAGGGGTTTTTTTGGAGGGGGGGAATTAGGTAGCCCAAGTATGGCATTCTTTTCACACAAGTGTCACCAATATCTGTTAACAGACAACCTAATGCCTGCTGCTAATATCAGAGAAGCGGGTTCTTAGCTGGGGCTTTCACTCTCAATGCCAGTCCATTTGTTTTAAAAAAAAATGAAACCGCACATTCTGCCAAGACTCAAATATCAGGTCCAAAATGTAGTAAACAACCTTAAGCAAAAGAACTCCTGTTTCAGTTCTGAATGGGGATAATTAGTGATAATTGTATATTATTTTAATTTTTTCAGGGAAAGTTTATAAAAAGCTGGGGGGGCATTCAATTTTGATATCTAAATAAAATACCCAGAAATCTACGTTTTGTTTTGTGTTTAATCTCTGCTATTTTATTCTCTATAGTAAAAACAAAGAATTAACATGAGCAAAAGCAAAACAAGATACACTCAAGATCTTTTATAAGCACACACTGAAGCTGAAAGAACTGTCTCTTGAAAAATGAGACCTGTGCCTTTCGTAGCGATTTTGTATTGTCCGGGAGCAGCTATTGTTTTAAATTTAGTATATTACACCCTTAGGCCTTTCTGAGAAAATCTTCTATTTCTAATCCACTGGATTGGGATTTCACGTTTATATAAGAATTAAATAGGAACTTGATATCCATGAGCAGACTATGGAAAATCAGTGTGTGTGTGGGGGGTGTGTGTGCTGTGGGTGCTTTGCATTAAAAAAAAAAGAGTCAAAGTAGCGGTAACTCCAGTTCTGTACCACCCAATGAAATTAACCAAATTTGCCCAAACTTTTATTTTGCAGATTTTACTATCTTACATAAAATCTGCTCATCATGGCAAAACCTTATCCAGCAAATCCATTGACTTCTGAAATTCCCAGAAGTCTACACAGTTTGAACCATCTGTGAAGGTTGCTTTCAAAAGAGAAAAAAGCACATGAAAAGATTTTCAAGCTTCTTTGGGAGGCTGATTCTGTGCCTGATACCATGTCCCATGGCTTTTCTCTGGTCCCACTGGATTATGGAAAACACACCATGCCATCAATCTACCCTGAGAAGATAAGCAAACGATTCTGGCTGTTGCCGTACCTCTTGCACTCCTTCTTTAAAAGGCTCTGGGAAAGTGGAATCTGGAGTACGCCGCTGGGAATTCTGAGGCTGGGAGCTAGAACTGAACTGGTCAGTGTTGAGACTCCTATCTAACACCACCACTCGCTCAGGTGCCTCAGAGTGATAAACGGTCGGAGGAATGCCGACAGTGAAGCTGTGCGACTGCGTTTCTGTCTTGATCGAATGGGTCGGCATGGATGCGATGGATACTGTGACAGTTGTGTCTGGAGTCGTTAGGTGACCCCTCTTGTCAACACCCATTTGGGAAGTGTGCGGAAGAACAATATTCAAAGGCATGTTTTTCAAGACTTGCACTCTGTTTTCGCCAGTAGAAATGAGCGGCTGTTCTGTCATACTTGGCATGCTGTTCCTTGGGGAAACATAGAAACAAGTTTGGTTTGATCAGACTGTGCACATCGAGCACTGGAAGGGGGCAAGGGGAGGTATCAATTTCTAAACAAAACTACCCCATGCTTGAACTAACACTTAGGATTTCTCTGTAATTTTCTGTGTGCAAGAGGCTTGTTCTGGTTACTCAAAAGAGTTACCCTGAATCAGAAGAGACTGTCAATACTATGCATATAACTAATCTGAAACAGTAACAAAACCATCTTTTTAAATGTAGCATCTGAACCGGATTATTAAAAAACTAATGAATCTGACCAAGAAATGAATCCAAATTTGTAATGGTTTGCCTCCCTGGCTAAAAGCCTAAAGTATCAGAAGTGCACAGAAGGCATGTATATATATATATTCTCATCATATTTTGACAATGAACACACTGCAAGAATTGGGAGCAGGCATAAATACAGTGACCAAGAGCTTCAACTATAGGCCAGAAGTCCCCTCAAATCTCAGCTCAGTCATGAGCTGACGGGGTGGCTTTAAGCAAATCACTATCTCTCAGATACTTCGCCTGTAGCAATTCTCAGAGGTTAGTTGATCTTACAAGATTGCTGTAAAGCTTACTGTATGCACAACTCTTTCTGTTTAGAGCTGAAAGGATTTTACATCCAGCCTCACAGTGAGCCTTATACAAACAATGAACTTATCTAACAACCATGGGTGACCCCCACTATGAGGATAAAAAAAACCCCACAAAATGGGCCATCCATGATTAGAGGAGCTGTTTCTGCATACTTAGAGAAACCCCCAGATGGCAGAAAAACCTGACATGTAAAAAAAAAAAAAAGGAAAAAAGGAGAGGGGGAATTAGATTAAAAGTATTAAAGTGCTAAGATCTCACAAGACCACAATGGGTACCATATCTTGCATATCATTTTGTGTTGCCTAGACAACAAGAGCCAATGGAGATCTGAGATCTTAGGCAACCTAAATCATGTCACTGAACCCATCCATCCCCTGCCAGAAGAGGAAAAGCAGAAGAGGTGGCAGCAAAGGGGGGGGCAATCAGTGGACAAGTAGGAGGCAACACAGGAACCAGAAAGGGAGGTCTATAAAAACAGAGGGGAGCAAGCTGGGAGTGGCCTCTCTCCGAAATCTAGTACTAGAACAGAGCCTGACCTGAAGAAATGCCCTCTGCCTATTCACCCCTCCACATGTTTTACTACTTGTGCTGCCACTGCCTGGAGTTCCTCTTCCTGAAGTCACCAAGAGCCAAGCTACAAGTGACGCCTGACACAGGTTGGACACTTGTCAGCTTCCCTCAAGTTTTGATGGGAAATGTAGGCATCCTGGTCTTGCAGCTGTAATGGAGAGCCAAGCTGTAAAACCAGGATGCCTACATTTCCCATCAAAACTTGAGGGAAGCTGACAAGTGTCCAACCTGTATAAGGCATCACTTGTATCTTGGCTCCAAAGCTTGCCTTCATGGGTCAACCCCCTCCCATTTACTTCGTTCTGCCTGCCATGAGCACAAGGAGAAAAGTAAGTAACACTAGCCAAAATGTATTCATCTGGGGGCTTGGATCCTAACCCCACCCCCTTCATGCATGAGCTAAGTACTTCCACTTGCAAAAGACAGGGAGGGGGGATCTTTTGCTGCTTCTCCCTCTCTCACTGCTGCCTCCCACTTTGACCCCCGTGGTGTTCCTTGGGGCCACTGATTCGCAGGAGCATAAATTCGGGGGTCACAGAGGATGAAACACAGTTCTGCTCATGCTACCAAGGAGGCAAACTATAGAGGCTCCGTGACTATGGGGGGGAAATCATGATTTAATTATACTCAGTCTCCTTGTATAGGAAAATTCAAGGCAGAGTAGAGGGTTTTTTAAAGTGCTGCAATTGTGAATATTGAACCTTTTGCTATGATCTTGCTCCGAGTGATCCACATCTGGTTTCACCGCTGGTGTTCTCCTTTCTCGGGGAACCTTAAAGTACGAAATATAAGAACAATAAATTGAATCCTATCTAGAAGAAATTATACTGGAAGAAAAATTATTTTTCTATACATTTCTCCAATGTAGTAGCAAAGAAGACAGAAACAATTTAGGCAATACTGAAAAAAATATGCTACAGAATTTGATTTTGGGGAAGGTAAAAGGACTCTTTAACCCCCTCCAGGCTAAACTGAGTAAGAGAAGTTTAAATAGAGCTCCATCTCACTACCTAGCTGTGGCTACCATATGTGGATAAGCCTCCAAGGTGCCAAACCCTATAGCTACAACTTGCTAAATGCTACGTAAAGCAGCAAATAGACTTATTTAAAGTGGTTTTTAAAAAGTACAGCAAAGATCTTAACATCAATAGATTAGAACAATTGTACTGTAAATACCAAGAATTTTTTGCAAACTGGTTTCCACATTTGGAGACATTCACCTAATGCCTTAAAAGCACTCAAATCAGCTGTTTTAGCAACAACATCCTTTTAAGTAACAAATACAAGCCATTTAAATAACGGCATATGCACCCACTTTAAATTACAGCAGTTACAGGTTGACACAACTTCTTAAAGGAGAAATGATTTGCTAAACGGCTTCCAGCATGAACTTAGCAAGCCAGACTGAAGCTGTGCTTTGATCATTTGTAAGTCAGTCAAGGGACACTCTGACCTCTTCAGTTCTCAGGACATAGATTTTCAATTGCTGGTGGTCTATATATTTCAGGAATTCTCATATTTCATAACCCTGAAACTAAGCTAAACATGATTTAGGAATTACCTTTTAATGGGCTACCAGGGGGTTCCCAAGCATATATTTGGCTTTCAGTGCTAATATGGAGGTGAGAAACATTTGCAAGGAAAAGCTGGCAGATGGAGGAGGGTTTACACTCTACCATCTATGGATTCTCCACCACAAATTGTTCCCGTGTTCAGGGGGGCACAGACAGGAGAAAACCTGTTCTTGGACCCATGCTGCCAAGTTAACATGCAGATTCAGTCTTATAGCCCAAACAGCCTCTCTCTTAAAACAGACACACACAGTACGCCTTTACCACATACCCCAGGTCAGCAGCAGGTAAGTTTTGAATGGCCTATAAAAACGATGAGATCCTTAACATACTTTAAGATGATATCTCTACTCATTTCTTGTCCAAGAGCTTTCCAACCCATTCCTCAGAAAACAGTTCCAGGACAAACACATACTTTCACATATCATAACTCTACATATCTGATGGAAATGTCAGTTTTAATCTTTAATAAGCTAGTTTCTAGTATTCATGAATAGCAAGAAATAGTTGAAGATGGTCTACAGTTGCTTTCAGTCTTCTATTGCCTGCATACTTCAGAGACTTTCCCACATGGCACAGGTCACTAATACTATTGTTTTCCTTTCTACATACTCCATTACTTTGCAACACACACATAATTTTCTCAGTGTAACACATTAAAAAGCAATTTCTAGACGTATGGAACTCCTTAGGAATTGTTATATTTTGGGGTTTGTATGATTATGTTTATGTGGAATGGGTTTTGTATGGTTATGTTTTAAGTTAATGTGGAATAAATTTATTATTAAAAAAAACAACAACAACACCGTGACCTGTTCCATGTTATTCCAGAGCAGGTTGCTTAATCGTAACCTGAAAAATAATGATCTGATACAATCTTGTTTTTACTTTGTGCTGTATCACCAGAAGTTCTCACCACGTTATTTAGAACCACGATGACATGCAGCTGTATCACATTCTCCAACAAAGCAAAAAAAGCCTGGTCTTTCCCTTTCTTAATGAAAGCAGGCAAACCAAAGGATGCTCAAGCCTCTTCAGAAATGACAAGAAGCTACCTTATAGTAGTCATACAGCAGTCCCAGGGCAGCAGCGCTGTCTTCATCCCCGTTGATGCTCATCATGGCTTTTGTGGCTGCCGTAAGAGGGTTTTCAAGGAAGGATTTCCAAGCTTCATCCTCACTGGTATAAGCTCGCCTCTGGGAGTAGAGGGCATCATTCTGAAGAACCAAGACTGGCCTTTTGCTTGAGAGAGAGAATAGAGGACACGCACAATAAGGTTCAAAGCACATAATGAGTGAGATCCTAAAAGGTCCATGTGGATGCCTAAGAAACACATTAGACCGTGCTGGTTTCCCCTTCCGGCTACAGCTTTATGCAGTTTGGTGTAATGGTTAAGAGTGCGGGACTCTAATCTGGAAAAACAGGTTTGATTCCTCACTCCTCTGCTTGAAGCCAGCTGGGTGACCTTGGGTCAGTCACAGCTCTCTCAGAGCTCTCTCAGCCCCTCCTACCTCACAGGGATAATAATAATATACTTTCTCAACAGCTCTGAGTGGGCATTAAGTTGTCCAGAAGGATGGTATATAAATCAAATATTATTATATTATGATTATTATAGTAGGTTAGATATCATTCAGGCAGATCCCCCTGGTTTCAATGGCAATTTTCCAGAGCACACTGCAATAAGGATGGGGGGCAGGGATCACTCTTTAGATACCAGTCACAGTATTCAGAACTTTTTTTTTAAATAAAAAGTTATGCTAACAATATAGTTTGTTCTTTTGAACCGGCTGGTTGGCTGGAACTCTTTTGAACCGGTTGAACGACTAGAACTCACATTCTGGTCTCATTCAGTTTAGAAAAGAAGCAACAAGTTTCAGTTTAATTGAAAGTTTCAGTTTAGTGGAAGTAACTAACCAATCCAAGAGATCGGATCAGATATGTGGGCCGTCACATTAGGTAGCCTGCACAGTACCTCGGGGGAGAGGTTTGCAAAAATTTTGACCATTTCAGTTCAACACCTCAACTCAAGGGGCTACTTTTGACCTGTGAAACTTTAAACAGCATAAACTCCTCATAACAATGACCTATTGTCATACCCAGACCCAGCACGCATAATGCCCAAATGGCATCTCGATCATATAATCTATGCAATAAGGAGGGCCTTGAGAGACATTCATTTCGGCTGTTTCTCCAGCTACAGAACTTGGAAGCTCAACTAAGTCCAAGCTTCCAGGATCTAATTTTTAATATTTACTTCATATTTACTCTTTTAAAAAAGAAAATCCCAAACAGTAAACCTCACAATTTTGACTTGCTGGTCAGTGTGGTATTATGGGTAGAGTGTCAGACTAGGATCTGGGAGACCCAGGTTCAAATCGCCACTCGGCCACAGAATCTTGCTAGGTGATCTTGGGCCGATCACACTGTCTCAGGGCCAAGCTACAAGTGACGAATGACACTTGAACAGCAAGTGGATTGAGTGGAGCGCAAGTGAACAGGGAGAAATACTCTTGCCGTTCAAGTGTCATTCGTCACCCTCAGCCTAATCTACTTCACAAGGTTGTTGTGAGAAAAAAAATGGAGGAAAGGAGAATAGTGTACACTGTTTTAGGTCCCCATTGAGGAGAAAAGGCAAGGTGTAAATAAAGTAAATGAATCAATATAAAATAACTCAGATACTAAAGGGAACTTGAAATTAAATTTTCTACCATATTGTTGATGTTATACTTTGAGGGTACAAGTACATGAAGCAAGTGAAGCCCTGGCAAGATATATAAAGAAAGGGGACTGGCTTCATGTCAGACTACTGATCTACTCAGCTCTGAACAGATCCCAAGACATTTAGCAGATGAAGGATCTAATCTCATACCTACACGGGACAAGCTTTACCCATGAGACCTCTGAAGTTATGTTGACTAAGGCTTCAAACACAGTATAATAAATCATCTGAACTTTACATAAGAGAGAAACTTGGAGTCATAATTATAGAGCAAAACATATATTCGAAAAGTAGAAGACTCCCTCCCATTTTTTTAAGTTAGAACATTAGTTTCTGAATGCCATGAGAGTACTTAAGTTTTGTGTCATCCTTTGGGGCCAGAAAGCAAGCCAAAACTTCCCTGATAGAAGAAGATCTTCAGTATTGTATACATTCCAGTGATCTTTCAGCCAACAAGTTCACCTAGGATTGCCATACTCCTTTACCCTCCTGGCAAGAGAAAAGGAGATCCAGTACTAACTTTTTTTCCACGCATGTGCACTCCTGGGCCACTTTCAGGAAGTGATGTCATTGCAGCAGGCCCTTTGCAGCAGGCTAATTTGGGGCCCTAACGGGCCTGATTCGGCCCATTCAGGGCCCAAATTGGCCTATTGCAAAGTGCAGGAGCACTCTCAGGGCAGTGTGATGACATCACTCCTGGGAGTGATGTTGTTGCGCCATGCTGGGAGCATGCCCAGGAAGCCTGTTCCCTCACCTTTCCCCCTTGCCAGCCAAGTGAGTGGTGACAGGGGATGGAGGTTGGCAGTGGGGGATCCCCTGCCCCACCGGGGGACCTGGAATCCCTAAGTTCACTCCTTGCCAATTTATGCTAAAAGGAAAAACTGTACAAAAAGGAGCATTTTAATCAGCTTACTTTGGTCTAGAATTGTTTGGAGACAAACCCCAGTTGAACAAGAGGGCCGTCTCTGAGTATTTGGAAAGGCAGAATGTTTTAAGGGTAATGCTAATTTTTATAAACTTGGTTCACAAAAAGTTGCAAAGCATCCACTTTGTCCAAGCAAACCCCACCATGTCAATCAATGCTGTCAGAGCTGGCTTTAGACCAGTTTTCTTCCAGTGTACACAAAAGTTAGCTGGTATTTCAGACGGAATTTCAGATGTACTTAAAATAGTGGTGTGAGGGACTTGCAAACACAAGATACCATCAAGTCATGGAAGCAAATACATGCAAACACATCTTACAGAGAAAAAAAACCTGTCAGTACTATTGTCACACTGTAGCCAGATACACTCAACACCTCTTTTCCAATGGGATAACGGTAGAGAATGAATACATTAAAAGGAGAAACAGGACTGGAGACAGCAAACGGAACTCTCAACCATCCATTGGAATTCATGAATGAGCATAAGTCTTTCCACAAAACTGGGAGCCTGACCATTTTAGAATTTCTAATTGTCACCAAGAACCATTATATGAGAGAGCAAGTTTTGGGTCCAATAGCACCTTAGAGACTGTTAAGTAGTGGGTTCAGACTCTAAAGTGATTTCAACAAGCTCTTTATTCAGCAGGAACATCTCTGAAACACAGGCAGCAAGCTGCAAATATTTATACACAACTTCAGCCCCCAAACCACGCCCCAGCTTTGTTAACACCCAGTAAGAATCACCTAACTAGAAGCCCTTGTTTGCATCAACTATATACATTGTAACTTATTTACAGCATAGCAATTGGTCTTCATTGTGCTGTTATGATTGGCTGCTGCCGGCACTAAAAAACCAATGACAATGCCGACTTCAGGAGCCTTGTTTGTGATAGAAGCTCGACCAATACATAACAGAGATCAACTAGGTTTTCAGAGTGTGAGCTCACACCCTGAACTTTGACTGTTGAAAGTTCAAACCTTGAAAATCTTGCTGGTCTTTTAAGGTGCCACTAGACCCAAATGTTGCTCTTCCAACATGGCTACCCATCTGGAACCATACTGTGTGTTCATCATGTACACAAGTAGGCTGGCTCTCTCAGTTCACACACCATACATTTGAGTAAGATTGTGGTTGCCTAAGAAAGCTCACATGACAGCATTTTGTATTTTACTGATCATTAGAAAAAACCATCTAAGGACCACAAGGAGGAATCACAAACAAGCCGATTCTATTCCAAGTCACATAAAAACTGGACAAAAGCAACAAGAAATTTCAACTAACAAATAGGTCCTATACAAAACAAACATCCTGTTGTTGAGGCCCTCTAATAATACACTTCAAAAGCATCAAGAACTATTCTAAGACTGAATAAAATCACATGTATTAATTCCACAGTAAATTGATGCCACAGTACTATATTAGAGACCTGTTTGGCCTCCTCTGGCCAACATTTTATCTCCTATGCTGTTAAATGCCTATGTAAACCTATGGCCACAGTCATTCGGGGATCTGGAGTAAAGTGTCATCAAATGCTGGCTATGCCCAACTCTAGTTCTCATTTTCAACAGATTCATTGGACTGTGTACTGCAAGTCAATGGAAACGCAATGCCGGTTTAGATCAAACAAGGGCATTGATGCAGAATACCAGCAGATTATAAACCAAAAAGTGCAGCATTGGAGAGGTGTGCTTGAATGCTTAATGGTTATTACAGTATTCCTGGCATCGGATGTAAAATTTCCAGAAATTTTGAAACCATTGGAAAACACACACAAACATATCTTTTTTTGAAAGAAAAAAAAAGGAAATGTAGAGGAAAATTGAAATATATGTAAATTCATTGCTTACTGTCTGATAGAACTAATTTTACTACTTGAAGAACATAAAATGCATTCTTTATAACTTATTTAGCATATAAAATAGCAATATTTGACATATTTATGGAATTTAAAAGTGACAGCAGAGAACTGCTGTAGCACAGTGGTTAAGTGGTTGAGCCGTGAATCAGCACTCTACTGGTTTGAATCCTACTACTGCCATGAGCTCAGTAGGTGGCCTTGGGTAAGCCACTCCTCTCAGCCCCAGCTCCCCAGCTGTATAGTCGGGATAATTATGACACTAACTTGTTCACTGCTCTCGGTGGGGCACTAATCCATCTAGAAGAGCGGTATATAAATGCAGTTATTATTATTATAAATGTCCTAGTTTTTTAGAAGTAAAATTGCAAATATACCCAATAATTGAGAGAGAACTACAAGCTGATGCACCATATGCTACCTTTGCACATGTATCTTACATTTTGCTATCTTAAAAGTAGAAAAGATATGAGTTAAACAGACAACCCAAGCTTTGTGGTAAATAACATAAATTACATTACTTAGTCAGAAAAAGGGCCACCCACTCACAATAAAACTAATAGCATATTTTGATACGTAGTAAAACTTATCATAATATTAAAGCATTGAGCTATCCAGTAGTGTATTATCAGCATACACATTATAGCATTTAATTACATTCAGAATTAACCACATTTAAAAACAGAAGTATCAGCATCTCACATCTCTAATCAGAATCAGTTTCTGAAACTTCTAATTCTGAGCCTTCATTTTTATTCTTGCACAACTCTTTGGAAAACTCAAGGTTTGTACAACTTGAAACAAGCTTCTCTACTCTTTCACGCCTTCTTAGTGCAGAAATGCATCTTTGATTTAAGAGCGGTATATGTCTACAGCATGCTCACATTGTCTTTAAGAGCATTTCATTCACGTAAAAAAAATATTTTACGGAAGGTGTTTTTTTTTGCAGTACTCCCTAAAATTTCCAATTTTTACACTTGAATTTTTTTAAAGGCCTCAGAAAAAATTGGGGGAAAACATTTCCTTTCTTTCTGAGTCCCCCCCCCCCCACACACACCAGACCTTCACATCTCTAGGCATCACACAACTTGGCATTCTGGGAATCTTCAGACAAGTTCTTCACACATAATGATGGAAATTTTCTGGGTCTCATACAGCTGTTTGGCAAGTATGATGAGATAGTGAGCGAGCATTTGCAGCATCTATCTTCTGGGTAGCATTATGAATTCTCGTGACACTTCCAGTGACAGTTGCCAGTGGTAGGTGTAGCTTCTCAAAGATGGAGCTCATCAGACGGTACTTATGATCTACTATAGGAGATGAGAGACTTGTATCACTTGCTGTCCTATCCATCAAGAAGGACATTGTTCAAACCCTTGATCTCTCAACCACTGTACTAGAGTTTGCACAAGCGAAATCTCAAAAAGCCCCATTCTGAGCAGTGGCAGTAGACTAGACACCTGCTTGTGGGGAGAGTGGGATATAAATATTATTATTATTATTAATAATAATATTAATAATAATGATGATGATGATAAAAAAGGAACTATCATCGTTTATTATATTGACATACTCCCTTTAAATAGAAAGTTTCAAAAGTAGTTCACAACACAGGAACAGATGGTTTTACTTTCAACTTTTTTGTTTCCTTTCTTTTGGCATATATTCTTTATTTTAGATAGATTATCTACTGTCTAAATAAAGAGGTAGATGAAAGTGTTTAAAGTTATCAGATTTCCCAACCATTCGGTCAGGTTATGAAGATGTGTACGTTAATTGCTACTTGTCATTTAGACACGGTAAATTAAAAGTCAACCTCTGAGCTGACCCCCTACAGCTCAGCCTGATGCTTGGGCTGCTGCCCAGCTCAGCCACCCTGAAGGCCAGCCCTACATCACTACATACAGGGCACAAGCCGTAACTCTACCGTCACCTGCAGCCTCAGAACTTTTAAAAGTATTGGCAAGATTCGTCAAGTGCAATCTGATAGTTTTATTCTGAAAGCTGACAACCACAGATTCCTTCAGTCTGTGCAATACTATAACTCAGTTCCCAGGAAACCCTTATTTAATAAACAGAAGAAAAGCCGCTATCCATGTTGGTCTTTGTGAATGCAATTAAGCCAATTTTGCTTATATTTTGTAGGGCATTTGCAAAAAATATTCCCCTTTAGCTAACTAGAACTCGAAACAAAAATTATCTTAAAATATCTGCTTACTGACAATATCGTCATCATTTCTCCAGCACATTTCATTAACATTAGAACTGCCACCCAGTTAGTAGATTAGGCTGAGTGATTTCTGTTGCACAAGGCCAGGAATTTGAATCCAAACCCCCATATGAGTCAATCTGCATTTAAGTGCAATTCGGAACATTTCAACCAAAACAATTAAAACAGCGTTACTGATCTAGTCATTACAATAAATTCATCCAACAAAAGCTATGTAAATGTCAACAACAGATGTAAATATTTAATTTATATCACTACATTTACATCTAGACTTTCTTCCATAATGGAATTTGGGGTGGATTCCCACCAAGATGCAGAGTTCCTTAGTGTAAGCAATGTTACACTATTACATGCCCAGGACTGTATTAACCCATGGTTGCGCCCCTAGTCTTTCAGGTATTTCGGACCCCCTCCAGCACTTCAATCTTTCATCCCACTACAGCTGACAGCTTGACCCTGGTATGGTAGGTACTAGACTGCAGTACACAGCCCTATATCCATTTTGAGGGTCTCCAGAAGAATTTTATTCACAAGAGTTCTATTCATACTTATGAGAGTATATATATGGATAAATATTTATGTACACATATTGCTATGGCACAGAGTGTAAAACATCTTTTACCATTGGAGCCCTAGGGCGCAGGTAACAGTGCCTCAGCAAAAAAATGACAGGCCCCAAGTCCCTGTGGAGCCCCTAGGCTTCAGCCTAGGCAGCCTTATGAATAATATGGCCCTCTATGCCCTCAGGCACCACCTCCATATATATATCCATTCCACACACATACACACATATATAGCACAGAACATATGCTCAGGTATGTCCAGAACAGACTGCATTTTAGAAAAAGCTTCACAATTTTGTACGGTCAAACCATACACAATTAATAAACAGCTGCTTAACTGACATGGTGCCATTTCATACGTTAGAAAGCAGCAAGCTCAGGTTTGGCCACACGTATACATGCAAACAACTACAACTACAACTATGGACCCACAAGCTGCTCAACATCGAGGAAGGCTTACCAAAGCTCATATTCAAAGTTCAAACAAAAAAGAGCTTTCCCTACATGGATTTCACTTTGCTCAAGAAACTGTTTGTAGTCCTATTACAAACCATCACATAGCAGAAAATCAGGGATAGCCTCTACTAAAGTGTACACACGGTGAAACAGATAGACACAGGGCTTTTTTTCAGCTGGAACACGGTGGAACGGAGTTCCGGCAGGCACCTCTTGAAAATGGTCACAGGGCTGGTGGCCCCGCCCCCTGATCTCCAGACAGAGGGGAATTTAGATTGCCCTCCGCGCCACTGCGCAGAGGGCAATCTAAACTCCCCCGTCTGGAGATCAGGGGGCGGGGCCACCAGCCCTGTGACCATTTTCACCAAGGGCGATTTAAACTTTAAAAAACTCCCCCCTTGTTCCAGCTGACCCAAAGTGATGTCATTGTGCAGTCCTGAGTTCCACCACCCCTTTTCCCAGAAAAAAAGCCTGGATACACATGGCCATTACCTGACACTAGGAACATGCCTTTTTGCACACGGAAGCGATACCTGGGTCTGTGTGAACACATATGAAGCCTTATACTGAATTAGATCATTGGCCTATCCAAGTCAGTATTGTAGTTGGTACTCAGACTGGCAGTGGCTCTCAAGGTGAGATCATTCACATCACCTACCATTTGATTCTTTTAACTGGAGCTGCTGGGGATTGAACTTGGTACCTTCTGCATGCCAAGCAGATGCTTTCCCACTGAGCCACAAACCCTTCAGAAATGGGTCTTCTGTAAAGAGATCCTAAATAGCTCCCAGCAACAAGTGACCAAAAGGGGAAAGATGGAGGCTAGAGAGAATTGATCAATTGGAAAGCACAAAAGAAAAAGTCACAGCCATTCAGCTGTTCAGATGAGAAGCCAATAATAAGAAAACCTGGCAAATTCCAAACGCAAGTTCTTGTCCTTTCTCAGGGCAACACCCAAGTAAAATGCACAAATGCCTTAAAGGTAACCTATCTTAGTTTAAAGAGTGTAGAAAGAATTATCTTTCAAGCTATCAAAGCATGAGGTTTGGCAGTAACTCAATCCCTCAACAGAACTGCAGGTTCTGTTAAGCAAACGAGACCATATTTTCTAAAAAGTCTGCAAAATGTGTATATTTCTGACAGCCGCCTTAAGTCAAGATTGGGCTTCTGAAGGGTCTATTGGCACAGTGAACTGTGCATACAATACTAAATGGTATTTAGCAAGATCTGGAAATAAGTCTTCTATTGTGTGCTTAATTACTTCATAACTACTGGTTTGTTTTTCTGCTTGAATAATTTGCACCAAAAAAAAGATTAAGAAAACATTACAGAAGTAAGCCTTCTGTGCTCTGCAGGGATACTTTGGTCATAATGCCAAGGTAGTGTCATGTGGCAAGAGTGTTAGTCTTTTGCTTTTAATTTTGTTCACACAGAAGACTTAGTCAGGGCTCACCTTGATAACAAGTATTAGTTTTAGAGCTGTCAGCCACTTAATAAGCTGATCCATCTTCACCTTCAAGAAACCTATGGCTGCAATCCTAAGAACAGATGATTGGGAGTCAGGGCTTTTTTTCAGCAGGAATGCAGGGGAATGGAGTTCCAGAACCTCTTGAAAATGGTCACATGGCTGGTGGCCCCGCCCCCTGATCTCTGTGGGAGGGCAATCTAAACTCCCCTCTGTCTGGAGATCAGGGGGCGGGGCCACCAGCCATGTGACCATTTTCTCCGAGGGCAACCCACTGAGTTCCACCACCTCTTTCCCCAGAAAAAAAGCCCTGCTGGGAGTAAGCAGCAGCGAATAAACTGGAACATACTTTTGAACAGATCTGCTTAGGACCTTCTCCCTGCTTTACGCCTTTAGAGATAAATAGGGTTGGATCCAACAAACTTTCCTGCTGGTGAAAAGGGAAGGAGGGTTCCCTCAAAGGCCCATTGCTAAAAAACTGGTATCAGAAAATCTGGCAGAAATATTTGATGGGTAGGATTATGCACAATCCGTTTTTTTGGGAACTTGCATATGGCAGTCCCTTTATTTAAATACGATGAAATATGGAAACCAATTTTAGATTTTTAAATGCCAAAGAAGCAATTCCCCCAATGCAACAAAGTTTAAATGCTTGTTTATTGTAATTCTTGGGTTTTTAATAATTTGCCAAGAGTGGTTTTGATAACGTCTCTTATGGATTAGTTTTAATCCCTTTCTTGTTTGTATTGTACAGTTTTATCATTTGTTGTATTCAATTAATTTTTTTTAATTAAAAAAAAGGGAAGGAGGGGTTGGTCCCCTTTGACCACTCAAAAAGGCTATGCTGGGAATCACGGGGAAATTTCATGGACGGCAGGACAGGGAGTGTGATAAGGAATGAAAAAGCCAGTGGGGTAACCCATAGTTTTTGATCATGTTACCTAATTTACAGGCCATGTTTAAAAGAGTTACACCCTTCTGAGCCAATTGACTTTAATGGGTTTAGAAGGGCGTAACTCTGCTTAGGATGGCGCTTCTAGAGCTCAAAAGCCTCACAGTAATTTATTGTTTTTACCTTTCAAGCATCATCACCTTCTATTTCAAGAGAATAAACAAAAGTTAATAAGTAGTCCATGTCTTACAAGTATTCCAGACTTGGAAGCTAAGGGGGGGGGGGGAAGCGCCTCCATTTATAAGAACAGCTCTTATTGGCTGCAACAAAGGATAATGATTTAGCAAACGTAAACATAAATCTTACCTAATTGTAAAAACTGATTAAAAACAAACTTGCCAATTGTTATATAACATTGCAAATACGTTTATTTACTAAAATGCAACTAATATCAGTGTGTGTAGAACACCGCCACAAAAGAACTCAAACAGAATGTTTTAAAACCTTAAGCCACATATTAAAGTGGGGGGAGGGGGAGTAACCAAGAAAGCATGTATGTGCTAGAGTGTCATAAGGGTCTTCATGACTTTAGGGTACAACATTTTCCCTAACAGCAGTTAAATCTTATTTAACATTTCCATTTAGGTCATATTTATTTATTTATTTATTCATTCTCCACCTTTCTCACTGAGACTCAAGGCGGATTACATAGTGTGCAATTAGTACGATCAGTAGCAAAGACAAGGGTAGGCATTCCCATACAGTGTCAAGAACATTTCCATACACAATGTCATAGGGTAAATGAAGACAAGTTTACAAAGACATAGCATTAGCAAGGATCCAATATGGGGCTGAAGAATGGTTGAAACATAACATAATTCTGTGACTTACATTAAACAACATGAAGCACAGGTAGTATATAGGAGTACATATTTAAAGCAACAGATAATATGTAAGGCAACATAATGGTGAAGTCTATGGTTCCTAACTCATTAGCAAAACATCTGTGACCTCTTTCCTGCAATACTGCCCTCCTATCTGAGTAAAAAGCCTTTTTGAATAATTCAGTTTTGCATTGTTTGCGGAAAGCCAGGAGGGTGGGGGCTCTCCTGACCTCCTCAGGCAGGCCATTCCACAGGACAGGAGCCACCACAGAGAAAGTCCATGTATGGGACGGCTGTTGATTTCGCCCATGTACAGGCTGGCACCTGCAAGAGACCCTGTTCAGATGAGCGAAGCTGCCGTGGAGGGATATAGGGAGGGAGGGATTCATATCACATATTCATCAAAGATGCTCAAACATAACTTTTTAATATTAAATGGATGGCCATGACCTGAAATCAAATGCCATAGGAAAACAGGTACTTTCAATTCAGACAATTATATTTTTGCCACATTAGAAGTTTTTAAAAAGGGATAAACAACAGACAAAAATGAAGATCTGTTAGTCCCAGGTCTCGAGTGATTCAACATGCATGAACCTTCTGGATGACTGCAGTTGTAGTTTTGATTTCCAAGGTTCAAAGTTGCTATTCCTTCCCTCCTTCCAAAACAAAAACAACTGGCCATTTAATAGGACACAGAATGACATTTCTTTTCTGGGAGACCCAAGTTCGAATTCCCTACTCTTCTATTGAAGCTTGGGTGACTCTTCTGTGATGAGGATAAAACAAAGGGGAGAGTGATGCTGTCAGCTGCACTGGAATCCCCATTGGAAAGAAAAGTGGAGTATAAATATCTAAATAAATGAATTCAGTGGGCGTGAATTTCCACAGGCAGTCATGATTCTTTTGTCCAAGGACTTGTGTTCAGATCATCTCTTGATATCCTGATTCATGGCCATTACTTGATTTCAATAGGCCTTACTGCTGAGCAAAAGCAAAAAGGACCATAACTTTAGCCATAATGTGCTGTATTTTAGCAAGATGTAATTTTGATTCTCACACACAGGGAACTATTTAGCCTTAACTCTGTTAAAGGTAGAGTATCAGGCTGACTTTTATCCATTTTAGCCATAAATTACAGATTAACACACAGAAAATTCCTAGATGAAAAACCACCTTTCACCTTCAAGATTGAAGTTTGCAATTCTTGTTGCCCAGTTTTAACCCACCATCAACGTGGATGTGTTTTTCTTTACGAAAGCAATATTTACAATAACCATTTCCCCATGTTTCAAACCCAATATACTGCAATATATAAATTCTTGTACATCTGAGTGCAGTTAAACGGCTTCTTATGAAGGATGCTTCCCTCCCCGCTCTTTGCAAATCACACTGGCAGCCAGACAGAGTCTGAGCTGCCAAGCAGGAAGATGATCCAACGCCAGAGCCCATATATATTCATGCAGTTGGCTGATCAGCGTCTCTGCCCTACAGTCCTTTCCATGGCATTAAGCTAAATGGAGCAGCAAATTAGATGTTAGGAACTTCTAAGACAGAAGATGACAGTATTCCAAGCACAGCAGTGACGTATTCTCAGAAGGTGCTTTTAACAAGTATTGTAACCAAGACTTCATCAGCCTCTATTTTAAAATATATCAGGCACGGTTCTTCTTAAGAAACAGATGGCTTCCTCACCCGCCAACCCCCCCCACCACCAAAAAAAAGCCCAAATCAGTTTCTGAAAACGTGAGCAAAAGGCAATACATCATAAACATGCTTGAAACAAAAGCAAAGAGCCATTCAAGCGGCTGCAAATCTGTCTTGTGCAAAACATACAAAAGCCAATTCTATAATCTGTAAATGGCAACTGTGGCTATGACACAAGAGCAGAAACCAGAAATAAATCAACTGCCTAGGCTGTCTGAAGTGGGACCTTGCACCACACCACCCCTGCAACATTATATTAGATTACCTGGAGAAGTCCACCTTGCCTGGTGGATGAGATTCATAAAAATCCATCAGTTCTTTTTCCAAAAGGACATTAAGGGGGGAGCTTGTGAAGTCCAAAGAGTAAATTTGCACATTGGGGTCCGACTGCACACAAAAGCTCAGCAACACCTTATTAAAACTAGAGCAACAGTGTTCAAGCCATCTAACACAAACTGGGGGGAAAATTTGAAAGGTGTCGGAGTGACTCAAGTAACGATATCCCAGTTAAAATAACTCTTCTGGCCCAGCCTGTGTCCTTGCGTCTTCAAAGGAGGCGGAGAGAAATACACCCAGCGTTTCATCAGGCTCCCGCATTGGAAGGCACAATCAAAGCAAGAGCCCTGGGCAAGGTGAGGGTCCGTGTTCCTTGGTGGAAAGGTGGGGACTTGGAGCGCCTCCTGACAGGCAGCAATTATCCTATGATTCGTCATGCTCAGCATTTAAAGAGGTGGAGGAGGAGATGGGGGTGACCAACGCCTCAGCTGAGGTGTCGAGTTTCAAAGCCCAAATTGTTCTCCAAATGTGGTTTCAAGTGGAAAGAGGACAATACTCACAGAAGCGACAGGCTGATTGTGGGATGGGCGAGCCCGCTTGGCCAAGCTATAGCCAAAAGGTTTTACACATACACAGGGCAACTCCAAAAATCCCCAAGGCGCCTGTGTAATTTGCAAGCCGGCAGAGCTAATAAGATATAGGCTAACCTTGGGAAGGGTAACCAGGTATGTGTGCAGGATGGAACCAAACCTAAACGGTTAAATCCCACTTCCCTCAATGGTGGGAGAATCAGACATCGGCTTACTTTTCTCTCACTGAAACCAATACTTCCACAAAAAAAATAGGCTATCAGGATAGAACATACATACTCCTCACAGCCCTGTGCACTTTCCAGCTAGACCATGTTACTCTCTCACAACAACTACTACTACTCAGCAACAAACAAGGACCTTGTGGACCTGAAAGATTTAACAAGATTTTGTTCTGAAATACATTTTCATCGGCAGGTGTCTTTGTTACTTTAAGGTGCCACTACTAGACTCGTTTATTGTTTTCACTGGCAGTCAATCCCAAGGAACTCCGAGGGACTTTCTTCTGAGGAAACTTGTAGAGGTTGAACGAGATCAATGCCAGCAAGATCCACCGCCCCACCCCACCCCGCCCCACATTTCCCCCCAAACGAAATCCCACGAGACCGCTTTGATTTTCATTTAGGGTGTACGAGAGATTGAAAGCGCCTCCTTATCTCGCCCATCTAAGCCTCTCTGGAGAAACAGATATGAACACGCACGATCAGTATCAGGTACAGAGAGGAACACCGCCCGGTGTAAACAGGTGGACAGACGGTATTGAGGGGAGGGAGAATCGAGGCCTGGTGGGACCGAGAGAAAAAGAACTGGGGGCCGAGAAAGGAGTGCGCGAGCGCTGCGGGGCAGACGGAGCAGCAACAGGTGCCACAAGGCGACGCAACGCACGTATGCCTAAAGGTTGCAACATCGGGGGGAAAGGAGGGTCGCGGTTCTTTTTTCAAATGTAGAGCATCCGAGGATCAGAGGCTTCAAGATCGTTTCAAACAAGTCGCTCCGAAACAAGAACACGCTTCAGCTCCACGAAGCAGGCGTATTCACGGGGTAGTGAAAAGAGGGGGCTTATCCCATCTTAGTTCAAGGTGCTGAAAACTCCCGTCTGCGATGGTGGCGGAGAGGAACCAGAGGGGAAGACAGGTATTCCGGAGTAATTATTCCAATTACTCAAACGATTTTTTTAAAAAAATATGTCTATCTTTTTTAAAAAAAATAGTCCTTAAATATCTTCTAGAGAGACTCATGTGGCTCCAGAAGCTATACTCTCCTGGGGAGGAAAAAAATCTAGCCACCCACCTTTCGTGCCCGTAATCCTTCCCTGCTGGGAACTTGGCACTGTCAGCGCAGCGCCCCAAATTCGTACATCGATCTCGTGCCCCCCTCCCCAAGCCCAGATCCCCATCCAAGGCGGCAAGAACAGCTGTAGGAAGCGCAGCAGGGGATGAAATCCCACGGGAAGCGGTGGGTGGGTGGGTGTGGGTTAGGGGCAGAAACACCGGTCGGACCTGCCCGGACTCATCCCCCCCCTCCCTCTTCACTTTCCAGTCTGCCCAGCTCGATCACTTACTTGTCGTATTCTTGTGTCATGTCTGGCAGTCAGTGGGTGGCAGAACTGGCCAGGCTGGTTAGGACGGGAACTGGCTGTGGCCCGGCAACTGGGGAGGGGAGAGCAAAGCCGAGCAGGGCAGAGAAAGAGCGCGCAGCCTGCCGCACAAACGGGTTTTGTCAGCTTTTCTCGCTCGCTCGGCTAGCTCCCGGGAGTCGCAGGTGGAATGGTAACAGCGGCCGGCTTCTGATTGGCTCTCGCCGGCAGGCTGGTGGTGGGCAGGACGGAACCCCAGCGGAGCAACGCCCTTGCCGCACACCTGATTGGAGGGGATTAGGGAAGGGGGCGGGACCAAGCGGTGTTGCAAAGTTCCAAATGGAACCTTAGGTGTTTCTGCGTTCCGTTCGCTGTCAATGCCGCGCGGCCAGGCTGAGGAGTGCAGCGTGAGATATTCCGAAATTGCGCGCAACTCCTGGCTGTTCGCCTCCTGATCGTGATCGTGATCCCAAAAGCACCTCTACGGCTCTCTCGGCAGGAGGGCAGGAGAAGTAGCCGACGACTGCCCGGGCCTTCGTGTATTTAGTACTGATTGAGAGTCCGTGTAATGTACCGTTTACACAGTTCATGCTACAATCTGGGAGATCAGGGTTGAAATTCCTCTGCCATGAGGCTCCCTGGGTGACTTTTGGGCAGACACTCTCTCTCAGCCTAACCTACCCCACAGGGTTGTTGGGAGGAGAAATTGAAGCAGGACAGGAGTGAATCACGCACGCCTCCTGAGTCCTTTAGAGGAAAGGCAGGAGAAGAAGAAAAAAGAGCAGATGTGAAACCATGTGAGAGGCAGCCTTTGTCTTCCACAGCAGAAAATAAATCCAGCAACAACACCTCCAGTGGACAAATAACTAAATCCCCACTGCTGCTGAACGGATTCCCAATCCATTTCTTAGTTCCATTAAGAATAATATTTAACATCCCTATAGCACCATTCAGTATGCAAAGTGCTTGACAATCCCATTTCATCCCCAAAGCAACTCCTTGCAGAAAACCCTCGTAAATTTGCTGGAACACTAGCAGTTTCAACCTGGCTTTCTCCCTTTCACACTTTTCATAATAGGACAGTGAACATAGGATTAGGATTGGCACGGAATGGAAGACTCGTATCTCCTAGAACTGCGAGATCGCAGGCACCACCTCACAAAGCCCCAATCAGTGGTTTCATTTCAGTTATACCACTGGTGTATTTGTGTCTTGAGAATCCCTTCGAGTTTTATGCCCCCCTCTTCTCACATTCTTCTTCAATCCTAGCCCCCACAAAAGTAGTTTTCAATGCTGAGACCAGGTTTGTTTATTGGAAAATTAACAGCACGTTAGGTTACTCCTCCACCCCACACTCCCATCGTGTTAACTCTAGCAAGGAACTTGGATCAAATGCTTTGCTGCTCTATATTTGGTCAATCTGGTTCTTTTTCACTATTGGCCATATTAATAGATGTGTATCACACTGTGAAACCACAAAACTGTTACAATAAGCCACCCTGTAGGATACACTTCTTGCAAAATCTCCAGCCCAATGAGCACACCAGATTTCCTGAGATGGGCAAAGGCCACCATGTTTACACATGATAAAAAAATCTAGAAAAGTAGCCATGTTAGTCTGCAGCAAAACAGACATCCATTGGCATGTAAAAGTCAGTTCTGGGGAATCAGAACTTCATCATATGCTTGAGAACTCCTAACAGGATGAAAAAAAATCTCTTTTGTATTGTTAGACAGCCATTGCTGAATACATTTAGCTAATTATCACATTTTATCCTGTCGTTCAGGGCAGTGTACACTATTGCCTGTCGTTCTGATCACCTCCTTGAATGTGTGGAGATAAGGCAGGGGTATAAATATTTAAAAATAAATATACATTAATTAAATAAACGGGTCCTCCACTGTTTATCTTCACAAAAATCCTGGGTGGTAAGTTAGCGCTTGCCCAGGGTTACACACTGAGGTACATGGCTCAGTCAAGATTTGAACCCAGGTCTTCCTACCACTGTAATCATTGCACCTCACTGGCTTTTGGAAAGTTACTTTTTTGTGGGCCATATCAAAGGACAACATACCGAGTAACGGCTACCCATGCCATTTCAGTCAGGGGAAATGTTGGGGGGCTTTTTCAACACAGAAGTGATATCCACAGAGGAAATAGTCCTCTGCAACACAGCCTTGAGCTTTATGCTCTCTCTGCTTGGTTCTTTTCTGGTTTGCAGATTCCCTACCCTTTTATTCAAGTTCTTTACAACGATGTTGCACATCAGTTGATCCAACCTACAGTGGCCCTGTGAGACATCACCAGATGCATCTTCTAACCAGGGGCATAGACTTTCCAATTTCCCAGTGGGGAGGGCTGGGGCTGGGCCAGAGGCACGTCTATATCTGGTCCTTAAAAGAATTGGGGTCCAGTGACATCATAGGGAGGAGCCAATGACATCACAGGGAGGGGCTTCCATTGCCACCATCTATGGAGGTGGGGCCATGGAGGATTTAGGGAAGGGCTCCCCACAAATTTAGGGGGACCCAGGCACCCATGAGGACCCTCCTAACAATCCCCTGGGCTGGGCCAAACCTAGGAAAAGGTGGGAGTTGGCCAGTGGTTATAGTGCTATCTCAGCGATCTCCCACTCTGTCCTGTTTTGGAAATTCACTTTTAGGATAGTCACTTTAAGATTTACAAATATACATGCCATGTGTATAGGACAAACTAATGGTCACAAATTTGACACTAAGAAAGTCAACACAGAAAAGCCTGTAAGGGGAAAAAATTTTAAGTTTTCCCGGACGTTCATTTACAGGAGTCTTGATTCTGCCTTATTCATAAGGGTGACTTAGTACTGAAATTTACTAAATTGTGGCATTGCAGATGCCTTCACTTGGTAAATGTGTGGTTGAAGTTTGAACCAGGGCAGAATACAAAACAGTTGCTGTGCACTCGATTTCTGAGCAATGTGCAGAGTTCAGAGTAATAGCTATCTCCTTCTCATTTCAAACTCATATCCACTAAGTGAGTACAAGCACATTTTGAGGCAATTCAGAATAGTGCTAGTCACAACCCCAAAGAAAACTCACAGGTATACTACTTAGGATTGTATGTACCTTGCTTTCTTAGCACACTGCTTAAAAACTCCACCTTAAAAACACAGCTATTCAGAACACATTATTAACAAAATCACATAATTAAGTGCACATTCCTTGCCAATGTTCTCTCTGGGTTGTACACAGGGCATAAGGAAAATTTTAAAAGGCCTCTGATCTGCACCCCCACACACAAAATCTTGTTCATGCAGATGGGCTTTTTCATTGTTTCAGAGAGACAGCACTCAGGCTGCCATTTTAGGAATTGTCCTTTTCGGCAAGAGATACCACCTCTCCATTGAAAAATGGAATGGAAATTGAAAGAGGAGCTTAGGAGTGGCTGAAACACCCCCACACACTACCATGATAAAACTGTTCTCCCACACACAGCCCCCCCCCCACAAAAAACAGCAAGCAAGCAAGCAAGCAAAGCTATTTTAGCAAGGAAACAGAAGGTCTACCCCTTCCCAGTGTTCCATTTCCAAAATACAATGTAATGATAAAGTAACTGAAAAGTAGAATAAAATAGAGAGTCATTTTTCCCTATTAAAAGGAACAGAAATTGTTCCTTAACAGAGTAGCATTGATTGCAGAGAAAACATGATGATGGGTGGTTGGAGCATGCTGGCTGGTGTCAGTGTAAAAGAGAAAGAGAAAAGAACAAACATACTTGCCTTGATTTTAGAAAAGAAGTAAGAGTTCTTTATTATAGAATTTCCGTACTTTGATAGGAAAGTGGAGAGAAAATTCCTATCTACTGATCTATTCCTGAGCCGGAAATTCTGAGATTAACAATCTACACATCAAAGGATAGTTCAGGGCAGTAAACAGATGCCCTGACCTGTCTATCTTTCTAACTCTCTGGTTTCTCCTCTTCTGAAACTTGAAGAAAGGGACAGCGTTAGAAGTGAAGTCTTGTTGTTGTTATGTACCATCAAATTGCCTCTGACCTATGGCGACCCTTTGAATGAAAGACCTCCAAAATGTCCTATCATTAACAGACTTGCTCAGATCCTACAAACTGGAGGACGTGGCTTCTTTGAGTCAAGCCATCTCGTTTTAGGTCTTCCTCTTTTCCTACTGCCTTCTACTTTCCCTAGCATTATTGACTTTTCCAGAGAGTCTTATCTTCTCATGATGTAACCAAAGTACAATAGCCTCAGTTTTGTCATTTTAGCTTCTAGGGAGAATTCAGGCTTGATTTGATCTAGTATCCACTTTTTTGTCTTTTTGGCTGTTCATGGTATTGGCAAAACTCTCCTCCAGCACCACATTTCAAATTAATCCATTTTCTTCCTGTCCGTTTTCTTCACTCTCCAACTTTCACATCCATATATAGTAATGGGGAATATCACAGTTTGGATTATCTTGATGTTGGTTCCCAGATAGACATCTTTATTTTTAGGGATCTTCTCTAGTTCCCTCACAGCTGCTCTTCCAAGTCTCAATTTTCTTCTTTCTTCATTGTAGTCTCCCTTTTGGTTGATGATTGAGCCAAGGAATAGAAAAACTTGGACAATTTCAATTTCCTCATTCTCAACTTCAAAATTGTGTAATTCCTCAGTAGTCATTACTTTTGTCTTCTTGATATTCAGTTGTAATCCTGCTTTAACGATTTCTCCTTTAACCTTCATCAGTAGTTGTTTCAAGTCTTCACTATTTTCTGCCAGTAACGTGGTGTCTTCTGCATATCTCAAACTGTTAATGTTCCTTCCACCAGTTTTCACTCCACCTTCTTCTAGATCTAATCCAGCTTTATGCTATGCTCTGCATAGAGGTTGAACAGGTAGGGAGATAATATGAATCCTTGTCTGACACCTTTGCCAACTGGAAACCATTCTGTTTCTCCATGTTCTGTCCTTCCAGTAGCCTCTTGTCGAGTACAGGTTGCGCATCAAAACAATCAGATGTTATGGCACCCCCATTTCTTTTAATAGTCTCCATAGCTTTTCATGATCCACACAGACAAAACCTTTTCTGTAATCTATAAAACACAAGCTGATGTTCTTCTGAAATTCCCTGATATGTTCCATTAGCCATCATAAATTTTCAATGTGATCTCTGGTGCCTCCTTTTCTGAATCCAGCTTGAAAACTGTAAGAGTCTTTACTGTAGAATTTTGAGCATTACTTTGCTTGCATGGGAAATTAACACAATAGTTCAATAGTTGCTGCACTCTTTGGCATCCTCTTTTTGGGGAATTATAATGTAGACTGAGTGTTTCAGTGTGTGGGCCATTGTTTTTTTTTAATGTAAATTGGAGCCAAGCAATTATGTTGCAATTATGTCCAACGGAGGCCTTGCAATCTGACTGTTGTTACATTGTAAGTGGGTGGAGCCAGCCTAAGGTTAAGGCCTAAGCTACTTAGTGTTGGCCATAGCCATAGGCATTTTAAGGCAGTGTATAAATTCTTTTTAATATAAAATTTATTTTAATAAATATAAGCAGAACAGAGAAAATAAAATAAAAAATGACAGCACAATTATAATTACATCAGAAGAAAAAGAAACGAAAGAGTAAATATATAATAAACAATATAAATAACTGAGGGGGTTTTTCAATGTGATCTCTGGTGCCAGTATATACCAATCCTTGAATGTGTTTGGCGTCTGTCAGAAAAGAAAGTATAGTCTCCAGTATTCAGATTTTTGATCCTCCAAGCATCTTCCAATTGTAACATTTCCATATAATTAAACACATTTTTGGGAAGTTTGCCTTCTTTGGTTTTTTTCACCTATCATTTTTTATCATGGGGGCCCCTCAGCCCCCATGTAGTTCTCCAGTTGCCCGTGGGGTATCTGTTCGTCTAAATGGTCTGCTGAGCTGGGTGGGAGCAGAAGCACACGCAGAGCTCTGAGAGAGGGGAAGGGGTATGCTTAGGGGCCCCACTGGAAAATTTGAGGTATAAATAAAGTAAGATTGTATATGCTGGAGTAAGGGAGGAGGACCCAGTTTTTAAGTTTGTATCGACCGTCATAAATGATGCCTAGACCCTGAGTACAAGGAAGGGACAGCATTTAGCATAGTTAACCTTCCGTAAGAATTAGGAAGACAGATGATACACATACCCCCAAGCCTGTAAACACAACATACAAGTATATTAAAATGGACAAACATGTACTAAACATATTAACCCAGTGAAACAAGGTTTGCTCTTACCAAATTCACATCACTATAATAATCTGGCTGGCTCCTGCATGGATGTCATTAACAGCCATACCAGGCCACCCACAGACAAGATAGAGGCCTCTACCTGCTGTGGGGATGCCCTAGCCAGACTGAAAAATATGACTTTGCAAATCGACCAAAAGAAAACCATCCTGATGAGAACATGATCCAGGAGGGATGGAAGGTTCAGAACAGAAGACTAAGAAAACGGCTGAGAGAGGTAGTCTGCTCAGGCTGATGAGAGGCTCCTAGACAGGGACGTCTGGGAGAGTGGGCTGGGATTTCCAAATTGTCTTCATCCCATAGTTCATTGCAAGGCCACCCAGCTGTCAAAAAAATAAAGTGGCTTGCGTTTGTTATAACAGAAGCCGCAAACCCAGGCCACCCACAGACAAGGTAGGTGGGTTTCTACTTCTTCATGGGACTTCCCAAGTATGCAGAATATGACTTTGCAAATCAACCAAAAGGACCTCCTGCCAAAATCCTGAAGAGCACTGAGCCTGCACAAAAGAGGCAGAATGTTGACAGCAGTTTAATATCAATTAAGGGGAAGCCCGATGAAACCCCTGTGAGCTTAGGGAATCCAGTAGGGGGAGATTTTGGAGGGGTGAGAGGGAATTGCAAATTGCGCCCTTCCCATGACTCCTGCTTGATAACTTCTAACTATGATCCTCTTTGCTTCTTGCACATATACAAATCCATTTTTAAAGGGGACTGCACTGCTATGTACACTCACCTGGAAGTAGACCCCCACTGAAATCAATGGGATCCCTTCCAAGCCAGCATGAATAGGATATGTCTAAAGATGCCATAAAAAAGAAATTGACATAGCAGGGCTGTCTTTTTGTGATCTTCTCCCCTACTTTATTTATTTTATTTTTAACATGTCCTCCCCACAAGTGGGCTCAGGGCGAGGTACAACATTGATTAAAATACAACTTAAAATCAATAATAAAAACAGATAAAATACAGTGGATCCTCCATAACCCCTCATAGAGGGAGACCAGTGGAAGGCTTGGCAATGATGGGCTAAAATTAGCCTCCACCATATGCCTGGAGGAACATGTTTTACAGGCCCGCCTAAATGATACAAGATCATGGTGGGCCCGAGTGTCCTCAGACAGAGAGTTCTACCAGGTTGGGGCCAGGACCAAAAAGGCCCTGGCCCTGGTGGAGGCCCGCCAAGCCTCCTTAGGGCCAGGCACCACCAGTCGATGTTTTCCAGTTGAATGAAATGCTCTCTGGGGCACATACAGGGAGAGACGGTCCCTTAGGTATGCTGGTCCCAGTCCGTTTAGGTCGGTTTATAGGTCAAAACCAACACCTTGAACTGGATCCAGAATTCTATTGGGAGCCAGAAGCTGCTGCAAGATAGGCATAATGTGTGTCCTACACGAAGCTCCAGTTAGGACACGCGCAGCAGCATTCTGGACCTGTTGAAGTCTCCGGATCAAGCCCAAGGGCAGCCCTGCGTAGAGTGAGTTACAGTAGTCTAACCTGGAGGTGACCATTGCATGGATCACTGTCGTTAGGTCCTGGGACGAGAGGTAGGGCTCCAGTTGCCGGGCCTGCCGAAGGTGGAAAAAGGCTGCCCGAGCCACAGACGTGATCTGGCCCTCCATAGACAAGGAAGAATCCAGAATCACCCCCAAACTCTAACTGATGGTACAGGCACAAGTGGTGCCCCCACAAAGGTCGGGAGAAGGATCCCTGCCTCGGAAAGTCCACGGCCCAAGTACAGGACCTCTGTCTTCGTGGGATTCAGCTTCAGCCTGCTCTGTTCTACCCACCCAGACATGGCCTCCAGGGCTCTCAACAGGGTGTCAGGGGCAGAATCAGGTCAGCCTCCCATCAACAGATACAACTGGGTGTCATCTGCATATTGATGACAACCCAGTCCGAAACTCAGCACCAACTGGGCGAGGGGGCGCATATAAAGACTGAACAACAGGGGAGAGAGTATTGCCTCCTGTGGGACGCCGCACTCCAAAGGTTGGCGTGCGGACAGTCTCTCCCCCAGCGCCACCCTCTGTCCCCGACTGTGAAGAAAAGAGACAAGCCACTGCAAGGCCTCCCACAAATTCCCACATCGGCGAGGCGGTGGGCCAACAACTCATGGTCGTCCATGTCGAAGTCTAACAAGATGAGCAGCGCCAACCTGCCCCGATCCAGGAGCCTACGGAGATCATCCATGAGGGCAAACAACACTGTCTCCACCCCATGACCCAAATGGAACCCGGACTGTTATGGGTCCAGGACAGAGGTCTCTTCCAGGAACACCTGTAGCTGATCCCCCACCGCCCGCTCAACCACCTTTCCCAAGAACAGGAGGTTCGATGCCGGGCGGTAACTGAATGGGTCAGTGGGGTCCAGATGATTTTTTCAAAAGAGGCCTCACTATGGCTTCCTTTAGCACCCTGGGAAAACCCCCGGAGATCAATGATGTATTAATAATGACCTCCAATTGGGCCCCCCAACCTATCGGCACTGGCTTTCACTAGCCACAACGGGCAGGAGTCCAAGGAGCATGTAGTGGGCCTCACCAGCCGCAGGATCCTGTCCACCTCCTCCCAGGAGACCAGGCTGAAGTGATCCAAAAATGGGCCGGAAGATGGCCAAGGGGCCTCCAGTTCCCTTACTGTATCAATTGTAGCCGGCACATCACGACGGAGGGATGAGATTTTATCTGCAAAGAAACTCCCCAAAGCCTCACAGCTAATAGCCGAATTTCCAATTTGACAGTCTCCCTGCGATAGGGAAATCAAGGACTGAACTACCTGGAACAATTTTGCCGGGCATGAGCTTGCAGACGCTATGGAGGCGGCAAAGTATTCCTTCTTTGTCGCCTTCACAGCCACCTCATAGGTTTTCATAAACGCTCTATAAGATGTTCTTGCCTCTTCACCCCAATTCTGCTGCCACACTCGCTCTAGCTGTCTCAGTTCCTGCTTCATCAGACGTAGCTCCTCTGTATACCAGGGAGCCAGTCTGATGCAGTGACGGAGAGGGCAACAGGGAGCGATTTCGTCGATGGCTTTCAAGAGACAGTCATGCCAGTCCCCCATCAGCTCATCCAACGAACCGCCAGGGAGCATCAGATCCCGCAGGGCACTCTGGAAGCCACTTGGATCCATAAGTCTCTGCGGGCGAGCATAAATCTGCTCACCGCCCATGCAGGAGGGGGCCGGCACACCCAGACGAGTCCTCAGGACATGGTGGTCCGACCATGACACTGCTTTAATAGTGTCCAGATCCACCTGAATCCTTGCCCCAAAGATCAAGTCCAGCGTGTGGCCCGCTTGATGCATAGGAGCTGAAACAAATTGGTAGAGTCCCAGTGCTGCCATGGAAGACACCAGGTCCAAAGCCTGAGAAGAGGCAGCATCAACATAAGACGTTGAAATCACCCAGGCCCAACAGTCTAGGATGATCAAACACCCACCCCGACAACACCTCTAACAAGCTCGACAGGGTAGCTACTGGTGCGCTAAGTGGTCGGTACACCAAGTAGATAGCCAAACTCTCCTCAGCATCCCACGCCAGGCCAACACAATCAATATTGGGGATCTTTGGAGCAGGGAGAGTCCTGAAGGAGAAAGACTCTCGAATGAGTATTGCCACCCCACCCACCCCCAACCATCCTCCCGGGACTGATAAAGGACCGAGAACCCTGGGGGAGCCAGCTCTTTCAAGGCGACCGTCTCGCCCTCCCTCAGCCAAGCCAGTGGTGTTTAAGAACAATGAGCACCAGACCAGTTCCCAAGCTCACATTCACACAAGCATCTTGCTACATAATCTTTCCCAGCAGGCACTGTAATAGCTGACACATCAAACACATGCTCATGTTTTGGTAGGGGATGCGAAAAGTCTTCGTTCATTGGTTTGCACAGATGAGCCACATCTGGACCTGTTTGTAAGGAAGACTTCAAGTGAGGTTGTGGACTTGTAAAAATTACAGCCATTGTGATTTTTGTTTGGCAGCGGAACCTTCCTCAGAGGAGAGCGCTAGCAACTGGGAGATTTGAGCAGGTAGTTCTTCCAAGAGCTATCTCCATTTTCACCACTGGCTTGGCTGGATTTATTAATAGGTAGCACATATGTTCCTTTGACAGGAGTTTGGAAAAATTAAACTTCAGCCTCAGGGACAGACTGGTCATTAAGGCCATTGGGAAAAGCCCCAACCCACACCCTGCACAAAGCAAGTGGCCTGTTCTTACTTTCCCCATTATGTGGGGGGGGGGAAGGGCCCCTTCCAAGACATCTTTTGCCTTCCCAATCTGCTCTGTTCAGGCCAATTGTCCTAAAAAGTCAGATGCTGGAAAGCTGTGTAGAACCCCTATCAAGACAACCTCATATGTTTATGTCACTACTGTACAGGAGGCACATACAAAAAGGAATCCACGTGTTGCAAACTGCAAATGGATAATGTGATATTGCTTCATGCAGGAATATTACTGAGTGTACTTGGGTATGGCTTTTCAGCTTCTGCATATGTAATAAAGTGTGTAAATGTATTTATATATAATAAAGTGTGTGTACAGGTATACAAGCTAGGACCCCACAAGGCACTATATGAGAGGACATAAAACCATTGGCAATTTCCTCCATCTCCCCTTTCCAAAATACTATAAAGGGCTTCATTAAGCTAGTTTCACACACACAGTCCTTTAAAGTGGCTCATCTCTTCTCAATATTCCAAGGACAGTTTGCATGCCCAAGTCCTCTACATGCTACTGGGGAGGTCATCTTTTGTTTGCAATTCATAACCTATTTTTTTCTTTTTTGGCATACTTAAGCATCTCCTGGGTAGGCAGAAACCTTGAACTAATCTGCAGGTGGCTCTTATTGCTACCTTCATTATAGACACCTTAGATTAAATTATATACAAACAGACACGCACACAATTGTGGGAAAGGGTTGCCATCAACCTGGAGGGGAAAAAATGCCCTGCCTTTGAATAGAGGCTCAGTGTGTGGAAACAGGCAAGTGAAGCTTTTCATGGCAAGCAAGTAAATAACATCTCATTAAACCTCTATTAAAGGGACAGGGCAGAGCCCTGTGGCGCAGAGTGGTAAGCTGCAGTACTGCAGTCCAAGCTCTGCTCATGACCTGAGTTCGATCCCGGCAGAAGCTGGGTTCAGGTAGCTGGCTCAAGGTTGACTCAGCCTTCCATCCTTCCAAGGTCGGTAAAATGAATACCCAGTTTCCTGGAGGTAAAGTGTAGATGGATGGGGAAGGCAATGGCAAACCACCCCATAAAAAGTCTGCGAAGAAAACATCGTGATGTGACGTCCCCCCGTGGGTCAGTAATGACTCGGTGCTTGCACAGGGGACTACCTTTACCTAAAGGAACATGGCATTTTTTCCTCCAGGCCAGCTGGCAACTCTACATACAAGCAAAGGAATTTCTACACATATACATACATTTGGTGTAGGAATTTTGTCAGGAGTGGTGACTCACTAATTCGAACTCGCATTGAAGCAAGCAAATGGATGTTCTTAAACTAGATCCTTCCTATGAATATGTAGATAAAAATCTACTTTTACAAAACGTTAACAGATCATCACAATTAAGAAACATAACGTTAATGTTCTGTTTTGGAGTAAAACAGGATCTCATAAGAAATATAGTTTTGGGAATACAGCCCGCAGTACCAAGAATGCTTCCTGTTGCATCTCCCAAGAAAATATAAATAATATAGAATTTACCCGTGTAAATTCAGTAACAGACAGTATAACTGCCTGAAGGATCCAGTTGATTTCTCAAATGGCCAGAGGGACATCCAAAACAACTGGATAATCAGAAATTGGATGAACAGAAGTGTTGTTCTGAATAATCAAAGTCTGGCTAATTGAATTTCTAAAGAGTCAGATCAAAGTACACCCCGGAGGGCTTAAGAGATTTTACTGCTGTTTTAGTTTGCTGATAGCTTTAATGCAATCGGTTCCCATGATAACAAATGATCACATTTGGTATACATTACATGGGGCAGTTTCTAAGTTGGCTATGAGTAGTTGCCATAAATAAATAAATCATCTTTACGTTTCAGTGGTAGAAATGAAATCTACTGGATCTTATCCTGAAATCTGCATAGGGGTGTTTTTAGATAACATACAGGCAGTGGGAGGAGGAGAGGAAGAGCACCTTTTCCCCAGGGTTAAAGTGCCCTTGACGGAAGCGATAAGACTTTTGCCTGCTCCGCTGGAGTGAATTCATAGGAAACCTGTCCCAAACGGAACAAACTTCACAAACATTTTCTTGCTCTTGCTTTCAATCGACGTTAAAATTCCAGAATTTCACAAGGATTCCTCCTAATCGATTTAAATTTTAAAAAATTAGAATGAAAGCTGCTGCTCCCTTTCTACTGATGCTGCAGGGCTGGAGTGATTCACTGGTGACAGAGTTTGCATAGTTGCTTCCAAGGATGAAACTCCATTCTGTTGAAAATACTGGGTGGCCAGAACACTCCTGACTAATGGGCCAGTCATAAGTAAAAAGTTTGTCACAATGCTCTAGATTTGCTGGAGTTGAGAAATGCTGTTTATACCATGAGGTTCCTTGTACAGCAGATACACATTAAGCTGTAGCTGGTTATTTCAAACCAATGAGTTAATACAAAGTGCAGAGATTTGACAAATATGATAGGCTACATTCTAATAAATGGAACACCAGCCCATGTTAAAACAAAATGGAAACTAGAAGGAAATGCTAAGAAAAAGGAGACCTAGTCATATTATGCAAGCAAACGAGAGAGGAAAAGGGTGGAGACATAATAATCTGAAAAGGTTTCTGCAAAACAGAATAGTAAATCAAAAACTCTCCTACACACAAGAGAGATTTCAAACCCAAAGACCACCCCTCGATCATCTTCACCTCTGCAATTCCTGTCCATCTCCAATCTATCTATCCCCTCTGCCCCTTCTTCGTCCCAGTTTTACTTCCCTTCTTAGTGCTTCTCTTTCTTCTAGACTAATCCATTTTCCAGCCATCAGTTCCTAGAATGGCGTTCTTATGAGCGGAGTTATTAAATCATAAGTTGATTCATTTACTTCATCTAAATTCTACTTTTCTCCCCAATGGAGACCCAAAAGTAGCTTACATGGATCTTCTCTCCACCATTTTTATCCTTACATCCACCTTGTGAGGTAGGTTAGAGTGACAGTGACTGGCTGGCCCAAGGTCCCCCAGCAAGCGTCCATGGCAGAGTGGGAATCTGAGCCTCTTAGACCCTAGTTCAACACCCTAACCAGAATCAGAATGGAACTAGGGCATCATCCGCTTGATGTAGACGGATAGAGTAATGCAAAGAAGCAAAGAGGAAACATCAGGCAGAAGGAAGACAACTCTCTGATCACGAATGGTTGCTTTCTCAAAGTTCTGCCTCTTTGCCTAGTTCCAGGCCTTTCTGCTTGAGCCTGCCTCTCCAAAGGATCTGAGCTGTTCAACCAATGACAATCAGGGACTCTTTGGATGCAAAGTAGGGCTGCCAAGATCCACCATGAGCCCCCAGACAAAGCTTGCTTCTGGGTCCTTCCTTCACAGTGGAAATTTTGAACAGGTGATAAAGGGACTTAGATTCTACAATCATTTGACTGTTCACACTTGTCAACTACTGCTACATAGTGGGCTTATGCTGAGATCATGTTCACATAGAAGAAGTATTTGTACCCATCAGTACCTCTAAATCGAGATCGATTTACTTTACTTCATATAATTATAAGACTCCTGACTGAGTCACAACCCAGATAAAATAAAATACAATAAAACCATATAAAAATAACTTAAAACATTATGACAAAAAATAAAACACACTGAGACAACATTAAAAATGCCACTTTAAACATCCCGCACACGTATTTTCCCTGGCCCAGACACTGCTCCAAACACTCTGCAGAACAGCTCTGTTTTACAGCCTCACCAGAAGGGCAGGGGTCTCCCTGACCTCTTCCAGGAGACTGTTCCACAGGCATGGAGCAGCCACGGAAAAAGCCCAAGCAGTTACACAGTCTGATCCGAGGCAGTAGGGGGGAACAGCCCATAGGACCTGCTGGGAAGAACAAAGCTGCCGCACAGGAAGATGCAGAGAAACACTTTTGTAAGTCACTGAGATAAGGCAAACTGCAGAGGCTGCGTATAAAGCTCCCACATGAAGGTCCCACTTCATTCAAAAGGTGCCTTTACCTATGTGGATTTGACTGCAAGCCCTCATGGGTGTACCTGCATAGCTTGTGGGGAGCAGGGCCACCAACAAGCAGCAACTGACCTTTGGCAATTGTTCAGAATGTCCTTTTCAAAGGCAACATTCTCCCTTTGTGACTCAGGGTTCTTGAACCTAGCATTAAAGTGCTTTAGGATTCTGATCTCAGTGACCTCCACAACGCCTCTTGCAAAGGTCTCTTGTAAATAATAAGATGAGCGAACACAGGTTGGTGGTACTGCTTAATGTATCATTTCCATAGTTCTCATCGGCTCTGTCTATTGGAATTTTTAAGACTAGTTTATTGTACTTTGGCTTAAGCTTTTGTGGGAGTGTACTGGACAACATACTTTATATTGGGATAGTGGGGGGGGGCTCATTCAAGTTACTTAGTTTCACTGTACTTTTTGTAATGTTTGAAGGGCAATTCACTCCTAGGTATGTATTCGCTGCATATTTGAAGACATTGCACAAAGATGTGATCAACCTGCAGTGGACATGCAGGGCCGAGTTTATTTGTATGTTTTGTTTGTATGTTCTGGTAACCTGTGAAACATATAAAGTGTCCTTTCATTATTGTTTAAGGCTCCAATCTGAAAATGAGTCTCACCCACTGAAGCACTTGAACCTTGCAAAGAAGTACGGAACAGCTCCTGTTTTTCTCAGTGTCAAAATGCACTGTGGTCCAATTAAGGGAGTTGAGAAGTGCTGGAAGGCTGATGCTACTAGTCTTTTTCTAGAAGCAATTAATATTGAGAAATACAAATCAAGACTGGAATCAGAAGTATCACAAAGACTAATGATTACCACAAGCATAGTTGTTCTCTACTTCCCAATAATGAATAAGACCAGAATTTACAGCCATGGAACATCTATGGTATTCTGGAGCTCTGGTGAAATTTGTTGTTGTATGACCCTTATGACTCCAGTATTTTCTAAAGCAGTGTTTCCCAACCTTATTTCCATAGAGGAAATTAATTTTTCAAATACTGAGGAACCCCTACCTATGAAAACATTGACAGGCTAGGAAAAGTTGATGGTGTGGAGTGCAAGTTAATTACTGTAAAATTACCGTCAAGGAAGTTTACTTGCAAATATCTGATATTTTTTCATTGTATTTCAAAAATTTTATTTATTCAATGATTTCTTGCGGAACCCTTGACAATGTCCTGCGGAACACTAAGGATTCCATAGAACTCTGGTTGGGAAACACTGCTCTAGAGGACAGAAGTTCTCTTGAAGAAAAGGAGGATGCAAAAAGAACTGAGGTTAAGAGTCCCTTCTTTTCTAAAAAGGAGGAACAAAAACCCAGATAAAATGCTGATTTTCGCTGAAAGCTTTTTGTAAATGGCAGAGAGAACAAGGAGTTGCAACTTCAATACTAGGAGAAGAGATAGTTAAAGCTGTTGTTCTGCAGGCGCACACCCTGCCCTTGGGCTATCCAACCCCATGTGGCTGCTTAAGAAATGCAACTCCACCTCAGCAGAATGTTGACTGGACTCAAATCATTTGTGTTCCAAGCTCAGCTTGGAACTACCATTTCTGTAAAGATCACAGGTCCTCCTCACTCTACAAGCTTCCCATTCATTACGTCAACAAAATGTCAATTGATTCACCTGGAATTTACTGATAGCAGTCCAAAGAGAGATCCAACATCCCTTACTTTTAAAGATGTGCTCTGCTCAGCAGTCACAACAAAAGAAAGTGAACAGAAAGAACAGAATAGAAAGAAAGTGAATAGGTTTACTGAAGTAGATGAACTTCTACATTATGTTACTCCAATATCAGAAAAGGAAAACAACTAAGCTCTCGGATCTGGATCTGCAGAAGAATGGCACTTCACAAGGATGCAGAATTGACTGCTGTAGGTACAAAAGAAAACTGTGTCTGTAATTAAGTGGGCATCATTTTTCAAAAGGAGGTAAGCAATTAAACAAGCCTTTCAAGTAAGATTTACTACAGTTACTCAAATTTAGATTATAAAATAGGGGATTATTCTAGTAGGGCCTCCCTCAAAATTGCACCACCACTTTGGACAGCATCTGAACACTATGATATTTGCGGGAGTGGAAGCCACAGCAATTAAAAATACTTGTCCTAAAAATGCCATTTCTTTCAGGGAAAGAAAACAAAATGATGCTCAGTTTCGTGCTATAGGTAATTTTCACACACATTTAAGTCCTTCCATATGCAGCATCTGAAACATTTTCTTTGGTGGAGCGGGGGAAGGAGGTTGCGCAGCTATGAAGAAGGAACTTCATTCTGCTGTATAGCCACGGGAACCTCCAGAGCCTTTAACAGATAGTAGCCATAGCATCTATACACCCAAAACAACTACTAGAAATAAGGCTGGAATACTCAAGATTTTATGAGAGTTCTCCGCTTCCAGATTGGACAACTCTGTTATTAAATTTTCTGAGAACCAGGGCCACATCAAGTACACATCATCAAAATATGTATCAGGACTAACTATCCTATCCTGGCAGTAAAAAACATAATTGTCAATTGGCAAAACATAAATCTCAATACACATTACAGAGCTGAAGAGACGGCAAACAGGAGAATTCCAAAGCAGTCAAGGACTGACTAGGTTAGTAGTAGAGATTATTGCTCTTTGTAGAGTCAGTTAAGGTTACATAACCAACATTAAAGTACTTAACTGACAAAAAAATATAATTATTTTAGTGGTTTAACTATCTAAGGAGACCAAAATCCAAACAGGCTTAGTAGCTGAACGACAAAGTATTGGCAAGTTCCTTCCTCCAGCCTCAGGAACTTTCTTGCAATTTAAGTGGCTCTTCCATTAGGAGAAGGTAATGATCATTGTTTGATACAGGGAAGAAGAAAGAGCCTAGGCCTTCCAATGCCTTCACACGGGGCTACTTCCAAAAAACTGTAAGAAGTGAAAACGGTCACTGCAATAGGAATGAAGATGTATGCCAGAATGTGTTGTCTTCAGTCCCCTTCTGTTACATTCCAACAGCATTAAAGAGTTCAAAAGACCTAAAGAACTCACATATGACCAGCTCAAGTCCATCTGGCACCTGAGGCAAAAAAAAGTCCAGTTGGCAACCCATGTCCCCAAGCCTTTCTGTGATAAAGAATATAGTGTTAAATAACTGGCAATTTTTCATTTGAAACACCTCTGCCTGATGGAAACTATCGCCCTACTAACAAAGCAGTAAGTTGCCAGCTCACACCGTTATAAAGCAGTTTAATAATTTTGTTTGGAAAAAAATATTTTTAATTTCAATATATTACGGATTTATTTTTACAGTGGAAAACAAGGCCGCCTTTTAAATGAAACAAAATTAGAATACATACAAATATAGGAACGCTTTTCAACATCATTGGTATTGTACAAAAAAAGAATCTTTGGTAGCAAGTAGTGTCAAGATCTCTACTGTTAGGCAATTTTCCTACATATATGAATTACGTGTACAGACTAGTTGAAGAGAGAATGTCTCTATTCAATCCTCTACTTTCAGTAGAGGTGTTTATGGGAAGCACCAAATCAACTGCAGGAGCTGTATCACTTACTGCAGTCTTCTCACGGCTGTTCTCAAAGGCTAAGCTAGCCTCTGGTCTTTTAGATTTTCTGCCTTTTTTACCTTTGGAGATTCTGGATTTCTTATGAAGCTGTGAATAGAAGAGCCTGTGTTCTATAGCACACACTTCTTCATGGATAACAGAGGGCTGGACCCTTAAGATGAAGGAGAACAGGCTTAACACAAATTGGTAGCTATGAGGAAAGTCTGATTCTTCATAATGTGCCAGGTGACCACATTCCCTGTAAGGAGAAGAGGGGGGAGAAGGGATATATTACACACACACCTTAAATTATAGCATCCAGAAAGACAGGCCCATAGCCAGTGATGTAGGGTGGGAATTTTCCCAAGATGGGAAATGTTATATTTTTCTGTGGAAAATTTTCTGCTTCACCTATGTAAATATAGTCTGTTTATCTATAGTGGTCAGGCCTGTTGCACTGCAAATCAATCATGTCAGATGGGCTAAATGTGGAGTATGAAGCATTGACAAAAACCAATGCATGGTCCAGGCTTTGTAGATAGTATTTTTGCCTTCTACTGCTAACATTATTTAAACATTTAAATTTGAATTGGAAATTTTTCTGACTCAAATTGTCCACATCACTCCTGCAAACTAGAACTCTTGGGCTGCTCCTTCTTGTTACCGCTAAGCATTTATATGGCACTTGTAATCTGACGAGGGCTTTATAATCTTTGCTGTGAAGCACCTTGTTATGCCTTATTACCCTCTTATCCCATGAACTAGGTGACTAATGCTCAGGGACAGAAACTTAAACAAGGATATATGAGCCCAAGAAAGAGGAAGATCTTCAACCCAGCTCATCCTTAGTCCTATTCTTATACAACAGTGGCAATCCAAGCAGCAAGAGGGCTGATCATGTCACAAGCAGTTGGCATTCAGAGGCTCCATGGGTGTTTGTTTTACTTTGCTACAGCAAGCCATCATGGTACTTGGCAGTCTGCAGCAGCGCAATAAGAATACTGCCACGTCCATACAGAAACGATGGAGCATTTGATACATGGAGCCGTTTCCCAGCTGTTTGAATTCCCATGCCACTGATTGTCCGTATGAATTAGGCATCATTCCAGCTCAGGAGCACGTTTGGACTAAAACTATCACCACAGTCCTAGTTCAGGAATAAGCAGCAATATTTTTAAAAAGCTAGATTTATGATGCCTATCATGGTTTGTTCTGGCATGTGAAAATATAAGGCTCAATATACAATATAAAGGCAAGGGGCTTGTACTAATACACATTCAGCAAGCAAGTCAGGCAACTGCTAATCCGACAGCAGTAGCTTAAAAGCATTCTGGATAACAGCCCGAAGAGTACAGAGGGGTAGAATTGTTGCCTCTGGCCATAAGCTGAAAGAATAGCACAAATATGCTGTGATCTGGATGCCCGCTATAATGCAGACGAAGCAAAAGAAATGCTTAATACACCTTCTGGTCTGCGTATGGACAATTTTGATCCAGTTACAGTGATAGATAGTTATAGAATCCTGGCATCTGTGAAGACCACTACTCATGCACCGTATTCTTGTCTACTTTGGTTGCTAAAATCACATAAAGACCATATAAATGAGCCCTTGATGTCTATTACAAATCATTCACTAACTCAAGACACCATCCCTCGGCTACTCAAAATAGGCAGTTATCCACCCGCTACTGAAAAAATTATCCAGAGACAAAAACAATGTAGTCAGTTATCACTCTGGTCCTCCTAATCTGCCCTTTCCTGGGCAAAGTGATTGAAAGAGCTGTAGCAGACCAACTCCAGGTCTTCTTGAATAACTCTCATGCTCTGGACCCTTTCCAGTCTGGTTTCAGGTTGGGCTATGGGACAAAAAGGGTTCTGGTGGCTTTAGTGGACGACCTCTGTCTGAGTATAGCCAAAGGCCATGCTCCTTTGTTGCTCCTCCTCCATCTAAACAGTAGACCATGCCATCCTGTTGAGGCGTTTGGAAGCAGAAGTAGGTATCGGGATGTTCCTTGAACTGATTTAAATCATTCCTCATGGAATGGGCTCAAAGGGTTGCTATTGCAGACCAGCTATTTTCCGTGTTTGAATAGTTTTGCAGGGTCCCCTAAGTTGTAATCTTATCCCCCATGTATTCAACCTCTACGTAAAGTGTTTAGGAGAAATCATACGAAGCTATGGAACTGGATGCCATCAATATGCAGATGACACTCAGCTCTGTATCTCACTACCCAAATCCCCTAGTGATGTAGTAAAAGTCTTGAATCGCAGCCTGACAGCTATGGTCAAATGGATGAAAGAAAACAAATTGAAATTGAACCCAGACAAGACAGAAATGATGCAGGTTGGGGAGTCAGAGATATTAAAGGACATTGTGCTTCCCACTTGCAATGGGGTTCAGTTGACCCTTGCATACTCAGTTAAGAATCTAGGGCTTATACTGGATCCAGCACTGCTGCTAAAGAAGCAAGTTAATGAAGCTGCAAAAATGCTTTTTCAAACTCAGTTTAGCTCAAAACATGACCCCCTATCTCGCCACAACCAATATGGCCATCAGGATTCATGCTCTGGTAACATCAAGACTAGACTACTGTAATGCACTCTACATAGGTCTACCCTCAAAGTCCAACTTGGAGACTCCTGTTGGTGCAGAGCACTGCAGCTTGATTATTATAAAAAGCTAGACGAAACATGCATATTACTCCCATTGTGCAGTCACTCCACTGGCTGCTCATCAGTTACTGGGGTCAGTTTAAGATTTTGGCTATCAAATACAAAGCCCTTCGTGGCCTTTGTCCCTCTATGGAACCGGCTCTCTCCCTATGGTTTTGCCATGGCAGCTTCACTCATCTGAACAGAGCCTTCTGCAGATACCCCCCCTTGCAAATGGGCATAATCAACAGCTGCCTGTATGCATTGCATTCTCTGTGGTGGCCCCCAACCTTACGGAATGGCCTACATGAAGAGCTCAGGACAGCTCCCCCTCTCCCGGCTTTCTGCAAACTATGCAAAACCCAATTATTCAAGAGGGCTTTTTTTACTCAGGAGGGCTGTACCGTAAGGAAATGGTTTCAAAGAGATTCACTGGCATAGAGAACACAGACCATATTACTATTTACTGTTTGTTGCTGTAAGTATGATCCTACTGAGTAGTTTCTGCATTGCTTAGTATATCAGGTTTAGACGTGCTTATGCTAGGTTTCAGCATTGTTTCAGCTCTTGTTTTCAAATCTCTGCAAATATGCATTTGTATACCCTATTACATTGTTTATTGAATGTCCTTGCTGATGATATATGGACTTACACTGTGTAATCTGCCTTGAGTCTCAGTGAGAAAGGCAAACTATAAATAACATGAATAAAATAATAAACAAAACAAGATAAAATAAAAGCAAAACTGAGATTTAACACACACTCTTTCCCCCTCTGTTTCCATACACAGATCTTGGCATCCTCTCTCCAACCAATTAAAACTGCCAGACAGGACAGCTGAAATCCAGTGAAGAGCTACAATCTGGGGGTCTCTTAACCACAGTAGAGAAACTCATAGCAGATCTCTTGTCAAACCCAGCTGCTTTCCCAAGCAAATTCTGTTGCCCACTGTAACCAGTTATTAAGGATTTTATCAGCATTGATGTTAAGTATGGCTGCAAAGCTGACCAGGGTTCCATCATAATAACCAGGCTTTGAAATAAAGGATTTATACTCCCACAAGCAACAACTGCAGAGCAGCAGACCTCACATCCATTTTCTTACGTGAAGAGCAACAGTATAAACAGTTTTGCCTGCCTGAGTAGAATACTGGAATAAACAAGTCATCTGTGTTTTCTTAGGGAAAACTTGGAAGAAGGATGGTATGTACTTCCCGCAGCAAACTATGGAGAGCACCTTTTAGCCCTACAAAGATGCCTTGGAAAGCCCAGCTTTCGGGTTTCATCATGGGTTACTCAGTCTACAGGCTTGCCAATAAAGATTTTAAAGAACTGTCAAGAGTACACCAGATTTTTATCCTCAACTATTCTTTGGTCAATGCCATCAAACATACACATGAATTCAGCCCTGGTTCTAGTATGAATTCAGTAAATCATTCACATATATATATGTGAATATATATATATTTATATATATATATATATAAACTTAACATTTCAGCTCCCTTTCTGCACAGAACCAGCTGAAAAGCTAATACACCACATTGAGCAATACTCTCATATCTTGAAACCATGCTGTGATTCACATTTTGCTTTCATACATGAACCATGTCTCTGTTTCACAATCAAACTCATATACGCTACCTTCTCAATATTCAATCATTTATTTATTACCTGTTAAACTTAAAGCCTTTGTAACGTGCTTTGTATCATGTGTGTGGTAGGATTTTGTTGCCTCCAAGATGCACAATGGCTCTTTTCGGTTTGCGACCCCAGCATGCAGGAAGAAGTGGCTGTAGCCTCTCTCCCCTACACTGTTTTTGTGTCCTCAAACCACCCAATGGAGTCAATATTGGAGCCACTGTGAAACTTATGTGCAGTCATGTAAAGTGATTTTTGCAGTGTAGCCAACAGCAGCTCCGTGGGTCAGTTTGTGAACACAAAAACTGTGTGTGATGTGTGACGGGGAGGCTGAAGGTGCTTCTCCTTGTGTGCAGTGGTCGAAAACAGGAAAGAGCCAGGAAGGCACCAAACTTGCACTGCACACGTGATACACAGTCCCTGTGCTCTTTCCCAATTAACAAGGACTTTGAAATGGGTAGATGAACCCTGAATCTCATTTAGATATAACCCAGAGGTACACCATGGCCAGATATGGATGGTGTCGGTGGGGAGGGGATCATGATAGGAGCAGCTCTCAGTTGGAAAGCTAAACCCTTTAATCTCACGTCCTGCCCCTGGGGCCGCCACAATGTTTAATGAATGAAAATGCTGGCATAAGTGTACACACTGCCGCCAAACTCAATGGATGTGGGGGGGAAACTCCTCTCCCCACCTTCTGCTATGCCTACCCAACCATGGTGCACATTAGGATATCCACAAAGAGCCAAGCTACAAGTGATGCCTGACACAGGTTGGACACTTGTCAGCTTCCCTCATGTTTTGATGGGAAATGTAGGCATCCTGGTCTTGCAGCTGTAATGGAGAGCCAAGCTGTAAAACCAGGATGCCTACATTTCCCATCAAAACTTGAGGGAAGCTGACAAGTGTCCAACCTGTGTAAGGCATCACTTGTAGCTTGGCTCAAAGTCTGCAGCTAATCTCAGCTTTCTGAAGCACTATATAAAGCCCAGCCAGGATATACACAACTGCAATGCACAGCATGGGGCCACATTGAATGTGTAAGTTGCCTTGGTGGCTCTGCGAGGGCAGAAAGGTGAGGTACAAATCTTGCTAATAAATAATAAATAAATCTCTCTGGCTGTGATGGGACTTTAGAAAAAGGACACTGCACAAACAGCTAAGGATAAGAACAAATATTGGGTTGGATCCAAACTAAATTTTCCAGTGGCAGAATTGACATTTCCTCCTCCCCCATCCCTGCAGCCCACTGATCTCCATAAAATTCTGCTCTTGGTAGGGATAGGGAATCCTGAGGAATAACACGAGGGGGTCTTACAGCAGGAAGGGAAATTGATGAAAATTGCCAATTTAGTCCGGATCCAGCCCACCGCTACAGAATACTGCTAACACTGCTTTGCTCAGAGCTCTGACACATATTACACCTCAGGACACAAACCCTGAACCACAACCTCTGCTCTTCCTACTGGAGATACAAGGACAATGCATCCCACACATGTAAGCAAGACAGGAGGACCTCTGCCACAAACAGTGACTGATGGCACATCCTCCTTCCCAGTTACGCTGCATAGCCTGTGTATCACTTGTTGCAATACCCTTTATCCTCAACAGTTGCTGAAGTGCCCCCACACATCGGGTGCCAGCTAAGTACACACAAGGACAGAAAGGGGGAGGGGGTCCCCTAAGAAACAGTGCAGCAGCATTTCACTGCAATGTTGATGCAATGTCTGTATGCTCATTTCTCAACCTTCTAAAAACTATGCAATGATGGGCCTTCTTTTAAAATCAAAACAAAATGTAATGAACCTGCAATTATTTCAGACTCATCACAAAGATGCAAAGTGCAACAGAGAGTCAAACCTAAACATTCCACAATCCCGCCTTTCACAAAAAGTCACTCCAAGCCTCTGGGTTTTCAAAACCCACACACATTTCACAAGCGGCAAATCCTTACTTCTCTTTGCACAGTTCCATTGCGCACAACCAGTAATCTTTGTTCAGAGTAGTGAGAACGTGGTCCGTTTGTCGCAAAATGCCATCCAGACTATGCCCATGAAAACAAGGCCTTTCCAGGTTTTCTTCTGTCCAGTGAAACTGGAAACTTGAAGGTTTTTTCTTCTCAGTAGGTTCCATGGTGCCCGACAATGAGCGAAACTGTCTTTGAAGGACTGTTACCATCTCTGAACAAAGCAAAAACCATCAATTAGCTACAAGTGTTTTTAAGAATGTTATGATCTTTACACACACACACACAAATGCTTCGTAACATGTACAAAGGCTATTCAATGGTATTTGCAAAACGTCTTTAAGTGGGGTTAATTGTAAAACATTAATAACAATTATAATACCTCCTGAAGAACATGGGTGTCTCATGATATGCAAGTTAACAAAAGGCACACTATAATACAGCGCTATTTTACTATGCACAGGTGAGAGGAGAATTCACGTGAGGAAGAAATAAGAGTTCAGGCTCCTCTTTAAAGATTATCATCCTAATTCCTGGACTACCTACGTGAACATAACAGGCCTCTGGCATTGTCTCTCTCTCTCCTATGGTATCACTGTTCACTTTCTTGTATTTTTAAAAAGAGAGCCAGAAACAGTCTTAGAATATCTCAAAAAGATTTCACCAGATATAATTAGCATACTCCACAGGGACAAAAAAATCAGGGCAAAATGATAAAGGCAGTTCTAGTGTTAGTTCCTTGTGAATTATTGTATTTAGCGTGGCACTGTCCAAGGCCTGTTGGCCAAATGAGTAGTATCATTAAGGTAAAAGTAAAGTTCCTGGGAAGGAAGGCGGGCTCCCTGCCACTGCTGGCCGCCACCCTCTGTCCTATGCAAGATGTAATAATAATCCAGTCTGAAGTATTTTTGCTTGGGTTTATGCTGCAACAGAGAAAGCTTCATGGCAAATATTGTAGGGAATGGAGATAAGCATAAAAATTTACACATACGCCTTTTCTTGAGAACTACAGACTTTTCGCTGGCTGACTGAAAGCGTGGTTGTTCACATTTCCATAAATACCTGCAGATGAAAAAGTTGAAATATTTGGGGGAAAGCACTCTTTACATATAAAAATTCCGAAAGGCAGTCCTATCCTTGACGAGGATCTAGAAAAATCTTACAAACTAAGCCAGCAATGATACCTGCTAAATTTTATTATTCCTTTAACAAATGCAAAAATAACTTCCCTTCAATCAGTACCACTGTGGCTGATTAGTGAACTGTGAAGTGTAGGAACATTTTCTGTTTGATCAATTTTTAAGTAAGTACAGAATAATAATGTGATTTTTTAAAGTAGAAAAAAGCAAGAGTCCAGTAGCACCTATGAGACTAACAAAATTTGTGGTAGGGTATGAGCTTTCATGAGTCATAGCTCACTTCTTCAGATCTCTTGCCACAAATTTTGTTAGTCTTATAGGTGCCAATGAACTCTTGCTCTTTTCTACTGGTTCTTAACAGCTAGAGGTGTTTTACTTTGTAACTTAGTTACAGCAACAATGATTCTTCAGGAAGTTTCCAATGACAGTTCAGGTTTTCTGGAGTTACTCATGTTCTTTATGCACCTAACTCATTCCTCTCTTGAAACTAAAGGATATTTCTATATTTCTCTAAATCGAACGTATAGGGTTGTCAGCCACTTTTTAATACCTACTTGACTCTTTCTTCCTCCAGTTTCTTTTGCTCCAAGTCCATAGCCTTCTTTACAACCATGTACCATTTTCTGATATCAAAAACTGGACAGCCTAAGAAAAAATATTTGTTTATTAATCTGAACCCCATTCTTCCTTCACAGAACTGAGAGTAATATTGTAGGGAGAAATTCTAAGCAGCTGTGTTCAGAAGTCAGTCCCACTGTGTTCAATTACTCTCCAGAAAGTGTACGTAGGATGGCAGCCGTAGTTTCACACTAGCCATGCAAAATCAGTTTGATAGAGGCAGTGGCCAACTCAAGATTACTCAATGAATTTAATTTTAGCCCGAGCATACAATATTTTAAGATGTTGTATTATCAATATGGGTTTTCTTGAACCTGTGGTTAAAGGAAAAGCTTTGTTTCTTGATTATTTTATGAATATCCCTGTGTAGAACGATAGGGCTTGTTTTTATTGGCAGAAACTCACATGTCCAATCCACACTGGATTTCTCTAAGGGGTGATTCGGCCCATGTGTTTTGCAGTGTGCCCCAAGGCAAGATGCTCTTCCCTACCCTAGGATACCTCAGATGAATGGGAACTACCATTTAGCAAAAGTTGGAAGATGTCAGAATTGTTGGTTAACACTTATGATGGTTAAAACCAGTGGGAAATTTGTGCAAGAGGAAGCAACCCTTCCCAATCCCTTAACACAAACATCTGCACTGGCCAATCATGGATTTCTCTTTCATTCTCTTGTAGTTATTTATTAACACCTTCTGTTCCTGCCTAAGATTTAAAGTTGACAATCATTCTAATACAGTTTGAAAACCATATTCAAACATCAAATGCCCCAATTGATGCACAGATACCCTCCATTTTTGTCCATACATTTGACTTTCTTTTTAAATTCCTGCAGTCTACTGAATAAACCTATAAAACTTTCTCACAAATACTCAAACATCATGCAGGCATCACAAAACTTATATTAGGCTTCCAATGAAATGCTTGGTACCTTCTTGGTTGTTTTTGTTTCTTTCTTCAGCGTGCTTCGACAGCTGCCTGAAAATAATATATTAATGATATCCTCAGTTTATTGAAATCCTAAGCCAGTTTACTCAGAACAGAAGTTCCATTTTACTCAGTGGGGCTTACTACCACTGAACTATTCTTAGGATCACAGTCTACCACTTTCTAAACTACTCAAATAAACTAAAAATTGGAACTACTCTCAACAAGAAAGACAAGGCCCATCATTTATAGTCTAAAAAAGTTAAATCCTGAGGTCTCACTGAAGTATTAACTTGGCCTTGTGAGCTAGCCACCCAAAACCACTTCTATGAACCAACGCTCCATACTATTTGCTTTGGGCGTCAAGACACCAAAAGGTTTGATTTTATTGCACGGGATGTAACATTTCAATCAGCCCGGTGCACAATAAAAATCAGACAATTTTACAGCTGTATTAAATAATGTTTCTTTGACTACAAGAGAGGCAGAAAGTATTTCAAGTGCTACAATGGAACACTTCTACTAAGTATGGGGTACCTCTGCTTTCACTTAACCCAACTCCATCTGTTTAGCTAATGGAAGTGAAGAAGAATATTCGTGTTCATGAAAGTATGGTTTCTTTGTTTATATAGTAATTAATTAATGCTTACCATTCAAACTGGTCATCCAGCAAGAAAAGAATTTTCAGCACCACTACGACAACAGCTACTGCAATAATATCATATTTCACTTTCCGGACTGATTTATTCCCAGGCTGAAGTGTCAGAAAGTCTGCTTCGCCAATACCAATTTTTTTGACGACTCTACAAGTCCAATTGTGCATGTCATCTGAACAAACCAAAACAAACAAACCAAACAAACTGAGGACTACTTCAAAATAAAAATTCCTACTCAGAAATGCATGTTCCGTGAAAAAACTTGCACATTCGCATGCAGCTCTCCTGCGCATGGGCTGCACACTAATACCTCACATGAAATTGTTCTCTGTGTAATAATTATGCAATGTTTGAAGCAGCCCCTAAGGCTGCAAATCCCAAGAACCCTTGAAGTTTCAGAAGGAAGTAGAACTTGGCTGCAAGTCACAAGATGCTTATGATGGAGAAGCAAGTGTTTTAAGCAAGGCAGAGGACAACAACCGAACATCTCATAGAACACAACAGTCTCAGTCAGCAAAAAGATCTCTTTAAGAGTCCGCACTCTGCCAACTCGTGTGCCCATGAAATGGATGGAGGTTGCCCTGAAACTAGAGAATTCCCCATTAATGCTGAAATAGCTTTAATAAGTATTACCTGAGCAGCTTGAACCGTATCTGAAACATAGCCAACATTATACTTTTGTAAAAGTCCCATATCAGGAATCTTAAACATGATGCATAAAGTAACTTCAGTTTATGCTGATCATTTTGGGCACAATTCAGCCAAAAGCCATCACTTTAGTCGGTTTCAGTGTGAGATAGCTTAATGCCTGACTTGACATCAATGAAATTTAATTCTTGTTGAATTATTACACACTGCTGAAACAGTGTCTGTGCAGTCCTGTTCAGAATTGGCACTAACAGTCCACGGGCTAGGCTATTTTAACATTAATTTAACTTTTTTTTTGAGAAAAAAACATTTCAATTCTTACTTTCACACTGTTAACAGTAGCTGCAAGCCTCATATCACTGCACAGGTATTTTCCAAGATTCAAAGAAACAATATTTCTCACTTTTCCAGTTTTACAAGAATGGCATGAATCAACTACCTCATCAGTTTCCAGAGAGGCTGTTAGCATCTATATTCTGAAATATGTACATGAGTAACCATGTTGGTCTGCAGCAAGATCTGGGAACAATAGTATGTTGCAGACCATCAAGATTTCCAAGATATGCCCCTATCCTCTCATACATGTAAGCAGCCATTGAGAAGAAGCTGCTGGAAACAGACATGAATGGAGGCATGCTGTGTCCCAGAGTCAGCAGTGTTTGGACGGCCTTGCTGCGCTTCAAGGAACATCTTATAATAATAATAATAATAACATTCGATTTATATACCGCCCTTCAGGACAACTTAATGCCCACTCAGAGCGGTTTACAAAGTGTTATTATTTTTGAGTGGCTGGTGGCTGTTGCTGCAGCCTCTTTCCTATTCCTCTAGTGAGGGCAACCCTGGGAACCAAATTCATCAATACGGCCACGGTGGTGGAAGGCAGTCCCACTGCTGATTGCCAGGTGCTTCTGGCCAGCCTTGTGTTCCTGGGACAGCATGCAGTGGGCTCAGCCCACATGGGCCCAGGGACATGGAATGCTTCGGGTGATCACATGTGGGATAGTGGTGCCTCCTTCCCCTCCCCATGTTGCTGTCCCCATTTGATCTGGTGGAGGCCACAGGCATGGCCCAGTGCTGCATGGGTCTATCACTCTCCCCATGTCTCTCCAGGACCAGCTCCCCGTAGCTGCTGCCCTGTGGTTGGTTGGTTCCCTCCTCTTCATCTTGGTTGTGCCATCGCACCTATGAAGTCTTATCGCACCTGTGAACAGCGTGGTTGCTAGTGATGATTGTGCAGTTTCAGCCCATGCTGACCTGCTGCAGGGGCAATTGCCCAGTCCCTGGTCTGTGCAGTTTCACCTTTGGGAATGGTCCAGTGACGAGTGGTGCCACTCATGAACTAGCAGACTCCTCCACAGCAAGACTGGGCTGCCCATTTCAACTTTCCAACCTTCCCTGTACAGATATCTGAATGTGAAATCACCAAAACATGTTCAAATAAGACTGTATGAAAACTCTATGAAAACAGGAACACTCCACAAGTAGTATGAATAAACCTTTGGCTTGCGGGGGAAGGGCTTAAAGCAAATATAGGTAAGTCATTAATTCACTTAGTTATTAGGGCATAAAGCCCTAATAAGGCCAAATTTCACAATACTTTCCTTCCTTGCTGCACACTCGTTCATGGCAATATTTGTTTATATTTATTTTAAGATATCTAGCACAATACAGACACTCAAGTTGAATCAGTTTGAGCTTTGTGATTTTAAAATAGCAAGTAAGCACGAACACGTTACAAGACAGAGGGCCAATACAGACATAATTTGTCCAGAAAAGTGGTATACCAATGAACTGTTATTATTATAATGTTCCCAATTTCTTAACCACAGTTGCAAGGTAGGAAAAGTGGCTGCTGATCCACTCTCCTTCCCTTTCCTGTGCCAACTCTCCCCCCTCTCATAGTGTAGCACCGTGTCAGAACCAAGGTTAACATTAATGATGGTTAATTTTAACTAGATCTTTAAAGAACCAGCTTCAAATCCCAGCTGAAAGCTAACCGTGATTAGTATGAGACTAGGTAAAGGTAGTCCCCTGTGCAAGCACTGAGTCATTACTGACCCATGGGGAGATGTCGCATCACGACGTTTTCTTGGCAGACTTTTTACTGAGTGGTTTGCCATTGCCTTCCCCAGTCATCTACACTTTACCCCCAGGAACCTGGGTACTCATTTTACCGACCTCGGAAGGATGGAAGGCTGAGTCAACCTTGAGCTGGCTACCTGAACCCCGCTTCCGCCAGGATCGAACTCAGGTTCGGAGCAGAGCTTGGACTGCAGTACTGCAGCCACGGGGCTCAACAGAGTATGAGAGTAGGCAAAGACAAAGCTGCACTACAGTTATTACCAAGAAGGGCAGAGAAGGGGAATTTGGGAGGGGCTGAATCAAACTCACAGCCTGTTTTCATTCAGGGTTAAATGATTGGGAACACTGTGTTAGCACAGCATGCAGATTCCAAATAAATTAACACTGAATATTACAAGAGAAATTTCTGCACTCAACCCAAGTAGTAACTATTTGTTTTTAACGCTATAGTATATAAAGCATATGGCCAAGATAAAACACTGAACTGGAAACGCTGAATAATATAGTTATAGTAACAGTTATGTTTACTTAATGACAAGCAAGTCAGGAGCATAGAGGTTAAAAGCATGGTTAAACACTCAAGCTTTCTGAATGGCTGAATACATAGTAAGAAGTACTTATAAAGTAAGATAAGAAGATCTAAATTCTGATGTTGACATTAATAATTTATTTATTTACTTAGATTTATAGTCCGCCCTCCCCAACCAAGTGGGTTCAGGGCAGATTACAACAATTTAAAACACAGTACACAATACATCAGCAATAGCCATTTAAAATATAAATAATACAAATCATTCATTTAAAACACTGGCACCATATAAATACAGCTATCAAAATTGCAAACATAGCAGCACGTTATACATTCACCTATAGACGATCATATAACGATGTGAGATGACTTTGGGCGGGAGGGCACAGAAACTCACCTCCCCCCACTGGGGGGAGGGGCACCGCCCAGCATCACCCATATGCCTGGCGGAACAGCTCCGTCTTGCAGGCCCGGCGAAATGATAACAAGTCCTGCCGGGCCCTGGTTTCGCAAGACAGAGTGTTCCACTAGGTTGGAGCCAGGGCTGAAAACGCCCTGGCCCTGGTCGATGCTAGGCAGGCCTCCCTAGGGCCAGGGATCTTTAACAGATGTTTATCGCTCGAGTGAGGAGTCCTCTGGGGCTCATATGGGGAGAGGCAGTCCCACAGGTACGATGGTCCCAGTCCACTTACGGCTTTATAGGTTAGTACCAAAACCTTGAACCTGATTCGGTACTCCACGGGTAGCCAATGCAGCTGGTGCAGTACCAGTGTTATACGCTCCCATATTGGTGTTCTTGGTGATAACTCGCGCCGCTGCATTTTGCACCAGTTGTAACCACCGGATCAGGCTCGAGGGAAGCCCAGCGTAGAGATCGTTACAGTAGTCCAGTCTAGAGGTGACCATTGCTTGGACCACTGTAGTCAAGTTGCGAGATGACAGATAGGGGGCAAGCTGCCTGGCCTGACGGAGATAGTAAAAAGAGGACCTGGCAACTGCTGAGACCTGATCCTCCATTTTTAAGGAGGAATCAAGAATCACCCCCAGGCTCCTAACTCTCGGAGCCAGTGTAAGCACTGCCCCATCTAGCACAGGAAGCCGGGGTCCCGAATCCACATTTCCATGACTCAAGTACATGATCTCCGTCTTCGTAGGGTTCCGTTTCAGTCGACTTTGTCTCAACCATCCAGCCACAGCCTCAAAAACACGCTCCAGGACATCTGGGGCCAATCCGGGCTATCCGTCCATCAACAGATAAAGTTGGGTGTCATCTGCATATTGGTGACACCCAAGCCCAAAACTCCACACCAGCTGGGCAAGGGGGTGCATATAGATATTGAACAATAATTTAATTTAATTTATTATATTTATATTCCACCCTCCCCGCTTTCACAGGCTCAGAGGGTGAGAGTATCGCTCCTTGTGGCACACCGCATTCTAGTGGCCTACGAGATGATAGCCTCGCCCCTAGCGCCACCCTCTGTCCCCGATCATGTAGAAAGGAGACTAGCCACTGTAGTGCTGTCCCCCGTATCCCCACATCGGCGAGGCGGTGGGTCAGAAGGTCATGGTCGACCGTATCGAACACTGCTGACAGATCCAATAAAATCAGCAGCGCCGATCCGCTCCGATCCAGCTGCCTGCGGAGATCTTCTGTAAGGGCGACCAGCAGTGTCTCCACCCCATGTCCTGGGCGGAAACCGAACTGGAAGGGGTCTAGGGCTGAGGTCTCCTTCAGGAAGTTCTGCAGTTGTCTCTCCGCTGCCCACTCAACCACCTTACCCAGAAATGGCAAATTTGAGACTGGGTGGTAGCTGAGCAGATCAGCAGAATCCAAAGATGGTTTCTTCAGGAGAGGCCGTACCACAGCTTCCTTTAGTGCCTTAGGAAAATCTGCAGAGCTCAAGGATAAGTTAACAATCACCTCCATGGAATCCCGTAGTCCGCTGGCACTGGCTTTTACCAGCCATGACGGACACGGGTCCAAGGGGCATGTGGTAGGTAGCACCACCTGCAGAACCCTGTCCACCTCCTCCCAAAAAAGTGGGCTGAAACGATCAAATATCTGCCCCGAAGATGGCCAAGGGGCCTCTAGTTCACATACTGTATCAACTGTGGCTGGTAAATCGCAGTGGAGAGACAAGATCTTATCAGCAAAAAACCTCACAAAGTCCTATTCAGGGCTGCTCCAGTTTGTGAGTATTGATCTCAGTGGGTTTAGGCCAGCTTAATTCCATACGGAAACACAGTATCTGATCAGGACAAAATAAAAGAAAGATGGGAACAATACACAGAAGAACTATACATAAGAGATTGGAGGATGACAGATATCTTTGAAAAAAAATCTTTTGACAAAGAACCAGAAATCTCAGAAGGTGAAGTAAAAGCTGCACTCAAAGCAATTGGGAGAAACAAAGCACCTGGAGTAGACGGAATACCAACAGAGCTATTTCAAGCTACAGAAATTGATTCCATTAAAATCTTAAGAATGTCAACAAATATGGGAAACAAAACAATGGGCCACAGACAGGAAAGGCTCAGTTTACATTCCAATTCCAAAGAAAAGGGATGCCAAAGAGTGCAGCAACTATGGGACCATTAATTTCCCATGCAAGCAAAGTGATGCTCAGAATTCTACAGTAAAGACTCCCACCATATTTGGGATGAAAAATGCCTGATGTTCAAGTTGTATTCAGAAAAGTAAGAGACACTAGAGATCACACTGCAAATTTACAATGGCTAATGAACATAGCAGGGAATTTCAGAAGAAAATCAGCCTATGTTTTACAGACTACAGCAGTTTTACAGACTATGTGGATCATGAAAAGTTATGGATAGTGTTAAAAAAATGGGGGTGCCACAACATCTGTTTGTTTTGATGCACAACCTGGACAAGAGGCTACTGTGAGGACAAAATATGGGGAAACAGAATGGTTTCCAATTGCCAGTGGTGTCAGACAGGGAACCTCTATGCAGATCATGTCATAAAGAAAGCTGGATTAGATTTAGAAGAAGGCGGTGAAATGGGTGGAATTAACGATTTGAGATATGCAGATGATACCACATTCCTAGCAGAAAATAGTGATGACCTGAAACGACTACTGATGAATGTTTAAGTTGAAAATGCCAAAGCAGGAATACAGCTGAACACCAAGAAGACAAAAGTAATGACTACTGAGGAATTACACAATTTTAAAGCTGACAATGAGGAAATTGAAATTGTTCAACATTTTCTATTCATAGCTCAATCATCGACCAAAAGGGAGGCTGCAACCAAGAAATCAAAAGAAGATTGATTGGAAGTTGGAGAAGTAGCTGTGAGGGAGACAGAAAAGATCCTTAAAGATAGATGTCTCTCTGGGAACCAAGATCAAGATAATCCAAATGGTATTTCCCATTACTATATATGGATGTGAAAGTTGGACAATGAAGAAAGCTGATAGGGGAAAAAAATGATTCATTTGAAATGTGGTGCAGGAGGAGAGTTTTGTGGATATCATGGACGACCAAAAAGACCAATACGTGAGTTCTAGATCAAATAAAAGCCTGAATTCTCCCTAGAAGTTAAAATGACAAAACTGAGGTTACCGTACTTTGATCACATCATGAGGACTCACGGGAAAAGACAATGATGCTAGGAAAAGTAGGAAAAGAGGAAGATCTAAAACGAGATAGCTTGACTCAGCAAAGGAAGCCCATGTCCATCAGTTTGCAATATCTGAGCAAGTCTGTTAATGATAGGACATTTTGGAGGTCTTTCATTCATCAGGTCACCATAGGTCGGAGGCCACTTGTCAATACATAACACACACACCATACAGGATTGCACCGTAAGGGACCCTACAAGTATCTAATTTGTATCAAACTTATAACTTTTGTTCAAAGATAGACAGTCTGATCTAGTAAAGCTCCTTCTAGCATTCATACAGTTTTCGCAAAGCTATCCCGTAAGTTTTATTGCCAAGCTTGAACCTGCCCTTCCCAGGTGCAATCCTAATACTCTAGCCACTGCATTATACTGGGTCTCCTATAAACAGCTATTTCAAAAGCAGGTGAACTTGTTTTTACAAAACTTGCAGTTTCAACTTCAGTCACGGGTGTCAGAACTCAAGACCCTGAGGCCTTCAATGCTATGGTGTCCATAAGCAGCACAAAAGGTGCTGACTTACCAGTGGCTGCTAATGTAACATGAGCCCTAGCTCCCCTCTTGCCTTTTAAATTCAGCAACAAAAAGTGGCAAATATTAAAAAGGATGTAGTGTGTGACTGGCTGGATTCTACAGCACCTATCTGTACCAGAATTGCTTCATTATGACTTTTGCTTTGTTTTCTTTGCAGTTTGCTTTGACATGTCCTGGCATATTTCATTACTGTTCATTTATAATCCATGTGCACAACAAATATGAGCAAATTGTTAGTGTGGTGCCTGGGTTTGTGCTAGGAGGAACATTTGGCCTCCTGAATTTCTGGCTTTAATATCTCAAGGTGATGCCCATAAGAAGTCAGTGAAGTGTTTAGAATTCTAGACACATGGAAAGAAAATGAGACTGTGCCACTATAAATGCCATAAAGACTGCTTTAAAAAAAAGACAACAGCATTCAGTTTTTGTTCTGGGGAAAGGATTTGAGAACAAAATTAATGATAATTCAACTGGACACTTCAAGGTTCAGGATTACTCCACCACACCTCACCCAACAACCTGGAGAGAAAAGAAGTCATAAAAGTGGCTTGATAGGATATTATTTATCAGGTGATACTATTTACCTCCCTGCCATGAAAACTGCCCATTAACACACTTTAAGCCTCTATTAAATGGGCTGGGCATTTTTTTCTCCAGGCTACTGCCAACCCTACAATGTACTCTTACCAGGCAAGTTGGCTTCCATTAAATACTTCATGCAGAGAATGTTTGGGTGAAGGAAGCTGTCCTCTGCTATATCTGGAAAACGGGGCAGCTCCAAGTATGTTGCAAGGGACTGCATTTTTTTATGAACATCTTCATATACAGGCCAAGACTGAAAAGCAAAATATAGAAATCAATTTTAAGTTGTTTGTAAGTTTTAATAGTCATGCTTGCTACACCTCTTGTTCAGCAATACTACAGCTATCATTTTACTGAGTACACAATGTGCCCTATACAACTAACATCAACTACTACTACACTTGCATACTGCTCTTCTTGACATATTAGAAAGGAGCGGCTTACCCAAGGCCTCCTCCTGAGCTCATGACAACAGCAGGATTCAAACCAGCAAAGTGCTAATTCTCATAAAGCATAAATTATGTTGAATGACAGATTTTTCCACCTTCAAAATTCCTTATGCCTTCTTCAAAAACACCTAACCAAAACATAAGTACAGCTACATGAAGAATGCAAAACTTTAAAGATCTACTGTCATCTAAGCTTCTCATGGCTGTGTAAATTCATAACTTTGCCAATTTCCTTTTTAACTACTTCAAGAAAGATCTTCACTGGTATATAATAGACACAAAGTCTTATTTATAATAGCAAGACAATTATTTCATACCTGTTAATAAGGTTATTTGAAAAATGTCAAAATTCAGCATAACTTACACACTGACTCTAAGAACATCAACATAAGAGATTTAAAAGTTCCACTGTTTTCATCGGAACGTGTTTCATAATGTGCGCAAGAGGCTATTCAGATTTTTAATGCAGTAAAAATTTAATTCTGTGTTTAACATTATTAAACTCAGTCCAGTAAAAGAAACAAAAAGGGATGTATTCCCCACAAAACATCAGCAGTGAAAAAGAATCCACCAGGGTGAGAAAACAAAGAATTGATTGATTTAAAAAAAAAAATCCAGGTCTAATAAACATTTCAAGCTGTGTTCTGTAGGGTCATTTTAAACAGGCATTTAAACTTAAGTCTGGCAGTTAATACCTTAAAAATCAAAACATATAATAAATACTGGTTTGGGTCCTGCTAAAAATTACCATTGAGGAAAGGATTGCTATCAGCAGAGTGCAACTTCCTCACCTGCCCACTCTTACTGCAGCCCAAAATGCTGCCCCCGGGGAACGGTGATCCCCAAGAAGAGCACAAAGGGGGAATCGGAGAAACATGCCTCTTCCACTAGCAGAAAAAGTTTGGTAGGATCCAACCCACTATAATTGCTTTGTAATTTTTAACCACACTTGAAGCAACATTTTTGTTACAATATTTTGAACACTGCTAGTAATAGTACAGAAATTGCTTCATAGGAAAATGTTCATCTATCAGTTATAAAGTTGTACAATGTTCAGTGATGGCTTTCCGGTACTGCATCCATTTAAAGACCATCATTCCAGGCTGGGGAAGAAACAATCTTCCCAGTGACCTGGATGACCCATACACAATGTGTTTCCAGTTCCCTTATTCAAGGTGGTAAGAGCTCATAAAACCCTATCCAGCTTCCCAGCAAGTAGCCACCTCAGGAGAGTTTTTACATTAGCTAGGAGCTCAGCACTCCCCTCCGCAGTGCTAGAAGGTCGGTATAAGGGGATCGCTCTAGCGCAGAGATTTTGTCAATGTGACATATGGAAGGTCGAAACCACGGAGCACGTGTTTTTTAGATGCCCTTGGTACCAGGTTCCAAGCGCCAAATACATCTTACCGCTAACTAAGGCATTGCCAGGCTGGCCACAATCTAACTGTATCAATTACCTGCTATCTGACAAATCCCAGTCTATCACCATTAATGTTGCCAAATTCTGTGCTGCTTGCTACATCACCTGAAAAGACTGGTTGAATGCCCACAAAATGGCTAAGGGATGAGGCCTGTTTGCAGGTCCCACTTGGGTACTTTAACATGTTTGCATGTATGTAGATACCCTGTTAACTATTTATAGCTCGTTGTAACTTTTAATCTATTTTACTAATGCCTATTTTACTATTGTCTAGATGTATGTTACTCTGGCATGGTGCTGTAATAATAAATGACTTTGATTTGATTTGACTTTGACCTGGATGACCGTAATGTTTGTTTCAATGACTGGCCAGCCATTAATCTGTTACGACCCCTAACCCACTCCCCGCACTGACTCCCCCAGAGCCCTCTGCGCTTTTCAGAGGAGCGCTGGGATCTTCTCTGATTTGTACGAGGCTTTAAAGGAGGTAACACAGTAGGAACCTTTCGAGCTATACAATAGACTCTTGTTGCCTTTTACTTTCTCGTCAATTTGCTGAGAAATCAGGAGGCAGGATGTGTGTACTGCTGAGCACCTTTCTCCCAAGAAAGCATTTGACTTCAGTAAATGACTGTGGAAGACAATGACCAAAAATCAATGACTCGGACATAATGCTTAATTTATATTAACTTCACGTTTCTGAAACAAGGACTCAGTTTAAAATCATTTAAACTTTGGTTGGCTATGAAAAATTCTGGTTACCTTGCCTTTATTGTGTCCCTCCCATTCTAAGACCTGGCTGGTGGCAGAAGCAGTGTCACAGAACAATCGAAGATCTCCGTGTTCATACTTCCCCCTCAAACGACATGCACACTGCAATCCTAAGTACACTTTCATGAGAGTAAGGCCCATTGAATATACCTGAGGAGGTTTCTGAGTAGACCTGCTTACGATTACTTTCTAATTGCAACTACTAATAATGCAGTGCGGCACCCTTCAAACCCATTGACTTCAATGAGTTTTGAAGGGTACAACTCCACCTAGGATTGCACTGTAAATCAATCCGAACCATTAGACAGCCAGTGTAGTGTAGTGGTCAGTGTGTTAGTCTAGGATCTGGGAGACTCAGGTTCAAATCCCCACTCTGCCATGGAAGCTTGCTGGGTGAACTTGGGCCAGTCACATTCTCTCAGCCTAACCTACCTCACAGGATTGCTGTGAGGATAAAATGGAGAAGAGAATAATGTAAGCTGCTTTAGGTCCCCATTGGAGAAAAAAGATGGGGTGTAAACAAACAAACAAATCCTGTTTTGAAGTACTCAACTTACCTGTACACACTAACCAGTTTAACGAAACCATGGTTTCATATGATATTTGAACTGAACCACTGTATAATCATCAGTATTCATACAAATAGGTGCCTACACATAATATATATGTGTTTAAGTCTCATTGGGGGTAACAGAAATTATTGTGTGCACACATGAATTATTGAATGGGGCACAAAAAGGGGGCAAAAACTCTAGCTGCAGGAAACAAAGGCTATTAATTATGGTATAATAAAATTAATCGCATCTAGATTTCTGGCAAAACAACACCCACTCAAAACTCTCATTTTTAATCATCTCGATTAAACATACACGTTCTCAGAGCCCACCCAGAGTTAAAGGCTTGTGTGATTCCGTTGAACATTTACATGCATGAGTAAACATTTCATAAGCCATACTTATGCTCACAGTCTTTCAGAACAGCAAGTTTTTTTTAAAAAAAGTAACCTTTCTGCCTGAAGGCCTTTTCTTGCAAAACAAGAAATACCTGCATTACAGGACTGTTGCACATCAGGGTTTAGCGTGATCTTCATACATTTCAGGACAACAGTCATGAAGCAAAATTCTATGGTGAGGATGTCACCATGCTGTTTTCATTGCTATCCCACAAATATGAAATGAACAGATTTTCAAATCTTTTTAAAAAGGACAATGTAAGTGGGGGATTTGTCTCTCCTTCAGGATGCAAAAGAAACATAATGTTCAGCTAACTGACCAAACTGAATGACCACTGTCAAGGCATCATTCCTAAGGAAATGAAGCTGAAACAGCATTCTCTTTCAATATTAGATCACTACCCCTACTAAAAATTAGAAGTGAAGCACGTAACAGGAAGCAATAATGCTGTAACAGATAGGGAAACAAGGAGGCTATAATTTTTTTTTTATTTAAAACATTAATATGCTGCCTTTCCCACCAAAAGAGAGTCCCAAGGTGGCAACAGCAGACATTAGAACAATTAAAAATTAAAACACAACCAGGCCAATAAGAGTTTACTGAGGGTACACCAAATGAAACAGAAAAGACTTCACTTGCTGGCAGAAGACAGTAACAGAGGGAGGCAGACAATTCTCTCCGGGGAAGAAGTTCCAAAGTTTTGGTGCCACAACCAAGAAGGCCCTTTCTTGGGCTGCCTCCTGTCTAGCCAAAATAAGGCCCCCAAAGATGACCAGAGTGGACAGGGAAGTTCATATGGGATAAGGTGGTCCTTAAGGAATGCTGGCTCTAAACCATTCAGGGCTTTAAAGATCGATACCAGCACCCTGAATTGGGCCCTGAAGCAAATTGCGATCCAGCGTAGATGGAACAAGACTGGAGCGATATGGTCCCTATGACCCACACCAGTTAACATTCTGCCCATAGCATTCTGCGCCGACTGTAGCTTCCGGACAGTCTTCAAGAGCAGCCTCATGTATGCTGCAGTAATCTAATTTGGATGTTACCAACACATGCACCCCAGTGGTAAGATCTTTCCCACACAGGAAGGAACACAGCTGGCTCACCAGCTGGAGCTAGTGAATGGTGCCCTTGTCCACCGCTGCCACCTCTTTATCCAACAGCAGGTCCAGCAGGACCCCCAAGCTACAACCCTGCTCCTTTAGGGGGAGTGCCACTTCATCCAGAAAAGGAGACATCCTCATTCCCGGGTCAGATCTTCCCACCACCAGCACCACCACCATTTTGTTGGGATTACGTTTCAGCCTAACAGGACATTTAGGAATTGTATCATAGCCCTTCCCCATTTAAGTCAGAGAGTGGAATATGTTGCCAAAAAAAGTCAGGTAATCTCTTTCTCTTAAACTTTTAAAGGACAGAGTGAATACAGGATTTCAGCTGAGGGAATCCTGACAGAACCTTTCCACAGCTAAGATTCTAGAGCTAGAGAAAGAAAAAAGCCAGGCAATGTTGCACATGACGTACAGGGGAAAGGAGCATATGCGAGTAGGCGCCTTTTGCTTGTGACATCACAGTACATGCTGTGGACCAGTGCAAATGCTAGACCGGGAAGATTTTCTAGTTTTTAAAACTCAAAACCTATACTTAATATATTAGGTCCTCTGGAAGGCCCACTCCTCTTCTCAGCTAGCAATCCAATCTACATGCATAAGAGTGAAACAGAACCCAGACTGAGATGCACTCCTCACTTCTCAGCCCCAGAGCCTCTTATATCACCTGGTGCAGCTTCCTGAGATGGACTGGCCTATCCTACTCTGTTGTGTATAGTTCATTCTTTCTCTCACTTTAGCTTGTCACCCACCCTCACATTACTTCAAAGCTTCTATCCTCATTATGATAGAAGAACCTAATCTAGATTAACAGGAAAAGTAACAGCCTCATATTTCTTAATGCTAAGTGAGTAATTTCCTAACACTGCTGCACTCTTAGGACATTTTTAGCTACTTACAAGGAATAAATCTTATATACTAATAGCTAAGTGCCTTGATCTGAGGAAACTTAAATTTGGAGACCGGAACCATGAACGGATAGATCTTCCTACATACCTGAAAAATGCCCTAGATTTGCAGAACACTCTGAAATCTTAAAAAAAAAAAAACATTGGGGAGTTTTAAAAACCCCAAATGATAAAAGGAGCACCTGTAGCTTTAATCAGATGCCCTCAGTGGCTATTGCTAAGCAACCATAACAGTTTAGCCATAATTCCAGGCTTGGTTTCTATCAGTAAAAGGCAGGGAGAGGGATCAGGGCCCTTTCCAGGGCTGTTTTTGGCTTTTGACTTATTGAGGTCATGCGCACAAGCAACCATCAGCAACTTGATATCACATCACTTGCATGATTCTCTAGGCCTGGCTGATTGCTACTGTTCAGCAGCAACCCTCTCCCAAAGCCAGTGTAGTGTAGTGGTTAGAGTTTTAGGGTAGAATCTGAGAGACTCAGGTTCAAATCACAACTTTGTTGTGGAAGCTCAGTGAGTGACCTTGGACAGGTCATACATTCTCAGTCTAACCTACCTCTGTGGGTTGTTGTGAGGATAACAGGTAGGTGAGAATGATGTAAGCTGCTTTGGGTCCCCACTGAGGAGAAGGCAGGGTATAAATGAAGTTAATAAATAATAAATGTAGATGAAAATTGGGGGGCAGATAAAAGGTGTTTAGGGGGTCTGAAGGAGAGAAGAAAGTAGAAAAAGATGAGCATATGGAGACTTATAGGAGGGAAACGGAAAATAATGTTGGGAAGGAGAGACTGAAAAGTGAAATACCCCCCATACATCCTTGCAGGTTCCCAACCATGCAACTGGGCCTGGCTCAACCAGCACCACACAACTGAGCAATAGGGAGGTGGCTGCTGGAGGGAGGGGGAAAGCGGAAGACAGGGGGCAGAAAAGGTGGGTGGGAAGGAGAGAAGGAAGCAGGGGTTAAACCATTTTTGGTTTAAATGTTTTTAAATTTTAACATTAAACCTGCTACACAGCTTAATTTTAGGGTAATGATTTGGAAATGTAACAACTTGAAAGTTAATTTTCAAGTAATATATAATTTCACTGGGATACAAAAGCATTTTTAAAGGAACAGGTTCTAGTATACTTGACCTCCTTTTAGAGAAGTTTTTTTAAAAAAAACAACTTAAATTATATGGCTGACTACATACTTAACAGAACTGGAACACTTAAGAACTTAAGGAAGAGCATATTTACTCCACCCAAGGCTACTCCAATTATTCCTATAGAAAATATAAAATACAGAGGCTTATAGTACACCATATAGCAAACCCCTCTCAAGTTTGCAGACAGGCCAACATGCCAGCAAAGAGAAGGTAATTCACCAAGGAAAGTCAAGCGTCTCTACCCCTGTGCAATTAGTAATTAGTGTTAAGGACTGTGTGTTACACAATTTCAGTTTTTTAACAAATGTGAAAAGTAGCTTAGGCATTTAAGTTCCCAATTTTAAAGAAAAGTACACAAATGGCATGTTTTCAGACTTTCCTAGAACAACATCTTGTACATTCAACATGTGTACAACGTTTCAGATTATCAGGAGCTCATCTACTGCAGCTTGGCCACTCCAAAGAGGGAGAAGTCCTACCCTTTGGCACTTTAGCTGACAATAGTCCAGCCATGGCCAGAGAGAAAGCTCCAAAGTGGGAGACAGAGATGGACAGCGACACCAAAAAAAAAGAACGTCAACATCTTGACAACTTTCTGAGTGGCAGCAAGATTCCACCCCGTCAGGTGAGATCAGAACAATGAGCCAGTTGCCATGCTATCAGAGACAGGGGCAGAAGTCAAGGCCAGGATACCACATGGGAGGCACATGAGCAACTACTGCAGTCTCTGTTCAGAGGCATTTATGCCCTCACCAGATAGGGCTGAGGAGAAATTCCTTAGCATCCAACAAGGTGCCCAGAGTGAGGCAACAAAGAGCAGAAGGGGAGAAAATGGGCAATAAATCCTGTCTCCTCTGAGGACCAGTACCAGCATGCACTATGGCTCGGAAACACAGAGCTCTAGCTCATTGTTTTAAATACCCTTTTTGACCTGAAAGGAAATTCAGTTTTTTTCCTCAGGAATGCTGTCAAGAAAAATAGCAGGTTGTCTTAAATTTGCATACAAGTTGCAAGAATGTACATTAATAAAAAAACCTGTTGTTTTATAACCTTTTAGAGGGAGGGTCATAAGTGGGTACTAGATCAAATCAAGCCTGAATTCTCCCTAGAAGCTAAAATGACAGAACTGAAGCTATCATACTTTGGTCACATCATGAGAAGACATGACTCACTGGAAATTACAATAATGCTAGGAAAAGTGTAAGGCAGTAGGAAAAGAGGAAGACCTAAAACGAGATGGCTCAACTCAATAAAAGAAGCCACATCCTCCAGTTTGCAGGATCTGAGCAAGTCTGTTAATGATAGGATGTTTTGGAGGTCTTTCAATTCATAGGATTGCCATAGGTCAGAAGCGACTTGACAGCACATAACACACATCTTGCATTTAGGATCATCTTCCTATAGGGTAAATACATTGCACTAATAATTCTGATAGCTCCATGCACACCACTGTCATCATTCTTCCCTTGACTAGCAAGCTTTATGATCTAGAATTTATCACAGCAATGAAACAGGGCCATTCACATATAAGATAGAGGTGTTGCTAAACAAACAACAGACCCAAAACAGTGGATGAGGGCTGAGCATGCTGACTGCCTACAAGGAGATAGAAAAATGGAGGCAGTTAAGAGTCAGTTCCAAAAAAAGAACATAAAACAGAAGGGGGAGAAAAACTCACTTCCTTGAAATCCTTGTATTATCCCAACACGAAATAGGATGAAATGCAGCATCCCCATATCTGCTGCCCTGAGATTTTTGGAGGAAATATATGATAGGCAACTTTAACACTGTACAGTTAGGGAACACTAGCATGAAAAACAAAGCTAGCAAGGGAACAAAGCCTAAATAAAAGAAGAAATCGTGGTGGAGGGTATAGGATGAGGAGATCCAAGTTGAAAGATGTTAATTTCAACTTGAAATTGCCCAACAGTTCTTGTGTATCCTGGAGGAGGGGAATTAGAATTAGGAAATAAGTGTGGTTGGGCGTTCATTCTCCATTCCTAATCAGCTCATCATCTCCCAGTCAATCCAGGATGCTATGAACTTTGAAAGACTGCACTGAAGACGATTCAGGAAGGACAAATAATTAAGATCAGAAGAAAAGAGCTCTCTCTCCATCCCTTATTAATTGCACCTCTTCCCCCAAGAAGGCTTGAAAAACTGCAAAGCGTGAAGAATCTCAAACAGATTATTTTAGATTAGATATGGGGATGCAAATAGGATTAGGAAAGGCACCCCACATAACACAAGATGAAAATATACACCTCAGATTATACCATTATGTTTGAGACTCAATGAACAGCTTACTGCGGAACTTACAGGCAACCACATTTCAGTACTAGAACACTGAGGTTTAGTTAAACAAGAGAATTCCCCAACCATTTATTCTCAGCACAGTTCTACACAGACCCTCAACCTGTTCCCTCTAAAATCAAAGTTCACAGTCAAAGGTAGGGATGCTAACCTCCAGGCAGGAAGCGGCAACCTCCTGGAATTTCAACGGATTTCCAGGCAACAGAGGTCAGTTCCCCTGAAGCAAATGGTTACTTTGGAGAGTGGACTCTATGGCATTATACCCTGCTGAGGTCCACCCGCTCCCCAAACCGTGTCCTCCCCAGCCACTCCACCTCCAATCTTCAGGGATTTCCCAACCCAGAGCTGTAGCTGAATGCCTGTCACCAAGTATAAAGAAAAATACTTTTGTCAGTTAAATATATCCACCCACATACTTCCTATCCAAAACGATTAAATGAGCACTAAGCATGCGCCATAAACAACAAAAGGCTGATGTCTATTGCACACGTTAGAGAACAAAAGCCTACTAGTCTAGTCCATGGCGCAAGAGAATGAACTACCGCCTTTGTCCAGGTTACTAGATTGATTTATGCCTTATTAATGTTTACGGCGGACGGTGACGCCCCTGAGGAAGTGATTCTATGAAATCTGAGCTTGTGAGCCGGCCCCAAATAAAGAAGATACGGCACCATTTTCGCTTTATATGAAAGAGACTAAACTTTTGGACTTTGATGTTCATCCTGGATTTGTTCCTTTCTACTATGTTTACGAATGTACAGCCCCTATGTTTGGGCATTTGAAATATTCTTGAAACTGTGTATGAGTTGGGTATGGATTGATAAGATAATTTGAAGCACATGAGCACTTTGAATAATATTTATTTGGTATATGTGTAAATTGTGGATTGATTTCTCCTGTGAGTTTTTATTCTGTCTAATTAGTCCAGGACCTCATTCATTCAGCAAATTATATCCCACTTTTCTGCCCTCATAAGGACCTCCAGGAAGGCTAAAACATGAATAAATCACATTTTAAAATCATTAAAACCAACTAAAAACACAATAAAAACAGAGTTTTAAAAAGGATACAAAGACATAAAAACAACAGTTAAAACAATGACAACATTGGCCACAAAGGAGGGATCGTTGAGGGAACAAAAAAGTTTTCATCCACTTGTGTAAGACACCAACAGAAAGGGACAGGTGAATCTCCCTGGGGAGAGAGTTCCAGTGTGTTGGTGTCATGACTGAAAAGGCCCACTCCCAGGCTGCCACCTGCCTAATCTCAGAAAGTGGGGGCACCCGAAGCAGGGTCTCTGAAGACAACCACAAGAGTCAGGTAGGTTCCTGAGGGAATAGGCAGTCCTTCAGGCATGTTGGTCCCAACCCATATAGGTAAATGTCAACAACGGCACCCTGAATTGTGACCAGATACAAATCTGAAGCCAGTGTCAATGGAGCAGGACTGAAGTGATACAGTCCTTACAACCCACTCCAGTCAACATCCTTGCTGTAGCTTTCGTCACCAACTGAAGTTTCCAAATACTTCTCAAGGGCAGCCCCACATAGAGCGCATTGTAACCAGGCATGCACCTCAGTAGCCAGATCTTTTCTGCCCAGGAAAGGCCACAGCTGGCTAACCAAAGATGCTAAAAAAGCACTCCACAGCTGCCACCTGCTTATCTAGCAGTAGGCCTGGGTACAAGAGCATCCCCAAACTTTGGACCTCTTCCTTCAAGGCAGGTGGTGCAACCCCACCCAGAACAGATTAAACCTTAAATCCAGGGTCAAACCTTCTGCTCACCAGTAGCACTTCGACATGAACACATGAAGCTGCCTCGTACTGAATCAGATCCTATTGTTTGCTCCAATTGGCAGGAGGTCTCTGGGGTCCCAAAGACAGGTCTTTCACATCACCTACTACTTCTTTTAACTGGAGTTGCCAGGAATTGAACTCAGGATCTTTCGCATGCCAAGCAGATGCTCTATCACTGAACCACAGCCCTTCCCCATCCTGCTTCTATGCTCCTCCCCCCACCCTGTCACCGCCAACTTTCCCAAAATGTTTGGTATGATCTTTTTGGAAAGATCACAGTAAAAGTGCCTTTGGATGCTGTGTAGTCGGGGCATCCTGCCCCATCTTTCTCATGCTATTGCAATATAAATGAGGAAAATTTCCCAGTAGTTTTACCTCCCAGGGATACTTTTGAGACTCCCCCAATATGCACATATAACATGTAATCTAAGTACAAATGAGCCACTCTAAGATAAATCACACATGAGAGTGTGTGAATATTACACAGTATTAGAAAGATCAAGAAAGATTAACGGATTGGTGATGCAACTGATCCAGTGTAGCCGGTTGTCAATTATGTAAGAACTGACAATATTGCCGATGCCTACCTGATGCAAAACTTACAGCCAAACTGGTATGTGAAACACAAGTGACCTAGTGACTCATTATCTTGTCAATTGACTTTTTGTAGATCAACATATCAGATTAAAATTCCTTTTAAAACTATCCCTTAATTGTTTTGCATTGTATTTCAGCCAGCTAATGTTTACATCCTCTTTTCCTAGATGAAGTAGGATGGAAAGCGGGGGGGGGGGGGGACCTCATAACACCATGAAGTAGGTCCTCTTAAAGGGTTCATAACCCCCCCCTCTCGCTTTTTTTTCTTCCCTTGCTTTGAACACAGCTGTGCGTCTGGAACGCAACTGGTTTCTCCTGCTAGCCTCTCAAACATAATAACTTGGAGATTAAGACAACAAACACTCTAGTTTCATTAAGTTTCCAGTACCATCCAACAGTACTTGGAAGGAAGCCCCACTGAAAAGAGTGTATCTTGCATGTATTTGCTGGAACATTTATATGCAACCTTTCTGAGCCAATGTGAATAGGACTGGGCTACACAATTTCACTTTAGGGCAAGTTTTTGTAAAGGTTTTCATTAAATTGATGCCATTGTGGTAATTTTTTTTAAAAAAATTACTATTACATAGACTCCCACAGAAGCATTATGTTTTTTTCAAAAAAGCATCCAGAGTATCACTCCTCATTACAGTGTAAAGATGCAAAGGTGGGACATAAACAGGAACAGAAAAAGATCCATCTTTAAAACAAGCCAATAAACCTGAAAGCAACAACTTACTTAGATTTTGTCAGCAAGTACCCTCCAACACACACACACACACACACCAGTCTCTCTATTCATCTATTGCAGGGGGCCGCAATCTCCAGGCCACAGATCAGTTCCAGTCCGTGGCCAGTTAGCAGGCCGCACCAGCAGGGGGGCCGCACCAGAGGGGGCCGCACCAGCGGCATAGTGTGGTCTACTCTAAGGCAGCCCTGGCAAAGGGGCGGGAAGGTGAACGGCGAGGCAGCCTGCTTCCTCACTTGCTTCCCTGCTTCCCCACCTGCCGCACCACTGCATCATTATATAATGATAATAATGATAATAATAATAATAGCAATTAAGTGTGCAATTGTATCATCCCGAAACAATCCCCCCCCTCCGTGTCCATGGAAAAATTGTCTTCCACAAAACCAGTCCCTGGTGCTAAAAAGGTTGGGGACCACTGATCTATTCCACAGAGAGATCCTTGCAGTGGAGCTACCTGTTCAAAGCAAGGGGCTAATGTCAATGCTGTTTTACACCTCTGAAGATAAGGCTTCCTTTTCAAAGGCATTAGGTAATATTTCCATTTTAAACTTCTGTAGAAGCCGTTTTGTCAATGGTGCTGTGGAAATGAGATTTGTATAAAAGGAACAAATTACATCAAAGGATAGAACTCTTATTTACACCTTTGACAAGGCAACCCTCTGCAGAGTTACTTCAGTGTAAGTCCACTAAAAACTGGAGTAACGCTGCCTAGGATTGCACTGTTAATTATTCTGAAGAGTCATGGAAACAGATACACAGTAAAATGGTAAATCATCAAGAGAATTAAGTATGCATTATTGGCCATAGACTAAGCAATGTTTTTTTTCCAGAGGATTAAAAGTGACATGAAAGAGCTACCATTGGCCAGGCAGCACACACTCATTTCTTTTGTCCCACTATGACTTCAGGTCAACTGTTCTTGGACTGCTACCCAAATCTGCCAAACTTGTTTGACCGCAACCAGTAACAGAGAAGGAAAAAAATTATGTACACACCACAGGCAATAATGGCTCTATCACAGGTTTGTGTGCGTGTGTGTTTTAATGAGAGCTGAAGACGATATTACAAAGTTACTGTTGTCCAAAGTGTGCGCACATTTCCCTCCATGCCGTTATTGTCCCTAGCCAAACAGGTTCTGCAGACTTTCACCACGATTCAAAAACTTTTTGGAAATAATCATTTGACAAAAGAAATGGCTGTGTGTGTACACCTCAGTCAATGATACTATTGCACCACCTTGTACTTGCCATCTCCAACAGAACTTATATAGGGTAAATAAGTAACAAAAACAGTACATTATTAGAGAAGATGACTGTTGACATGAACAGTCTCACCACCCTCAGTACTATTTGTGAGTGGGTACCTACAGATATTCAAAGTTCATGTGTTCAGATCTAGTTCATACATCTATATATTAAAATATTCTTTCATCTCCAAGTGTCACTGTGAGTTCTCCTAAGACTAACAAGTTGTTACAACCTTAGGCTGCTAGTAATAAGCTGTTCCCACAGAATGTGTTTGTGGTCAAGGGAGAATTGTAGACAAAAAGTCATGGGGTAACAGAAGGCTGCTGTGAGGAGGAAACAGGGCAAAGTCTCCCCATATCCCACTGATGGAGGAGGCATGGTGGGAGTAAGCATTCTATCTGAGGAGAGGTATTTTTACCTGGGCCATTTTCACACATCTTACCAGCCGTGCAAAATCGCGCAAAACTCCTGGAACGACGGCGTCTTCCTGGCGCAATTTCTCATCCTGGTTCTGGTTTGTGGTGTAATGCATGTCATAAACCTTTGGTTTTTTTCCTTTCTAATCAGGTTTATTTATTAAAGTATTTCAAATATACAAGGAGAATGACAGAGGAGACAAGGACAGCAGAGATATAAAGGGTGGCCACACATCTTCTAATCCTAAACTTTACAAAGCACAAGGTAACAATGGAGGGGTGTGCCTGGGATTAATAAAGGACAACAAATGGGAGGAAAGAACAAATATGTGGGTGAAACGCCTACAGCCGACGTTAGAGAGCTGCTTAACATCCTGAGTTGCTCCAAGGAATAAACAATTCATGAAGATTGTAACACCCAAAAATGGAGATAAGAGACTGACAACAGAAATCTTCCCAGATCCTCTATACGGCAAAGAGTTGAGACTTGCAATAGCCATGGAACTAATGCTCCCTTGGGAAAAGATGTCTACACTTGGCTATGGAAGCAAAGACCCTCTCAAGGTTTTGATCCAAGGCAACAGCTTTGTGTGACTTTAGCGGCTAAAGCCGTTCTCTCCCCACTCCTTACCTAGCCATGTTTTAGTCTGGAGTCATTGTTACACCCGGATTAGCAGGTGTCATGAACACAGAGAATCTCTGAGTTGAAAGATAACAAAAGGACACAGAGTGCAAATTCCATGCAGCATGTAGGATTACATACACACACTCCCTCTCTTACACAAATGCACAAACACACAGTTGCCTACAGATCATCCAATACCGGTCCAAGTGTGTCATTATGCACCTTGTTGATGTACTGCAGTAATATGAGGCTCCCAAATTATTACTAAAACGTGAATAGCATTTCTTGGAAGAACAGAGCAAAACCTCTGAACGTAAACTGTTCTGTGCGATATCAAAGTGGACATATAAGCACAGGGGAGCACAGAAAGCTCTAACTACAAAGACACCTAGAGGCCAGTATCACCTGCACATGAAATAAAAAAGCCCAATGCCCAAAAAGAAATTTTATTTCCATTTAACCAACATTTCAGCAAGCCTATTTTCTCTCTCCATTAAGCAATGCTTCGACAGGTAAGGACAAGCCAGAGTTTCTGTTACACAAGAGCAGATTCTTATGATAGACCTGATTACAATAAATGTCAGAAATGAACTTCCTCCTCAGCTCTTTTTAAAGAGCCTCACCCTTGCTTATTGTCATTTCTGGAGCTGTTTCAGGAGATAAAATAAAACGCTGCATGTGCACCTGCTAATGTCATTATCTCTGGTAAGGTTTTTTTTAAAAAAAAACTGAGACAGAAGATGTTTAAGCGCTCCTAAATGTTAAGCAGACAGACAAGGAAGCTATTTGTGGTGTGAAAAGGAAGTGGAGGGGATGAACTCTCAAATAGTTTTTCCTTATGTATCTAAATACAGGCCTGACAACTAAATTCATGTAGCCTTGAAACAATTATTACCCTTCTGACTAAATGAAAGCAACATGTCGCTTATTAGAAAGAGAAAAAAAGACAACTATGACTTAAAAAAACCAGAATCCAGAACATCCTGTTTTCCAATCCAGGCCAGTCACTGCACACTAGCCTCACCCAACCATTTCTGTCCCCAATACAAGGTGATAATTGACACGAAACTGGGTTGTGGCATAAATCCAATACAGGTAGGAATCACAGGTAAACCTGCCAATCTGATTTTGAGGCCTGCTGAATTTATGTTGATGCTGTGGCAGGCAGTTGAAGAATACCCTCTTTACACTGAGGCCTGGAAAGCAGGACTGGGACAAGCCTAGGGGAAGGTGGGGAAGGTGATGGGGATACCAAGTCAAGGAACAAACGATGGACACATCAGCAGCCCTGGCCTGGTGAGGCCAATTAATCAAGGCAATCAATCAATCAGACTTGGGACTGATGACAATAGGACTTTGGGATGGTGGAGGAATGGACTACAAGGAATAGCATTTTTTAGTATCTCCTTCGGGGCAAGGATGCTCAAACACATAAGAGCCTTGATGCGGCAGATCAGTAGTTCATCTAGTCTCACATCCAACCAGTTGCCATGGAGGGCCAAAAACAGGGCACAGAGGCCCTGGTCTTCTCCTGGTGCTGCTTCCTAGCTCTGGTATTCAGAGGTTTGCTGCCTCTGACTATGGAGGTCCCCTTTAAGTCATCATGGCCATTAACTGCTCCTCTCCTCCATGAATGAATCTGTCCAACCCCTTTTTAAAGCCATCTGTGTTTTTGGCCATCACTATACCCACTGGCAATGCATTCCAAAACTTAATTAAGGTTAAGAGCCTAGGGGTTATACTGGATCCAGCACTACTACTAGAAAAACAAGTTAAGGCAGCCGCAAAAAATCCTTACTACAACCTCACTCTAGCCTGGAAGATGGCTTCTTACCTCTATATGGCCAACCTGGCCACCTGGATCCATGCTATGGTAACATCAAAACTTGACTATTGTAATGCACTATACATTGGTCTCCCATCTAAGTTAACTAGGAGGCTCCAATTGGTACAAAATGCTGCGGCTTGACTGTTAGCAGGAGTGAGCAGGAGCATGCCATCTTACAGTCACTCCATTGGCTACCTATTTGTTACCATGCTCAATTCAAGGTATTGGTTACTACATACAAAGCTCTTCATGGCCTTGGCCCAGCATACCTATGAAATCGTCTCACTCCTTATGTCCCTCCACGGCAGCTTGCTCATCTGAACATGGTCTCTTGCAGGTGCCAGCCTGCACATGGGCGAAATCAACAGCAGCCCGCACACAGGCTCTCTCTGTGGTGGCCCACACCCTATGGAATGGCCTGCCTGAGGAGGTCAGGAGAGCCCCCATGCGCCTGGCTTTCCGCAAACGATGCAAAACCGAATTATTCAAAAAGGCTTTTTACTCAGATTGGAGGGAAGTATTATAGGGAGGGGTCTCAAATGCTTCGCTAATGAGTTAGGGACCATAGACTGCACCGCTACGTTGCCTTGCATATTATCTGTAGAGATGGGCACGAACAGAAAAAAAAATTGAACATGATGTTTGTTGCCATCCATGAACAGGAACTCACGAACAGCCATGAACATTGCCCAGTTCATGAACATGTTCGTGGTTGGCTGTTCGTGGGGGCCAGCAGGCTCTCCTCCAGCCATCATCCAAGTCAAGATCCCTACTGCACCACTCCCAGAAGCCTGACCTGAGCAGGCACCGGAAAGGTACCAATAATAAATAATAGCTTGGCCCCAGAGCCTGTCACCAGCCCTGGAACTTGAAGGGGTAGAGCCCTACTGCACCACTCCCAGAAACCTTACCTGAACAGGCAGCAAGAAAGGTACCAATAATAAAAAAATAGCTTGGCCCAGAGACTGGCAGCAGCCCTGGAACTTGAAGGTGTAGATCCCTATCCCACCACACACAAAGAAAATTCAAGCTCCAATGCACTCTCGCTATCAAAATGCCAACAGCAACTCTCTTCCTCTCCACTGTCTGCAAACTAAGCCAGAGCTGGGAGCCCCCCCTCCCCCCGGCTCTTTGCTCCCTTGTTGTAACAAATTTGGAGCTCCACACTTGAAGACCTGCCTATCAACCTAAATTGAGCTTAGACTGGCGTTTCCAGGGCAACAGCAGGAGTTCAGACAATCACTGCCTAAGTTGCCAAGGGAATTGATTGCAAGTGCCAGACTGTCTGGCTTGACAAACAGCAATGAACGAGGCTTGCAACGACCACCTGTTCGTTTAGAATGGGGCCTCGCGAATAGCTTGTTCGTGAACAGCAGATTGGGCTGTTCGTGGTTTTTTTTTTGTTCGGTGAGAAAGTCGGACAATAAATGACATAAATAAATAAATAAATAAATAAATAAATAAATAAATAAATAAATAAATACTCCTTATGTAAAGAGATATTTCTCCCTGTCTGTCTTGAATCTATTGCCCATAAATTTCACTGTGTGCCACCAACTTCTAGTATTAGGAAGCATGCCTTTGTTCTATCACAATTTGCTTTCATATTGCAATCAGCATTTGGAACATACGGACAAATTCATTTTTTAAAACACAGAAATATGCCAAGAATCAGATCATAAATACTTTGCATATATGCCATTTTGCAACGATATGTCATGGCTGTCCTCTCCCCCCTACACCCATCAGTACAAAAGATCACAGATAAGAGCCAGTCTGGTGTAGTGATTAAGAGCGTGGGACTCTAATCTGGAGAGCCGGGTTTGATTCCCCACTCCTCCACTTGAAGCTTGCTGGGTGACCCTGGGTCAGTCATAGCTCTCTCAGCCACACCCACCTCACAGGGTGTTTTGTTGTGGGGATAATAATGACATACTTTGTAAACCGCTCTGAGTGGGCATTATTAAGTTGTCCTGAAGGGCGGTATATAAATTGAATGTTGTTGTTGTTGTTGTTAATTATTTTTAAAGAAAAACCGATTTTTCACCAAAAGGAAAAAATGCAAAAGAGGTTGTTGCCCAGATAGGGATGAAGTCATTACAGCCAGGAATTTTTCCTTTTTGCCTCTGTTGCATATTGTTCTGAGGTGCACGCCTCTCCAAATAAGAAAGCTTTGGATGTTTTGTTTCAAGATCCTAACCTAAGAGCTCTGCTCCCATTCCAACAAACTGGGCTCTCTCAGTGTACTGAAGACAAGTGTGACCATGGCTTTCAAAAGCTAAAATCAGAAAACTGAAAGTACTATAGTATGAGAGATCCACTGTTGTCCAAGTTGTATACGCTTTTGTGTGTGTGCACACTGCTAATTACTATAGCTCAGGGTGCACCAACATTTCCCTTTTTATACCAGTATTGTCCCGGGTTAAGTAATTCTTGGGGGGGGGGACCTGTTTACAGAACCACCCACACCCAACCTTCAGAACATCTCACAGCATGAGCCAGAAAGCACACAAATTAGTTGCCAGGATCCAACAGCTCAGCCCTAAGAACTCTAATTGACTGAGTGGCACCAAGGCGATTATAATATTACAATTACAGTTATTTCACGTATAGAATGGATATAACTAGTTTTCATCATTTTCCAGTTCAAACTATTTCACCGCAGAGAAAGAGATGCGCCATTCTGTATCTGTAGATATTAATAGTTAATGGCAGTTTTCAGTTGCATACTGCAATTTCAGGTTGCGCATGAAGCTGGTCTTTTTCTATTACCATGAGCAGCTCTGAAATTTCTTCAAAATCTACTTCTCATCCCTGGCTAGAGGCTGTCGACCAATAAGGAAGCTTCTGGCTGTCTCCAGTGCAAAGTTCCTTCCAATCAAGCAGTGAGATTGATCAGGTCTCGGATGAGGGTCTGATGAGTTTTGGTCCTATGGAATCAGCTACCACCTGAGACCAGAACTTGTAGGCTATGAGCAGACTGTAAAAATATTTTAGTTAAACTTGTCATTAAACTGTAGCTGATACAATTCTCACTGTGTTGTTCTGAGAACACTAGAGTATAGAGGCCTTCTTGGGTCATGCATAGGTAGTTGCATACTTTGAAAGGGGGCTGTCTGGCAACAGCAGGTGCTAGTGAGGGAAGAGGGGAAGTCCTGATACTCTGCAAAAAATTTAAATTATTAGAGGGGTCCCTGGGTTGCTACAGTTTGAGAACTGCTGCTTACTCTGGGAAGGCTGAGGAAATTAAAGGGCTCCTTTGGGACTGAACCATGTGAGAAAGAAGGCAAAAGCCCCTCAAGGGAAAAAAACAAACTGCCCTATTAAATATTATTTTGTTTAGTTTTATAGCTTCTTTTTTAACTTTCAAGTGCACAGTGCCCAAAGTGCTTAATAAGTGTAATAAATATACTCAATACAAATCCTAAATAAATAGTACCTAAGACTCCCAATTTAAAATCCTAGGAAAGGGTAAGTATGCATACACATCATATATAGTCTTATATACACCACTGGTTGCAAAAAATGCTGTACTCTGAGAAGGCAGCAAGAAATGCATGAAAAACGCTGGTGGAACTGCCCTTTTCCAACCAAAGCCCTGTCTCGCATGCACAGACTAATACCCCATCTCTCTGGTTTTTTCCAGCAGAAACAGGACCCTATTCTCTTCATTTGAGAGCTGTTCTTAGAAAACACAATGACAAAAAATGATTGTACCAAACCAATTTTTGTCGGTGGTAATTAAATGTAAAAGGGAATAAGGAAAGAGTTGTTTCAGAGTGATGTTTCTTGTAGCCAGCGGGTAGTTAAAGCAATATCATTTAAGTAAATATTTAAAATTCTAATGTAAGTACTGGGGGGGGGCCCTGAGGCTGCCAAGTGACCACCACTGCAGCAAAAAAATGGCAAAATCTATCAAGAATACCCAGAGAAACTATACATGCATATAACAGAGAAACACTTGCATATAAGTTAAATGAGTAAAAATCACCTCTGCATGGAAGATCTTGAAGTCAGTCCCATACACCTTCATCTCCTCTGGGAAATCTTTATAGGCATTCAAATAAGGAATGTGACCATCCATTACCAGCCTAAGTTGAAAAAGTAAAACTAAAATCAGTATGTACATAGTGACTTAATTGAGTATACATGGCAAGTCTTACAATTACAAAACTAAAATAACAAAATAAGCGACTGACAGACAGTGCCTATTCTAAGCAGAGTTATACCCATCTATGGTTGTTGTGGATTTTCCGGGCTATATAGCCGTGGTCTTGGCTACATACAGCCCGGAAAATCCACAACAACCATAGTTCTCCGGCCATGAAAGCCTTTGACAATATACCCATCTATGTGCACTGAAGTCAATGCCCTTAAGAAAGGTCTAATTCTGCTTAGTTTGTGCGCTGTGAAATCTCTAGTTCTTCTCAAGCATTACATTTCCTGAGGGGAAAAAGGCAAATATAAAAGTCTACAGGCTGGAGATCAGCACCCTGCCCAAAGTGCACTAGGTACAAACTATTACATTATTGTACCATGTAATTTGGACAAGGTATGGGAAAGGGGGCAGAGCTTTTCAGAAATATTCATTTTGATCTAGATGCATTTACTCCCTGTCCTCTCTACACCATGAGATAATGTCACAGCTCAACTTGGAGGGGCTTCAATAGAAAATAAGGCAGCTAGGCTGGGCGGTCTCCTTGCAGATCAGTTACAAGTTCTGAGCCACGCATGCCTATGTATTACAATTGCAGAGGCCACAGCTCTCGAAGAACAGTCTCCAATATGTCTGATGATATTAATTTGTTGTTTGGAGAGCCTTAGAGCTCCTCCTTGCAAAATTTTAGCAAGCCTCTGCTTTTCATCCAGGATTAGGCTTAAATATGGGCCTATCTTTTCCCATAAGGAAAGCTGGCATCGGGCCATAATGGCCTTATAATTACCAATTCTAAAGCTTAAGGCTGCAGAAGCATAAACCTTTTCACCCAGTATGTCTAGTTTCCTGCCTTCCTTGTCGATTGGAGCCGAACGGCCCATGCTTTTTTGGAGGCCTTTGCCTTGGAGAGTCTCAGTAACAACAGAATTGGCAGGAAGGTGAATAAACAGGAAACCCAATTCTTCTTGTTTGGTTTTATACATATTGTCCATCTTCTTTGATGCTACTGGAGTTGAGGTCAGTCTGGACCACACATCTTTGATCAGGTTAAGCAAACCTTGCATTATTGGAAACGCCATTGGTCCAGCTGCTTCTGAATGCAGGGCCTTAAAGACCAGATCCAAAGAGCTCAGAGCAGAGCAGGTCACCTCAATGTCTAGAGATCTTGCCATTTAGTCTAACTGCTCGGTGTACAAATAGAGATCCTCACTGAGGACACAGCAGAATCCTCAGTAAGGAATTCAGGTGGAGATGGTTCTGATGCAAAATCAGATCCAACATCAAAGTCACCATCAGACTGAGTAGTGTGGTTGAACATTGGTTCGGGGACAGTGTTGTATTCTGGAACCATGACCGGAACCGACAACGGTTTAGTTTTGCCTCTTGGTTCCAAGCGAACTGAAACCATAAGGGTCTTTGTAACGGAAGAAGTAATGAGGGAGTGGGTACATGCCCAGTGAACCTTCAAACACATAAGCATAGTAATGGAGACTAATGGGAGCTATGGTGTCTATGGTGAGGAGCCAGTTCCAAGTGATTGTCATTCTCAGATGGAACTGAGAAACCTTTCTGTCTATCTCCAGGCTGTATTGGTGATGGTGGCAACAGAGAAATGGCTGTAGACAGTTCCATGACTTCTGGAATCTCACCCTCTGAAGGAGATGGAACCAAAGCGGAACGTCTTCTGGGGATTGGAGACAGAGTTCTCAGAACACTGGGTGGACTCAATGCAACCAAAGCATTCTGAACTGAAGAAGGTTTTTCCTCTTTTGCGACTTAGATGTCAATGTTTTATCAGCATGCTTGAGCTTAGCCTTTTTTGTAGGCAGCTCTGACTGGCACCAGGGTGGAACCAATGAAGGCATGGCTTGAACTGACTAGTACTTCTGGGCGGTGCTAGGCCCCAAGCGTGCTGGAGGTGCTGCAGTCCATTATCTGCAGCATTAAGATTGGAGTAGGTAGAGCCCTTCAGGGCTGACCCACAAAGAGCTGCTTTAAGTCATGATGCCATTTCATGGTGTGCTTTGGGGGAAACTGTTTACAGACTGCACACTGCAAGGTGTCATGGCTCTTGCCCAGACAAAGAAGGCATTCGTTGTGCCCATCCAACTGGGTCGTCTTTGTCCTGCAATGTGAACACTTCTTGAATAGGGCCTTCAATACCATGGCATTGAAGGCCCAACCTTGCATCTGTGGTGGTGGTTGAAACCACGGAGCAGAGAGAAGACACATCTTTCTTCCGCAGCAGCAAAAGAAGAACTAAGGGAGGGAGCTGCTTGCTCCACTTTTTACAGCCACACCTGGGAGAAAAGAATGCAAAAAGGCTCGGCAAGCACCTCACACCTCTAGGAGCTTTGAAACATCTCCGACTGGGCTGCACATGTGCAGTTCCCGTGTCGGACTGCATAGGAGACACAACGATAGACAAGCCTTCCTATATTACCAGTTAAACTGAGGAGGTCTAAAGCAAAAGCTTTTGGTGGCAGAGAAAACCTTTTGAAGGAGTCAGGAAGGCAGCAATATATAGGTCACACAACTAATAAAGGAATAAAAAGAAGGTATTCTTGAGCTATAAGCCTGGCTTATCTACAGAACTCCTGAAGCTCTGAGTGAGTGGAAATATAAGGAGCGTTGATTGTGACTAGAGCCCTCCTGAGGTATAGATTTAAATTAAAGTAAGAAGGAGCTGGACTAAAGGTCCAAAGGCAAAGGTTTAACAGAAGGTTTAAACAAACAGGGTGGTTCAAATCTAAGTAAATTATTACAGTCACCGTGCACAGGAAGTCTCTAAAGGTACACCATTTCGATTTATTTACCCACAAGTGACCTAAAAGAGTGTGGCAAACCTTAATGTGTTTTTTTTTAACTGTGCAGCCAATTACGTTTTGTTCAGTCAAACCCAAAAAGCTGTTATTAAATGCAGAAGTTAAGGTAGTTTTAAAAGTGCTTCGCCGGACATTGTTCTTACCTTAAGAGATCTGACAATGTAATCGATTCCCTCAACCACAGCAATGCCAAATAGCAGAAAGCCAGGGTCACTGGCATCGACAACGTCAAATGCCCTTTCCTGTTCCGTAAATACGAGCCCCCGTCCACTGACCCAGACCAGTCAGATGTGTCTGTGGGACAATGGTAAGAAACTGTCAGTCCACACTGAATTTATAAATAAAAAGAAACCAGTAACTGATAATGTTGTACAGTGGCCGCCAACTAATCCTAGCAACAGTTACCCTGCTGCAGAGAACAGAAGCAAATAATGCTGAAATGACAACGTTAAACCAAGCACTACAGGCCAGAACTTGAATTCTCTTCAGTCTCCGAAGACTTGCCTAAACGGACAATGAAACGGCTGAGATCCTAAGGCTGCACAAGCAGAAGGACCTCAAGGAATGAGATCTTCCCTGCCTTCCTGCTTCCCAAGCAGCCTCCCCCCTTCTGCCACCCAGTTATCCTGGGGGAACAGTGAACAGGGGGAAATCAGCCAAACGTCCTCCCCCTGCTCTTGCAGAGTGCCCCCTGCACTGACTCAAGACCGAGGGCAGATGGGTTTGCTCAGTTCTCCCTTTTCACAGCAGCCCCCAGTGCCACACGACACTTTGCTCACGGGGTCTCCTATCCCTCAACAGGAGATGTTTGAAGCACAGAGGGGGCTACTGAGGAAAGGCAGAAGCCACAAAGATACCACTGTAGAAATTCCTTCCACTTCTGCAAGTGTCAAATCCAATCCCAAGCGTTTGGTACCAGGGGGTTTGTTTCAAATCACATTAACTTCACCTTACTCCACTAAAGGTGTTATCTCCATTAGGCGAACAAGAAATTGAAGATGAAAGAATGAAGAAAGCTGCCAAAGCCACAATTACAGCTTGCTCCAAAAAAAAAAAAGTGTGTGAGCATATCAGTAGATTATATCTCTATACAAAAGATATCATTTCTCACCCTAGCTAGGAGAATAGTAAGAAAACTGACGTAATCTTTAAAAGATGAAAACAACTATGAGGTACTTAAATAGTATTGCTTAAAAACCAGCCATTCTATACAAGTTAAGCTTATTCCTGGATAAAAATAACTTATATCAAAACCAAGCTAGGAACTATGCATAATAAATATATTAGAGAATGGAAAGGAGGAGGGAACAGTCCAAATGATCACTCAACAAAGACACAGGAAATAACCTGGAAGAAGTTTAATTTGTGAAGCAAAAATGTTAAGCTTTAAGAAAGGTAGAAGAAAAGGCAATAAATACTCTCTTCTGCAGCCAAAGGACAAAAACAGGCACTGTCAGTCATCACTTTCACTCCTTACAGACTCAACCGATGCTGTTAATGCTAGTCACAGATACATTCCCAACACGTTTCTGTATAGCCTAAGAACTCCTATCAGCTTCTAGAACACAGCTTCTGGGACAAAAGCATAAAACATATAACCATTATGGCTGCAAAGCCAGTTTTAAAATATAACGGCAATAAGAACTGCAGGGGAAGGGGAGAGCCATGAGTATATATACACAGGTGGCATTTATCGTTTATCTCTAACCCCTTTTGAGGATCTTAACAGCAAAACCAAGAAATTATAACAGCAGAAAAGTGAAGCACAAAAGAGGTCATAACTGGCCTGTTTACAAAAACGACATGCAATCAATGGCCTAACAGTGCAATCCTATGGACCCCAAATCAATGGGCATAGACTCTGCTTAGGGTTGCACTGTACACGTTACCCAACTGGGAAAACAAAATCCTGAGAGTTGCCATTTTGTGATGTAACACTATGTGCTATTCGTACTACCTATAGAAAGACTTTGATTTAATGGATATGTACATATTGATTTGATGAGTTAAGTTTCATATAACACAATAAAATATTAATACTAGGAGTTCCATCACACACTATTTCTGTCATTTGCTAAAAATATTTTATGCTACCTTTCCATCAGTGCAGTTTACAACATACATTAAAATCATAATTACTCAGTTTCAAAATCTTAAACTACAAAAGTGAAATACCCCAGCAAAATGCATTACTCCTGTGACTTTACTGTCTCTCAACAAAGCACCTGATAACAGTTGCTGTGAAAATAGTTTCTAGTGCATGACTTCTAAAAGCGCAGAAGGAAACACAAGAGTGGCTCTGAATTGCTATTGTGTATATGTGAGTCACTGAACAAAATATATGAACCTCAAGTAATCCTTTCAATCATCAGTTTGGCTTTTTTCATGTATAGGCTAGGTCTCACAAGCACTTGTGACTGAAACTCTATTGCTAACTCCACATTCTGCCCAATTTACAATAATCCTTGTGTTCTATTTGTAGCCACCACGTTAACATAGCAGCTTTCATTTTATTTGTTCTAGATTATGTAGGGCATATTAGACAGTCAGCACTAAACCCCAACACAACATACAATTTAAGACATGTCATAACAACCTACATATTTAATAGGCTTCCCAAACAATGTTTGTATACTGTAACAAATGCAGAGGTTCAGTCCTCTAGCTTGGAGAACAGTAATCTGACTGGCAGTACCTCAAATCTCTAAAAAACCTCCAAATCACATAATGTCTACATGTTACAGAACAGGTGTTTATTCAGTCCCATTCATTGACTATTAGTAATTCTGCAAAACACACACACACACACACACACACACACACACACACTCTTGAGGTTTGTAGATTGCCCGGCTCAAAACCAATTTTAGAGCAGGGCTCTTAAAATGATGCATTCAAAATGCATAACTAAGGGAGATCATATATTGGGTCAAACATTCTGCAAAAAATTTCATTACAACAACAGTTTTCACACATCGAAACTTATCAACTAGTATTTGTCAGTCCTACTGACCAAAGCCTTTAAATAATGTAAACTGTCAGCCTTTTTAGAAAAAAAAATGATACTAGTTTTCAGGTCCTACTATATAAAATCTAGTAATCCATGTCTCCAGATGAAATCATGTACCATAAAATGCCCTGATAAACTTTACTCTTCCCAGCAGATGATTTCCCCCATATCAACCACAAAACTAACTCATCTGAGCGTTATAAAGCATTCAATCTCTTAAACTGATTCTAGGAGTAGCAAAAAGATGTTTCTATTTAGGACTGCTTTTAATTAAGTTGTAGTTTGTGTTCACTGGCAGTCCTAAACTGTGTTTTTAACTTTTGGTTTTGTTCCCTTATTATTGTCATTTTATTTATATTATAAGCCATCTTGAGTTCCTACAAGGTAGAAAGGCAACTAATAGGTGTTTTAAATAAATAATGTGTTTAAGATAGCATATTAGGAATAATTCCATATTAGGAATGATGTGAATCAGCAGGGTCAAAGAGCCATAAAATGCAGGGAATACAAAGTGAGATGTAATTACGTTACATTTAATCAAGAAAAGTACATGCGCTATTTACAACAGCAGTAATTAGCAATCCTCCTAGTTTTGCTAAGCTAGCGAATGAACACCTGCAATGACTGAGGAATCCCAGATTTTGCTAAATCAGTTAACACTTGTAGAATATGAGAAATTCCACGTTCTTCCTAACCCTCAGAACATGGTGTCAAACAACTAATTTTTATTCAGTAGTTTCAGTAGTTTTTTTGGTGGGCAATGGTGACTTGTATTTCATATTAATGACACAGTTATGGTACTCTTAGGTAAAGGTAGTCCCCTGTGCAAGCACAGAGTCATTACTGACCCATGGGGGAATGTTGCATCACGACGTTTTCTTGGCAGAGTTTTGTTACCGGGGGGGGGGTCGCCATTGCCTTCCCCAGTCATCTACACTTTACCCCCAGGAAACTGGGTACTCATTTTACCGCCTCGGAAGGATGGAAGGCTGAGTCAATCTTGAGCCGGCTATCTGAACACAGCTTCCACCAGGATCGAACTCAGGTCGACTCGTGAGTAGAGCTTGGACTGCAGTACTGCAGCTTACTACTCTGCGCCATGGGGCTCCCTTATGGTCCCACAATATACAAATGTATTCATGGCTGACTTGGAACAGCAGTTTCTACCCACCACAAACATCTCTCCGGTACCCAAGATTCCGGTCCAACATTCTCAACAGTTGGACTGATAAGAAGGAACCGCTCAAGAGATTCCATCAGGACTTCAATAACTTTCATCCCAGCATCAACCTGAACCTGGACCAGTCCACATAACTAGTCTATTTTCAGGACATCACCGTTCAACTACATCACAAACATAAGCACCACTCTGTAATGAAAACTGACCAACTGCTACACATGTCTTAAATGCTTGACCTGGAGCATACCAAACAATTAGTAGTCTACAGCCAGTGTTGTAACAATGCATTACAGTGACATTTGTTCCATTCCAGATGCCTATCTGGAAGATTTACAACAGGCATTCTTGAGATGGAAATAGCCACCTAAAGACGTATAAATGGACTGAGGGAGCAGACCAGAACCAAGAAACAGCCGACTACAAAACTGTTAACAACATAACACTAATAGCAGTCAGCTACAATTCCCAGCTCAAATTAGCCCAATGAACCATCCAAGATGCACAGTCCATCCAGGACATCTTCCTCTCTCATGGGGCTTACAAGGACTTTTCTTGTTTATATAGGGCCCCCACCACTAAAAAAGTTTCTTACAAACAACAATGGGCTCCGTAACACCAACATCAACCCAGATGCCAACTCCGTCCCCTATATTCACTTGGGCAATACTATTAAAGGACCTTACTATCTTAGGACCTACTGTCTTAGACTTATCCTTGCCCATCCTCCAGTGTAATATCTGATGATCTCTGCAAAGGACAAACAGCACAATCTCTACACAAATGAACATGTAGACACAAATATGACAAATCAAGTAGCATATTAAAGGCAGCAATGTTCAGAAACCAGTAGGGGAATATTTCAGTCTCTGTTTGGATCTAAAAGTCACCATTCTCTGGCAAAACAATTTCAAAAAGGGGTTCAAATGTGAAACTGCTGAATTGGCATTCAGAATTTTGATACCCTCTCAAAAAAAGTTTAACGTGGACTTAGGAATGGGATTCTTCTATTGCAGGTGTTAACTAGCTTAGCAAACATAAAGAGATTGCCGTTGTGAATGGTCTTTACACTTTCCTTGATCACATTTAAGTTTGACATATTTACATCTCAACCTGTATTTCCTGCATTTCATGGCCGTTTGACCACACTGGTTACAATTTCCCCAAGGATACATGTGACTTCCTTATTTGCACACAAGGATATGTTGCAAACAATACAATACAATAATATTTTAAGAATTTTCACGTCAACATTTTCTACATTGTTATATAGTACACTGTCATCCAGATATGACTTTTACAGTCAAAGCCTACACAGAGTTACTTCAGTCTAAGCCTACTGATTTTACTGGGAATAGACTGGAGCAATACTGTTACAAAGCAATCCTAAATAGAGTTACACCATTCTACGTTCACTGAAGTCAACAGGCTTAGAAGAGTCCTAAGTAGGTCTACTCAGAGCCCTACTCAGGTCTATTCAATGGGACTTACTCCCAGCAAAGTATTCTTAGGATTGCAATGTCAATCCCCTAGAGCAGCTAGGGAACAGCGCATTTCTATAAATAACTACATACAAAAGTAACTATCCAAGATCTATTTACTCTTACCCGATCTTTTTCCAAGAGAAGAAGTCTCTCCAATGCTAGACTCTGATGCTACATCTGTATCACTTGCAGACGAAGACAAGCCAAGAAGTCTAATAATATCTAGATCCGTGTTCACTTCATTATCAGTGTCAGATGACAGCTTTTAAAATACATTTAACAACAGTATAAGACTACCAACACAGCTTGAATCCATAAAAGTAACTTTTTAAAGATTTGTTCTCTTTGGCTGCATTCAAGCATTAACAACAAACCATAAATGGATTAGAATCCAGCAGCACCTTGATGACGAACTAGATTTTCAAGGTATAAGTTTCCAAGAGTCAAAACTCCTTTCATTGGTATCTGATTAAAAGAGTTTTGACACTTGAAAGCTTTTACCCTGAAAATCTTGTTAGTCTTCAAGGTGCTACTGGACTTGAATCTTGCTGTACTACTGCAGACCAACATGGCGAAAACCAAACCACAAACGGTTTGTGAAAAGAACCAACCTCTAATGACTGGGCTTGTATGCTCCTTTCCCTTCTTCCTCTTACATACAGAACCACAATGGGATACTTCTTGCTTAATAAAATCTTTAATTTAACCAAAATCTGCTGTGAAGTCCGAATATGGTTGCCTGAATCCACTAACTAGGATTCTCAGTCATGGTGTGATCCTAGTTTAGCATCTTAGTTATTGGTAAAGATACAACTACCTGTTTGTTACACCTGCCAGATTCTGAGCTAAATCAAAAGAAAACTAGGAAATCTCAGATGCGTGGGGGAGAAGCCACAGCAAGCATAGAAGCCTGAGCATAAATATCTTCTTAGGGATTCATGATGAGTAGTGATGCAATCAAAGCCTGTTAACTACCTGGTAAGAATGTTAAATACGATTCGTGCCAGCAGACAGACAAGATGCTCAAAGCCAGCTGCCTTGAAGAATCTGCAGAAAACGCTTTAATTAATGAATTAATTAGAATATTTATACCCGCGTTTCTCCCCAATGGAGACCGAAAATAGCTTACAGCATCATTCCCGCCTTCATTTTGTGCTTACAACAGCCATCCCAGGAAGCAGGTTAGACTGTGAAAGAGTGACGGGCCCAAAGACACCCAGTGAGCTTCCATGGCAGAACTGAGATGCAAACCTGGGTCTCCCATAGAGTCCAACACTAACTGCTACACCACACTGTCTCTCTAATGATGTCTCTCTTCCCTAAGATCTAGCTGACTACTGTATAATCCGACCACTTTACCAAGCAGCTTGTTATTTAATGAATAACTTGGCTATTTGGCTCAGTTCCTTTGATCGTTTCTTTCAAATGTTTTAATTGGTTGCTATGCTCCATCTAAATTCCTCTGTTCCCAGATATGTGTTTTTGTTCTGGAGGTTGGAGTGGAGCATAGTTTTATTTTCCAAGTGATCTTCCAAAGTCAGCAACATAGGGTGGAACTGGGACAACGGATTGCAAAGAGAAATATGACTTATGCAGTACAGCACCATCAGTACGCATCCAACGCCACCACAAGCTGGCTGAAAAAAATCTCAGAAAAGGTCTCCAAGTGTTTACCAAGGAAGCTTATAAATGCCAAGCCAATGCTGAGTCATACTGAAGGAAGCCTCTCCTATTTATTTGGAAGATGTATGCCCTGCCTTTCAATCAATCAATCTTTAAGGCGGCCTACGGCTGTAAAGAACCGACAACAATAGGAGAGATTAAAACAATGCAAGAAAGATGGCCTTATACAAAGCATGGCTCCTGTTTCATTTCAGGTGGGTAGCAGTGTTGGTCTGCAGTAGAACAGCAGGATTTGAGTCCAGTGGCACCTTAGAAACCAACAAGATTTTCAGAGGGTAAGCTTCCGAGAGTTGGGGCTGAGGGAAACTGCTCTCTCATTTCAGGAGCCCTGTTCACAAGTTACAGTGAACGCACGCATGTACAATCTGTATACAGTGTACACTCGTTTTCTTTTTACATTTATTAATTCTCATGTTACATTCAATGCACATACAAGTGAACGTCTTATTTAAACCCAACATTTATCCAGGTACTACACCTGTTCAAACTGCACAGTGTCCAGGACTTCCCACCCAGGTAGAATAGGGCTTCTGGCCTGTCTCTTGGTAATGGAGTGGCACATAACCTCAGCTTTTCCTGTCGCTATGGAGGCCACTGTGCTTTCAGGCAACATGAGTTTTAACCGCCCCTCATGCTAAGCACAACCGTGAGGAGGTTTTGCAATTTGAAGTTAGATGCATACATTCATATAAATGACACTGGATACTATCAATGAGGAAAAGACAGCTGTCCTGAATGCCACACTTACAGGTAATCCATCATGCCTAGCATCCTTGGAGGGTTTGTCACAATACGCCAGCTCGCTCTTCTGAAGGTAATTTGTCCATAAATTACAAAGAACTTCATCCTGATAGGAACAGAACATATCATTCATTCAAGTTTGCCAAGCTAAAATATATGCTGGGGAGTATCCTATGCTCAGAGTTTAATTTTTTCCAGTTACTAAGAATGTTGTCTATACAAACACTATGTCTGAGTATTTTAATCACGACAAACCTACAGCTCATGGGGGGGGGGGGGTTGTTAAAAAAGTGAAAAATGAAAGATAAAAAACGTGTGCAAATGCAGTTATTATTTCCATTTAATAAAGTCGTGTGATAGAAATATCACATGAAGTAAATACATTGGATTCGACTCAAAGGTGCCCTTCGAGGCACTTGGGTTTATGCAAGAGCAGGTGAGATTTTAGCAAGTTGCCCTCTTGAGAAAACACTCCCCCCCCCCCCACTCTGCTTCTGGAGTTCCCTTATCTAACCATCAGGAGCAGTTTTTTGGGTGGCCATGAGCAAGTTTCAGAAAACAAAGGGAGGCGTTCCATGAGTGGAGCTCTCACTTGTGTTTCTTAGGATCTGACCTACAGTTCACCTTATAAAATAAGTTTTGATATAAATAAGCTAGAAACATAAAAAGGTAGGACCATGAATATAAATCTTTGCCTACTCCTTACCCCTCCTTAGTCCAAGTCAGGCAGTTCCTGTACTCAAGGCCAGTCTAACCCATATTGCTTTAGGGCATTATGTTATATTACACATAAAAGGAATATTCTCCTTTTTGGCAATGTCAAAGATCCATTATCATCACAACATGGCATGCACAGAGACAGTCAAGCCAACTTAATGCAGCTTCAGGTAAGGAATTTCATAGCTCTCCCCATCATCACAGCTGGTCAATGTCTAGATGTCAAGAGTCATCATATTTTTAAATACCATGAACATACAGGCATGTCTAGAAAGCCCATCTTAATCCCAAAGTTCAGGTCAGGTAAATATCAGAAGAATGAGACCCTGTCCTGACAAGATCACAGTCTAAAAAGAGAGACAGAGGAAAGTGAGGGCAAACTAAGGACGGCAAAAAGAAAAAAACATGGATGAGAACTTTTATAAAAATTGTCTTCTGATTATTCTAGTTTCTCCATCTTTCTCCTTAAAGAAATTTCCTCCTTACTCAATTTATTCCCTGGCAATGTAATATTTAATCATTTTTCTTCTATATCATTTATCCCCTTTGCTACAGATATTTCCAGCAGAGACCGTGCCTTTCCCTTTCTTTGCGATGGAGAGGGGAAGTACGGGCCCTCTGTATTTTATGGGCTAAAGGAAAGAAAGAGAACTAGCAGTACAATCCTCAACAGAGCTACATCCCTCAAAGTCCACTTAAGTCAATGGGCTTAGAAGGGTATAATTCTGCTTTGGATGGAACTGTCAGTCATGATCAACACCCATGCAGAGTCTGTGCAGGGGAGAGTCCCATGAGGTCCAGTGTCTTGCGACTGTTGTCCACAGAAAGTTTAAAGGCAGGTGGAAAGAACAATTTCATTACCTGGGGACTTTTATGGGGAAACTGGGGGGAGCACTGAGAGAAAAACTTCTATGAAATATTTTCTCTCCCTCTTTTTTAAAAAATATTTTTTATTAAAGCAAAAAGGGGGGTACAGAAAAGAAGGGGAAAAGGGGGGGACAAACTAATATAAAACTGTGTGCTAAAATATTTTCTCTTTTGGACTGGGTGAAATGCTTCTGAAGACAAGGTTTTTCCCACTCAGAATGCGTAGCAGGAAAGTGTTTATGAAAGAAAATGTACAGCATTAGGTAATAGGTAACAATACATCCTATGCCTACTGTAGACAAGGAGGGCAGATAATGTATTTTATTTATTTATTTACTTATACTCTGCCTTTCTCTCTGAGATCAAATGCTAGCAGGATATTCAATGAACAAATACAATAGGGTATGAGCTGCAGAAATTTGAAACAGACATAAATGAGAAAGATGAAACATTGCTGAAACAAGGTAAGTCATTAAATATTACATCTCTCATGACATGGAAACTACCCAGGAGAAGCACATCTACATCCAGAGACAGTACCCAGTAGAATAGTCTACAGACCCTGTCTTTCACTCCACCAGCATTCCTTTCCAAATTTAGGAAAGTTTATTCTTGGAGTAGTGGGACCTGCATGAACGAACAGCCAGGAATCTGCACTGGGGAGGGGGGAGGGGCAAAATCACTATTTTATCAGCAGAGATGATAAAAGGAAAGGGCAACAAGGGCCGTCTCATCTCCTTCCTCAATGCAGCTTCCCAACCCCCATAGATATTAGCCCACAGAAGTCCCAGGTCTCTGGTAAGAAAATTTCCAGGGGTCAGAAAGCGTGGCTGGTGAGGAGTGGAACACAGGAAAACAATTGTGATCATCAGTGCCTTGCAGTGATAGATCGCTGGCTTCAACCCCTAAAAATGTACTTTCAGTGATATATTTATTAAATGTTAATAATTTTGGCAAACAATACGCTACAAGTGGGGGACCTGCAAGGACCTGAGGAGGCATCTAATTTCCCTTCTCGCACTATTTCCTCTTTTCCTTCCCTGAAAGCCCCCAGTACCTCTCCCCTTTTTCTACTTCCTTCGCTCCTTCTTACCTACCAGCCAAGCTACCTTTATCTGCCCCTGTCTTCAGCTTTCCCTCCTTCCTTCCCTTTGGCTGCCTCTTCTCGAGGAAACTCTGGCCAAGCTGTGTGATGGCAGCCACCGGGATGGGCCTAGTTGCAAGGACTTATAGGGGCACCTCACCTTCCCCTGTACCCCTTCCCAACACTATTTCCTCTTTGTCTCTTCCTGGCAGCGCCCCATATCCTCATTTTCTGTTCTTCCTTCTCCCTTTCCCACCCACCCACCAACCTACCTTTTATCTGCCACCCCACCTTCAACTACACTTATTATATATTTATTTCACTTATACCCTGGTTTTCTCCACAATAGGAACCGAAAGGAGTTGACACCATTCCCCTCTCCTCCATTTTATCCTCACAATAACCCTGTGAAATAGGTTAGGCTGAGAGTATGTGACTGGCCCAAAGTTACCTTGAACGCTTCCACAGCAGACTGGTGATTCCTAACGGGGTCTCTCAGAACCTAATCTGAAGTTCTAACTATGGCACCACACTGGCTTTCATGAGGTGGCTGCTGTGGAACAGTCGCAAGCAGCCGGGCCTAGATGAATCATGCCAGTCACATGGTAGCAAGTCAGCCAGTGGCTGCTGCTGGGCCTGGTCCCAACGAGTCCTCCCTCAAAGGCCAACACGGCCTACAAAGGGCCCCTCCTCCTTTCCCTGCCATTTCCTAACAGAAACCATGGCTTGATCACTGTTGTGGGTGCCTGGCAAGAGCAACTGAAGACATCTGTTTCTGAAAGATGCAAGCCCTCCTTGTATCATTGGGGGGGGGGCTTTAACCCCCCACCCATTTTATTATTGTTATATCATATTTTTCTGCTGGAGGCTTATTTCAGGTTTGCAAAAATACCTGCTTGTGTGTCCACAGTTGCAATCTCTGGATTTACTACGAAGTTTAAATTCATGTCCAAGCATGGGGACTGGATACAATATCTGTACTACAATTACTACAATATCTGTATTCTCGTTCCAACTTTTACATGTGCTAAGGTTTATGCAGTGGCAGAGTATGGCCTTGTTGAGCTTTGCCACTTTTAAAAAGATTTAGAGTTGCACCCTACAAAGCAAAGATGATTGAAAGCGGGATAGACATGATAGCTTCCCTGTGTCTGTATTTTAATTTAAAATGATCTAAGGAAGTTCATACGGCACTGAATACGTGGCATTTGCATGATCACACTCCAGACTGTAATGCAGCAAAAGCACTACTGGAAGGGGTGGGTGGGATACACTTTCTAAACTACAAAATATTATCGTCCAAGTACTCGGAAAATGTAATAACCCTGTGAGCGAATAAGCTGATCGAAAACTGTGTCCAGGCCTTGGGTATTAACCCTCATAATCTGAAAGATCAAGGGCCCTCAGCAGCTCTTTCCTCAATTTTAGGTAGTCTGAGTAATCTGGACTACAGAAGTACTAGGATAAGGGCACGTAGATATACTTGGGCCTAACATGGCCGCAATCTCTTCCAACTTATTTTGATTTCCTGACAGTTCCACGTTATCAATGACTATTTATGTTAGCCAGACTGAATGCCGTTCCATCAGGAGAGTTGCTGGGACACTTAAATAAGGTTCCCTACTCTGAGCGACTCTGCCAATGTGGCTCTGGCCAAATAGACACTCTTCAACATTGTCTATTTGAATGCAATACTCTAAACGTGGCAAGAGACAGCTGGATCAAGCCCTATATCCAGGACCCAGGAAGTATAGAGGATAATTTAAGGCTTCTTTTAGCAGGGATGGATTTTAGTACTACTTTAGCAGTAGCCAAGCTTCTCTCCCAATCAGTTAAGGAAAAAACTTATTAAATTTTTAATACTATACAGATTACATATTAAAAATTTTGCCTTTTAATTCTAATTCTAGTGTGGCACTGCTCAGAGCCGAATAGGCTGAATGAGCAGTATCATTAAAGTAAAGTATAACCCTGTGAGGCAGGCCTGCCCAACTTGAACCCTATTACAGTGGACAGGGGATGCCCATGTACCAGTTAGCTGAGTCATGGCTGGCTGGCTTGGGTCATGCCCCACAAGGCAACTATTTCTGAACATTCCTCAGTGCAGGGAGACAAGCCACCTTCAGATCACAGAGGGATTTGCAACAAGGTGTAAGAAAATGCTTGCCATGCTCCAGGATGGTGCATATGTTTGGGCATGCTTTAAAGGAGCTGGTGAGGTGAAGTCTGGGGTTGGACTCTACCTAGGCAGCGAGTGACACAACTGATCCTGCCCAACAGGGAATTCAGCTTTGTAGCTGCAGGGCCAAAGGAAAGCAAAAGTAAACACACGGTTGGAAACTGTATCATGCACAGCACCAAAGAGTGAGATAGAACACTGACCTTTCCCCGGCCACCTCCACTTCACAGTCTCACCCACAAGAGAAGTAGGACTATGAACTGTGAAATAGATACGCCTTCACTGATGCCTGATCTATGCGTTTCTCAAGTCATGACTTCAGCACCCAAGGATATCTGCAATTCAGTGCAATCCATTTACCCAGTTGTACTGAGTTAGGTTAATGTACCAGGAACCAGGTTGAGAAACAGAAAAATGAAATAAAATACAACTATTTATTATACAGTGCACATAATCATAGGGTTAAATGACATACCTAGGATACCATTAAAAACTCAGATCATAGTATACAGCAACAAGATAAAATTGCACGTCTAATAATAAAGAATCACAGTCATGGTTACACAGATATATTAACCAAAAGACCCTTTTTTTGGTTAATACGCATGTGTAACCAAGTGCAGTGTAATAAATAGTTGTATCTTATTTCATTTTTTTGTTGCCCAAGCTTTTGATTCTTGACTTGACTCTCAGGTTTGGTTTTCCACCGTCTTTTTCCTTTTGTCTTAGGTTAATGTACCTTCATCTGTGAAGAAACTCCTAAAGACTGCAGAGCTTCAGCTTGCTTCTGGAGTATGAACTGAAATCCTTCACAGATGTACCATTCCAGGCCTTTATCTAAAATTTAAAAGGATAATAGAATATTAAAATTTAAAAGAATAGAGTATCATGATTCACAGCTTGAACCTGTCAATGCCAAAAAATACACCATTTAGGAGATCGGACAAATTACCACATACCTGACCAAAAGTAAGTGTCTAGCAAACTTATCCAAACAAGCTGCCATCACATGTGCTACTGTACCTGATTAGCTTTGGTATACAGTCCCCTATCTCCAGAACGATCTTGCATTCTAGATGTAGGTCATGGATTCCTAAACAGGAAACTGCTATACCACAGTGGCTGCTAAACCAGATTCCTGCTACTGGTTACATAAATCAGAGGCTCTGCAGGAGACAAAGGATCTTGTCCACTGCACTTACTTACTTCTTCCCATTCTCTACTACCAGAAAACTCTATCTTGCTGAGGACAGAAAAAAACCCGAAATACTTAGTGACGTTTAAACTTATCAATGTAAGCACTGATGCAATTCCTGTTTAGAATTGGCACCAGCATGTAGAGAGAACACAAATTGCCTTTAGACAAAAATTAGGATTCAACACACACACACACACACACACACACACACACCATCAATTCCAATGAATAGGGTTTCATTTATATCTACTGTTCTCCCCAACACAGACCTAACATTTCCTCCATCATGTTATGCTCACAACAGCCCTATGAGGAAAGTTAGGCTGAAAGTGTGCGATTGGTCAGAGGGGATTCGAACCTGAAGTTTCCCAGACCCTAGTCCAATATTCTAACCACTACACCAAGCTGGCTCTGTCAATTCCACGAGAGAATGCTCACTGAAATTATCATACAAAGCAAGTTGGCCAACTATATGTGTCCTATGCAAAAATTAATACATGGAAAGGCTACTTATGCAGATGGCATAATCCCTCTTGCTCGTGTCCTTATACGTTACACAATCTCATGAACAGTGTTCAGTTTGGACACGGAAGATAGAAGCTGCACAGCCACTCACTTGATTAGTCTGGGCAAGTCTCAGCTCAACCTGCTTACCGGATTGATGCAAGGGTAAATAAGTGAGTAAGAGACACACACAGACAGATCCAAAGTACGACTTGAACACTAGAAGCAGTCAGAAATTAAAGGAGGAGACTCAGGAGGAGTCACATCTAATTTGTATATTTCAACAGACTGCAATTAACTTATATGTACCTATAAATAACATTGTCTGTATTATAAGTGACAAACAGTCATTCTGCTGCCCTTATTTCAAAGTATTACAGTTCTGAAACCATTGTCTTCAGTTCTGAAAACTAGTGTCAAAGTAAGAGCCAGACTGGAAATCCTGATTTCTGAAACACATGATGAAGACGGATTCTATTTTACAAGTTTTCTCTTCCTCTACCCCATAATCCTATTTTTGTCATTATATTTGCAAGTGTATTCTTTTTTTAATTTTAATTTTTTATTTGAAAGTAAAGAAAAACAATAAACAAAAAGGCAATAGTGGAAAAAATAATATAAGCAAGATATATAACAATACACAAAAACAATACAAACAGAATATATAACAGCCCCTCAGACCTGACATTGCCACACTGGGAGACAACAGACATCACCAAGTTTTCCCCAGCTGGGTAAACAGCTACTTCAAGGGGCCATCTAAAGTTGACAGAACAGTGAAGGGTGGGAAAGAGTTAAAAAACCTTCACCAGCTACTCTACCTCTCAAAGCCTTGCACAGTTGCTTTATATCAATTAAAACCAGTCAGTCATTTACAGTCTTTCGATATTTAGTCTAGTTTGGTTCTCACAAGATCAATATTCTGGTCCAGTAGTTGGTCTTTAAGGTGATACTGGACACGAATCTTGCTTTTCTACTGCAGACCAACATGGCTACCCACCTAAAACTTAGGTTCTCAGAATTTCAGTATATCTACATGTGCCTCTCATGAGCTACGCCACACACTCCTGTTGAAGAAATGGCTACCAATGGCATAGTTCTAACTGTAAAAACAAACGGCAGTTTCCCAACATGAATGAGTTTGTGTTTACACACTCCCCAGTTTCTCCCCTTATATGACCAGATACATCCACCCACAAATTACAGCCTGCACTTTTCCTTGCAGACCAAGCTTCCAAACCAGAGCCAGTGTGGTATACCACTTAGAGTGCCAGACTAGGTTCTGGGAGGCCTGGTTCAAATCCCAACTTTGCCACAGAAGCTTGGCCAGTCACAAACCCTACCTTACAGGGTTGTTTTAAGAATAAAATGGAGGCAAGAAGAACGATTCAAGCTGCTTTGGGTCACTATTGGGAAGAAAGGTGGGGTATAAATCAAGTAAAAAATAAATAGATACATAAAATACTGCTTTGTAGGAAAGGCACAAAACATAGTTTGTGATCATTACATAAACTTGAGAATCTCTGAGGCTCATTCTCACAGCTGCAAACCATGGTTTCCACATCTGAATCGTACCAGTATATCGGATGAGTTAACTTTGATCGTTTAAGACTGTACTATTCAAGTTGGAAAGATGAATAAGTCACATTATATAAAACAGGGGGGGGGGAACCTTACCAAATTTGGATCTCTTTGTTAATCCTCTAGAGACAGACTGTACTCTGGCATTTGAAATTGCATCTCCAGTTAAAACTTCTCTTGTCCTCTGCAAAGACAGTAACCAAACCAAACATGTCTGAGTCCCTTTAGCCATTTTGTACATGTGCACTGATTAAGCAACAGAGATCTGAATGCAGAAGTAGTATGAGAATCACCATTTGGAATCCAGATGAGAATTTACAAAAATATTGTGACAGTATTCTGGTTTCCACTGAACAAACCCGGTGTATCTGTTGTTGGGGTCTGTGTAATCATCAATTGCACCTGTAGTGAATGGTTCTTGTGCTTCACTTGTATATTTTTGAGTTTTGCATAGAAATGTCATATACTATACCTCCTATATTTCATGGCCTTTTTGCCAACACTGCACATTCCCACCCACCCCCATGTATTTTTCTGCAGGTTGAAGGTTCATGCTACTGAGGCAGTTGGCTCTAACCCATGGAAAACCAGCAAGCTTTAAAAGGCACAGCTGATAGGGATATACATTAGCTACTACAATTAGATCTGCATCTGGGCCAATAATGTTCTATATCACACTCATGTCTTTAGCAGAAAAATTAGATGGTCACTTAAGATGGAAGACAGTTTGGGGGCCGAGAAAAATGAACAGACATTAATTACTTACGTCGATAACATTGTGGCAAGATCTACAGTAAAATGTGCCTTCATCCGTAAGGCCCCAGTTGACATCCGAACACTGAGAACAGGGTTCATGGTAATCTCTCTAAAAATGTAAGAGGAATTTGCGCAGACACATATGACAATGTTTTTAAATAGGTACACAACAGATATTTCATGGCAACAAAAATCGGAAAAATATTTCAGTATAGTTCGGTGAAGTATCTTGCTTGACCAAAACAGTTCACTGTAAGGTAGAGAGGAAAATGCAGTGAGTTCTACAGTCCAAAGGTATTCATGTTTACTTGGAAATAAACCCCAATGAGTTTATTGAACTCAGACTTACTACAGGGTAATTCAGCTTACTCCCATAATTAGACAGCCCTCTTGAACAGACCTACTCAGAAGTAAGTACCATTTTAATTCATGGTGGTTACTCTCAGTGGGATACAGCCTAAGATACCCAAGAAGATTGCAACCTTAGACACTAAGTTTGCTTAGCCTCAATACATGACTTTGGTGCCTGAACACTTTTTCTGTAAGATATTGTCTTCTATTGGCCTATGCAAAATTTTACATATAACAACTGCATTGCATAGTGAAGTGGAAACTTTGAGACTTAGGGCAGGAAAAGAAATCAAAAGCAGTAAATATTTATTCATTACCTACCTTTCTCCTCAATGAAGACCCAAAGCAGCTCACAACATTATCCAGTCCTCTAGTTTATCCTCACAAGAACCCCATGAGGTAGGTTAGGCTGAGCGAGTGACTGGCCCAAGATCACCCAGCAAGCTTCCATGGCAGAACAGGGATTTGAACCTGGGCCTCTCAGATCCCAGTCTAACACTCTAACTGCTACATCATGAAGACAATTTCAGATGGGCAGTCCTATTGGTCTGCAGTTGAAGAGCAAGATCTGGGTCCAAAAGCACTTTAACTGGACCTAGATATCGCTACATTATGCTGGCTCTCACTTACTGCAGTTACTATTTCCTCCAAAAATATCAGTTCAATAAGTATGGTTCTATACCTATGTTGGTTGTTGTGGATTTTCCGGGCTGTATAGCCGTGGTCTTGGCATTGTAGTTCCTGACGTTTCGCCAGCAGCTGTGGCTGGCATCTTCAGAGGTGTAGCACCAAAAGACAGAGATCTCTCAGTGTCACAGTGAGAGATCTCTGTCTTTTGGTGCTTCACCTCTGAAGATGCCAGCCACAGCTGCTGGCGAAACGTCAGGAACTACAATGCCAAGACCACGGCTATACAGCCCGTACAATCCACAACCACCATCGTTCTCCGGCCATGAAAGCCTTTGACAATATACTATACCTACGTTGTTCTCTCAAACCACAATGAGATTGCCACCTTTTTCTTGGCCTGCAAGGGCTCCTGTTCTTTCCACAATGGCATGGAAGCTAGCACAGAACAGTTAGTGTCAAACTAGGATCTGGGGAGCTGAAGGTCAAATCCTTATCCTGCCATGAGATTTTGCTGGGTGATACTGGGCCGGTGGGTTGCTTTGAGGATAAAATGGAGGGGGGGGGGATGTTGGAAGCCACTTAGGATCCCCTTTTGGAAGAAAAGCTGAGTACAGATATCGAAATAAATAAATATGGTTAAGCATGATATCCCACAGGCGAAGCTTTCTTCAGCGTGAGACAGGGAAGTAAAAGCTTCGCCAGTAAAACCGCTGCTTAGGATATAGTTGCAATATCTGGCTAGTAAACAAGGCAAGCAGCTAACCCCGAATTCATCCACTCTTTCACCTCCCAGCGACAGTCTCTCCTCACTCCAACTATTTATTCAGGGCGCTCCATACAATTCTAACCCTTACAAAGGCAGTGCGTGTTAGTCTGTTGAGGCAAAAACAGAACAGGAGGCTGACAGCATCCTAAAGGCCAACCGCATTTCACTTCGGCGCAACGTCTCGTCGGTGGGAGAGGCGGGCTCCCGTTCCCGAACGCTGAATGCTGCAACGCTCTAGATCTAGAACACAGGACGCCTAAGCCATGTCGCTCTCCCTGCCTTCAGGGCTCCATTCCCTCACAGGGAAAGAGAACAGAGCCGCTACCCCGCCGTCTCACCGTGTCTTCCTCCTCCATGTCCACGCCTCGCCTGCCGTCAATCACCGCCGCGACGCCATAGCAACCAAAGACAGGAAGGCACGGAAACCGCCGCCGGCCGGGAAACAAAAGCTCCGCCACTTTGGTTCCGAGCTTTCTGTGAGTGGGATGGGTTCCTCCTGATCGTCATCGGTGGCGGGAAGGGAAACCGCCTGAAAAGGCAAACAGTGTCTTTGGGATCATAAATACTAACCAGCGTATTGTAGCAGTAGCTTTCGCGAGCTAGAGGTCAGTTTCTCTTGCGCAAGAAATGTATCCTCAGATGGTGTAGAGGGGAGCATGGGGGAGGGTTATCCTACATATGTTCCTGTTTTAAAACTGATTTTCTTTTAGTTTCGAACATTCCTCAGTATAGGGTGAGAAAAAGCCGTTCCATGCAATACTGGATGTCTTGCATTTTGAAAAAGTTTACAGATCACCACCTAGAAACTGGTAACCCAACATCACCCCCTCCCGTAGCTCTGTGTTTGTTTGTTTTAATTTATGAGTGTGTGGTTGCTGACGATACTATACAGCTGCACCTGTGTCCACGAAAAATTTATGCCCCAACAAATGTATTTGCTTTTAAGATGCTACAATGCTGTTTTTTATTTAGAAAAGCGCCTGTGAGCATGTGTAGAATGCCTTCAGCTGCGGCCTATTGTCTTACAGATTTATTCATAAATTACACCACACTAAATTTTCATCATGGTTGTTTTCCCCATGTGTGCAAAGAAAACTGCAGCTTTAGAAGGGTTTTTTAAATCATGGAGTAAATATGAGAGGAAAGGATCATATGGACTCCCCACCCCTACCCCGTGACATGTATGTATGTCATTTATGGTGCGCCTTTCTCACTGAGACTCAAAGCAGATTACACAGTGTGAGATTAGTACAGTTAGTATCAAGGACAATTTTGTAAACAATGCCATCAAGTAAATAAACACAAGTTTCCAAAGACATAACATTAGCAAGAATCCAATACCCTTCCCTGTTCTTCAAAGCTAGCTTGGCTGCTTTTAAAGCTGGAGAAGATCCTGATCTTTTGTATCATCGTTGTTCTCTGCCATCCAGTCACACACATGTTTACTCAGATGTTCTATATAGACTAAAAAGGATTTATTTCTAATATATAGGATCATGTACAGGAAGGGTCGCATATAGGTTCAGATGGGCGAGTGTGTAGCAGTTAGAGTGGCCGACTAGGATATGGGAGACTTGGATTCAGATTTCCAGGCTGTCAAGAAGCTGGCTGGGTGACTATGAGCCAATTACTTTCTCTCTCAGCCTAACATAATGCACATGGTTATTGATATGAGGATAAAATGGAGGTGGGGAAAACAATATTGGAAGCTGCTTCGTGTCCTCACTGGGAAGTGGGTAAAACTTAGGGAGACCCAGGTTTGAATCCCTGCTCTGCCATGGAAGCTTGCTGGGTAACCTTGGGACAGTAATACGCTATCAACCTAAACCTACCTCACAGGGTTGTTGTGAGGATAAAATGGGGGGAGAGGAGAATGACTTAAGCTACTTAAGGTCCCCATTGGGGAGAAAGGCAAGGTTTAAGTAAAGTAAGTAAATAAATAATACAAGCCAGATTCCAATAGGGAAGATTACACTTTCTCAACAGGCCCATCCACTCCTGGGCCCTGAGGTTTGGACCTGGCTGGCTATGGCCAAAGTCCAGAAGGGTATGCCAATCACCAACAAAGTCTGAGAGTGAGCTGTGCTCCTGTGGTATATTGGTGCCCTCATATTTAAAATGCCCTGAGTGGTTGCTTAGGTGGCTTGACATGAAAACCAGCCCTGTCTCTGTTTGCTTTAGAAACTGAATATAAAGAAGGGAAAGATTTAAAGAGGTAAAGCATTGCTGGAAGCAGCTGGCTATGGTATCTGGCCCACCCCCACCTTGTGCTTCTTGTTAAGGAAGGTGAGGAGCAAAGAGTTGAAAAGGTCCTCAAAGAAGCAAAATTTCATTAAAGCATTTTAGAATGGTGTATTAGCTGGTTTAAAAAAACTTTTTGAAGGGATCATAAATATATCTAATTCTCAACATGGCCGAATCTGTGGATACTAAAATCCAGACTAGAACCATGAGCATACACTGCAGATCTTTCAACAAAGCTGAAAATTGTCCCAGGGTTGCAAAAACATCTGAAATCTAAACAAAAAAATGGGGGGGCCCAAAAATAACAGAAACAGTGCTTATAGCTTTCAAAACGAATGCCCTCAGAGCCATTGCTAGCTAGGCAACCACAACAGTATCACCGGCCTTCAAGCTTCACTGACAGAAACTAAAGGTAGGGGGCAGAGCCCTTTCCAGGCCTCTTTTGGCCTTTGAGAGAGTACTCATTAGAGGTCAAGGCAACAGAAACGTCCAAGTGATTTGATACCACCAGACTTGGGGACCCACACAAACCTGGCTGCTTGCTAGTACTACAACAGCCACCCCATGAAGGCCACTTGATGTAGTAATTAGAGCAGTGTTTCCCAACCTTTTTTCCATGGAGGAACCCCTAAGTTAATTTTCCATGGAGGAACCCCTCAGTTAATTTTTCAAATCCCAAAGAATCCCTATCTATGAAAACGTTTACAGCTCAGAAAAGGTTGGTGGTGGGGAGCATAGGGCTAAATTATTGTCAAGAAAACGTATTTGTAAAGATCTGCTGTCTTTCTCATAGAGAGAGAGAGAAAGAGAAAGAGGTTACATCGTAAGATGTCTTTTTTGTATTATCTAATTTTTTCCCCAAATATCAGATCAAAATAAAGTTTACTTAAACATCAAAATAAAGTTCATATCCAAAGTCAATATAAGGTTTACTCTCAGTGTGATATTTGGGCTTGTTTATTTTTGCACGAATGTTGAATTTTTGGCTAATTTCTCACAGAACCTCTGATGATACTTGCGGAACTTCAGAACTCTGCAGAACATTGGTTGGGAAACACTAAATTATAAGTGACAGACTAGGATCTGTGAGACCCAGATTCAAATCACCTCTCTGTTGTGGAAGCTCACTGGGTGACCTTGGACCACTCATACCCTCTCAGCCTAACTTACCTCACAAGATTGTTGTGAGAATAAAATTGAGAGGAGATTGATGGAAGCTGCTTTGGATCTCCATTATGGAGAAAGATTGGGTATAAATGAAATAATATAGCTGAAGATGGTGGAGGGGAAGATAAAAGGTAGGTTGGTAGACAGGATGGAGAAAAGGAAGCAGGGAAGGGTTAGGAAGGTTGCCAGGAGGAGAGAAAGGAAATCGTGTGGTGAAGTGGATGCAGGGGAAACTGAGATAACCCCCTCATCCACAACTCCTTACAGGTTCCCCAGTCAGCCCAGCAGTCAGCACCGCACAACTGGGTCATTGTTTTCCAGGGCTGAGGCTACTAGGGGGAGAGAAGGAAAGCTGGAGATGGGGAGCAGACAAAGGTAAATAGGCTGATGGGTGGGAAGGAGAGCCATTGGCAGGAAAATGAGAGGTTACGGGGACTTTCAGGAAAGGGAAAGAAGAAATAGTGGGGGAAGGGGAAATGAGATGTTCCCCACAAGTCCTTGTGGGTCCCCCTGTTTGTATTTCCTAATGATCACTATATGTTTCTGAGAATTTGAAGATCACATACATTTGAGCAGATTAGTATTGTTTTAAAATATGAAACTCATGCTTTTAATCTTCTGTTTATTAATACAAGCTAAAGAAAGTAAAATGATCAAATTATACTATATTTGTTAATTTACAACAGAGGTATTTATGCATTCCTGCCTGGTGGTGGTAGAGAGTGCTCTCAAGTCATAGCTGACATGGCAACCTCTGGTGGGGTTTTCATGGCAAGAGACTAACAGAGGTGGTTTGCCATTGCTTGCCTGAGTTTTCCTTGGAGGTCTTACATCCAATTACTAACCCAGGCCAACCCTGCTTAGCTTCTGAGATCTGAGAAGATCAGGCTCACCTGGATTACCCAGGTATGCCTACTGCATTGCTAAAAACCAAACATGTTAACAGCAATGGCTAGTATTAAAATGCTTTAGCTTTTTTGATAAATGATGATTATAGCAAGTGTTTGTGGTCCCTTTTAAACATTTGTTAACCTAATTTACTTGTAATTTTTTTCTGATTATTTAAAGTTTACAAAACTCTTGTTTTATATGATCTGTTTCCTGTGAACTGAGCAACTTGAGAATTTTGCACATTTTAATTTTGTTGGTTTCACATTTCCTAAGGTTTAATTTAAAGTAGCACATCAGTAATAGAAAGGACAAGAGAAATAAAATGATCCAAACGCTTACCTTTAAAAAAAATTGATTGTTACAATTTAATGACTTAAAAAAAAACCGGTTCTACCACAATTTCCACAAACATATTAATCACTATAATCTGGGAAATGTTATGACATTACTGGTACATTAAAGTACTATTCAGGGAAGGAAGGTGCTCTAATTATTTGAATTTATTATGTGTTTAGATGGCATCAGGCATGCTTCATTTGCTTATATTAATTCATTTAGGTAAGTGAAACTTTACCTGGAACAGAGACCAAATCAGACAATAACAACAGCAAAATTGTTCATTCTGTTTAAAAAGTAAATGTCCTACTATCTGCCTTATCTAGAAAAGAGAGAGTCCAAGTCGTCATCATAATAGTAAGAAATTATTTGTGCTGATTTTTAAACTAATACAGTGATCTCTAACATGGTGTCCATAAGTACCATGGTGTTCACAGATGTGTTTCCTGGTTCCCACTTGCTTCTCTAAAGAGACAGTCCTAAAGAAACTCCAGAGCAGAAAATGCTTCAGAAGACCCCAGGAGGCCAAGATATCATTTATGTTAGCATGAATTGTTAATTTGGAAATAGGAAACAACTTCCATCATGTTTGACTTGGAACTTGACAACGTTTTGTGATTGGCCCCATTGTATTGCAGCCATTTTGTGATTTGTTCTTCCATGACAGCCATTTTGTGGCAGAACCAACCACCTTTTCTCAAAATTCCAGTAGCACCAACATGCTACAGAAATCGGTAATCTAATTATGCTAATCTGATTATTTTCATAAGTAAACAGAGTACACAGGTTTCAAAGAACACCATTTGTGTCTTCAGGTTTACAATAGGGCATCAGACTTGCCACAGATTGAGGGTGGTGGTAGAAGTTTAAACTTTTTCCTGAAGATTCAGAAGGGAAGCAGCATAGGATAGGGATCCCAGGTCCACCAGTGGGAATGGGGGATTCCCCCGCTACCACACTCAGCCCCCCGCCACCACTCACCTGGCCAGTGCAAGGGGGGGGAGGCAGTGGAACAGGCAGGGCATGTGCCTGGGATGGCACTGCAACATTACTCCTGGGAGTGACATCACCATGCAGGGGCTAGGAGCGCTGTTTGTGGCCCAAATCAGCCCACTGCGAAGGACGGGCGCGTTCCCGGGCCTTGGACGATGACATCCGAAAAGGTGAGTGCCGGGTCCTCCCCTCCCATCAAGAAGGTAAGGGGGCCTGGTAACCTTAGGATAGGATGAGTTCAGCACATATACATAGTGGCATGGATTAGAAGGATTCCCGAAATATATCTGATCGCTTAAAGAAAAAGCCATTTGGAATACCCTTGGAAAAGAGTCTCCCAAGATCATGTCCGGAGTCAACAGGTATTGCAGTTTTTAAAGCAAGTTTTAAATACAGCAATGTAAAAGGAGCATCCAATTAAGAATAATTAAAACTGTTTTTAAAAAGTGCTCTCTCTGTTTTGCCAGCTAGGGGTAGGTTACTTGGCATACTTTAAGCCCAATGTTAGAGGGCAGGAGTCACCCACCAGATTCCTTGCTTGAGCTTTCTGGAGTCTAGAGTTGCCAACTTCCTAAAGAAAAAAAATGTTCTGCCTCTTTAATAGAGACTTAATGGGATATTTACTAGGTGATATTATTTATCTCCGTGCCGTGAAAAGCTTCAGCTGCCCATTTCCACACCTTAAGACTCGATTCTCCATCTATGTAGGCAACTTTAATTTTAATGCATTTATTCAATTAAAATAACATAGAAGCAAAGGAAAATAGCCCTTTCCTTTTCCCTCCCACTGAGGTTTCCATAAAAATATGCATTGGATACATGCTTGACTAACTCAGTATTTTTCATGTATTGCTTCATTTATTAGCTTGATATGTTGCCATATTTATCATAATGATCAGAAATATATTTTTCCCAGCTGGAACTCTTTGTTTCCAAGGGCTTTTCTTTATCCTGTACATCAGTTTTTATTCCTGTGACTTGCTCTTTGGAGGCTTTAACCTCCTCTCTGTGTTGCTTTCAAATGCTCATGGACTCACTATTGCCTTCACTGTGGAACTTAACTGTAGTCGCAGAGCTAATGTGATTTTCATAATAGAGCCAGCAAAAGCTCCATGAGGCAGTTTGCAGATGCAGAAATAGCATGGGGGCAAGGCTGAAGCTGCTTCTCCCTGTGCGCTGCTTGTGGTTGCAAACAGAAAAGAGCTGGTATACATCTAGGAGGCACAGGACTCCCATTGTGCATGTGATACAAAGGTCTCATGTTGTTCCCCGTCAAGCGCAAGGGCTTTGTAATGTGTACAGTGGAGCCTCGGGTATGAGAGATGGGTTTTCCTCAATTCCCATGCATGTGTGGTGTCCAAATTGAATTGGGATCAGAGCACATGTAGAGAAGAGATTTCAGTGCCGCTGCCCACCTGGTCCAGTTTTCCTGACATAAAATGACTCTGGGAGATATTTGGCCTGTTGGGGAAGCCCCCGTGTATCCTAGGGGACACGTGCATTTCCCTGAGAGGACAAATAACTCCCTTGGGACCATTTTAGGTTGGGAAAACAGCATGGTGGGAAAGTCCCACCATGTCCTAATCCAAATTGGGCACTTTGTGCGCACGAATGTGAAGAACTCAGGGAACTCTAAACGCAATCTGTATACTCCATAATTTGTCAATCAACACGGTAGCTTAGTGGTGGGGCAGGACATAGTTCAGTGCTGGGTCAGAGGCTTATCCCAGAACCAAGCTTTTAGGTAGCGAGGATAGAGAAAACCTTTGCTTGGTGCTCTGGAAAACCATGCTCAAAATCCACCCCCCATCACAGCTGATTATTCTTCAGACTCTGCTTGTTGTTATATCTTTATTAAGTGCCTAGGAAGCCAAGTTTGGAATAGTAGCAAGCCCAGAAAGATAATTGCTTCACGGCAGGTTAAGCTTCTTGCAACAGTTGTGGCTGTTTTAATACATGGGAACCAGCAACTGATCCGGGGATGCGAGGAAAATAGGCTCGAGATAAAGAGGCACTGTAACTCATACCAGATATAATCTCATTTCAATATGTGTGGGTTGAATTCATGTAACACCCTTTAATGAGAACCTTGTACATCAGTTCTTTATAGCTGATATGTATGAGCAAACTTTAGTTTTTTTATAACCACTCTGGTTCCATGAGTGGAAGGAAGGTCTGTCTGCAGCAATGATGTAATATATATAATAATAGAATATTATGCTGTGCTCTGCCTTTGTGACTGGCTTTCCCTGTCCACAGTTTTGACCACTTTGATATCTGTGTCTAGCTTATAGCCCCTTCTGCGCTCCAGACTTACACCTCGTTTTTCAAGGCCAAGCCGAAACCAAAGCAATCGACTTGGCCACGTTCCCTCCGCACCTCTTCCATGTAAAGGTAGTGTGGTGTCACTTTGTTTATTCTACTCCATTCTCAAATAAATCAGAACTGAAGACAGCTGGTGCTGTCGTCACCAATGCCATCATTGGTGGCATCACTGGGATGACCCTTTAATTTTTTTTTCTTTTTGCACATGGTAAATCGATGTATCACTGAAATGCTAGAGGGGGGTCACTATTCCTGGAATTTCTCCCTATCAACCCCCTCTTTCTTTAACTGATTAGCTGATTTGGGCTCTGTTCTTCCCCTTACACAATATTCCAGCCACTACAAACACAAAAAATGAAAGCTATGGGTAATCCTGTACCTCCTACATGCTTGCAACAAACCATCAGCGCATCGTTCCCATGCTGGATTTAGAAAAGAAAAAGAAAATAGAGGAGCAGGGAGAGAGGAGGTAGAAGGATGGAAAGGAGGGGAGAGGGTGTGGCTAGATAGATGAGACAGCTAATCACAAATAAGTGGGCAGGCAGGGGGCGGGAGAGGGGCAGAAGAGGGCTGAATACTAAAAGCCAGCATAAAGATTATGTGCAGGGGAAAGTGCCAACTGGAAAACAGCTTTTAAAAAAAGGTGGGGGGAAAGTGCTCCCAGAAAACCCAGGAAAAGACACAAAAAACCTAGACCCACTACTGATGGCACAAAATAGGCTCATAGATCCAGAGGAGTTAGCTGTGTTAGTCTGTAGTACCAAAGTAGTAAAGAGTCCAGTAGCACCTTGTCATGCATCTGACGAAGAGAACTGTGGTTCTCGAAAGCTTATGCTACAGTAAAGTTGGTTAGTCTTAAAGGTGCTACTGGGCTTTTTACAAAATAGGGCGCAGAGAACTGCAAATAAATGGATGTCGTTTGGGGAATGTACCAGCTAAATTAACTCGTTCAGAAAGGGCTCAATTCCCCATCTTGACAGTTATTCCAACAATGTTGTTATGTTTCATTTATAAAAACAATTTGGAAAGCTACCAAGGGACAGAAGGAACCTGCTACTTTATGCATCTCACTGACCTTTATGTTTGTGTAGTCTTCCAAGATGGTTCACAAGATGCGTAGTTATGAGTAGGTACAAGTCTCATCTGACAAGTTGTGTTCTATCTCATGAAAGGTTATGCCACGTTCCTGGGCTTGTCATCCTCCTGCCCATGGCAAGGGAATCCCCACCTGCCATCCCCTGGCCCCACTCGCCTGGCCAGCAGAGGGAGGAAGGCAGAGGGGAAAGCACATGCATGCTTCCAACCAAGAGCTGTGAAAACCACCTCTCTGGAGGCAGTTTTCACTGAGCTCCACTTCAGCACGCCCAGTGACTCTCTGTCACATTGGAAAATGGCCTGTTAACAGTCTGTGCGCAAATGGAGGATGATACCATGTGGAAGCATGAAAAAATACACCCATCGGGTGGCTGAAATGTGATAAATCCTTGGAATGGAAGCAGCCAAGATGTGGACAATCACTTGGTGGCGGTGAGGAATCAAGTGTGATTGCTCATACCCAGGGCTTTTTTTCAGGGGGAACGGAGTTCCGGAACCTCTTGAAAATGGTCACATGGCTGGTGGCCCTGCCCCCTGATCTCCAGACAGAGGGGAGTTTAGATTGACCTCAGCGCCGGCAATCTAAACTCCCCTTTGTCTGGAGATCAGGGGCAGGGCCACTAGCCATGTGACCATTTTCTCTGAGGGCAACCCACTGAGTTCCACCACCTCTTTTCCCAGAAAAAAAGCCCTGCTCATACCCACCCATATTCAGTCACATAATTACATTTGTCAAAGAGCAACTGTTTTAACAGAGTCATCAAATAGGATAGAGGTACTTTGTTACACTGGTGGTGGAAATACATGTTACTAAGTACCTAGGGACGCTCAAGCGAACCTCATTTCATGTGACTCCCCTCCAACTTTTCATGCACTTCCTCACACAGTCATACTTCAGTTTGCTCCATGTGAATACATTCATGCATTTGATATCAGTTCCTCAACTGCTAAAAGTATCCCAGTTTCCCCCACCTACACATCCATTCATTGAAATGCAGGTCTTGACACTTTCTCACACCTTAAAGAAATGCAAATTAGCAAGTCAAATGAGCCTACAGTACTTGATCTTGCAGCGAAGGATTCACTTGCACATGCAATCGCACAAAGGGAGCTCCCATGAAAGCGGCATTCATGGGTGCCAAGCAAGAACAGCCTGCACATAAATTGAGGACCACACACAAAATCCTGCACTTGAGCAATTTGCAACGTGTATTTCCAGTCTGAGTTAATGAATGGAAATGCCAAGACATAATAAGGACTAAATGACCATGAATGCTGGGAAATTCTTATCCCTGGAAAGATTAAAGAAGGACATGCATATAAACATGTGCAGAATGTATTTCATTTACGGCAGAGTCACCACTGCAAGAGTAAACTTATTCTCTCACAGATACTATGTATTCATTAATCAATTATTCCTATTCTGTTCTGTTCCTATTCCTATTCTGTAGTTCAGTTCCATCTGTAAGAGCAATAGCTGCAATAGTGTCAGACTAGGACTGGGGAGATTCAGGTTCAAATTTCTTCTCAACTATGACATTCACTGGGTGAATTTGTTTGCATAGTCGGGAAGCTCATTTGAGGCAATCTCTCATACTCTCTCCTTAACCTACCTCGCAGAGTTGGTGTGAAGATGTTGTGAGGGGGAGACTACCCTGAGCACCTTGGGGAAAGGGTGGAATCAAATTCCTCACATTGCATTTGAGATAATGGTAAGATTAGAAGTACCATTAAAGTGGTTTTAATTTGTTTCTGTCTCATACCGAAAAGCTAAAGGTAAACATTACTAAGATGTGGAATGCAAACGGTTCAGATGAAAAGGAATGCCTGTGTTGTTTTTTATTTGGAAACAATTGTTTTATTGCAAGAGGTGCAGAGTCATATAACTGTTTGTTGAGCTCATCCCTTCACTCATCTGTCCCGATCATGTAGTCACACATGATATCTGACTGAGTAAAAATAAGTTCTGCCTTTAAATAATGAGATGTATATAACCGGTTATTCAACATAGAGTCATTTGTCTTAACCTTTGTCCCTAATTACATGTTACCCAAGCATCCTGAGACATTGATAGGAATATGATAATTTTGGAGTTAGGAGACAGACAGTCTTCTCACTTCAGTTCACTTTTCTAATTAAGATCATTATATGCAGTGCACTTAGGCTGATGCACAACTCAGATAAGAATCATGCCCACTGCATCCGATCAGGCCTCGTTTCTAATGAACAAAATTCCACTGCCAATATTACAGTTTGGGTTCTTGTTTTCTGAAACTGGCACAGCTGAGTAAGCATATATAATACTATAATGAACCCATTCATCTCGACTATAATGAAACTGTGCTCTTGAGTTATATTGTTGAATGTCTTGGCATTTGTTTCAGAACACCCCAGGCATTTGCAGAACAAATTTTAAACAAAGTTCCCGAAGGTACATACTGTATTATCTCTTGCTTACCACTTACTGGTCACAGAACCGATTTGTTTTCATTTTAAATTTTTTATTTTCAAGTCGAATTCTTTTCATTCTTCACATGAAGATTCCCTTTCCTGAAGTTGAACGTATATAGGAAAGACACAGCCATATATGACAACTGCCACAAAGCAGGGCCCATGTTTCCTTGACTTTATCGAGCCTATGGGCACTGTTAGAATTATGGGAAAGTGGATGCAAGCACAAAATGGTTGCTCTGGGGGGCAGTCACAAACGCTCAGGGAATGCTTGGCTTGGAACCTCCCGTGATGGGAGCAGCTGTTTCCAAATTAGTGCTCCCTGAAAGCCTAAAGGTAATGTCTCCTGGGATCTTCTCAGGTACCTTATGCTCTAGTGAGATGGAGGAAAGCCAAGAGTGTCTCCTTGCTTTAGAGAGCTCTGAAGCTCACTGACTGACACCATGTTGGGAATCATTCCTATACATTACGTAAGATCTCATTAGATGAAAGAAAAATGTTCCATTTTATTTCTGAAATAACATAAACTAGGCTTGCAACCAGTGCTGCCCCATCCTGCCTCAGCGAATGCACATTAAAGTGTACCCAGTTCCTCCATATATTGACCCTACCGCAAGATAGGCAATCTATTGGCAATCTTCCAGGCAACACCATTTTGGCCACCATGAATGTTGAATCTCTATACACCAACATCCCTCGCAAAGATGGGATACAAGCCATTAGGAACACCATCTCTGACAACACCACTGTTGACCTTGCTACCGAGCTCTACCAGTTTGTTCTCGCCCCAACTACTTCAGCTTTGGTGGTGATTTATTTCTTCAGATCAATGGCTCAGCCATGGGCACCCGCATGGCACCAAAATATTCCAATATCTTCATGGCTGACTTGGAATAGCGCTTCTTCAGCTTCCACCTGGTAACATCCCTCTCGTACCTGGAATTCACTGATGATGTGTTTATCATCTGGACACACGGGAAAGAAGCAGTGAAGAAATTTCACGAGGTCTTCAGCACCTTCCACCCTACCATCAACCTGACCATGAATCAATCCACAAAGGAAGTACATCTTCTTGACATGTACAAATACATGACGGAAATTTAAGAACCACTTTATACAAAAAACTTACTGATTGCCAAACGTAACTACATGCTTCCAGTCATCACCCCAAACATAGTAAACAATCCATTGTCTACAACCAAGCTCCAAATCACATCTGCTCCAATGCCTCTGACAAAGATTCTCACATGTGGGATCGATAGCAGAGATTTTTTGACTTACAATACCCACTGGATGTTGTAAGACAGCAAATCCACAAAGCCAGAATGATCCTAAGGGATGACAAACTACAAGATAAGCCCAAACGGAACAACAAGAGAACACCATTGGTGGTCACATACATACAGCTCCCAGCACAAACCAGTTCAGCGCATCATTAATGACCTGCAACCTATGCTGGACAACGATACTGCTCTCTCACAGGCATTGAGAGACAAACCTTTTCTTGTCTCCCAACTTTAACAACTCACCCACAACAATGCACGTCCCAACATGGACATGAATTCTGGGACCAGGGCCTGCAATAAGCCAAGATGCCAACTCTGTCCCCATATTCACTCCAACAATACAATCACTGGACCCAACAACACCAGCTATACCATCTCAGGCTCATTCAGTTGTTCATCTTCCTACATTATATATGCCATCAAATGTCAGCAATGCCCTTCAGCTCTTTATATTGGACAAACAGGTCAGTCCCTTCTCAAAAGAATGAATGGACATAAATCTGGTATCAAAATCCACAACATTCAAAAACCAGTGGGAGAACATTTCAGTCTGCCAGGACATTCCATTGCTGACACCACAGTAGCAGTTCTCAAACAGAGAAACTTCAAAGGAAAATTACAACATGAGATTATTGAAATTGAGTTTATTTGCACATTTGGAACAATGGATTCCCCAGGGTTGAATCACGATATAGGATTGTTCTCACATTGTAGATGCTAGTTTTACATACTTCGCACCTATGTTCTACTAACCTAATTACAACATGTATTATAGCTAGCTTCCTGACAATCCAATTTGCAATATCCCTTCCATCCTCCACCTGAATTTTCAGGACTCCTAACTTTTTCCACTCCATGTGTCTGATGAAGGGAGCTTTGACTCTCAAAAGCTTATACCCTGGAAATCTTGTTCATCTTCAAGGCGCTACTGGACTCAAATCTTGCTGTAAAATATAAACAATAATTAAACGTTTTGGGGGGAAATGAGCAATAAATCAAAGATACCGTTAAGTTTCTTAGACATCTTGCATCAAAGTTAATGCAGGCACAGACTGCACAGCCTTGCCTATTTCATTCAACAGCTTTTAAGTGTATTTGAAGAGAGCAGTGACAAACTGTGATTTATTAAAAACATTTTTAGGCTGGCTTTCTCTGACAGGGACTCAGTTAAAAGTGCCCCAATTTAAAACTGCCTGGTTTTGAAGTTTTATCATGGAAAAAATAATGGACTCCTTTAAAATAGCTCAAAGAGACAAGAAAGAATATGACTTCCTATTAAATATGGCCTTATCCATTACCTTCAGCAAAAAAAGAATTTGAATTCAGCTGCTAAGCCAGGATTTCACACATTACTAGACAATTAGCTGACAATTCTGTAATACAGAATTATGTATTACAGAATACAGGGCATTGCTTGTCGGGGATCTCTCCGACCGGTTCGTGAACTTGCCCCAGTTCATGGGAGTTCGTGGTTCCTGGTTCGTTTTCATATTACAAGCCAGTTTGGTGTAGTGGCTAAGAGCACAGGACTCTAATCTGGAGAACCAGGTTTGATTCCCTAGTCCTCTGCTTGAAGCCAGCTGGGTGACCTTGGGTCAGTCACAGCTTCTAGGAGCTCTCTCAGCCCCACCCACCTCACAGGGTGTTTGTTGTTGTGGGGATAATAATAACAACACACTTTGTAAACTGCTCTGAGTGGGCATTAAGTTGCCCTGAAGGGCGGTATATAAATTGTATGTTGTTGTTGTTATTAATATTATTATTATTAAGCACCCTATTTTCTTTCTCCTTTTAAAATACAGAATGTTTTGTTCTCTTTTCACTCCTCTAGTGGTTTATCTCTTGAATTAACTTTTGCCATTGTTACATATTTGGTTTCACTGTTTAATGTGTTTGATATGTATTTTGTTTAGTAGATGTGGCATAATTGGGGAAATAGTTCGGGGGGGGGGCATGAGCAGGGGTGGGCTTAGTGATTCTGCAGCCCTGGGCAAAAGTTTGTGATAATCCTCAGATTCACTGTCATCCCCTTCTGCCCCCCCCCCCCGCAGCTGAGTGAGGTGGGCAGAGGCCACTGCTACCACCAGAAGCCAGTTCCCTGAGCACCAGATGGGGCAGGTGCAAGCACTAGCAGGAGCCTGTTCTTTCCCCCACATCTTTGACAGGCTGCGGACAGTTGGGGCTCCCCCAAGCATGGAGCCTAGGGCAGCTGCCCCTGCTTCCCACTGGCCAAGACTGCCCTTGAGCAATAGTGAACCCCAGCCCCTTCTTCATGGTGCATCCCTGATCTATGTTACTCCTCAACAGCTGTCTTTTGCAGCTAAAATTAAATACTATAACAGGCTGACCTTATGAAATAGAAAAAACAAGCAGGAAATCCATGTAATGCCTTTTATTAGGACCAACCAAATAGTGCCACTCCAGAGTAGAAAAGGGCATGAACCTGAATACGAACCAAAAAAACCCACGAACCAGCCTGGTTTGTGGTTCGCGAAACTGGTTCATGGCAGCTCGTTTCCATGAACTGCCACAAACTGGTCTACTGGTTCGTTTGGTACATTTTAAAACAGCAATGCCCCTTTCCCTGCCGCTGCAAAGCGGCAGGGCAAGGGCCATTTAAACTCGCAGATCAGCTACTTGTTGGGGAGATCCCTGACAAGCAGCTGATCATTTAAACACCAGGGCTTGGCTGCCTGGCCAGGAGTTCCCAGCCAGCTAGCCAAGCCCCACCTACAGTTTAAATGGCCATTTCCCCGCTGCTGGGAGTGGCCATTTAAACAGTCCCTGTTTAAATGATCAGCTGCTTGTCGGGGATTTCTCCAACCGGTTCGTGAACTTGCCCCAGTTCGTGGGAGTTCGTGGTTCCTGGTTCGTGAAAATGCCATGAACCACGAACCACACAGTTCGGTTTTTGGGCGGTTCGTGCCCATTGTCTACTCCAGAGTACACTAGGAGCCTTGAGATGGTTTTGGCCTTAGTCTACTAAGCTATGCAGAAGCTAAGCTCAGCATAATATGTGAAAGGTCGAGAGGAATGCTAGCCCGATTCTGTGCCACAACTGGACCTTCTTTTCCTTTCTAGGGATTCCACCCACTGCCCATGTTCTGTGTCACTGAGATCTCCGGTTGACTACACATAATGAGTATGGTAGATCTCTGTGCATTGTATTACAGAAAAGTGAGGTGTAGTGATTAAAGTGTTGGACTAGGATCTGAGAGACCCAGGTTCAGATTCCCACTCTGCCGTGGAAGCTCACTGGGTGGCCTTGGGCCCATCACAAACTCTAGTGCTAATTTACAACACAGGGTTGTTGTGAGAATAAAATAGAGAGGAGAATGATGTAAGAAGTCTAAACATCTCTGTCTATACTCACAAATTCACACTTTTCCCCAAAATCAAATGTATATGAAAAATTGAACTCTTTGAATTTAGAGGAGGTGTGAATTAACTGCAACAAAATTTAACATAGCACATGCATCACACAGACTTGAAGACACTCCACAGGTTCATTCATGCCACTTGTTTCCTGCATATTGTGATTATTCCTAATAAGTTATAGTTATTCCCCATTTTCAGGAATTCTATTATCATTCACATGGCACTGAGAATGACTATCCTAAGCAGAGAAAATAAAGGTAAGTATCTCTGCTTGCTGAGGTTTATCTGCAAGGCCTAAAGTTCAGATATATGAACAATTTGCACTACCTTTCAAAACAAGATTCTTGGGAATACTTAGAACTTCTACTGACAGCCTAATAAATCAGATTTAACACCAGTCTATCACCAGGAAAGTGCAAACCTCAACTGAAAGAGGAACATTTTGTCTAGCTAAGAACTGTGGAAAGCTGTAGAACACATCTCTACAATGTCATCTCCCTGTATGGTTTGTGATGATTCTTTTTATGAAAAGGGATGGATTGCCACCTTGTGGAGCTGGGTTGTTACCACAATATCAACCTCACTAACTAGAGTTACACCCTTTGTGTCTGCTTAGCATGGGGCTGTATTACTGGATCTCAGCAGGAGTTCTTCACTGTGAACCGACATCTTACAATTTATATTTAATTGAACTGAAAAGTTAAGTTCTGTTTAACACCTGGCACCCTTCTTTATAATTACATCGTTGCAGGGCTTTTTGGGGGGCGGGGAAAGAGGTGGTGGAACTCTCAAGAGGGAAATGGCCCCCTTACGAAATGGCCATTTCCTCCAGGGGAACTGATCTCTGTCTGGAGATCAGGGGGCAGGGCCATCAGACATGAGAGGTGCCGGAACTCCGTTCCACTGTGTTCCCATGAAAAAAAGCCCTGTATCTTAGTTTTAAAATATACTTGTATTTAGGGTTACATTGTGAGGCCTGGAATTACAAGTGATTTCCAAACCACAGAGATCAGCTCCCCTGAAAGAAATGGCAGGTTTGTAGGGTGGACTCTGGCATCATATCCCCACTGACCGCCCTCCCCTCCCCCATATCTGCCCTCCCTTGGCACAACCACCAAATCTTCAGGAATTTTCCAAGCCAGAGTTAGCAATCCTGCTTTTATAGTTGCTTTTCTTGTTTTATCTTGTTTCTATTATTTTTTATGCATATAAATCCCGGACACAGTCAAAGTTCAATGTGAATAGTGTAGTTTCAAGTGTATTTGTTGTACAAGTAATCAAACGGATGAAATACTTTTGTTCTTGTATTCCCATGAATGAATGTTCAAGTTGCTCACCATGATATTTCGAACATACCCGTTGAATGCCTATATTATAAGCCTTTATCAAAGGCTTATACTACATAGGAATTGGATGGTCTAGCTGTTTTACTGTGGCAAACTAACATGGCAAACTCCTTTGAAGCCTCACCCAAGCCAACTGACCCCCACACCAAAAGGAGATGTTTACATTTACTAGCAAAGGAATGTTTTGGTTGCATCCTCCCTCTCCCCCCCTAATTGCATCTTCTCTCTCCTCCCCTCCCTCCCCCCTCTTCTATATTTGACCAGTTTCTGTACCATGCATCTGACGAAGAGAACTTGATTCTCGAAAGCTTATGCTACAATAAAATTGGTTAGTCTTAAAGGTGCTACTGGACTCTTTGATTTTGCTACTACAGACTAACACAGCTAACTCCTCTGGATATATTGTTTATATATTACATAACAAAGCCACTGTGGGGGTTAACTTATTTAACGCTATAATCCTGGCTGGCAAAGAAAATATATATTTTATATAACCCATTTTTTCATGCCACTCATCAAAATAGAATTAAAATCTGCCTTAGCAACTCTCAGGTGCGTGGCTCCTGAGGAAAGATATCTGAACCAGATACAAAATGCAAATACATGATGTGACATTAAGGAAAAGGCCAGTTTGAAGAGGTACACAATAATGTCAGTGTATCCGTGTGGATACAAAAAAGCGATGTCGTTATTTTTGAACCCAGACAGATTTACTGTGATGAATTATGTCTGTTGAGAAAGGGGATATTCTGATTTTGACCTTGTAATTCGAAACAGCAAGAGGGCACTGTGATTGTTATGTTCAAAAACTTTTTGGTAGACCATTATATTGCTATCTCTTGCTTTCACCTGTTGCTCTTACCTATGAACAGCTCATTGAGTTGACCTGCTTAGAGGACTCTTTACCAGATTGCCCAATCTCTAATTCATCTGAAAATTACGTAGGATATAAACTGATTTTACAGCATAAAATAATAATTATAAGAAGTACATGAGTCTTGTCCTAGAGAGCTCCAGTGAGCTCTCGTTTCCTGATTCTGCATGTGTGCTGTTGAAGCCATGTTGTAAATATAAAAATAAACTTATGTCTAGCTTTGTATTTTCAATATGAAATGAAAAATACTAGCTGTCATTAAAAAAACTTATAGTACCCAAAAAACCCTCACCTTTGTAGTGATGTTTGCTTATTATAACAGTCATGTTTGCATTCATCCTCAGTTGTCCTCTTTTTGTTCGACTGATAAAATGTAGCTGAGTGATTGAATGTATATGAAAGTGCAGTAGACAGTATTAGACCCAGGGCTTGATTTCAGCGGGAATGCGGTGGAACGGAGTTCCGGCACCTCTTAAAAATGGTCACATGGCTGGTGGCCCCACCCCCTGATCTCCAGACAGAGGGGAGTTGAGATTTCCCTCTACGCCACCGAGTGGCACAGAGGGCAATCTAAACTCCCCTCTGTCTGGAGATCAGGGGCCGGGCCACCAGCCATGTGACCATTTTCACCGAGAGCAATTTAAACTTTAAAAAACTCCCCCCTTGTTCCAGCTGACCCAAAGTGACGTCATTGTGTGGTCTTGAGTTCCACCACTGAGTTCCGCCACCTCCTTTCCCAGAAAAAAAAGCCCTGATTATACCATTGTTCTTTTATCTCTTTAATGTGTTGTCTGCATCTTCTCTTTGTCTAGAAGTGGCTCTTCAAGGATTCTGAAAGGATTTTTAAAAATCTTCTTACCAAAATCCCTTTCTATTGTAGGGGAGATCATGCATAGCCCTATTTTCTCAGTACATGGGAGGAGGGGTTTGCCATTTTTTGTGAACAAGAGAACTTACATATTTTATATCTTCAGTATGTTGAAAGAAGTACCCTCAAAATGTGGCTTTTCAATTGTGTGTACTGAAGCAGGAAAATGTGTCCATTGCCCTGTCTATACAGCATGACAATCACATGGGTTGAGATGATTGACCAAGCTGCAATCTCCCCATGGTGGACTGTAACAACCAACAAGGGCTCAGAAGATGCCAGGGATTGAACATGGAAACTCCTGGGTTAAAGCATGTGTTCTGTTACAGCTATGTCCTCTGCTAAAATTGCTAAGGCACAAACCTCTACTCCCTTCAAAAGAGGGATTCAAAAACCACAGACCAGACCTAGCAAGAGTGAAAGGTTCATGCTACTGGGCCAGTATCTGCAAATTTCAATCCCCCAATAGTTTATACTGATTAGAATCCAACCACAGGACATACAACAATGACTTCAGATGCCCATGTGATCAGTTTAGGACAAGGGAAACGGCACAGTTAGTGAAAACAATGGCCCTGAATAATATATTTAAAATGGATGCTTGCTGACATCAATAAAGTGTTTTTAAAGAAACATTTCTATCCCTTTGCAATTGCGTTTGTATCCCAAAACCAAAACTGTTAAATATTTAATAAAATCATAATCAATACCTGACATGTTCTCAATCCATTCATGTGCTTTTAGTCAACAAGTGGAGGAAAGAATATCAAGTATCAATCTTAGAATGGCTGAATCCACACGTTCTGGCATAGCACTAAACTGTCGGAATGCCAGCGTCTTCCTGGCGCGATTCCTGACATCATCGCGCTGCTGTCATGGTGTGATGACATCAGAAATCGCCCCAGGAAGACGCTGGCATTTCGAACATTTAGTGCTATGCCGGTACGTGTGGATTCAACCAGCGCAATCCTAAGCAGGTCTACTCATCATAATCTGATTCAGAGCTGTTATGGGACTTATTTCCAGGAAACTGTCCTTGGGATTGCACTGCTAGTCCGGAAAATGTGACACTGCCTAAGAGCCAAGCTACAAATGGAGCACAAGTGAATGGCAAGTGAACAGGGAGGAATACGCGAGTCTGTTCACTTGCCAGGCAAGTGTCATTCGTCACTTGTAGCTTGGCTCTTAGATTCACTGGTAATTTCCTTGGATGGAAGGAATTTCCATCTATAGAGCACAATTTACTCCCCTCCCACTGAAGCCCAAAATGTCCCCCATATGCTGCTTTTAAGGCATAGGGGACTCCACAGAAACAAAATGAGGGAGGAGTTAGGGGTTAGTCGAAGAGAAGCAGCGAAAATCATTCCCCTTCCTTTCATTTACAGAAATCCTCCTTGGGATCTTTGTAAAGTTTCAAAAAAAATCTCTCATTGCCCTCATCACAAAATGAGGGCATACCAACTAAATGCCTAAAGAAAGTGCCTGCGCTTAAAGTAAGTCTGGTTTTAATTCATGAGAATGGTTAGACTTTCAGCTTTTGACAACTACAACCATATACAATTCTTCTGTTCAGTCTCTCTAGATGAGTCTGCACGGGTCTATTTTGCTGGTTCTGTTCCCCTACTGCAGCGTTGTTTTTTTCATGACTATCTGCACCAGATTTGCCACCAAGAGTAGTCACTCCGGCCACTATGCGGCTTTTCCGCAGCTTTCCTGGGAGCATTTATATAGCTTATTCTTTTTGCTTCGGCGCTGGTAGAAATATTGCCTAGAGGGCTAAAGATGTGAGTATCAGGAATAATCGAGTTTTATATTCTCTTTTTATCCCATGGTGGAGTAACGAATCCTTGGGGGCAACAGAGAAAGAGGCAGGAACGGAGCTTTGCCAGTGATTCATTGCTGCTCAGAAGAGAGCTGTGATTCCATGCTTTTTGGCTTGATTTCAGGGAAAGTGAGTTGTGTCCCCGGTGCAGAAAGGGCTTCTGTCTCACCACCTTTAAATATATCTGCATTTTCATAGATAATTTATATGAGTGTAAAGGGTAATGACAGGGATAGTTCAACCTCCCTTTTAAAAATTATCTGTTCCAGTCTCTAAATTGTTTGTGTCCTCCAAGTCCAACAATATTTTATTCTCCTCTGTAATTTACTGTTCTTTGAATGAATATTTGCTAAATAGCTAGCTACCATGATTTACTTAATGCTTAAAGAACATTGTGCCCATGTTAGGAAGTTCTTAATTAAATTGTAGGTTCTCACTCCTGGTTAACCTCCTGAGATGTAGAGTCTGCCTCAACTGGACATGAAAAGGAGCCCTACAGACTTATATTAGCAGGTCAGTGAGAAACATAAATAACATCTGTTTGAATGAATGTGCTTTCTTACATTGGATCACCATGACATACATTACAGGTGTACACATTGCACATATGCCCCTGCAAAACATGCCACAAGGGTATGTTAATGATAGGTTCTGAAGAATGTACTCTGGCCTGGATTCCTCAAAAGTATAACACACAGTGCACTACAGTGCAGGGTTACTCCAGGCTAAATCCACTGATTTCTGTGAACTTAGAATGGAGTAACAATGCATGTGGTGGAAAGTGCCTTCAAGTCATAGCTGACTTAATGGCAACCTCTGCTGGGTTTTTAAGGCAAGAGACTAACAAAGGTGGTTTGTCATTGCCTGCCTCTGCAACATGAATCTTCTTTGGAGGTCTCCCATCCAAGTACTAGCCAAGACCAAGCCTATTTCGTTTCCAAGATCTAACAAGATCGGGTTTACCTGGGCTACCCAGATTAGGACAACAATGCATAAGAGTACCTTATTACTCTAGAAGTTCAAGTGAGTTTTGGAGTTGTGCCCCTCAAACAGCAACATCTCTCTCTCTCTCTCTCTCTCTCTATATATATATATACACAGCAAATTCTATGCCAAAATAATTTTTGGAACTGAGGAGAGTTTCAGAAGCTATTTGTGGTATGTTAAGAGGATCTGACATTCAAAGAAAAATGGTTTTTCAAAATCCACAGGTAACCTCCAAGACTTTGAGTGAACCTTGAGCAAATCGACAGTGAACTTCAAGTAGCCCTTTGGATCCTAAAAAAGTTTGAATTTAGTAGGGGTAGGGGCTGGCATTTTGCGATGGCCCCCTTGTGTTTTTTGAAGGTAAGCAGGGAGGACAAAATTTGGTAGTTCTGTTAAAAACTGGGGTCGGGGTGTGTGTGTGTCTTGTGGAATTCCGCCCCCAATAATCTAGGCATTGCATCTGTGCTTTTTCCTGCAGCATTTAACTGATGTTATTATTTTCCTACAGGTAGGGTTGCCGCCTCTAGGTGGTAGCTGGGGATCTCCCGGAATTACACCTTATCTCCAGGCAACAGAGACAAGTTCCCCTGGAGAAAATGGCTGCTCTGAAGGGTGAACTCTATGGCATTATACCCCACTGAGGCTCCTCCCCTCCCCAAACCCCACTCTCTCTGGGCTCCACCCCCCCCACCCCCCGGCAAATCTCCAGGAATTTCCCAACCTGGACCTGGCAATCCTACCTACAGGATATGTTCCTTGTTTCAAGCAAGCATGATTTCTATCTCTTCCGGTCCCATTATTTTTCTTCTAGCTTTAAGTAGATTTTCTGATTTTAGAAATTAGTTGAGAGCTTGCATCTGCTTGCCACTTTTTTTTTAAAAAAGTGTATCTAAAGGTGTGCTCTCATGCTTCTGTTGTGCAGCAAAAAGAAAGTGCAGCCTCCAAATATTTTTTTTTCAAAATCAAGAAGAAAAACATAGGAACATTTTCTCACAACAAATGGTATGCAGCATGGTAGACAGCAGTGCCACTCATCAGAAAAAAAAATGTAATGCAGAATATCCATTAGGGCCCATTGACACTACATTCCCAATAGCTATCAAAATAGTAATGGATGTGTTTTGAATGTTGGGGAAATATAATAATAAACCCAGAACAGAAGCACTACCCTAAGGGAAGATGAGCGTCCACTCCACATTTTCTGACACGGCAATCTCTCAGGAGCCTCTAGGTCCTTCAAGAAACTGTCCAAACTGTTGATTAATACAATGCAAAGCTAAACAGAGCTCTTCTAATGAATTTTAAGAATGCTTTCATACCCCTGGTCCATTAAACATATCATTGATTTTATTCATAACGAAGCCACAAGCTTGACAAGATATAAATTAAGAGACTCAATATAAATTTTGGAGTTACTTTCTCAGGATGTAACCGTGAGCACCAACCCCTCAAAATATTTTATCAAGAAATTTCAGTAGGGGTATCTATGAGGTCAATTATTTTTCTTCTTAGATTTAAGCAGACTTCTAATTTTTAAAATGGATTGGTTTCTATCTTCACCATGTTTTTAAATGGTGGAAGGCACTTCCAACAAGTTGAAAGGAGGGATGATTTCTACCAATTCTTCCTTCCATTGCAGACCCCACTTAATAACACAAACACCACTGTTCCGGGGTGTGTGTGTAATGACCCCTGGGGGTGTAACTTCAGGGTTGTCAGGCATGGCCTAGCAACTGGTGGAAGATACGGGAGGTGGGGATTTCCATACAGAAGGGAGAATTGGCACCCCCCATGCAATGACATCACTTCCAGGGCAACCATAGAGTTTTGGGCAAATGCTAGAGCATTGCCCCACATGATAACATCATTTGTGGTTCTCCCCGGATGCTTTTTGATTTTGCTACTACAGACTAACACAGCTAACTCCTCTGGATCTATGAACATTACAAGAGACATCAATCACAGCCTCTTCCCATTTTGCCAAGCATTTCTTGTGATGGTGACAGGATATTCGTATCCAATGGCATTATTTGGTGGATCCCTACAACAGTAGTATCAGTTCAACCTGACCCTATGCATCACTACTTGGAAGTCAGTCCCTCCTCTGAGTTCAGTTACTAACCATGCAATCCTTAGCAGAGTTACACCTTTTTAAACCTAGCAAAGTATATGCAGGGCCAGATCTACGGTTGCCAGTGCCCAGGGCAACCGTAGTCAGGCTCTACGCATGCACGCATAGCACGTGCACGCTTCTGGCGCTGCGTGATGATGTCACTCTCATGACGTCATCACGCTGGGGCGCCCCCGCGGCAAGCCGGCTGTCCTGGCGCGCTGCTGAGCTGGCAGCAGCAAGAGTGGCTCGGAGGCTGCCTGCGCCGTTCACCTGCCCCGCAGGACAAGGGGCGACTGGCTTGCCACGCGCCCCTTGTCCTGGGGAAAGGCGAATGGTGCAGGCGGCCTCCGAGCCACCCGCGCTGCCTTTTGCCTTTCCCACAAGCCAGCCGCCCCTTGTCCTGCGGGAAAGGCAAAAGGTAGCGCGGGTGGCTCGGAGGCCACCCGCGCCGTTCACCTTTCCCCAGGCGTGCTCCCAGGGCTGGCAGCGCGCTACTGGGCCTGGCAACTGCGCCCGCCGCCCCCTCTTTGGCAGCACCGGGGGCAGACTACCCCCCCTGCCCCCCCATCGATCCGGCCCTGAGTATATGTACCATATTTAACCTTTAAAGGGCTCATACTAAGACAATTCATGGTGTGCTGTTTCCATAAGTTTCTACCATAAATTCATGCATCCATTGCCCTAGCTGTGTTCTTCTGATGATCCAAAAAATAATGCAAGTTCTTTGAAGTCTTGCCTAAAATGCTGTAGAACAATCCATGCAGTTATAATGGTCCCCGAATAGAAGAACACTGGTTATCAGAACATTTTACTTAATAGTAGGAAGTGTTGGTGTTTTCTTCTAATGGTGGCTGGCTGGTGCTGGGTGGGGCCTGGAGTTCTCCTGGAATTACAATTATCTCCAGACCACAGTGATGGGGCCCCTTGGAGGAAAGAGTATATCGGGAGGGTGGACTCTATGGCATCACATCCCCGCTGAACTCCTTTCCCTCCCCAAATTCCCCCTCCTCAAGCACTACCCCCAAACCTCCAGGAATTCCTGAGCCAGAGTTGGCAACCCCACTGATGGACATTGGGCAAATGGGTTATGGAATACAGCAGTACAGAGCCTTGTGCCATAAGAAATGAGCAGAATCTGGCAGAGTTTGAAAGAATATTTTTTGTTTAGTTTAATTTCCATTTTCAAAAACGTCATTTGTTTTTGTTTCTTTTGCTACTACCTTTATTCTTTTCATTGATCCCAATTAGGAATAAGTCTCCTTCTTTCCCTTCCCTTCTTTACTCCCCTCCCACACCTTCTTGCACTTACTGTGCTTCATTGATGGTGCTCTTATTCCTATTGCTTGTGATGTCAAAGCCAGGCAGGCAGGCCAGGGGTCAATCAGTTGGCCAAGGAGCCAGGGAGCCCTCCAGCCACCTAGGTAACCAACAGCTTACACAGGTACTTCTGCTGCCTCTCCTTGTACCTTGGTTTGTGATATTTCATAGACCATGCTTCAGTGCCCCCTTGAAAATGTAGTCAGGGTGCCTGCCTGACATTTAGAAGAGGGGGAGAGAAGGAAGGGGGGGTGGTTCCATGCATGGCAACAAATGGATTGTTGATGACATTAATTCATTGCTTTTCCCATTTGGTTTAATTACACAAAAAATGAAATGAAATGATGGTTTTTCATTTAATTTTCTGTTAGGAAACAAATGCACATCCCTAGAGTTGGGTGTATTGGTGAAAAAACAGAGTTGCATACTAGAAAATACTGGTAGAATTTCAAGCCCCTAGTAAAATCAAAAAGAGTCCAGTAGCACCTTTAAGACTAACCAATTTTATTTTAGCATAAGCTTTCGAGAATCAAGTTCTCTTCGTCAGATGCCTGATACAGAGACTGGTCAAACACGGAAGAGCAAGAGAGGGAAGAGGCAATTAGGGGGGGAGGGGGAGGGAGCAATCAAAACATTCCTTTGCTAGTATATGTAAACATCTCCTTTTGGTGTGTGTATCAGTTGGCTTCAAAGGAGTTTGCCCTGTTAGTTTGTAGAAGCCAAACAGCTAGACCATCCAATTCCAATGCAGTATGGGCCTTCGGTAACCACAGCTCTCCCTGCCAGATGCATCTGACAAAGAGATCTGTGGTTCCCGAAAGCCCACGCCAGGTACCACTGAGCTCCCCCAGACCCCACCTCTGTAAAGGAAATCTGTTACCTGTGGTAATGTGATAACCATTCATAGTCCCTATTCAGTCCCAGCTTGATAGAGTCAAATTTGCATATGAATTCCAGTTCAGCAGCCTCCCGTTGGATTTTGTTTTTGAAAGGTTTCTGTTGAACTACAGTGACCTTTAAGTCTTTGATGGAATGTCCTGGTAGATTGAAGTGTTCTCCCACTGGTTTCTGGACGTTTCCATTTCTAATGTCAGATTTGTGTCCATTTATTCTTTTGCGTAGAGGTTGGATGGTTTGTCCAATGTACAGAGCAGAATCTGATATATGCCCTCATGTGCCAACAATGTCCTTCTGCTCTGCATAAACTTCAGACTGCATAAACATCGCTTTTTACAGTAAACATGGCAAAGAACAGCAGAGCCATCCAAACTTATTGAAAGAGATTTCGTATCCTAGCAACAATGCAGGGTTTCTGCAGAAGAGAGAGATGGTTAGAAAACCAGGTTGCTGACTATGTGGAATAGTAAAAGAAAAAAAATCTCTCAAAGAATTGTTGTGATTGCTAGTGTTACTTGTTACCAGGGCTTTTTTTCAGCTGGAACGCAGTAGAACGGAGTTCCAGAACCTCTTGAAAATGGTCACATGGCTGGTGGCCCCGCCCCCTGATCTCCAGACAGAAGGGAGTTTAGATTGCCCTCCGTGCCGCCAAGCAGCGCGGAGGGCAATCTAAACTCGCTTCTGTTGGGAGATCAGGGGGCGGGGCCACCAGCCATGTGACCATTTTCTCCGAGGGCAACCCACTGAGTTCCACTACCTCTTTTCCTAGAAAAAAACCCCTACTTGTTACTTATTCATTTTATCTCAATTTTTCACACCTCACCTTTCCTCTAAGGTGAAAGCAGGCATAAGATTTTAAACATGGTGGAAGTGATTTGAACATTCTGAAAACCAATGATTAAGAATGCAATGGATATGTGCTCAGAACCCCTTCCTCCGAATTTAAGAAGTTAAGTGCGTCTTCTCTCTGAGAAACTCAGGACAGCTTCCATAAGGATCATTTTAGAGGTTGTTACAGCAATTCTGTGAGGTAAATTAGTCTGAGTGACTTGTCCTATGAATTACTTTTGCAATTGGTTCTCATTGGTCCAAGCCAGAATGGCATAACATACAGGCCCTAACCCACCTGGGTACATACATAGATGTAGCAGCTACCTATATATAGCACAGTGGTTAAGTGGTTCGACTGCAGATCAGCACTCAACTGGTTGGAAATCAACTACTGCCATGAGCTCAATAGGTGGCCTTGGGTAAGCCACTCCTCTCAGCCCAGCTCCCCAGCTGTATTGTGGGGATAATAACTGACATTGTTCACTGCTCTAAGTGGGGCACTAATCTGTCTAGAAGAGCGGCATATATGCGCAGTTATTATTATATATTTTTTTAAAGCAGCAATTGAACCAAATCAGATGTTTGGCAGGCCATGGAGAATTGAGGGGGATAAATCAGCCCCAAGTTTTCCCCTTAAAGAGTTGCTTGGCACACGCTATTTTCTAACAAACTATGTGTTAGGTCCCAGCAGCTGGATTGGAGAAGAAACCATACACACAATGTTTGTTGGCTCATCTAGTACTCTGTCTAACTAGGTACATGTGGCCCTAAACTGAGTTGAGGTCGAAATGTATGTTGTGGTGGTTCGGCAGCCCCGTCTAGCTCTTGCATCTCGTTGTGGTAGAATAATAAGTATATAAGTCCCCCTTTGGATTTTACTCTAGAACTGCCCAAAACTGTGTAGGTCACATACATCTGAAGTTTCTGCTTGCTTTATGAAGGAGACAAAATCTTATAAGATGGTCACCAAATGTGGAACTATCAGAGGCCCATCAAAAGACCAGACATCTGTATCTACTGGAAGTGGTGCCAGACCTTAATAATCTGTTGTTGTAGTAGATATTCAGATATTCAGTTGTTGTAGTAGAGCAGGAACTGGTTAGCACAGCAAGATTTACTATTTAATGTTTTACATTTATACTATTGTGGAACAATATGTAAAATTAAGAAGTCAGAGGTTTATTTTGACTGTGAAAAACAAACATTACAGAGTTTAAACTAATTCTAAAAATACATATAGTCGTTTTTGTGCAATCATTCATGTAGAGAACTATGGAATGACCCCTTAGAATTTGCAGCAGTTATCCTTTATCCAGCAATGCAGTGGTAGAACAGGAGCATCCCTAGAGAGGAAAAAACATTTTTTCCTAATTGCAGGTTCTTCTCTACATTCCACACAAGTCATCAGAGTAATAAATTTCATAAAACTGGATTGCAGAAGGCTTTTGATCTAATCAAATTCACTTTTTAGAGTAATCCTCTATGTGCCTACCATAGTGCCTTCAAATGTGTTTCTGCTAGGGTTGCCAACATCCAGGTGGAGATCTTCCAGAACTACAACTCATCTTCAAAGATCAGTTCCCCTGGAGAAAATGGTGGCTTTGGAAGGTGGACTCTATGGACTCTGCTGAAGTCCCTCCCCTTCTCAAACTCTGCCCTCCACAGGCTCCACCCCCAAAATCAAGTATTTTTCAAGTGGGCATTGGCAGCCCTAGTTTCTGCTTGCTTTATGAGAGGGGAAAAATCCAAAGGCTCTTTCATAGAACAAAAAATCCAGGCACATTGAGTCACTCCCTACTAGCCAAATGACTGGCATGGGACTGACTTTATCCTAAGCAGATGTGTCACATCCTTGGCATGGCCACAGACACAGACTTTCTCACATCTCTGGGCTTAGCAACCTCTCCCTGTAGCCACAGGGAACAACCCATCCACTTAACCAAACAGCATTTCTACTCCAAAGCAAGAGGTGACCCTTGCTTTCCTGTACCCATTTGGAGCAAGATTGTTTCAGAAGAGCATAACCTTATTTTATTGTTTATTTAGCACTTTTAAAATGCTACCTCTTTGTGGAACCTTCTCAAGGGACTTACAAAATAAAACATAATAAAAACAAAGTATTAAACATTATTTAAAATTCAGCCCATTGAAAGCGGGGAGCACAGTGTCCTTCAAGATCGTTGCCTTCCCAACCAGCTCTCTTCTGTCTTGTCTGGGTTCTGTTTCAATTTGCTTGCTTTCAACCATTTGACCACCGCTGTCAGGCAGTGACCCAAGATTTCTACTGCATCCCACAGTGATTTGGATAGGGAGATATGGAGCTGGCTGTCCTCTGCATATTGATGGCATCCAATTCCATAGCTATATCCATGAATTCTCTTAAAGGCTTTATGTAGAGGTTTATTCTCTTTTCTCACTTGGTGATTTCAATAGTGTTCTTTGTGCTTTATTGATGATGGATAGCAAAAATGAAACTAAAGCATGGAAATGTTCTGAAAAGAATTTGCAACTCGCCCCCTCACTCCAAGAACTTTTATACCAAGATCTCCTTAGATTGATTTAATAAGTGAACGGGTCTGACAAGCAGTCAGGTAGAATATAGTCTGAAGCAGTATGAAACAATTCAGTTGTTAATTGAGAATTCATTTTTATTGATTATACTTCTAAGGAATGTTGTTAGGTTTTATGAATCACTACTGCTTAATTGACATTACATGGTAAAAAAGACATTCAGTTCTATAACAACATTTGATTGATATACCACCCTTCAGGATGACTTAACACCCACTCAGAGCGGTTTACAAAGTATGCTATTATTGTCCCCATAACAAAACGCCCTGTGAGGTGGGTGGGGCTGAGAGAGCTCCTAGAAGCTGTGACTGACCCAAGGTCACCCAGCTGGCTTCAAGTGGAGGAGTGAGGAATCAAACCCGGTTCTCCAGATTAGAGTCCCGCACTCTTAACCACTACACCAAACTGGCTCTGGACCTGATAGGATGCTTCTTGTATAATACTATAGACAATGGTTTGGGTCCATTAGAGCATTGCAACAGACAGAACAATTTCCACCCATGGAGAGCAGCTTTTTTGCCTCCCTCCTGCTGCTGAAGCTCCCAAATACTCCCCAGTATGTTTGTCCTAGGGATCCATTTTTCCTTAGGAGCAGCATTTCAGGAAAACTTGTAACCACTATTTTTAATTAGCAGTAAGGTAGCAGTAATGGGTATGTGCCCTCATGCTGGGAAAGCCGGTTTCAGAGGAGGACCAAGGGAGAAATTCCTGGCATGTTTATCAGCTTTGTACGTGGATTATTATTGTTGATTTTACCTTTGAGAAAGATTTTTTTTGATTGAAACAGATTTTGGCTGGCTTTTACCTATCATCTCTGCAATTGGTATTCTTGTCATTTCCTCTCACAATTCATATGATCATAATTGAAATCTGACATAGTTGTGTGCTTGCGCATGCAGGCACACACATTTTGACTCTGCAACTGATATTCTTGTTTTTTATTCTTACAATTGGTGCTCTCACAACTGATACTTGGCGTTACTGCATACTGTTTACAATTGTTTAATAATGTTACATATGCATCCTCTCTTATTAATCATGTTAACATTTGTCGCCAATGTGTCATATAATTCAGCCCTGTATTACCCTTACAGCAAAAATTGTAAGATTCCTTAGTGTTTTTCTTGGATTAGGATGCTTAAGAATCTGATTATATTACTGATGCCAAATTCAGTAAAGGTAATATGCATAAAATCAATTAAAAGGGTGCTTACAAATCAGCATGAGTGAAGGAACAACTCATGGCTTACATTCTAAATTAGGGTGAAAGTCTGGATCAGTTTCTCCGGTTTCTTTACTAGTTAGGAGGATTTTGTCCTTCCTTGGCTTCCTCCCTTATTTCTTCAGTGGTTGATGTGGCTGGCCTGACATGTTTCATGTAGCTAACGAAAGGTAACAGCTGTTTCGGTTCTGTTGAGCAGCTTTGATTGTGCTGCTAGGGAATTAGAATGGTGTGATTCACTTATTTTATTCATACATGTGTACACTTGCAGCTTAATTTCGAAAACTAACCAGGTCTTTGTGGTCGCCATGGAAGCCCTGATGTTTTGCTTTCTGAGTCATTAACCTATCATTAATAAAGGCAAGATGTGATGCAGGTGCAATAAACATTGACAGCTAGTGTGGTACAGTGGCCAAGCTACAAATGGGGAGATCTGAGTTCACATCCACATTCAGCCATGTGATACTGGACTGAATGAGGACAAATAGGCTGAAGCTCATTTCAGGTAAAACTGAGGTACTTTCTGCTGGTGATGGTGCCGCTTGGGGAATGAAGATGTAGCTACTCTGGATGGGGTTGTACTCCCCATGAAGAGCAGTTTCAAAGTTTGGGGATGCTGTTAGTCCAGAACAAGAACTACATAAGATAAAATAAATTCCTATTGTTGCACAGTAGCAGAATTCTTGGTTTAATGTCTAGTGGTGGGGTGGCTCAATTGAATCCCTGTGTGTTTGCAGCTACATGGTCAGGAGAGGACAGATCATGTCCAAAGTTTTTAAAATATATTATTTATTTAAATTAGTTTCAGGTGGGAAGCCATGTTGGTCTGCAGGAGAACAGCAAGGTTTGAGTCGAGTAGCACCTTAAAGACTAACAAGATACCATGGAGAACCTTGTCGGTCCTTCAAGATTTTAATTAGGTATCTGAATTGGTGAATCCAATAATCAGCCTGTTTTTAACCTTTATTTGAAAGTAATTAGATTACAAAATCAGATTTTCAGCCGTGGAATGATTATCTTTTTATCCCATAAGGGATTGACAACCTGAGCAATAGGAATCAATATATCTGAGGCTTGCAGGTAGGTCTGTCTTCTCAAATTTTCTATATAAAGTCACTTTTTGTAGAATAAGTATCGTGGCATTCAATATTCTAAATATTTATAGGTCAAAAACTTTGTCTGAGTTACCATTTGCTTTCAATTTCCTAATCTCCAGAATGATAATCTAATTTTAGTTTGCCTGTAGGGGACTAAGGGTTGCATTTCACTCAAGTTTGCAGGTCTTTGAAACTCTGAAATACTACTGCATGTGCTAATTACCATTTTACAGCCCTGCTTTCCGACTATAATCTGACACTGTAGAAAACTTCAAGTATTTCCCAATTATGCTAAAAAAATGTTCTTTTTAATTTGTCCTTTGATGGTTTAAAAGACGACAGTCAGATCACGAATACCAGTGACATAAAAACAAATACTAATTCGCTATAGGACTTCAAAGCAATTCAGAATTATAATAACAATAACTGTATCCAGACATCACATTCTGCTCCCAATGCACTCCCTGTGGATATTACTTCTATAACCTAGAATACATCGGATCCTTTGTGCTGGACTTTTTTCTTTCCACACCGCTTGTCCTGAATCTGGAATTGCAGTTAAGAAAAGGAAGTGAGACACATCACTATGATGGGCTCCCATTTCAGTCACTATTTCTGCAATGGAGGTGAGTACCTCCAAATAGTACTATTGATACTTCCATTGCAGAAACGTTCAGTGTTGTTTTATGGTTCTCCCCTAAATGGAATTATACCCTGCTAAGCTTATTGATTTCTGTGGCGTTAGAGGAGTGTAACTTTGTTTAGGACTGCACTGCCCAGAAGAATGGATAGATGCAGAGTGCACAAAAGGCAGTTGGAAAATTTCAGGGGGACCCAGGGGAGATCTCACAAATATTTCTTGCACATGTTCTTTATTTAAGCTCTCTGCCACAAAGACTCAGCTAAAAATATAGTTTTATTAATCTAATTCATTTCTTTAAATATGCCAAGTGGCTGTATATTAAAAACAATTACTTTATAATAATCTTACTTACCTTTCTATTCCAACCTGTACACAAAACTGCTAGGACTATCCAATCTTGCTCTGACAAGTAACTAATTATGATACAAGTTCACGTTCACAGTATAAACTCTGCTTTCTTGACACACTGTAAGGCAAGAAAAAGGACCACACAAGATGCCTCTGATCTACAATTTACAGATTACATCTTGTGGGGAGGGGGAAAAAAGATTTCTTTTTAAATAAAGTATTTTGTTATTATTTCTTATTCTTTGATTTGTTAGTAAATTTTCTGTTCAGCCCTCAGGCTTGAGGAAGAAGAATGAATTGGATTAATCACACTGTAATTTGATTTAAATTAAATTTGTCTACTTTCCTTATAGTACAGTTTCCCTTGTTTTTTCTCTGTTTATAGTGAACATATTTTTATTATATGCACATTCCTAGTTATTACAATGAAGGTTATGTATTTTAAATCATAGTCATGAAACTCAGTGATAAATGAGCTAGCGTAGTACATCTTGCACATTTAAAAAGGAAGATACATAATGTAAATGACAATAACCATGAGCTCTAGTCTCAGTACCTGAGTTTGGCCAGGTACTTGTCTGGGGTTATTCAGACAGCAACCACTTGATTGTGAAAGCACCAGTTGAGGGACCTGCAGCAAGGGAAAGCAGGATTGTAACTCAGTCACAGTTGCTGTGCTGGGACTTCAATGCTTCTGCATGTTCAAGAAAGCAGTGCTCCTTTTGTCACACATGTAATTGGTGTGGGGGAACCACAGTGAGCAAAAGTGCCCAATAGGGTTGCTAGGTCCCTCTACCCTCCGGGCGGGTGGTTGGAGGGCCATCTCCTACCTTTTTCATGTTCTTCTCTCTTGCGCACAGAGCGTGCACACTTCTGTCCTGCATGATGAGGTCACTTCCAGGAAGTGATGTCATCGCACAGGCCACATGCAGGCCTGGGAGTGCTCCAGTGCTCCACAGAGGGCTGAATTGGGCCGAATCGGGCCACTGCAAAGCACAGGAGTGTGCTATAACGCCCAACAGCATGCCTTGGTAGGTGCATTTCCCACCCCCCACCAGCCAGGTAAGTGGTGGGTGTGGGGGTAGAGGGTGGGAGTGGGGGACTGGCAAGCCTATTGCCCAAAATGTCATGGAAGCAGGGGAGCAGAAAATCCAAAAAGGGGACAGAGCTGGGGTAGGCCCTTTAAAAGGCTTCCAGTCCAATCAAGCATGTAATATTAAATTGACTTTCAGGCTTCTGCTAGTATACCCCGGTGACTTTGAGTTGTTAGGACAGTAGTGCTTTTATAAGGCCTTGCCCAAGAGATGTTTTGTTTCGTGTTCGGCATTTGAGACCTTTAGCACCATTTAAGAATGGGCTCTTAGAGAAAGGGCAGCCTCTTGTGCAGTTGCTCATTATTTGGATGATTTTTTGTTTGCTGACCCCCAGTAATTCTGAGGAATGTGCCTGGTTTATGACAACTTTTGAGGAGTTAACATTGGAGCTGGATGTTCCTTTGGCAGCTGAAAAGCCAAAAGGGCTGGCTAGACATTTAGTGTACTTGGGGGTAGAAATAGACACCGTGGTGAAACCTGCAGGCTACCCACAGGATGAGTTGCAAAATGCTCAGCACTCTTGAAGAGTCTGTGTACTACTAAGAAGACTACACTGAGGAAGCTGCAGGCATTGTTAGGTCATTTAAATTTTGCCTGTAGAGTAGTGGCCCCCAAAAAACTTTCCTTTGGCACCTGGTTGATGCCACAAGGAACACAAGAGAGACACATCATAAAATCAGGGGTACAAGCCATATGAAGGCTCAGTGTGGCTTTGCTTTTTAGGAGATTTCAAATATATAATTTTGGAGTAGGGCTGCCAGGTCCTGCTGTTCTCCCAGCAGGAGGTAGGGGACCCGGCACTTACCTTCCTCCCTTCTTCCTTGCACGTGCATGCTCCTGGCCTGCACGATGATGTCACTTCTGGGTAGTGACATGATCATGTAGGCCACAGCTGGGGCGTGGCGTCGGCACCGAGAGGAATGGACGCCTAAAGCCAGAGCTCCGGTTCAATTCCACCCCTAAACCCCGATAAGCACATCAAAAACGTTCTACACAACTTAGTATGAAGGGTAAGCAAGATCTTACTGCAAAGAAGCCCAACTCTAAGGCGGCGAAAAATTTGCAGAGCTATTTCCCAGCTTCGCAAGCAGAAGGTACGGAGGGGGAGATAGAGGGAACGAGTGCAAACATGGCGGCCGCGATGATGAATGCTGAGGCGCGAAAAACTCAGACGGTTTCCTATGACCCAGCACTAAAAGCCCTACTGCTAGACATCGAATCGAGCTTTTCTAACAAAATCTCCCATCTAATGGAACCACTATCACAACAATTAACTGACCTTAAGATAGTGATGGACTCTGTGGTCGCTAAATCGGATCAGGCTCTTACCCAGACTGCGGCTTTAAGGGAGGACGTCCACTCCCTACAATCAGAACAAGATCGTGTCCACTATAAGATCCTGGACATGGAGATTCAGCTGCGGGGTGCTAATTTGAAGTTTAGGGGGATAGAGGAAAATGTGGCCGTGGATGCAGACCTGGCCGTTTTTTTGGCGGGCTGGCTGATGACGGAGCTAAAGCTGGAGGAAACCCATGCATTGACTATATTCAAAGCTTATCGAGTGGGCCCCAGAAATCCAGATAAGAGGCGGGGACCTAGAGATGTGGTGGCCGTCTTTGCCGACTGGAGGCTGAGGGAAAAAACGCTTGAGGTGGCGAGGGCGCGAAAATTCCTCTCCTACAATGGAGCGCGAATCAGCGTCTATACAGACCTACCGGCCGAGATTTTGGAGCGACGACGACAACTCCGACAGATAACTGAGGAACTCAGAAATGCCCAAATAGAATACAGCTGGACCCGGTATTCTGCATTGAGAGTCTCGTTGAAGGGCATACAGCACCCGATCTCTACTCCCGAGGAAGGCCTCCGGTTTCTACGTGAGCTAGGCATAGAGGTCGCCATGGAGACGGAGGCCAGCTCTCAGAAAAGAAAACGACCGCTGCCCATGTCTCCTCAGAAGAATAATAAAATACCGGTCCGGGACACTTGAAGCTCTGACTGGTAGGACTTATGACCAGAATATGTTGTGTTGGAACGTCCCAATCTTACTTAATTTACTCGTGGGTAGGGGTGGTTGGGGTGGGATTGAAGGGATTGCTTCTTTATTAGCCCCTTACACAAACAGTCCTCCGTTCTGTTTATTTACAGCAACCTCGTTGCAGAGATTTCTCGCGAGGCTGCTGAGGACTGTGTAGCACCTTAGTTTCTATTTCTCTATTGGAGACGGTTGCTTTAGAGAAATATTAGATCTTGTGATAATTATATAAATACACTCTTCAAGTTCTTCCTGGAAAATAAGTAACAAGACGCTGAGTGCTCGTTGTATATAGTTTAGTACGGTAGTTAAGGCAAGTTAGTGATTTAATATTAAAAGGTGCGCCCCTTGGGTTGATCCACTTCTACATAAAGTAATAAAGAGAAATCTTAATTAATTACTACCTTCTTGATTGGCATATCAGATACTCGGAACTCCTTGCAGCTTGATCCGACGTTAGTAAAGGGGGGGAGGTAGCGAAGCAATCTATACACCAGTCACAACTTGCAGTTTTACCCACTGACTATCTGCTTGCTCCTTACTGCATTGGGCAGAGGTAAGGGCAAGAATTAATTAATCATTTATTACAAGTCTGGGGACAGTTGGTTTAAAGGAGTATAAATAGTGAGTTAATTGAATATATCTACACTTTCAAGCTTTTACCAAAAACAACATTAAAGTGCTGCGTGCTTATTGTATATAACTTTGTTAAGGTAGTTAGGCAAATTAGTAATTTAGTGCTAGGAGGTGCATCCATCAATTCAATCTACTCCTCCATAAGGTAACAAACAAACATCTTAATTAATTGATTCTTGATTGATTAGCAAATTGTACACTTGGAATTAATTGCAGTTTGATCCATCCATAATCAGAGAGAGAAGGTAACATAGCAAACCACAAGCAACTTAGTGATTTAAGGTTAAGAGGTACATCTATTAATTTGGTCTACTCCTACATACGGTAATAATAAGAAATTTTAATTAATTGGTACTTACTTGATTGTAACTTGATTATCATATACCTGGAATTAATTGCTGTTTGATCCATCCATAATCGGAGAGGGGAGGTAGCATAGCAGACTACAAGCTTATCACAACTGTCAGTTTTGTCCACTGACAGTCTGCTTGCTTCCCATCATATTTTGAAAGGGTAAGGGCGGAAGTCGATTAATTATTTATTGAAAATTACCAACATAGTAGATTAACTTACGCTTGCTATACATTTCATTGCATTTGTGTTTTGTGATACGATTTCTCGTTCCTTTCCAATGAATTTGTTGCATGATTGCCTTCAAAGTGATGAAATTTGATTGCTTAATTAATTAACACCAGACAGTGATTTATTTACCTGAATCTTATTGCATTTACGTATTGACCCTTTCTTTGGTGCTTAGATCATTTCAGCCATCTCATTCATATCTATTATAAACTACTGAGGCAAGAGCCCTTACACGCCTGCTAGCGGTCTCTATACTTGCACTTTTGGTTCTGCAATACCAGTACATTTCACTTCAAAGACCAATTCTGATACTCTACTTTTACCCATTCTATAATGGCCTCACAACCACATGTCCATATTGTCTCGCAAAATGTGAGGGGTTTAAACAACCTGGTGAAGAGAAGGAGAGTTCTGACCAGCCTGGCGAAACTAAATGTAGATGTAGCCCTGATCCAAGAAACACACCTCCATGCATCCTATGAGGCGGAGCTTAAGGCCCCATGGATAAAATTGCAATTCCACGCAAAAGGCTCCTCCAAATCCCGCGGGGTGGCAATCTTACTAGCAAACAGGGTCCAATTTGAACACAAAGCCACCCTACGGGACCCTAGAGGCAGGTTTTTATTCATAAAGGGGCACTTCAATGGACAATTGCTTACACTGGCATCTGTCTATGCGCCCAACACGCAGCAACTGGAGTTCACGGAAGAAATCCTCCGAAAATTAGAGGCATTCCAGGAGGGATCAGTAATTGTGGGAGGGGACTTCAATTATGTAGCACACTATGACCTAGATAAATCCTCATTTCCCCGCAACAATGCACCTCGAGTGCCAAGAAGGCCTAAGAACCCTAATCGTGACACACAGATGCTCACGCTATTTACTCGGTTCCACTTAGTGGACATATGGAGGGAGATGAACAAACTGGCCAAAGATTACACATACTACTCCCCACGCCATGACGTATACACCAGGATCGACTATATCCTGGTGTCCCCAGATTTGAGAGACAGAGTACTACTCTCCAGCATAGGAGACATAAGCTATTCGGATCATGCTTGGGTAACGTGCAAATTATCCCTAGATAGGCCCTACGAAAGGGAGAGGCATTGGACGTTCCAGAAAAACCTCATACTTAATGAGAACAATGTCCTACAAATTGAACGAGATATCACCCAATATCTCAAAGATAACCAAACAGGCACGACATCCTCCCAAACGGTGTGGGACGCTCTTAAGGCGGTACTAAGGGGACAACTGATCGCTCTCTCTGCCTCTCTAAATAAGAAGAAAAAACTCCAAAAACAACTCATAATGGATAAAATCCACCAATTGGAACGCTTACACAAGGATAGAGGCAGCAAAAAAACCTATAAACAGCTGCTCCATGAGCGCAAAGCTCTGGAGTCACTTGAAACGTCCCAAATTCAAAAGAACATCTTATATTTAAAGCAAAAGTACTGGAACCACTCTCCTAGGACCCTACGTTATCTGTCCTGGAAGGTCAAGGAGAAGAGAATAAATAGGCACGTCAGACTCATAAAAAACGACAAGGGACAAACGTTCACTAAATCTCCCGAAATATTGGATGTATTTACAAAATTTTACACAAATTTATATACTTCCTCCAGGCCAGATAAAATGTCAATTAGGAACTATCTGTCAACCCATAAGAACATTAAAAAACTGGCAGCGGAACATAGCCAATTAATGGATACCCCAATCACCGCCGCAGAACTGCTGGAATCCATTAAGAATTTAAAGAGCAATAAGGCATCTGGGCCGGATGGCTATCCGGCCGAATTCTATAAAAAGTTTGCTTTGGTATTAATCCCGCCCCTGTTATCGGCCTGTAATGAGGTGCATAAATTGGGGACCTTACCTGGAACCTGGGCTGAGGCAGTCATCACCATGATCCCCAAGGAAGGCAAAGACCCCTCTAACCCCGGTTCGTATAGACCGATTTCTTTGCTGAATGTCGATTATAAAATCTTTACCTCAATATATGCACGACGCTTCAATTCTTTCATTGGAAATTATATTTGTACAGATCAGATAGGCTTTATCCCCAATAGGGACATCTCCGACAACATTTATAAGGCGCTGAACATTTTAACATTCAGTAGACACAGCAAATTACAAACCACACTCCTCTCCTTGGATGTCGAAAAAGCTTTTGACACCCTGGAGGTCCCGTACCTGCAGATGCTCCTTTCCCACATGAAGTTCGGCCCCAACTTCCTACAAACAATTAAAGCGATATACGCAGGCCCCAAGGCAAGAATCAAACTTAATGACTTAGCGTCCGATCCCTTCACTCTACACCGAGGCACGCGCCAAGGGTGTCCCCTTTCCCCCATCCTTTTCGCCCTCGCGATAGAGCCCTTAGCAGAGGAGATAAGAACCAATGAAGGGATTCGAGGCATTGAAATAGACAAACGTACTTACAAAATATGCTTATTCGCTGATGACATCTTGCTGTTTCTTACGTGCCCACTTGTTTCCCTGAAGGCTCTGGCAATTGTTCTTGCTCACTTTGGGTGTATATCGGGGTTGAGGATAAACCAAGCCAAATCCACCATCCTATCAGTGAATCTCCCAGAGGAGACGTGTAACGACATAAAACGGCAATTTAAATACCAGTGGGCCAAATCACACCTCCGATATCTGGGCATAAATATCCCTCCCAACCCAGCCCAGCTACTCCAGGTAAACCACGTCCAAAAGATGAAAGAAATCAAACACCTCCTGCTCAAATGGAACAAGCAAAACCTGGCATGGTATGAAAGATACCATTTGATAAAATCCTTCGTCCTCCCAAAATTGACATTTTTGTATAGAACAATTCCGATTGAAATCCCTAGCAAAATTCTGAGCCAATGGCAGACGGCATTAAATCGATTCTTGTGGCAGAATAAGCGCCCTAGGATTGCCTTCAAAGTTTTGTGCGCCCCTAAAACAGCAGGGGGCTTTAACTACCCAAATATAGGGCTCTATTCTGATGCAGCCAGATTGACAGACATCCTCCAGATATTACTCCCCTCTGGACACTCTGATTGGATAAACATAGTGGGCACCTTTTCCCAGCCAAAAACGTTGCGAGAGACTTTCTGGTCTACCCCAAGTTTGCGTCCTCCCTCCATATATCAAAATATGTTCCTTGCTGCACTGCTGAAGCTTTGGGACAGACATAAACATTCCCTTCTCCCGGCCATATCCCGCTTTTCAGTGCTCACATCACATAAGGGCATGCCTCGCCAGCATAATATAACCGCACTGCGCTCCTGGGATGACCTGCGGGACTTGAGGTTGTTGGACATAGCCACCAAGGATGGTATCATAAGCAGAGTAGACTTGAACAACAACCTGGGCAGGGAAGTCCCCTGGTTTTTCTACCTGCAACTGCGATATCTTCTGCACGAATTGAATATAAAAAGCGTAATGACTAAACCACCAACTAAATTTGAAACACTTCTGGACTCCCACTCATTTAACCGTAAAGGTCTCCTGTCAAGACTATATCTCACCCTGCTTGATACCAAACCCCTAAACACTGAAGCGCTGCTCAATAAATGGCAACAGGACTGTGGGATAGAACTCACACGAGAAGATAGAGAGCATGTTTGGCACTCTGCATTGCTTAACTCCCCTGTCACCAATGTGCGCCTCCAAACCTATAAGATTATCCACAGGTGGTACCTTACTCCCCAAAAGCTGGCGAAAATATATCCCAGCAGGTCTCCACTCTGCTGGAAAAAATGCGGGGAGCAGGGTACGTTCCTACACTGCTGGTGGGAGTGTAAAAGTGTTGCTGCTTTCTGGAAGGCGGTTCTCCAGGAAATTTCCCGTATCACGACTTATGTGATACCCCCAAGCCCGGGACTTGTCTTCTTGGATCTTTGGGGAGACCTAGATATTCCCCATCTGCGGAAGGCATTGGTCAGAACTCTCCTAGCAGCTGCAAAGGCTGCAATTGCACTCAGGTGGAAATCGCGATTCCCTCCCACTCTTGACATATGGTATAGAGTGGTGTGGGACCACCTTATGATGGAAAAGATCACAGACAGAATTCGAGCATTGCATAACCCCTCCAAACCTACACAATTTTACGCACAATGGTACCCTTTCCTGGAATTTTTATCTCAGAATGAATGGCTGATCTCTAAGCTACCTCACTACGCGATTATAAACCCCGAAATTTGAAATATGGATTTACTCTGCGACATAATGGATGTGCCTGTACATGATTCTCCCGATGCTGTTATAATTAGCTTGCTTAACACTGTATTAGACTCCTGTTGATTATGTATAATATTTGCACACTTGAATATTGCCAACTGTTAGTGTTTTGATGTTTATGTATTGTTGTATCCGAACATTGTTACGTATGATGTCATCTTTTTTCTACGCATTTACTGTTGATCTTGTTACTTGTTACACTTTCAATAAAATTTTTTGAAACTAAAAAAAAAAAAAAAAAAAAAAATGTAGGCCACAGCTGCCCCCGGAAGTGTTCACAGGGGCCAAACAGGGCCCTATTAGGCCCAAATCAAGCCCAAATCAGGCTGGATTCGGGCCAGTTCAGCCAGAATCAGGCCACTGCAGAGTGTGGGAGTCCTGCCACATGCCACAGTGACCCGATCCAGCCGGAATCCAGCCCAATTCAATCCCAAATTGGGCCAATTTGGGCCTGAATCAGGCTGGATAGGGCCGCTGCAGTGCACGGGAGTGCAGCTACGTGCCACAGCAGCCTGATTTGGCCCGATCTAGCCCAATTCGGGCCTGAATCGGCCCAATTCAGGCCCAAATCAGGCTGCTGTGGAGTGCAGGAGCACTCCTGCATTCCACTGCAGCCCGATTCAGGCTCAATCAGGCCCGCAGGAGTGCGCAGCACTACCCGGGAGCATGCCCTCAGGAGGCGCATTCCTCCCATGCTGGCCAGGTAAGCAGGGGAGGGGGGTGAAGGGTGGAAGCGGGGTTCCTCCACTCCCAGTGGGGGACTGGCAACCCTATTTTGGAAGCAGAGATGTCTATTGCAGCAGAATGTTCATGTTCATTCTAATGTGCCAAGTGGTCAGGGGTTGGCATTATTTCAGGGCCACTGGTGTGAATGTTGGTGGCTACAGGAATGATTGTCAGAGGATATCCTGAATGACATGGATTTTTTCCCCAATATTAGTAAAAGTGAGTGAATTCATTCATTACTCTTGGGACTCTTTTTTTTTTATTTTTTTTTTAACATCTAAAACAGTAAACTACAAAAAACTACAATAGTACAAGGGGAGGAAAAGAAGGGGGAAAAAAGGAGAGGGGGAAGGGGGGGTGGAAGAAAGGGGAAGGCAACATACAAACACTAAACACTACACTTCAATGCTTTCCCTTCATACTGCCATAATTGAAAAAAAGCTTAATAAAGTAATGATGGAATGGTTAATCTTACAAAATACAAATTACAGTTCAAATTAAATCCCCCCCCCGGGCCTCGGACGCAGTTCTCTCTGAGCAGCTACAGCCGCAGCGCTCATTGCCTCCCCCCTCCCTTCAGGCTTCGAATCTTCTTCTTTTTGCTTGGTGTCTTGCCCAAATTCTTGATTTTTGTCCACAAAATCCCTTAGCTGATCTTCCGAATTAATCTTGTAAGCTTGATCTTTATAACTAAACCCGATTCCTTCTGGAAAAAGCCATTTGTACTTTATGCCACGTTCCCTCAAAAGAGCTGCCAGCCTCTTATACTTAATTCTTCTCTTCCTTCAGTATCTTGACTTTATTTCCCAGAAAGTCCAAGTCCGCATTATATGAGTTATATAGGATGATGTCCCTGACCCTCCTAGATGAAAACTCAATAACAATCTCGCGAGGCAGCTGCCGCTTCATTGCATATTTTGAAGATGCCCGACGGGCTCCCAAAATGGCGCTTTTTACTTCTTCTTTAGTTGCCCTCGCGGGTGTCGCTAAAAGTTCCGAGGCAAGATCCCTTAAATCCTCGTTTTCCTCCTCTTTAACATTCTGGAGACGCAAAATGGTCTGTGCTTGCTCCACTTGCAGCCCAATCAGCTGGTTTTCCACCAACTTTAGCTCCTTGTTCGTTGCTCTCATAAGTGACGCATTTTCCCGAGCAGACTTCTCTGCCCCCCCCGCTACTTCCTTGATGGCTTTCACATCGCTCTCAATTAAGCCCACCCTTTGATCTGTAGCATTCAGCTTGTCAACAAAGGGTTTTATGGCTTCGATAACCGATCTTTTCACCAATTCCTCGAGCGACTCGCCTCTCCCCTGCAGGGCAGCCGAAACTGACTTGCCCAGAGCAGGACTCTGTTTTTTCGCTGCCATTTTAGGGGGGGGGGTGCCAATCTTCCGAGACTCTGCGAGGGGGGAAAAATCTGAATCTTCTAAACTTCAGATCCCACCACTCCTTCACATACGCTTGTAGTGACAGAAGGGATTCGCTTACTTACAGGCTTCTGCCTAGTCCTGTTCTTTGCCGTTTTCCGTGGCCCAGAAGCACGCGAGGTGCCGCGCACGTCTGCCGGCCTCCATAGGGACAAACGGGCAATTTACCCCCTGCCTCGATTTGCCAGAGGGCTCTTCCCACCGCGTCCCGGACCCAGACTCCCTGCCTGGGAGCCCTGGGGGCTAACCTTTGCAGATCAGCCGCCCGGTCAGGCTGCTCGGCCGCTTCTTCTTGGACCTGCCGAGAGGAGCATCCGACATGGCCGCGAAAACGAAACCGAATCACTCTTGGGACTCTTCTTAACTTCTCTGTTCTCATCTGTTTACAATTATGATTTTTTTTTGAATGCTTAACTATGAAGCAGGGCTCATTTCGAGGGGGAACGCACAGGAATGCAGTTCTGGCAATTCCCCAAAGAGGTCACATGTCAGGTGGCCCCGCCGAAATGGCCCGGATTGGGCCTCTGACAGGTGGTGGGCCACTCTCCTACTCAGCAGCAGCCCGATTCTGACCATTTTGGGCCCCTTTTCAGCCATTTTGAGCCCCTTTTTGCCATTTTGGGCCCAAAACAGCCAGAATAGGTGATGTCAGGGGGTGTGGCATATGCAAATCAGTTATACCAATGACACACTTCCAGTGATGGCAAGAGGCATGGCATATGCTAATGAGTTATGCTAATGAGTTCATCCAGCTCTTTTTCTACGAAATGACCCCTGCTATGAAGTATATGTTTGGCTTCACCTACAGGCTTGGTTCACTTTTTGAGTTATCTATTCAACATATAAGTTATTTTTAGTTTTCTGACTGTCGTCCTGTTGTAGTCTGGATTTATTATGATCTGTGGGAGACGGATATCATGTGTGAATTGTACTGCTTGGTGGCTGGGATCTTATTAAGGATATGCAGTACCTGTACATCTTAGAGGAGCAGAGCATTTCTCCTAGGCTGAAACCATAGATTGGATTTTTTTTAAAAAAGAGTTGGCAATCAAGGTTGTACTGAGTTTCTAAACCCTTCTATATTTTTTGGTGGAGTTTTTAACCATTATGACAAAGACATGGTTCAGAATCATCATCTTTATAGCAATATTTACTGAGCCAGTCTCAAAAGGAAAATAATAATACCCCTAAAGATGTTTGGGAGAGTTCCTCCAAGGTGTTTAATTGAGGAGGACATTTTATAAAATTATCTAACTCACTCTTCTGCAAACCTGACCATTCCGTCCACTTCCTATCTGACAAACTGAAGTGTTTGAGTCTAGTTATTGATACCATACATAATACAAATTTCCAGCCTTTTATAAAACTATGGAATATTTTCTGTTTTCACTACCTCAGAAGACAGATTTTTCAAATCATCCCAATATGTCAAATTTAACATTCTTTCATTGGACCTCATTCTCCTGTTCACTTACCTTTTCCTTCATGCCATTTTTTATTCAGAGATGCTCTTTCCTCAGCTTTCCATTACTTTACAAAGCAACCTAGCTGCTTTAAGATGGATTAAACATTTTTTTCCTACCTCCCACACAGAACACTTTCCATAAAGGCTGTTTTTCATCACCATAGAAACAACCATCTCTCTCTATGGTCTAATGAAGCTTGACTGAGTGTTAAAATGATCAGTCTGCCAAATTTACCCTCCTTAGCTATGTTATCTTTCAAAATTCTTGAAAAATGTGAATGAGATTGTGCACATCCTTCTCTGTATTTTATTTGGTCTTTGGCTCTACAAAATGACTTTACCTCAGATATTCTCAGAATTTTCATCTACAAATAGGGATGTACAAGTGGGAACCCACAAGGAGTTGCAAGAGGCATCTTTCAACAGTCCTTGGATGCCTATGCTCCCGCTTCTCCCCCCCCCCAGCTAGGTGAGTGGTGACAGGGGGCAGAGGGTGGGAACAGAGGATCCCCCACTCCCACCAAGGGAATGGCAACCCTAGCCTAATTGAATGGTGGCTGCCATTGGCCCAAGCACACACAGTGGCTGCTGATGGCTCCAGGCTGGGTTTACTTGTGAGGTGGCTAGCAGTGGTGCTGGACCCAGTAGCACAGTGGCCATTGGTGCTGCAGGGCCCAGTTGCACGGTGGCTGCTAGTGGCAAAGGGCTGAATTATACAATGGCTGCCACCAGGCCCAATTGCATAGTGGTTAACACGAGGTCCGGTTGTGGGGTAACCACTGCCTCCAGGCCAGGCTGAGAGGTGTGGGTAGTGAATCTCCGTGGTAGCTGCTGGGCCTAACCCTGGCAATTCTTCCTCCATCAGGGGTAGGTTTGTCAGGTCCCTATACCCTCCCGCTGGGAGGGGGCACCTGGCACTTACCTCATACCAGCAGCAAGGTCCTCTCCAAGCGGGGCTGATTTGGCCCATTTGGGGCCCAAATCGGCCCCAAATGAAGTGCAGGAATGCTCCCGCGGCTGGTGCAACAATGTCACTTCCGGAAGTGATGTCACCATGCCTGTTGGGACTGCGTGCATGCCGTGCATTCCTCAGGTGCCTGCCAGTGGCAGGCAACCTCCAGGATCTTGCCACCTCCTGCTGACCACTGGCAGGTCAGCGGGCAAGGTAGCAAACTCCCAAGAATTTGCCTGCCACTGGCGAGCACTTGGGAACCCTGATCAGAGGACGTGAGAGAGGAGGGAGGCAGGATCCTTTCCAGGGTTTTATTTGTTTTTATCTGCTCCTGCTGACCCCATGACTTTGCTTACAGAAACCAGGACTTGGAAGGCTCAGCAATATTCTTGTAGTTACCCAATATCCTTCTGAATGGTGACTAATAGCTCAGAAGGTATTCTTAAAATTACAGGTGTTTTTTTCTATTATTTGGGGGAGTTGAAATCCTTTGTTGTTGTTATTTTTAGATTTCAGATTTTTCTGCAAATTTGGAACTTCCTTCAAGTTCCCTAGCTCCATTTTGCTGGTTTATTAATCCACACTTTATCACCCAGTTTGAAATTAGACATAACTGAAATTAGATATAACATTCACCGAACATTGTGTGAATTTCAGTACTGGTTTTTTGAAAGTTGAAAGTTGGCAGTATTTGGAATTTGGCATAGCATTTAATAGCATTTAGTGCTTGGGTTTAATAGATGGCATGCAATAGTATTTAATGATATCTGTAAGTACAGGAAAACTGACATGCAATGGTATTAGACAGCTGATGTCATATTTGTAATCAGAAATTGGAGCTGCCCATAAATCTATAGAACTTGGAATAAAATTTCACATTCAAAAACTGAATGATAAAATTTTGAAAATTTTGCAAGTTTTTGTCTTAGTTCTGATCTAGTAAGGAATAAGAATGTATCAATGCCAAGTGCAATGTCACATGGAATTTGCTGCAATGAGTTAATTCTTGTGTGACATCATCATGGGCGTGCGCATGAGCCAGCCCGATTGCTGCAGTGGGTGTCTGGGACGGCACATGGGTGGCCTCTCAGCTCTCCCGCTCAGTTGCCCTGCACCGCTCCAGACACCTGCCTGTGGCTGCTGTGGCCAGCCCGGGGCGTGTGTTGGCGGCGATGGCAGCACCGGGCGGGGCAGGAGGGCTGGGAGGCTGCAGCTCCATGGTGCACGCTCCTGCCCCCAGCGCCCCCTCCGGCGCCCGCTCCAGCACCCCACACCCTGAGGCAACCGCCTACCTGGCATCAATGGGCACGCCGGCCCTACCCAGAAGTAACATCATCATGCCGTCCAGGAACGCACACACTGTGCATGTTCCCAAGGTGCCTGCTGATGGTGGGCAACCTCTGGGGGGCTTGCCATCTCCTGCTGATTACTGGCAGGTCAGCAGACAATGAGGCAAATCCCCAGTAGTTTGCCCGCCACCAGCAGACACCTGGGAACTCTATCCCTACAGCTTGCCTAATCTATTTATTTATTATTATTTATTTATTTTATTCGATTTATACCCCGCCCTCCCCACAAATGGGCTCAGGGCGGCTATCTAAATAGAACGAGACGCTTTCAGGCTTCTGTACAGTTTGCTTGACTTAGACAGAATAAATACTTTATCTGAGATACACAAACACAGCTCAGGCTCCATGCAGATTGCTGGACTTAGCCAGAATATCACAGTTCTCCACACAGATTCACTGAACTTGACAGAATGAGACCCCTTTCACGCTTCCACACAGTTTGCTTGATTTGGCCACAATCTCCTGTCTGGTACTCTCTCTAAGTAGGGATCCCAGGTGGCCACTGGTGATGAGCAAACTCCCGGTGGTTTGCCACATTGCCTGCCTATCGCTGGTGACTGGCTGGAGGTGGCAAGCCACCCAGCAATTGCCTGCTACCAACAAGCAACCCAGGTGTCATGGGCTGGGTTAGCCCAAGCAGAATAGTTAAAGTCCGGTCCAAAGTCAAAGCACAAGCCCAAAGCCTGGAGAAAATCCAAAAGCCAAAAGCGAAGTCCAGAGGTCTGTATTACCGGCAAGTTTGGGGGCTATACAAAAGTAAAGTCAAGGTTCAGTCCAAAAGTCACAGAGCAAGGCGCAAGGCAAGGTTCAGTGGAGTGGTTGCAGCAGTAGCAGGAACTGACATGTTGCTTCCACACCTCCTGGTCTTCTGCAGCTGGGTTTTATAGAGAGGCTGGCTTGCAGCCAGCTGCTCTAGGAGTTATCCTGTGGCTACTCCTCATCACTTTCAGCAGCTGGCCTCTGTCCGGGAGGCATGCGCTTTGACGTCTCTCCTGTGGCTCTACACATTGCCTCTGTCTGCAGCGCTCTTTGGGTGAAGCTGGAGGTTTGGACATCCTAGGTTGAGCGTCACCAGTGGTGTAAGAGCAGAAGGGTGTCGGTGTCTCTGGCTCGGCTGCTGACTGTGGGCATTGGTTAACCGGTGGCTGAGCTTCACCAGTGGTGTTGGAGCTGGAGGGTGTCGGTGCCTCTGACTCAGCTGCTGGCTGTGGACTCTGATCCTCCAGCACCTGTTCCTCCCGATCACTGGCTTCTGCTGAGTCAGGGCTGGCTAGGCTGGTTACACGAAGCTAGGAGTCCTCACTATTACTGAGCCCCACGACACTAGGCAAGCGTGCAGCAGGTGGGGCACAACAATGTCACTTCCTGAAGTGCCATTGTGCCAGCTGTAGGAGCACTTCCGTGCTTCATGGGAGTTGATTTTGGCCCCCAATGGGCCAATTCTAAAACGAACTCTCCCACTGGCAGCAGCGATGACACCGATTCAGGAAGTGATGTCATTGCACCAAACTCGGGATTGCACATGTCTTTGGTCAGTACTAGCCTTTGATCTCCTACTGGGAGGCTGTAGGGACCTGGCAATCCTATTTGTCAAAAACACAGACTCTCAGGTTCTAAACATTTTGTCTGATTGGGCCAGAATGAACACTTTTCTCTCTGCCCTCTGGCTAAAACCTGCAGTTTACTCCACCCTCTAGGGTACAGCTACCATCCAGTCAGATTAATCTGGAGAGTAATCCCATCAAGCCCCCTGCCTTTCCTCAGAGGCCTGCATTTAAACCCACAGATATATACTAAAAACCCCACATTAACCAGCAGAAATAAAATGCTCAAACTTAATTGCATGCAAAACATTATAGTGTGACTATGCATAAAAACAAGAGACAGAAGAGGGGGGAAAAACCTCTCCTAGAGGAGGCTTATCTAAATGTTGGCAGGATTCCATTTCAAATACCGAACAGAGTCCCCTGTATCATTTGCAGTTGTCTGAAGCCAAGAATATGTCAGAGGCAATACAACTGGATTGAGGGGGTGGGTCCCTCAGTTCCTTTACAACATCAAAGCAGTATTTCTAAAATGTCTGTGGGGGGAAAGGAGGCATGTTTTGGCTATGACGTTGTTAGAGGTGCCTTGCAGTGCAAACCTAAGCAAGTAAAGTCCCACTGAATTAAACAGGCTTATTTACTAGGATATGTACAAGCCCTGCCTTAAAATACAAAAGGTGTTTTTCCATTTGATAGTAGGGTTGCCAACAGACCTGGAGAAAAATGGTCCTTTCCTTTTAACAGAGACTTGATGGGACATCATTTACCAGAAAATGTGACTTACCTCCATGCCACGAACAGCTGCCCATTTCCACACATTAAGCCTCTATTAAAAGGACAGGACATTTTTCTCTAGGCCTGTTGGCAATACCATTTGATAGAGAAAGGAAATTGTCTCCTAAGGAACAGGCCATTGTTGCATTGGAAGAGCACATAGCCTATGCCTTTACTTACTGATTAGGAAAGGACAGAGAACGAAATCCAGTTCTTGGTCCCATGTAGATACACCAAAGCCAGGTTGAAGGCAAAAGAAGGGTGGATTTCCTCAGATACTGAAAATCAGGAGTCTTGAGTTTTCTTACTTGGAGCTTTGGGGAAGTTCTTGCCTGCTCTTATTTTTTTATTTAAAATGTTTTTCTAATGTATTATACCTTTCATTCACAAAAGAAAAAAGAGATATTTACAGTAATTCATTAGAAGCAAATAGGTAAATCTTATCTCTGGCCGTTTCCACACTACTCACGTTTATCTGGAACAGGGCGCAACATCGCGAAAAAAATGTGTGAGAAGACACTATCTTCTGCGACATTGCGCCCCGTTCCAGATGAAGGTGAGTAGTGTGGAAACGGCCTCTTTTTCATCCCCAAGTATAATACTTTCCCCTGCCCTTATAAGAGAATTCTCAGATTGAAAAGATTCCAACCCAATGCCCCTCTCTTGATGTTCGGTAGAAATATTCCGTTGACAGCAGTGGAAGGCCTTCACAACCAAGTGGCTTGAGGGAGGCCTCTCAGTAGCAATGAGATCCTGAAGGTTCTGCATCTGTACACTTATTACAACACTAGGATAATGAGTTATAGGACCATTCGAGTATTTTGTTCTTCATCTAATTCCTTATCACTTTTTTGGGGGGGGGTGCATGTGTGCACGTGTGCCCTCGTGCACCCCTGCACGTACTGCAAAATTTTATCAGAGGAAATGGTTTAAGATCCACTGCTTTATAAATTGTAGTTCTTTCTTTGCAGCCATTTCAAAATGTCAACCAAGCAATGATGTCTGTTCACAGCCATCAGTCATGCAAAACCTCCTCTGTATGGATGCTAGAAACTAAAGCGGCAGAGGGCCTGTTGTCAGCGAAAAAGAGGCTTTTGGACAAAGTACTCTCTTTTCAGTGAAGTTTATATTGATTTTGCAGTTTGCACAAATGAGACACAGTAGCTCATGATAAATTGCATTAAAAGCAAGGGGAGAAAGAGCGAGAAAGGAAGACAAGAGAAAAAGGTTGCAGAAGGTATATTAATTCCAATTTAATTTGATGTAGAGGCATAAATGTAGGAAAAAATAACTCAGACTTTGTCTTTACATGTAGCAGATAAATGAGGTAAAATAGACTTGTATTTGAGCATGGTGAGAGATAACATTTTAATGTCCCCCTCAGATTAGTAATTCCTTGCAAGCAGAAAACCAGCACAACAGGCAAATGTTGCTAGAACCTGATGTGCTGTTTTTGTTGTTTTTACATGGGTAAGAATTCAAAGATGAGAGCCAGTGGAAGCAGAAAATTCCCACTCTCCCGTGAAAGCTTGCTGGGTAACCCTGAGCCAGTCATATACTCTTAGCCTAACCTACCTCACAGGGTTGTTGTGAGGATAAAATAGAGGAAAGGAGAATGAAAATCTCCATTGGCGGAAAAGGCAGGGTGTAAATGAAGTAAATAAATAAATATTCCCTCCCCCCAACTATTGCCTATGGTCTGTTCTGCAACCTCAGGTAACATTCTCCTACCTGATATTCCACTGAATTCCCAATTTACTTATTCACAATGAAGTTTACCTGTCACACTAAAAGAGGGATTAGTCTGAGTTTGTATAAAAGGATGCTACTTACTTGAAGTAAAGGAAAGAAGGTTCATGTAGACTTGCTTTTTCCCATTGAATCATTCTAACATGATATAACCAGAACAAAAAATAAATTTACAATAATACATTTAAAAATAAATTTTAAATAAATTTTAACTTGAGAGCCAGTTTGGTGTAGTGGTTAAGAGCACAGGACTCTAATCTGGAGAGCTGGGTTTGATTCCCCACTCCTCCATGTAAAGCCAGCTGGGTGACCTTGGATCAGTCACAGCTCTCTCAGAGCTCTCTCAGCCCCACCCACCTCACAGGGTGTTTTGTTGTGGGGATAATAATGACATACTTTGTAAACCGCTCTGAGTGGGCATTAAGTTGTCTTGAAGGGCAGTATATAAATCAAATGTTGTTGTAAAAGTGTCTGGTACCACTGATGATTTCTTTTAAAAAATACTGCAAAGAATGATCAAATCTGTTTGTAGCAAATCCTATTGAATTCTTTATGTGTGACAGTAACTAAGAGCAGCACCACTGCTTGCTTAAGAACAGCAGCCAGTCAAATGTTGTTGACTACTTCTATGGTCATAAATAAGCTAATAATTTAATACGCTTTTTAAAAATTATTGTTTATGCCCCAAATGTTACTTGGATGGTCCAATTCTTCACGCATTTTTCTGTAACATTCAAAAACCAGCTTGTGGGGGTACAATTTCAAATTCATTAATTGCATTTATATCTTGCCTGGACCTGGATGGCCCAAGCCAGCCATCAGACCATCAGATGTTGGAAGGCTTTAGGGTTGACAGGCCCCCTCAACCTCCCAGTGGGAAGTTGGAGGCCAAGCACTTATCTTGCTGGTGGGCACACCCACTCCCAGCAAATACGGTGATGTCCTCCCACAGAAAGGAAGGGCTGCAAACAGAAAGCTGGTAGCAGGGGGAAGATTCAGCCAACTCTGCCCCATCCACACCATAGAGCTTTGAACTGCACTATTCCTTTAGCTGTCATTGGATCAAAACTGAATTTGAAAGGGTGGGTGTAATTTGAATTTCAAGGATGAGTGAAGATATAGAGAGCTGGAATTTCCCTCTATTGTGATCAGCTATCCCTGCTGGATCAGTTCTTTCTGTCTCTGCAGCTGGCATTTTATTTCATTTTTTACTCTATGGGCTATTGCTGAATTTAATTTTCTGCATCTAGCTAATATGCATGCAAATTTATTTCTGCTCGATTAAATTAGTGCAACAGCAGCAGAAAATATTTGACTGCGTGGCAAGTGCTGTGGAAAGCAGGTTGTTCTGATGCACTGTGTGACGATATCAAGAATTCTTCTCCACATCAGCACGATGTTTCTGTTTCGGTGTCATAAAATAGCTCTAGGCACAGAGGAATCCAGCCTTGTCTGTCTGTCTGTCTGTCTGTTACAGCCATTAGCTGATAAGCAATTCCCCTCTGAGCTGGTCATCTCTGGATCAGCAGCACCTTCCTTCATCATACCTAAGAGATGCCCATCTCTTTTCTTTCACAGCATTCTTCCTTGTGTGTTTTGCCTTTTGGAGAGCATAAAAAGAGTGCTGAGCCACAATGAATGCCGAGGGGCCTTTTCACTGCTCAGATGTGAAATCTTCCTGCATTTACCAGTTTGCCTAAAAGCTCCTGGCTGTCTGTTTTCAGAGCACTGTAGCCAGGGCCGGTGCCAGAGTTTCTGGCGCCTGAGGCAAGATACCTACTTGAGCCCCTTGCCATCATGCTCCGGCCCTGCGCGATGACATCACTTGCAACATCATCACACAGGAGTGTCCCCCTCACCTGAGGCGGGCAGCAGCGGCGAAGGGGCAGGGAGGCGGCCCGCTTCCCCGCTTGCTGCCGCGCTGCCTGGGCACCTGGCTCACTGAGAGCTGAGCCAAGGCAGGCAGCAGTGGCGAAGGGGTGGAGAGGTGAGCGGGGACGCGGCCTGCTTCTGGGTTGGGGGGGTCATTGGGGGCCAGCACAGCACCTCCTTCACAGTTCAGTGCTTGTGGCGGCTGCTGGCACCCCTCCATGGACCCACCAGGCCTGGCTGTAGCAACAATTCAGATCCAAAAGGCTTTGGGCACAGCCCGAGCCAGAATAGCTACCATTCCAGCATTACCTTTCTTATCTCACAAGATGTTGTTGTAGTTCTGTAATCATTCCACACTTGATGTTTCACCCACAGCTTCTGCTATCAAATGAATCCAGCAATTGACACCCAGCAGCAACACGGCACAAGTGCATAAGAAAACCAGCAGCTATACCTTAGCATCACAATGTTTTCTTGGCAGACTTTTTGTTACGGTATGGTATGCCATTGCCTTTCCTTCCCCAGTCATCTACACTTTATCCCCAGGAAATGGGACTCCCCCCCATAGCTCAGTAATGAATGACCTTGACCTTTTTTTTATACCTTAGCAGTTCTCCATACATCTTTTCTCTTGCTACTGCCCCCTCCGCTCATTAGATAGAAAGGTGCTTGCTCTGCCCCTCTAGAAGCAATAGGCAACTCCAAACCTGCCAAGCAGGGAAGTCAGCCAAAGGGGTGTGGCCCTGGATGACATTTAATCCCAAGAAACATCCACATGTAGCCTTCTTTGCTGGTAGACTCTTTTACCAACCCATCCCTCCTTTTATGTAGCAGCATAGGTGCAGACTGGTCGCTCCAGGGCTGAGTGGGATTTTTTACCTACTAACAGGGCTTTTTTCCTGGGAAAAGAGGTGGTGGAACTCAGTGGTGGAACTCAGGACTGCACAATGACGTCACTTTGGGTCAGCTGAAACACAGGCAGAGTTTTTTAAAGTTTAAATTGCCCTCGGCAAAAATGGTCACATGGCTGGTGGCCCTGCCCCCTGATCTCCAGACAGAGAGGAGTTTAGATTGCCCTCCGCACCCCTCTGTCTGGAGATCAGGGGGCGGGGCCACCGGCCATGTGACCATTTTCAAGATGTGCTGGAACTCCGTTCCACCGTGTTCCCGCTGAAAAAAAGCCCTGCCTACTAACGACATTTGTTATCCATTGCTCTACGCTGGCAAGGAGTAAACTCTATAGTGTCCTCTGCCCAGGCCCATTGCAGTTAAGTACAGGCAGCAGAAGTAAATCTCTTCCACACAAATGTGGAAAGGCCATTAAAACAGGGAATCCTAAAGTGGATATTGGGTTGCCTGCAGGCCTAGAAAAAAATGTCTTGTCTCTTTAATAATGTGGAACTGGACAGGTGAAGCTCTTCGTGGCATGGAGATAAATAATATCATGTGGTAAATAACATTCTACTAAGCCTCTATTAAAGAACAGGATGTTTTTCTCCAAGTCTGTTTGTCATCCTTAGTGGATATGATCCATTCAGTGTAGGTGGCATAAGAGACAAGTGCTTCAGCTCAAGAAACAACAACAACAAATTATTCTTCTGTACGAGAGAAACAGGAATTTTCTTGCGTCTACACCCAGGCTACCAGTTCCATTCAGCTCAAAGCCTCTATTGTCTGACGGCTTCTTTATTCAGGGGAAAGAACACAGCTGATTTAGATACTGATGGTATGTGTGTGGATATTTGCTATAGATGCTGCTGCAGTGTGGCAGGTCACTGCTACAATGGTTGCTGAGACATCGATCAGTTATGAACTAGCATATCCCCAACTGATCCTCATAGGCACAGATGCCACGGAGCCTCTTCAGCCAGAATTGCTGCCAACATTTTTCCCCTTTAAAAATTGTTCATGACAGAGTTAAAATCCCAGTCCAAAGAAAACTGGGTGCCATTGAAATCAATAGCATATCAGTTACTTCTATCTACCTACTTGTTTAATTGATTTCAATGAAACAAAGGATTGGAGCTTTAAAGCAGTTAAAGGAAGTCAGCATAAGCAAGTAGTGTGTTCATCATTACATGCCCACTTGGAAAACACCAGCATATACTTCTGGCACTAATAACACTGGGCACAATTCAGGTAAAGTTAGGCACTTTATAAAATCCCATTAATTTCAATGGAAGATTTAAGAACCAGCTTCATGACAATGCACTTACCCAGTTTTTAAGAGTCCTATTGCTGCAGAGGCCAGCATCAGATTTTCTTCTTATGTGCATATCTCTACTTTCACTCAAACTGAAACAAATAAAGGTATTAATTATTTATCATAGGCAGACTGACTTACCATATGCTATGACGTCCCCTCCTCCTTAACCAACAGAAATTACACCAGAGGCATTTTTAAAAATTCCAGAACACCTAACTATTTACTTTAGAGGGGAAAGATCAGGTGAAATCAGGGGCTGAAAATTTCTGAGGTAATTCAACGTATTTATGTCTGAGGTAAAATCTGAACATTCTCAGACTTCAGTTCCTAGGCTCTTTACAGATACTTAAAGGCTTATGTTTTGAGGCTTTGGTTCCCTTGTTAGTCCCCCAAGCTAGTATACTTTCTTTTAGTATTCTCTATCTCTTCTGGAGTTAGGAATGCTGGTACCCACTTTCTAGTATCCCAATCCCCTTCTCATCACGCACCAGTGTTTTCCTTCAGTTATTAACTGAATCTGAAGGTCTCCACAGGCAGTTTCCAATCACAGTTGACCAGGGATCTCACTACTCTCCAGAGCTACCTCTCTGTTCGACTGGGCAGGGAAAATCTCCTTTCCTTATAATATCTATCCCCTTTCTTTGGCCCATTTGGGAGTCTGCACCTACTTCCCAAACTTCCTTGCTAACTTTCCCCAGTTCTCCTGCTGGTGTTAAAACTGCTCTCCATTAGGACTCTGTCTCCCAGCTCTTCACAGGGGGGCCATTTCCACACATCCTTAAAAGGATGGCACACTCACCAAACACTGGTAGTTTTCCCCCTTCACTCCAGACGTCTGTTTTCAAAACAGTTGGCTTCTGGTTTTTTGGCGTCTTTTCAGGGAACACACTTTTCCACAGTTCCCGAAAAGGCGCCAAAAGAACAGAAGCCAAACAGCCTACAACTATGTTGAAAACAGAGACATCTGGAGTGAAGGGGGAAAGCTGCCAGCATTTGGTGAGTGGGCCATCCTTTTAAGGATGTGTGGAAATGGCCTGAATCTCTCTCTCTCTCTCTCTCTCTCTCTCTGCTAGGACTGAAAACAGACCCTCCTCTTTCCAGCTCATGCTACCCCATCAGATTCCTTCCAGTAGCCTACCACTCAAAGTTCTCTGTTTCTGTGAGGGATTAACTCTTAACAGTCCTGAAGAAGTGTGTGTACAGCACTTTCAGGCTTTTTAAAATGTGCAATCCGTCACGTATGCATATACTTAAAACAGACAGAATAGCCAGCTTTTAAAAAAAGTAGGGCTCCTATGCATTTAACAGCTGAATGACAAGCACAAAATCAGGAGGACCACTTAACATGTTACATGTTCCCTATGTAGCCATCACAGGTCCTATCAATCAGATGTTGGCTAGATGTTCAGTGTTTGGAACTTAATTTCCAGGTGCATGCAGACTCGATTTAGATTGGAACAGTGATGTGTGAAGTGAGGGGGTTTAAACCTGGTTCCCCAGTGCTATTTTTCAACACAAAATAGTCCTGGGGGGGTACAATTTGCCCCACTTGAAAAAACTTACATGTATTGATAGCTACATGTAAGATTTCCCAGGAGGACAAATAGCAGTTCCCTGGGACTGTTTCAAGTCAGGAAAATAGTATTGAGCAGGGAGACATAAACCTCCTCTCCCTACACACTAGTCTAAATCTGAATCGGGCCCAATTAAATTCCAAACTTTCAGTCCATGTTTGATCAAAAATCCTAATGGGGGCCATATGGGACTTTGCAATGTGCTTCCCTCTTCCCTGCATTGTGGAACTGGTGTCAGGAAAAAACTGACCTGCTGAATTTTAATGCCATGTGGCAATTATTTTTAAAAGTGCCCAAACTCCCTAGAACCAATTGCAAGGTGGGAGAGATGAGGGACCAAAACTGCAAAACCAACAGATTGATAAGTGGCTGGCAGCTCATATTTGTAGCCCAGTATCTCTTTAGCCAGACAATGTGGCCCATTGTGTCCTTTCCTTGCTATGAGTATTCCAAGGTTATGTCTCGAATTTATTATCCAATCCTATTAATCTGGCCATAAACACAGAAAACACCTTTATTTGTGGCACTTCGGGCCATTTTCATGTCCTCTCATCATACAGCAGCAACAATTGTGATTCAATACATAATGCGCTGCTGTGGGTTGAGTGAATCATGTCCACGCAGATGTTATAGGTAGAACACAGCATCAACCCAGCTTTGTGTATGCTACTGGGAAAGGTACCCTCCCACTGGCGTTAAAAAGTTGGTCCATGCTGAGCTTTGCACGTGGCACCAACATTCCACACAACTCTGTCAATCCAAGGTAGTTCTGTTTGGAAGCCAGAGCAGGTTGACAATAGATATTGGCTGATGTGCACATTGAGAGGTGTTGAAATATAGGCTGCAAGGTCTGACATTCAGTCATTGTGGAGTTAATGTGTTTACCCAGTGTACTCTCTGTTTGTATTGACCTGGAAGGAAACCTGGCAAAGACCCAATAGCCTTATCTATCTGAAAGCCCAGGAAACTGAGAAACTACTATTGGTGAATAGGTCAGATGACTTGCTCTCTAAGTGTCAAGAAGAAGCAGATTCTCCATATTGCTCATGTGGACTTTGTACAGTAAAGATGTAGGGAGTAGAGTTCTTTGTTTTTGTAGGAATCCCGTGTTCCTTTTTCCTTTAGAGTAAATGATTTCTTAACAGCAAACAAGCGTCTGACTCTCTATTGCTCAAGATCCATCGCAACTCTGAATTTAACTATTTTTAACCCACTTTTTCCCAACAAGATGGTCATAAGAATGAGCCCTCCTTTAGATTCCTGACAGAATTCTAAATGCAACAAATCCCATTTTCACTCTTTGAAATGAATTGAAGTGGTGTATGTTTGATTTGGATCTCTTTGGCAAGAAGAAAATAATCAACAAGAATTAATTTCAGAGTCAGCAGTCCATTCTCTCCTAGGTTTCACCCTGAAGCAGTTTTTTTCTCCGCTAAGCTGAATAATATCCCTTGGTGAAAGCTGGGCAGAAAGGAAAACCTGCTGACACAAGCAGTCCTACACCCTCCCTGCCAGAACACCAGCAGCACTCCCCGCTCCTCCGTCTGTGTCATGCTGACTCACCATGCAGTGACACGAGGAGTGACGTGGAAGCTTTGTGTCTCCATGCAGCCGCGGCACACCCTTCGGCATGAGAGCACTCTTATTCACAGCCAGCTAAGCCTCCTTTCCAAGGGCTGTGAGAGATTAATCCCTTGCCCTAGTTATGGCATTATTGAGCAACAAGAAGGGATCCAAACTGTGCCAAAATTGCCTGACCTTATTTGGCTTCCACAGCCTGCTTCATTTACAGCTCTCTTTGTCAGGCTGGCATGCAAAGGATCAAATTTTAAGCCTGCATCGCAAAGCGGGCGATTGGCTGCTGATTCTTAATGCATGAGGAACTCTTAAGTTTTGCCTCAAGTGTCTAGCCTTTAAATACCACTTGCTCTTTCTCTTGTGCCACTGAGGACAAAAGGGTGTGATTTTCAGCAAAGATGCTTTGGGGAGGAAGAGGCCCCTTACCTTTTGGTTTTCCCCTGCAACAACCTTTTAAAATGGCTATCAAGAAAGATATGCAGAATGCCTTCACCTCCCCCCCTTCAAAAAAGGAAAACATTTTGCTTTAAAATAAATAAACTAAGAACAATGTATTGTCGAAGGCTTTCACGGCTGGAGAACGATGGTTGTTGTGGGTTTTCCAGGCTGTATTGCCGTGGTCTTGGCATTGTAGTTCCTGACGTTTTGCCAGCAGCTGTGGCTGGCATCTTCAGAGGTGTAGCACCAAAAGACAGAGATCTCTCAGTGTCACCTGAGAGGAAACGTCAGGAACTACGCCAAGACCACGGCAATACAGCCTGGAAAACCCACAACAACCATCAAACTAAGAACAATGTGCTTTTGCAGTGCTTTCCTCCACAAAAAAGGAGCTAACATAAGTTGCATGGTCCCTCCTCCATTTTATTCTCACAACAACCATGTGAGATAGGTTAGGCTGACTGAGAGTGGTCGACCTAAGATCATCTAGCAAGTTTCATGTCTAAGTGAGGATCTTTAACCAGGGCCGTTTCCACACGGCTTACCTTGTTCCGGAAAACAGCGAAATCTTGCGCGAAGACGTGTTATTGCGTCTTCTCACAAGATAACAGCGTCTTCGTGTGAGATTTTGCTGTTTTCCGGAACAAGGTAAGCCATGTGGAAATGGCCCAGGTCTCCTTGACTGGCAGTCCAACACTCCAGTTCTAAAACCACAGTGGCTCCTTAATATATGGATTAAAGCCACAGAGTACCACAGAATATGTACAGTTTGCAGACACAACTGTGCAAAAAGAGAGAGAGCGCTGCATGTACTTCAGCAACAATTTTAAAAGCAGATGATCAGGTGCCAAATTAGCACAAGTAACCAGAATAAACTATGAATGCATTTGTGCTAATGTTCTGCAGTACAGAAAAGCTCAGAGAGAAGGGAGCATCAGGAACGCTATTAATTTCAGGCTATGGATAGCAGTTATGCCCCCCTTTTTATTTAAATAACTTAAATGGTAATAGAGACATTTTTAAATTCAAAAATAACAAAATATTTTATTTAACAGAAGGGAAAGGTCAGGTGAAATCAGGGGCTGAAAATTTCTGAGGTAACTTAATATAGATAACTCTGTGCTAAAATCAGTACATGTACAGACTTAAGGTCTAACGGTTCAGTCTAATAAGAGTTTCTCAAGCTCTTCACAGTTACATCATGTTCCCAAACACACTAGTACACTTTCTTTGAGAATTGTCTTACTCTTTTTGGTCCAGAAGGCAGGTACTCTCTTTCTAGTACCCAAACCCCTTCTCTTGAAACACCAGTACTTTTCTTGAGTTTTTAACTGACTCTTAAAGTCTCCAAAAGCAGTTTCAAACCACTCCATACTAGAGATCTCTTCACTCTTCAGAACTTCCTTGCCAACTTTCCCGCATTTCTCCTGTCTGCGTTAAACTGCTCTCAGATAGGGCTGAATCTCAAAACTGTCAGTACTTAACCACTCTCAGCTAAGGCTGAAATCAGACTCCTATCTCCCCAGCATCTGGTTCAGAAGTCTTTCTCCGTTCAGCTCATACTACCCAATCAGATTCCTTGGAATATCCTGTCACTCAAGACACTTTGTTTCTGTGAAGTATTAACTCTTAAGAGTCCTTCAACTGTTTGTATGGCACTTCTAAGCTTTTAAAAAATGCAGTCTGTCACAGCATTATTCTGTTGGTATCTTAGGAAGATACAAACTGCAGAGCCCCATGGGCTCTTTTCCTCTAGTTATAATTGAGTCTGATGCTCCATGGTGTGTGATGGAAATGATTCTATTGCCTGACTGTACTCTTGAGTCTAACACTTGAAGCTGTACTTTCATCTGTTGACACACATGCCTGTAAGAAAGCATTTTAATTATACTCGAGTGAATCCACTGAGAGGCGTAACCACACCACATCCCCAGACTCCTTGTAGAGCTGCAGTTAGAAACTGGCACTTGCAGATCAGAGAGTTTCAACTTTTTTACCAAATGCCAGACAGTGAGCAAACAGGTGGCTTTCCTATACCTCATTTGGGCTGTTCTACGTATCAGTCGCCATAACATTTGCAGAGTTTCAATCACATGATTAGTGAAGGAGAAAACATGAAGTCTCTTTTCATTCAGTCCTATATTTTTAAAAACAATGTGCTATACAGAGAAGGGAACATAGCATGCAAAACAGACACAGCCTTGAACTTGAAACCCAACCCTTGAAAGCTGGCCAATTTCCTAGATACAGAGAGAAACTAACGTGGAATTCCAGCTTCAACGATAAAACTCCAGCCAAGTCAGTAGAAGATTCCAAGTAGGTGGTAACCTTAGTTCAGATTACTACAGTATGCCTTGGTTCCAATTTTGATTTTCGGATAGTGCCATCCTAAGCAGAGTTACATCCTTCTAAGCCTATTCATGTCAGTGCACTTTGAAAGGTACAACTGTATGTAGGATTACAATGTGAATATCTTGACTGATGTTTGAATAAAGATTACAGGGAACCAATCTGCCGCAGAAATGATTACACGAATATGTTACATGGTTGCTTTTCCAGAGAAGTTCCAAGAGCAGCATTACCAGGTTGGTCCCCTTTAGACGAGAAAGACTTAATGGAAATGGAATGGAATGGCTAGATGGCCATCTGACAGCAATGCTAATTCTGTGAACCTAAGCAGATCCTGAGCGGGAGGGTAGGAAGGGTTACATCCGTGCTTAGTTCTCGTGGCCCCTTCTTACACACCCAGAATAGTGCCAATTGCCACTTTAGGGTCAAGAAGCAAATTTCCCCCAGGCCAGCTTGGCTAGGGATCCTGATGGTGTTTTGCCATCTTCTAGTCATGGAGCAGGGGTCATTGGGAGTGTGTGTGTGTGGGGGGAGGGGGGTTAGTTGTGAATTTCCTGCACAATGCAGGGGATTGGACTAGATGTCCCTGGAGCTCCTTTCCAACTCTATGATTCTATGATTCTCTGAAAGTTTGCAGTGTTCATTTTATTTGAAAACATACAACTGAGTACAGATACAGGCAAAGAGTCACTCCTGCAGGTCCACAGATCCTCTGCAGTCCCCAACTTTGTTGAGCCTGTGGGTATTTGGGGAATTTGGAGAAAGAGTAGGACAAAAACGGCTATTCTAGAAGGAGGGCAGAGCAGATCACAAAATGGATGTCCTAGCAGAGGGTCAACCACAAGATACTGAGAGGTGCCACAAAACATTCAAAGGTATCAAGTCAAGTGTTCTCCTATGACAGATGCAGGGCTGTGGGGGTAGGGGATCAGAAAGCTGGTTCCACTTGGGGACAGTATCAACATTTCTGTTCTAATCAAGCAACGTATATGTGTTAGATCAGGACTTTTACAACAGATGATTATCAGGGAATCTTGGTAGAGTAGTCACAGCAGTCATTTGGATGAGTTTAACGACACGGTTTGGGATGCAGATCCATTGCACTTCAGCTCTGCTACAATTCACAACAGCATTTTGTTTGCATTCAAACAGCCCAAGAATGGAGAAGGAATATGAAACAAATGTGCATTTTTATTTTTATTTGAAGCTACTTATGGCCTACTTTCCTATAAGCTCCAAATGGCCGACAACAGTGGTTTTAAAAACCATTTTGCGCCTAACCAGCCAATAAAGACAGGTGCAAGCTGCAATACCAAAATACTAGACAGAATCTTCATAATACCATTGTTGTGCAATGCTATGCAAAGGCTTTCTTTAAAAGCCATGCCTTACAGGGCTTACTAAAGGAGGAATGAAGCAGCATACCAATGTATTGCATGTAATGTATCGGTATATTGTTTGAAGCATTTTCTGTGAAGGGAAAAGGCATTTAGGGTGCAATAAAACCTTGTTCTCTCTCTCTCTCTCTCATACTCACACACCACACTATATGATGGGAGATTCATGAATCCATTGAATCTACTGCCTATCCACTGCCTCTTTTGCACAAGGCAACACTCAGGGTCCCTTGCAAAATGACCTCGCCTGGACTGACTCATGCCAGAACAATCTGTTTGAAATGCAGTAAGATAAATGCTGGCGAAAACACCTTCTTTTCTCTTTTGCTGATAGAGGCTATATGCCTTCTGACCACAAGATAACACAGCCTAATTGAGCTTTTATTGACTCTTTCCCTAGAGCGCAACCAAAAATTAACTCCCAGCTTTGCAAACAGAAGGATTATTGCATTTTTCTTTACTTCTTATTCATTTTTGTTTTTTCTAAAACAAGGGATCTGTGTGCAGCATTGGTTCAATACCCATACAACCCTAGTTAGTGGCCGGTGTACTGCACTGATGGGGCAGTCCTGGAGGATACCCCTGCCTCTGGAACCCACTTGACACATGGGCTGAATCCACATTCACCTCTCACCCGCATTTTCCCCGGTATTTTTGCGTTTGTCTTCAATCCGCAAATTTCTCCCCTCCGTTCACATTCTATCCTCAAATGCGTTGTTCTCGCGCTCCTACGGTCACACAGTGACTGGAATATTCACTTTTGTGGGTGGGAACAAATGTTCCCGCCCATTTTTTAAAAAAAAATTTGAACTGACTTTTCCGTTATTTCGATCTCGCCTTATAAGGAAACATCAATGAAGCGATATAACACGTGACCGTGACCGATATAACAGTGTGCCCACACGTCTCGCGCCCCATTTTCCTGGTGTGAGGTTATAGAACATCATCCATGACAGTTTTCGAGGAAATGTAAAATGTCATTGGGGACCGATTATAACTTGGGGGAAACATGGGGGTGTGATGGAGGTCCTGCTCTGTGTTTTCTTAAATTCGAATGACTGATTCACTGTAATTTCGATATCACAGTAATCCAGAGAAAAATAAAAAACAGTTTAAAAGAATGTTTCGCGAGTCTGTTCTGAGGAGGGATTCACCCAAAATGATTTTTCAAACGACCAGATTTGATTTAGAAACAACATGATCAATAAATCCAATGCTATGAAGTCAAAAACAGTCTTTTGCAGACTACAGAGCACTTGAAAGTTGAATCAGCCAATAGGAACTCTCGGAACAGCTGGAGAGACAGGAAGGGGGGTGGTTTTAAAAAAAAACGCGTAAATTGCGCATTTGCCCGTTCACGTCCACCATGAAACTCCTGATGAAAACCTGTTACCACATATTCGGGAGAAATGCGAATGAAATGCGTCTGTTTAATGAGGTAATGTGACTGGCACTCGGGATTGCGTGGAGAATGCGGGGAACATGCGACTTAGATTGAGTAATGTGGATTCGACCAAGGGCAGAAACCTGTATCTGCACTTGTGCCTCTGGAATCCATCTGACACATGCTGCAAGTTCCATCTTTGGAATTCCCAGGCACCTGAGGACCTGATTCACATCAGGACCATAGCACACAGAGAGAAAGAGATTCACCACCCACTGGGCCATTTTTTTGACCCAGGAAGCTGCTATTTGCCTCGCTGGGGAAATGTACGTGTATCAATGGCTATCCCACTGGTACCCAGAGTGACAAGCCGTGGGGCCGTTTCAGGTCAGGAAAATGGTGTTGGGGGATTGTCCCAAGGTCCCAGCCTGACTCCAGTACACACATGCCTGAGAAGTAATTAAATTCTGGGCACTAAACTCCCAGACCGTATCTGTTGACAGAACACAGGGGGACACGAGGACTTTGTAGTGTGTCAGTTGGCCAGCAGTTAGTTCTGCATCATACCTCATCACTTCCACTTTAAGATGGATGAAGTCTGCAAGCTTTGACTTTCCTTTGTTCCTAACAACGTATTTTCCTGTCCCTTCCTTTATGTTTTTTGTTTTGCTTAACAACCAGTCTGAGGAAGAGTGCTCATTCACTGCATCATGGTGTTTTAATTGATCCTAATAAAGGTTTTACTCTATTGTTATTTTTGGATCCCCCCATCTCCCGCATTTCTTGGCAAAACATTTTGACTAGAGCATCAAAGATTCCTTTTTCTTGCCTCTGTGTTTGAAAGGCAGGCCCAGAAGCAAAGTCACCTTGTGCTTTGTGCATATTTTATTGAGTTTTAGTTAAGGCATGTTAACTAAACAAACTGCATGCTGAAAGCTTCTCATCCAAGTTAGAGAACCAATAACTGTTTATTTATCTAAAGAAATATATTCACTTTAGATTAGTGGAGAGATAGAACGAATAACTGATCTAACTAGCTAGGATGGCTTTAGATTGAAAGTAGGCCATCTCTCTCAGGAGAAGACACCATGCTGCCTCTCCTGGAGCATGCAGGGAAGAAGAGAGAGAGAGGAGGGGGAGATAAGGGAAGGAAGGAAGTTCCCCTGGCAGGAAGGAGACTGATAGCAGCCTATCTATCTAACTAACTTTATGGTTGTTGCCTTCCTTCTTCTCTGCTGGCAGTCCTAAAGGCCTGAGCAAGAGACATCGCCAGTCCCTTCTTCTAACATATTTGAGCCCATTCCCATCCTTCTGCCAATGAGCTCAGGGTGATGAATATCGAGCTATTCAATTTTATTTTCATTCCAGCTTCATAGACGGCCCCACAGGTCACCATGCTGGAAACTTGTAGGAGCTGTACAGAAGAAAAACATTTGGGGCTGGGTCCAAACAGCTTTTCTACTGGTAAAAACAGCTTTTCTACTGTCAAAAGCCATATGAGACAAGGGCTATGGTAAGGAAGAGAATTTGGTGAGATTGAACAAAAAAGCTAGTTGGATCGAACCTATGTTTGATTAGACTATTAGCAAAAATTAATAAACCCATTCCATCATTCTATAGTATGTCAGTCACATGAAGCTGCCTTATTCTGAATCAAACCATAGGCCCATCAAGGATAGCATTGGTCTATCAAGGACAGGGTAGACAGCACTGTCTACCCAAACAGGCAGTGGCTATCCAGGATTTCAGGTAGAGGTCTTTCACATCACAATGACAATGAACTCAGAAGGGTGTAACTCTTTCTAGGCTTGCACTGCAATTGTGACATGTAAGTATCCAAGGACTTCAGAAGGGATTTGCCTTCCTCATGAGGGGAATCGTTTATCTAAACAATCACTAATCCAGCATACTAATTACCAGCCTATATAAGGGCCAAAGTAGAGGAACCCCATAACACAGGTACCCCAAGGCCAAGCTTCTGGCTCCCATCACCACCCTCATTCTGATCAGCCAGACGGACAAGGACCACTGAAATGCAGTGCCCACAATACCCATCTCAATCAATGAGATCAAAAGGATATCATGCTGAGAGGTCCAAGAAAACTAACAGTATCACTTTCCCCTGAGATTTCTCATGGCAGCTTCGTTTCCACAACCAGGCCTGAAGTTGCATTGAAACAAGAACTTTAATCTGCTCCTGTCTGACAGCTTTGCAATTATGATGTATTAACTTCTTTTCAAAAATTCAAAATGATAAGTCTCTCCCCCCCCCCCCCCCCGCTCACACACACACTATAAAAACAAAGCATGGCTACAAATACAGTCTAGATTAAGAATTTTTCTGTGATCCATTAAGTTTTTTTTTTAAATCTTGTAGACTCATCAACATCAAGGTGTTGTTGTACATTTGGATAATCAAGTTAAAATAAGTCACAAGCAATGTTTTGGAAACATACTAATGTACCTGTCCTCTACGAATAACCACTTCACAGACCCCCACCCCACCCAGTCCACCAATCTCTTTCTAAGGTTCCCAGGTGCACACTGGTGGCAGGCAAACTCCCAGCGGTTTCCCCAAGTACCCACCAATCGCTGGCAATTGGCAGGTGGCTTACTGCCCGGCAATTGTCCGCCACCAGCAGGCAATCCAGGCATACACATGGCAGGTATGCTCCCAGCTAGGCGCAACATCACTTCCTGAAGTGATATCATTGGACTAGCTATGGAAGTGTTCTTGCACTTCATGGGGTGGGGGGCTGATTTTGGCCCTGTGTGAAGTGCAGGAGCACTCCTGCAGCTAGTGCGATGATGTCACTTCTAAAGATTGTGCGACCAGTGAGTACTGCCCCCCACCATCAGGAGCCTATGGGGAGCTGGCAAGGCAACCCTGCTTCCTTCCCACTGTAGTATCTTGGTACAATGAGAACTTTATGACAGTGGGATAAAGATTATAGGTGTTCATAACGACAAACATTCTTAATGTGCAGTGATTGTTTCAACATGTCATTTGAAATGATTACACAAGATTCAATTACGAGAAAATGACTGTTGGAAGAATCAAAAGTTTTTCTGGCAACTTAACATGCGACTAACAGTGATGGGAATGGCCTTGAAAATGTGGGCTGCAGTTGAGCGGGAGCCTGATCTCAAATCCAACTTCCTTTTCCTGTTCTCAATTTGCATTGCCTCCTCTTTCTTTCTCATAGTTCTTAATTTCTCTATGCCTCATCTCTTGGACGCTTTACTTCTATCTGCTGCCCCATCTATGTGATAGGAAGAAGTGGGAGTTAGAGTTATGCTTTCATCAGTGCAAAAGACAGGTTGGTGGGTGTCCTGTACTCTGCAGGCAGACTGGTTCTAGGCTCCTCTGGAGTAAGGCCTCAGGTTGGGCTGTCCAGGGGTGAGAGTGTAGACTGGAGCTTGGAGCTGGTGCTCAGAGTTTACGCCTAGTGGACCAGTTAATCCAGCAATGCAGCCTTTTCAAGCCTCAAGTTTAATAGGCTGGGAGTTAATCAGGCTCAGCTGCATTTGCTGGCAGGTGCTGAGGCTCCTGAGACTGGGCTGCACTTCGCCAGGATCCTGCAAAATCTTAATTTGCAGTGATTGTTTCAATATGTCATTTGAAATGATTACACAAGATTCAATTATGAGAAAATGCTGCATTACTCTCAGAGTCCTGTTCCAGATCAAGGCTGGGGTTGCATGCTGCTAGTTTGGCATTTTGCCTCCTTTGAGCTATCTCTGCCCAGGCCTTCATGCCACTCTTGTGGAGCACGTTCTGAGGCACTGCTGGACCAGGTTCATGTTCCGTCTGGTAGATGCCTAATGGTTATCTCGGAGGCCAGTGGCAAGGTCTTCCTGGCAGGCTCTGGCAGCGTGGCACTGCTGGAGCATGGTCAGCAGATGCCTCTGGTCTCCCGGCCTTGGCTCCTCAGGCTCTTCCTCTGAGTAGTCTGGGCCGGACCAAGAAAGCCAAGAAGAGGAAACATAAGCTGAGCAGAAGGAGATATTAGGGTTACCAGCATCAAGGTGAGTTTTGCACTTCTCCCAGAAGTATGACTATTCTCTACACTACAGAAATCAATTACTCTGGAGGAATGACAGCAGTGCAGTCTGCAGAAGGCTTAGAACGGCTGCAGAGGGTGGATGCTCTAAGACTTGTTTTTCTTACCATAGAAAGGGTTTCCAGAAGCGCACTGGGAATGTTATCCTTCATTGGTGCTTCCTGTTCTTGCCAGTACTCAGTGGAGCTGCAGCAGGACAAATTGGCAGGGCAGTTTCACACAACACTCAATGTCGCTTCTGGCTAGGAATCCAGAAGTTACATCACTGTGGGCCAAACTACAAGTGACGCCTGACACTAGTTGGACACTTGTCAGCTTCCCCCAAGTTTTGATGGGAAATGTAGGCAGCTTGGCGGAATGTTGTACAAGTGACAGTTGAAAAGTCCATTGGACAGCAGTCGGAGACCCAAACTGCAAGACCAGGATGCCTACATTTCCCATCAAAACTTGAGGGAAGCTGACAAGTGTCCAACTAGTGTCGGGCGTCACTTGTAGTTTGGCGTCATCTGACGCGTTAGGAATTTCCACAATCTCTACAGTTTTTACCATGTCGTTTTAGGGAAATCATAGAGCATCACACGATGTGGTGATGTTACTTCCAGTAATGCAGCTGGAAGTGATGCTGTGGCATTGTGTGACACGTTTTTACCAAGACTTTCTTTCTGGTTGCCAGTGCTGGACTGGCAACTCTGACCATAGAGACTAGAGAAAATTATTGCTACTTTTAGAGATACTGAAGGCCAGAGGCTGGCTGAGGATTGAAAGAGAGATGGTGATGCATTTTCTGATGTTGTCCCATGAGCTTTCAGAGTGGATTTCCCCCTTATGACAGAAAAATCTGAAGAGGATTTTGAGAGGTTTTTTAAATTAAAGTAAAATATAACTGGGCAGCAACCAGTTATACCAGCACAAATATTTGGGGCTCAAAAGATTAGCATGGCATATCGAACAAATGTATGCAAAAACCTACAAGTGATATAAAAAGGGGGGGCAGGAGGAAGTGATGGGAGGCAGGAAATAAACATTTTGGTGTGAGGAAGTGACCTCACAAGAAGAGGATTTGGAAGGGCTTACCTTTGACCAGGATGTGACATAACAGGACGTCATCACATCCCTGATGAACTCCCTCCCCAGACTTCACCCTATCCAGACACCACACTCCAATCTGAAGGAATATGCAATAACAAGGGACAAGCCAAAGGTCAGAGCCATGGAGAAATCCTCTGTATTTCTGAGTGACCTTTCTTTGTCCTCCCACTGCATCTCTCAGCTTACATGCAAAGAAAGGCAGAAAGAACATTTGGTTTACTCTCATTGCATGAACAGCAGTTCCTTCTAACAAATAAGCAACATAAAATAAAATGGAGGCTTGAGAGGGACCTGTGACCCACCAAGTGACACTCTACAACCTTCCATAGATTCCTGACCCCCCCCCCCCTGGTTTGAAGACCACTGTCCTGAAGCCTCTGCCATATACACACAAACACACCTGCCCCTTTCTTCCTAATCCATTTCCTAAAACACTATCTTGACTTAACCCATTTCTTGCTCACTTTTAGAGTATCTGGAGATGTGCAAAGAAATATGACAATTCGGAAATCCCCACTCACCTCCAGTATCTTCCTTTCCAGGGTCCTAGAAGCTCTCAAAAGTATGAGCAGACTGCTCTCCCTTCACTTTAACTGAACTCATCTGTTCTCAACATTCCAACATCTTTAGGAATATATTCCTTAATAGGCTGGTTTTTGTTAGTTTTTATTTGGTTGATTTACAAAAGTCACAGTTTTTTCCCAAGTATAGAGAAATCCTGTCTTGTCTGTGGGTGACCTCATTTTGCTGCTTTCATAATAAAAACAAGAGGAGCCAGACACTTTACTGTTTTAAGTGACATACTGGTTTCTTTTCTAGTTTGTAATGATATTTTAAACCTACACTTTTGTTCATGGCTCCCAATTCTGACTAGATAAAGATGCATAAAGTTCAACTGGACCAGATGGTAGCCTGTGATAAAGGCCTTAATTTCCTCATTCTTATCTTTCCAAATGTTTCACTGTCATCTACTCATGCTATAAGTATTTCTAATCACTTAATCACACAGTTGCTTAAATAGGTTATTTAACAAGTAGTTAAAATAAATTACAGTTAACGTCTTTGTTTTGGAATCAGTAAAAAGGAGGCAGAGTTATGCAACAGTGAGGTTGCTATGGCAATCACTTGCTGAAGAGCACGATAATTAAAACATTAAACAATCCCACAGAATATGTCATCTCCTTGCTGTCTTTTTTAGGGCAGCGTTGAAGTCTTATTGCACTGCACGTATTTTTGTCCCGATGAATGAAAATTTGTTTCTCATTGGCTGTGCACAGTCTGGACTAGACACCATCCCTTGAAGTTGATCTTTTGTTGTAAATGTATTGCATTTTCCAAGAAAATGTAGTGTTTCCTAGATGGGACAATACCATGTTTCTTCTAGATCAGGGGTCCCTAACCTTGTGGGCAGTTTGGGAATTTTGAGAACAGGTAGTGGGTGCCACAACAAAATGGCTGCCACAGGGGCAGCGCTAATTGCAAAATGGTTGCCAGAAGGGCTGGGTCCAATCACAAAAGGCTGTAAGGCTCCAAGCCTTCTTTGATGGAGGCAGCTGTTTCTAAAAGGGTGTTCCCTGCAGACACAAAGGTGATGCCTTCCTGAACTCTTCTAAAGCATTCCTATTCCCTTGAAATGCCAGAAAGGCTTGCCTTTTTGCTTGTGGGAGAAGATGTTACGGGGAAGGAGAAAGTGGATGCTCTAGATATTGTATGTCATTACTATTCTGGAAGCCTAACTGGACCGGACCTAACCAACAGCCTACTTGGTGTACTCATCCGCTTTAGAAAGGAAGCCGTAGCCGTCATGGCGGACATCCAGCAGATGTTCTATTCCTTCCTCGTCAGAGATGATCACCGCAACTATCTACGCTTCTTATGGTTCAGTGACGAACTGCATAGCCAGAAGATTACCGAGTATCGCATGCGAGTCCACTTGTTCGGCAATGGACCGTCCCCAGCAATTGCCAACTATGGGTTGCATCAAACTGCACGCATAGGAGAAGGGAAGTACGGCCTGGACGCAAGGCAATTTGTGGAACAGGACTTCTATGTGGACGATGGACTGAAGTCCTTACCCACTCCAGAAGAAGCCGTGGACCTGCTAAAGAGAACACAACAAATGCTGGCTGCAGCTAATCTTAGGCTGCACAAAATTGCATCCAACAGCCCGAAGGTGTTGGAAGCATTTGCTCCAGAAGACCATGCCAAAGGACTTCGGGACCTAGACTTGGGTGGCGACACTCCCCTCCTCCAATGCAGCCTTGGACTGAGTTGGGACCTGAAGCGGGACACCTTCATCTTCCGAGCACCAGCCCAAGAGAAACAGTTCACACGACGAGGAGTCCTGTCAGCAGTGAACAGCTTGTTTGATCCCTTGGGGTTTGCTGCACCGGCGACTATCCAAGGAAAACACCTCCTACGCACCCTCTCCTTAGGCACCAAAGACTGGGATGAGCCTCTTCCCCCCGACCAAAGAAAGGAATGGGAGGCCTGGAGAGGTTCACTCAACTGCCTGCAAGCTATCCAGATCCCACGCACCTATGTACCAGTCTCACCTGCAGCCGCCTCCCGCAGAGAGCTACACATCTTCTCAGACGCATCAACGAATTTACTATTCTGGAAGCAGCTGGGAAAGGTGCTAGCTTCCAGATAGCTCTAACGCGCTGCCTTTCTCAACCCAGATCGTAAAAGGGATCCTTACTCACAGTTTTAGCCAGTGAACGCGGCATGGTTCAAACATAAGCAAGATACATCTTTATTGGTCCAGATTTGTCGTAGACAAGCGGTAAATTCGTTATAACTGTCGCATCCTTGCTTGAGGAGCAGCGTCCCAAACAAAGGGAGGAAGAGGACAATCAAGTTTTTAACACCTTCACAGGAAGCCTACAATAAACTTCTATATTGAAGGGGGGACTACAATTCCCATGAGTACCAATTGTTAAAGGGACAGTACATGGTTCTGACTACACAGACACTGAGACTTTCTAAGCTGTGGTTACAGTACAATTACTGTGTTCTGAGGATGAGTGTTCCCCAGAACCATTCCAATGTGGGAATGCTCACAGGGCTAGGTTCCAGATTTTAGAGGCTCTCCGAAAGATGCAAGGCAATACCAAGAGCAGTGATTTCCAAGGTGTTACCCATGGGTACCATGGTGCTTGCTGATATGTTTCCTGGTGTCCATTTTTTCCCCTCATAGCATCTGTCTCCCCCAAGCAAAAAGACACCCCCCACAATACAAGAAAAACCAGTAAGTCTATAATGCTAAAGAAATGACAAAACTTTTCCACAGAGGCTTATTCTTATGCATCAGCACTGTCTTTTCCTTGTTGCGTATACTTTGGTTTCTTATATATTTTGGGTCGTTTTTTCAATAGGAAGAAGCAATAGTTAGACATGGAAAAGGAGTCTCATGTGGCTTCATGTAGCTTAGAACACAAGGTAAAACTACCTAATGATTACCAAGTCAATTTCTTTGCTCTCGCCCTACAAAGGATTTGTTAATCTCGCTTAGTGTCAAATAGATGCAAGGCAAATTGCTGGCCTTTGTCATTTCATTGGAAAGGCATCATTGGTTTTTTTCTTGCTCACAGGAACTAGAGTGCAACCTGATACCGGTAGAGATTAAGTGCAGAAAAGCTGGTAAGAAACGGCCTGAAGAGAAATTTCTCAGCCATGCATGTGCTTATGTCTCACTGCCTAGCAAGAATTAAAATCTCTTTTCAGGAGAGAGCTAAGAAAACAGTTGGCCGTCATTACACTAACTCTGAAGATAAATTTAAAATGTTACATGAGGTATGAAGTCAATTAAGTCCAAATAATGTAGTTTTGCCTCAAAATCATGGCCTGAAATATATTTTTCCCCTCTTTTATTTTGTAACTTCCAACCTAATGAAGAGCTTTGGTGAACTCAAAAGCTTGCACAGTTTTGTGCCATTTTGGCTGGTCATAATTAAAGGTATTGCGTGGATTGCGCTCTGGTCTTGGATTTTGATATTTAATCAGCATGGCTGCAAACAACTCTTCTGCAGCCCAACCATTTTCTGGGATGCTGTTTCAGTGGCGGTTTAGCTTGATACGTTTGTATGATGAAATGGCTTGTTGATGTTCAGTTTCTGGTAATGAGAAGTGAAATGAATTTCACAAGAAATGCTAATCACAACCATTATTCAAAACAGGGTGTGTTGCTATATCATAAATCGCAACGGAGAGATAGATTGCTTTGCACGCTACCAAAGGTTAGAAGCCCATAGAAGACTGAAAGCACTTAACTAACATCCATCTCAAATCTGATTTTCTTTCTTTCTTGTAAGTATATAAGAAAAGCTGCATACCAAATGTGTGCAACAATCCAGTGTGTGACTGGATAGTTGAAGCAGAGCCGGCTGAGATTGAATCCCATGAAGATGGAGGTCCTGCATGTGGGTCTGGAGTCCATGGGTGTGGGACTCCAGCTCCCTGCTCTCGATGGAGCGCTGCTTACCCTGGTGTCGAGAGTTAGGAGCCTGGGGGTGGTCCTGGATGCTTCCCTGTCTATGGAGGCACAGGTCACAGTGGTTGTTTGATCCTCATTTTTCTAAGTCAGGCTTGGCAACTTGTCCCTTACTTGTCGACCCATGACCTTACAACAGTGATCCAGGCAACGGTCACCTCCAGGTTAGACTACTGTAACTCGCTCTACGCGGGGCTTCCCTTGGGCTTGATCCAGAAACTGCAGCTGGTTCAGAATGCAGCTGCATGCGTGGTTGCCAGAGCTCCAGTCATGGCACATATAACACCCATCCTCCGTCATCTGCACTGGTTACCAGTTGAGTACCGGGTCCGGTTCAAAGTTTTGGTGTTGACCTATAAAGCCCTATGCGGACTGGGTCCGGCATACCTTCAGGACCGCCTCTCCCCATATGTTCCCCGGAGGTCGCTTTGATCAGCTAATAAGCAGTTGCTGATGGTCCCTGGCCTCTACCAGAGGTCCGCCTGGCCTCTACCAGAGCCAGGGCCTTTTCGGTCCTGGCTCCGACCTGGTGGAACTCTCTGTCTGAGGAAACTAGGGCCCGGCAGGATTTGTTATCTTTCCATTGGGCCTGCAAGACAGAGATGTTCCGCCAGGCATTTGGTGGGGGCTAGGCTGTCCTCTTGCCAGCCATGCCACTGAAGACCGTCCGCCACCCATGCAGGCGCTCATAAAGTGTGACACATACTTATATCCACCATCTGAGAAATTTTATTGCACATGGATAATGTTTTAAAATGTTTATTTATAATGTTTTTATTGTTTTAAACTGTATGTTATAAATTGTATGTTGTTACACCGCCCTGAGCCTGTCCGACGGGGAGGGCGGTCTAGAAATGTAATAAATAAATAAATAAACAAATTGGGTGTAAAATCCACTTTTGGGGTATTGCAACAAAACATACTCTTGCTTATGAGTCTGTACGTTTGCTCATACAATTCTTGCTATACCTGTGAAGGAAATGTCTTGTTTCAGCTAAGCTGTGATGAGACAGGACCCACTTAAATAAATACAATGATAGAACAATATCAAATGATATTGTGGATGCAGTCTCAGATAACCAAGGTTGCATCCGCACAAGGTTAGATGTTTCTCTGTTGTCTGCTATAGAAATCATGCATGTTCTGGACAGTCAGATCCACACTAGAAAATCTAGTTGTGAATTACTGCTTGAGAATAACAATAGCATAATAGCTGACAATTAACTAATTTGTTTAAAATATTGTATGCCTCCCTTCTACCCAAATATGATCTCCAAGGTGGCAAATGTTTAAAACATTCTAATTTTTTTTAAAACCATCTAAATTTAAATTGAAAATAATATCAAAACAAATAAACACACAATACAAAAAATAGGGAGGATGGCCAATAGCAGTTATTAACTTTCTTTGATAGCCCATCCTTTCTCCCCAGTGGGACCCAAAGTGGCTTACATTGTTTTCCTCTCCTTCATTTTATCTCCACAACAACCCTGTGAGGAAGGTTAGGCTGAGTCAATGTGACTGGCCCAAGGTCACCTAGCAAACTTCCATGGTAAGATTCAAACCTGTGTCTGACACGCTAACCACTATACCATACAGGCAGGGCTTTTTTTCAGCTGGAACGCTGTGGAACGGAGTTCCGGAACCTCTTGAAAATGGTCACATGGCTGGTGGCCCCGCCCCCTGATCTCCAGACAATCTAAACTCCCCTCTGTCTGGAGATCAGGGCGCGGGGCCACCAGCCATGTGACCATTTTCTCCGAGGGCAACCCACTGAGTTCCACCACCTCTTTTCCCAGAAAAAAAAGCCCTACATACAGGCTTTCACCACACCACACATCACACAATGATGTGAGGATGTTACCAAGCAGCAGTTATAGGATTGCCACCTTTGGTTTGGAAAATTCTTGGAGATTTGAGGACAGAGGGCAAGGTAAAATACTGTACAGGCTACGCTCCAAAGCAGCAATTCCCTCCGGGGGAGTTGATGTTTATAGTTGTAATCCTGGGAGGTGGTCTCCAGGCCCCACCTGGAGATTGTCAGCCATCAGCTGTTCAAACTCATCTTGGGAGCAGGATGTGGAAATGCTCCTGGAGGTCAGCAAGGATTCATCCCAGGCAGATCAGGGTCTGATGACTGCCCCATAGAGTTGCTACAATAGAGTTGCTGTTCTTTTCTGAACTGAAGATGTACTGTGTACCACTCTACCTAGCGATGGCCTCGAGGGCCAGACAGTGCAAGGAGGGCAGGCTAGACGTCCTGAAACCAAAAGTAGCAAATCTGGATCTTCTTACCCTCCCCAGTTTCCTTTTTGTTAAACTAAGGACAACCTACAACATTTCTGTCCTTGGCCGTTTCCACACGGCTTACCTGAAGCCGGGCCATGGCGCAACGTTGCGGATCATGCTGGGGAAAACGCGATATTTCACGTTTTCCCTGGCATGATCCGCAACGTTGCGCCATGGCCCGGCTTCAGGTAAGCCGTGTGGAAACGGCCCTTTTAAAAAAATTCATAACAGTCTTTTCCTAACATCCATTATTTCATTCCCCAATTATCCATCCCCTTTAGACTCCCATCTCTTCTTCCCTTTTCCTCAGTTTTCCATGTTCTGTTCAGTATCTTTCATTTTCTGCTGTTCTCATCTCTCCTAGTCTCTTTTAAAAGTGTATGTTAGGAATTTTTTTTTAAATCTTCTTTGTTCCCCGTCTTCAGAAGTTCCCTTTCCTGTTGCAAGTGAGGTCAATATGCTAGTAAGACACAACTGACCGTATCATTTCATCTTAATGTATTCTATTGATATACATTGAGAATGTGACCTTTATTTTGCAGTAAATGCTTATGCAACATCTGAAATGAGTTCCTTAAAAGCTGCATCCCAGATTTTTTGTATTGTGCCTGCACAATGGAAGAGAAAACTGATTGACTTCAGCTAGCGATAGGGGAGGTGAAACAGATAGAGCCTTCTGGGAGGCAAAGATGAAATTAACAAACCCTCTGATGAGGGATCTCTGCCAGCTCTGTGTAGCGAGGTGAAATTGACAGAGCCTTTGGGTTTGTCTTTTTGAACTATGCTTCCCAGCTAACATTGCATCTCCTTACACTTAAGTGTCCTTGTGTAAGATGTCTCATGTACAGAGACTCTCGGTTTTCCAAGCTAGCCAGGAAGCAGCAGAGATCAATGCCAAGTAGAGCTGCTCCCTAGGTGAGACAGGGCTGGCAAGCAGGCTCCAAACCTAGGGAAGGACAGCATTCTTTAGTTGTGTGCGAAAGGAAAGGCAGCTACTGATGAAGATGGGTTAAGGGGAGAACTCTGTATGATGGGTGCCCTTGTCCCTTGAGGCACCGCTGAACCAAAGTGTGGCATAATTATACCAAAATGGGGCTCGATTGGATCCATCCAGCTTTTTTCACGCAATCTTGGCCAACTTCCCTCCTCATTACTTCTCTCATTCCACATGGCTTTGTCCAGGCAGGTCTCATGATCCCAAACAGCCCTTTTGGTGGTCAAAGGTGATACTTTCCCCCCATTTTCACCAATAGGAAAACTGGTTAGATCCAACCCAAACTTACTTTCTTTGCTGTGTTTCATTTATTACAAGATTTTCATTACATGATTTTTGCAATTCAGTGTTTTTATGAGTCAGAAGGTTTTTTTAATAATAGCAATTTGTGCAGATGGTGTGGTGGATGAAGAGACCACACAACAGGATTATGCTAAACTGACAGGCATATCAATATTGTGCAAACATATTGCTTAAGAAAGCAATGCATTATGAATAATTTCCTATCCAAGGCCCAAATGCATATCCCACCCCCACCCCCATCTCTCTAGGAAGTATTTTCCTGGAAAGATGCAAAAGGGAAGAGAAAATAGAAACTACAGCTCAAAAAAAGGTCAGAAACAAGAACTCAGAAAATGGTTTCTAACCATAGGAGGAGTGCAAAATTTGGATCAGAAAACTAATGTTCTTGTGCTTATTAGGTGGGTCAAGTCTACCCTAAATTTTCAGTCTGGATATAAGAGAAAAATTCTCTACTGTACCAGTCTCACTGATCAACAAAACATCCTACCGGACAATTTACAGAGTCTCACAAACCCTAGAGAGTTTTAAAGTGGTTCTCAACCACTTCCCCACAGGTACACCAAACACACTGATTGCTTTGTAATAGCCCTTTCAGTTGGGTTCTGATTAGTAGATGCTCTTTCTTCCACTAATAAGAACTTCAATGTGCACTGCAAATAGTCTGCCTATGTGATAAGCATACAGCCTAAAGTCATAGAGTGCACGTGCTAATTAGATCCAAGTATCAGGAGTTACTCACAGTTACCTCTTCACTATTTATTTATTTATTAGACTTATAGTCCGCTCTCCCCACAATGCAGGCTCAGAGCAGATCACAACCCGATTAAAACACAATTGATGTATTGTCGAAGGCTTTCACGGCCGGAGAACGATGGTTGTTGGGGGTTTTCCGGGCTGTATTGCCGTGGTCTTGGCATTGTAGTTCCTGACGTTTCGCCAGCAGCTGTGGCTGGCATCTTCAGAGGTGTAGCACCAAAAGACAGAGATCTCTCAGTGTCACAGTGTGGAAAAGATGTAGGTCATTTGTATCTACTCAGGAGGGGTGGGGTTGAGCTGAGTCATTCTGTAAGAGTTTCCCAGGGTGTGGAATGCTAATGGCGGGAGGCTTCACTGTATCCTGAGGAGGTTCTTTTGCATATGGATTGGTGCTTGATGTGCTAATCTTCTCTGCAGGGCTATTGTCGGGTGTGGAGTGTTTTGTTGGCCTGGTGTTTTTCAGAACTGGAGCCCATGCTCTGTTCATTCTTAAGGTTTCTTCTTTCCTGTTGAAGTTTTGCTTATGCTTGTGAATTTCAATGGCTTCCCTGTGCAGTCTGACAAAGTAGTTGGAAGTGTTGTCCAGTATTTTGGTGTCCTGGAATAAGATACTGTGCCCTGTTTGAGTTAGGCTATGTTCAGCCACTGCTGATTTTTCAGGCTGTCCAAGTCTGCAGTGTCTTTCATGTTCTTTTATTCTTGTCTGGATGCTACGCTTTGTGGTCCCGATGTAAACTTGTCCACAGCTGCAGGGTATACGGTATACTCCTGCAGAGGTGAGGGGGTCTCTGCTGTCTTTTGCTGATCGTAGCATCTGTTGTATTTTTCGGGTGGGTCTGAATACTGCTTGAAGGTTATGCTTTTCCATAAGCTTTCCCATCTGATCAGTAATTCCTTTGATATTAAGATTAGTAATTACTGATCAGTAATTCCTTTGATATTAAGATTAAGATTAAGGAACTTTATTAAGGAACTCCTTAATCGATATTAAGATTAATTGATATTAAGATTAAGGAACTCCTGGACCCCTCCACCTACAAAAAACTAAAACGAGATCCCACTTGCAAAATCACCAGGCTAACAAATGCGCTGATCAAGAATTCCTCACTACATCCCGACACGCACAGAAAACTATGCAAGACTGAAGCACAGCCACCTAGACTATATGGACTCCCCAAAATACATAAAGATTCAGTCCCACTCCGACCCATTGTGAGTGCCATTGGTTCACCGACATATGAATTAGCTAGACATCTGGCAGATCTCCTGCAGGACCATATCGGGAAAACCTCGTCTTACATCAAAGATTCAGCAGATTTCATCAACAAAATCAGTTCTCTGAAACTCAATCCACAAGACATACTTGTCAGTTTTGATGTTGTATCCCTGTTTACCAAGGTTCCAGTAAAAGACACTATTGCACTGATTAATCAGATTTTCCCAGAGGATGTAACAGCCTTATTCCATCATTGTCTGACAACCAGTTACTTCCAATGGGACAACGAATTCTATGAACAGATGGATGGGGTGGCCATGGGGAGCCCACTCAGCCCAGTTATAGCAAACTTCTACATGGAACATTTTGAAAAAACAGCTCTAGAATCAGCACCCCACAAACCCAGTGTATGGTTCCGGTTTGTGGATGATACATTCATCATTTGGAGCCATGGGGAGGAAGAATTGAGGGAGTTTTTGAATCATCTCAACAACATCCACCTGAACATACAATTCACAATGGAGAAAGAAAGTGAGGGAAAACTCTCATTCCTGGATACCTTGGTCATCCGCAAAGCAAACTTTCAGTTAGGTCACAAAGTCTACAGGAAACCAACTCACACTGATCGGTACTTACACAAAAACTCCAATCACCACCCCCGACAGAAAAGAGGCATAATGAAAACATTAGTGGATCATGCAAGACGGATATGTGAGCCGCGCTTTCTCAATGAGGAAATTAATCATCTAAACCACGCACTTCAGGCAAATGGCTACTCCAGAAATGAAATCCGAAGAGCAATCAAACCCAGGATGAATCAAACAACCAAGGAAAAACAGTCACCTACAGGAAAAGTGTTTTTGCCATATATCAAAGGAATTACTGATCAGATGGGAAAGCTTATGGAAAAGCATAACCTTCAAGCAGTATTCAGACCCACCCGAAAAATACAACAGATGCTACGATCAGCAAAAGACAGCAGAGACCCCCTCACCTCTGCAGGAGTATACCGTATACCCTGCAGCTGTGGACAAGTTTACATCGGGACCACAAAGCGTAGCATCCAGACAAGAATAAAAGAACATGAAAGACACTGCAGACTTGGACAGCCTGAAAAATCAGCAGTGGCTGAACATAGCCTAACTCAAACAGGGCACAGTATCTTATTCCAGGACACCAAAATACTGGACAACACTTCCAACTACTTTGTCAGACTGCACAGGGAAGCCATTGAAATTCACAAGCATAAGCAAAACTTCAACAGGAAAGAAGAAACCTTAAGAATGAACAGAGCATGGGCTCCAGTTCTGAAAAACACCAGGCCAACAAAACACTCCACACCCGACAATAGCCCTGCAGAGAAGATTAGCACATCAAGCACCAATCCATATGCAAAAGAACCTCCTCAGGATACAGTGAAGCCTCCCGCCATTAGCATTCCACACCCTGGGAAACTCTTACAGAATGACTCAGCTCAACCCCACCCCTCCTGAGTAGATACAAATGACCTACATCTTTTCCACACTGTGACACTGAGAGATCTCTGTCTTTTGGTGCTACACCTCTGAAGATGCCAGCCACAGCTGCTGGCGAAACGTCAGGAACTACAATGCCAAGACCACGGCAATACAGCCCGGAAAACCCCCTAAAACACAATTGTTTTGTGTTTTAATCGGGTTGTTTATTGTAAATAACATATAGCTAAAAGCAATTTAAAACTTGCAGCAAAATTTAAACAGAGCAGATTTCACAGCCCTGCAAGATCACTGGGTCTACAAAGGCTAATACACAGCAATGAGCTAAAAACCAGGAGGGGGGGGTCTTCCCCCCCCCTCGGTAGGAGGCCAAGAGGAGGCCCGCCCGCCTCAACCACCAAAAGCCTGGTGGAACATCTCTGTCTTACAGGCCCGGTGTAATGCTCAAAGATCCCACTGGGCCCAAGTTATCTCAGATACAGAGTTCCACCAGTTTAGGGCCAGAGCCAAGAATGCCCAGGCCCTGGTCGTGGCAAGACGGATCTCTTTGGGGCCGGGGATTTCCAGAAGATGTTTCACTTCTGAGTGAAGTGTCCTTCGGGGTATATAACTATATTAAATTGCTTGGTTGTGGTACGCTTTAATTTATACTTACATACCTTTACTCCCCGCAACATCATCACCTGGACAAACTTTCCCTTTCAAATCCAAAAGAATGGATTATAAAATAGACCATTATAATCCAGCTCACATATTAAGGGGTAACTCACACCAGCATCTTCACTACTGCTGTGCCTATGATCTTTATTTCATTCCAGCAGTGTTTTAAGTGTTGTATAGCTGCACACACGAATGATTACAGTCTCTGCCTGGAAGGCTTACAACGTTTGTTAATTTATACATATAATTTATGTATACAGGAATGGTACAAGGTAGGGGAACTGCAGCTGAACTCTCACACGCCAGAGTCTTTTTTTCATTTCGCATGGTCAGTAGTATTTTAAATGTCTCAGTGAAGAATTATATGCCACACACACAAAAAAACCCTTCTTCCTGTGACAGCCATGACTGCAGCTTGTTGTGGTTGTGTTCCTGTGCTGGTGTGCTACCTTCCTCTCCCCACCCCCCCTTTAAGTGAAGCATGATTGAAGTCAACCTAATATGAGAAGCCTTGAATGTTTGAATGCAGACACTTGGACAAATGCAGTTTGTTTCCTCCATACAACCTTCAGTCCCGCACCATGCACCATGGGAAAAAGCAGGGGTGCATAGGTGGGTGGTGGAGTACAATCATCTAGTGTTTGTGCTCATGACTGACAAATATTTGAACATGTCTGAAGGTGGCTATAGCAGGGTGTTTTCACATGGAAGAAATTTCCACATTGTGATGCAAGGACTGGTACATTTGTAGGGCTCCCAACTCTGGGATGGAAAATTCGTGGAGATTTGGGGGGCAGAGACTGGGGAGGGCAGAGTTTGGCAAGGGGAGGGACTTCAGCAGGATATAATGCCCTAGAATCTACTCTCCAAATCAGCCATTTTATCCGGGGGGGGGGGGGGTCTCTATAGAGATCAGTTGTAATTCCAGATCTACAGGCCATCTTGGAGGTGGGCAACCCTGTCCATTTGTGATTGCACCAGAAATACCACATGGCAGAGACGGATGCGATTTCCCCCCTCATTTCCTACTGTGGTTTATCTTTCAAACAATATGTGGATCATATTCAGTCCCTGGTGCTGCTGTCGTGCTGAGACCAGTGGGGCTGATTTGCATGATGAAGTCCTCCCGACCACCATGAGGACTTTGTATCACACATGCCTTCTAGGCATGTAGGGCCACGTTCTGATCATGGCCGTGCCATGTGTGAAGATTGGGCTTCAGTACCCCCCTTATTTCTGCAAACTGAAATGGCCCATTTAAGTTCACAAAACAGCATGCGGGGCGGAGTGGTGGTGCTGAAGCCCCTTCTCCACATGTACTGCAGTCGCAATCTGAATACAGCTCTCACTGCATGGAAATCCCAGCACATAGTCTTCGTAGCTGCCATGAGTTTGTATCATGTGCATTAACTCCTCAAAGCCATCTAACTTAACCTGTACAGCAGGCCCATTCATCCAGCAGATCAACTCAGGCCTGACATAGGGTTCTCGGGTGCCTCCCAGTGGAGGGCAATCTCCCAGGAACTCCTGCCTCTGCCCACTAATTGCAGATGATTAGCAGAAGGAGGCAGGACCCTGAAAATTGCCCACCATCACCAGGCAGTCCCAGAAAATGGCTGCATGCTGGCCCAGTATCTTCCAGTATCACCAAAATCAATGGCATCACACCAAGAAGCATGATGCTGCTTCCAGTGATATCCTTGCCCATCTCAGGCACACACAAAGATTAAGAACCAAAAAAACTTAAGTGCCTGTGGACCCCCCCCCCCCATCCATCCCAATCTCCTGCCTGTTGCCAGGGGAGGGGGGGTTACTCACTGAGGAATAGGTTCAATGAATGCAATGTTCAAAATGAACAATTTATGAGTCATATATATTATAAAGTGCTAGAAGTGCTCTAAGTAACATGAAACCTAAACTACCTGTCTAGCTTCAAGAAATATCATAAATATATAGAAAATTTATGTTGATAAATACAAAATACATTGAGTACAAAACAAGCTGGCTGAAAACAATTTTCTGTTCATAAAGTGCAATTTTCTTTTCTTTTACAGAACCCTCCAAACCAGCATGTATTGTACTCAGTTCTAGCACTTTATAATATATATGGTGGTGGAGAATGCCCTTAAGTCATAGTTGACTTATGGTGACCCCTGGCAGGATTTTCCTGGCAAGAGACTAACACAGAGCCTGCCTCTGTAGCACTGGTCTTTGTTGGAGGTCTCCCATCCAATTACTAAAGCTGACCCTACTTAGCTTCCAAGATCTTTTTTTTTATATATAAAATTTTTTATTGGTGAGCCCAAATTTTAAAAATGTATACATACAACCAATCCCCTAATTAATTAATTCTGATCCCCACCCTTTCCTCCCCCCTCCCTTATCGACTTCCAGCAGCTTTCCAACCCCTAATCCCTCTTATTACTCAACTTATTTTCATTAATATTCTTCCCTAATATATATCATAACTCTTATTCTAAGCATATTCAAATTCTATTATATACTATATTATACTGTATTCTATAAAAATCCATTACAATATTTATTATACTTCTCATTAATTAACTACATATCTAAATAAAATTCCTTGCACATAATACTAACTTATATATATCCCTTTATCTCATAGTTAATCATTCTATCTAAAATTTTCTTACACATAAAACTAGCTTAGATTCTAATAGTTAAATTCCCCCTTAATGGTAAAGTCACTTCTCTCTTTCATTTACAATATCTCATTTTAGTAGTTCTCAAACTGCCACAGTTCTCCTTTCACATCCCATTTTTTTTCTAAGTATTGTTTCAACTTCCCCCAGTCTGCAATGTATTGTCCTGGATCAAGATCTTTAAGTTTTCTTGTCATTTTATCCATCTCTGCCATGTACAGCAATTTGTAAATCCAATCTTCTATAGTTGGTACTTCTTGCACTTTCCATTTCTGCGCATGCAAAAGTCTCGCTGCTGTTGTCATATAAAATAGCAATGTCCTATATTGCGTTGGAACACTTTCCATTCCCAAGTTCAGTAGCAACAATTCTGGGTTTTTGTTTATTTGAATTTGTAAAATCTCATTTATTATTTCAATTATATCTCCCCAATATTGCTTAGCTACTTCACAAGTCCACCACATATGATATAGCGATCCTTCGTGCTTTTTACATTTCCAACACTTGTCCGACATATTTGTATTTCCAAGCGCAATTTTCTTTGGTGTCAAGTACCATCTATATATCATTTTATAGACATTCTCTTTGATATTGGTACATGTTGAAATTTTTAGCGTATTCTTCCACAAATGCTCCCATGCTTCCATTGTTATTTCTTTATGAAAATTTATTGCCCATTTCACCATCTGGACTTTTACAGTCTCATCTTCGGTATGCCATTTTAAGAGTATTTTATAAATCTTAGAAATTTCTTTCTTACCTTCTTGTAAAATCACTTCCTCTAATTCCGAGTTTTCCATCCTTATTCCTCCCCTTAGGCAGTCCGAATTATAAAGGTCTCTGATCTGTCTATATAGAAACCATCCATAGCTAGGAGACAATTCTTCTTCTGTTTTTTGGGTACTGAATGTTGTATCTGTATTATCTCCTTATAGGTTAAACATTGCTGTTCACTATCAACAGTTCTCGGGTCTATTACTTCATACGGAACTACCCATGAAGGAATTCCCTCTTTCATGTGAATCTTATACTTCTTCCAAATGGTAAAAAGGCTTCTCCTAATAAAATGATGCAGAAACATAGAGTCCGCTTTTATTTTATCATACCACAAATACGCGTGCCACCCAAATATTTTTTTATGTCCTTCCAAGGCCAGCAACTTACGATTTTTCAACGTTATCCAATCCTTCACCCATGTCAAACATATTGCTTCATAATATAGTCTTATGTTGGGCAGTTGTAAACCACCTCTCTCCTTCGCATCCTGCAACACTTTCATTTTTACACGTGGTTTTTTCCCTGCCCACACAAAGTCGGAAATTTTCCTTTGCCATTTGTCAAATTGTTTGGAGTCTCGTATAATTGGAATTGTTTGCAACAGGAACATCACTCGCGGTAGGACATTCATCTTTACTGCCGCAATTCTTCCCAACCATGATAAATTCAATTTATTCCATTTTATCAAGTCTCTCTCTATTTGTGTCCACAATTTCTCATAGTTATTCTTAAATAAGTCTATATTTTTGGCAGTTAGTTCGATACCAAGATATTTTACTTTGTTTGTTATTTCACAATCTGTAATCTTCATCAGCTCCTGTTGCTTCTGTTTAGTCATGTTTTTACATAATATCTTCGATTTCTTTTTATTTACATAGAAACCAGCCAGATCTCCAAATTCTTTTATTTTCTTTATTACCTTTGGCATATTATCAATTGGATCCTCTACTATTAACATTATATCGTCCGCAAATGCCCTGACCTTGTAGGCAAATTCCTTTATTTTTATACCTCGAATTGCATCGTCCTCCCGTATCTGGATCATCAATATTTCCAAAATTAAAATAAACAACAATGGAGATAGAGGGCAGCCTTGTCTCGTACCTTTACTTATTTTCAGTCTTTTTGTCAAGTCATCATTCACTACAATCGCTGCACATTGGTCTTTATAGATTTCTTTAACCGCTTGTATGAACTTTTCTCCCATTTGCAGCTTTTCCATAGTGGCAAACATAAAGTCCCAGTTCAAATTGTCAAATGCTTTTTCAGCATCTACGAAGAAAAAACCGACTTCCTTGTCACAATGTTTGTCATAGTACTCAATAGCATTTATCACTGTCCTTAAGTTATCCTTGATTTGTCTATTGGGTAAAAACCCAGCCTGTTCTTCTGCGATGAATTCCGACAACCATCCTTTTATCCTTTCTGCCAATACCTTTGCAAAAATTTTATAGTCATTGTTCAGTAACGAAATTGGTCTATAATTTTTAACATTAGTCACATCTTGCCCCTCTTTCGGAATCAATGAAATATTGGCTTCATTCCACGTCTCAGGAATCCTTTGACCTTGCATAGCTCCATTCAACACTTCTTTTAAAAAGGGTACTAATTCATTAGCCATCACTTTGTAAAATGTTGCCGTTAGTCCATCTGGTCCCGGGGCCTTCCCTAATTTCGTTGACTGTATTGCCTCTTTTATTTCTTCCTCTGTCACTTCACCATTTAATTTCTCTTTCCATTCTTCAGAAATTGCCGGAAGTTTCATCTTATCCAAATACTCGACTATGGATTCTTTATTCACCTCTTTTCTTTGATACAGTTTGGCATAAAATTTAAAAAAGGCTCTACTGATGGCAGCTTGATCCATAAATATTTTATCATCTTCCCGAATTCTAGTTATAGTTTTCTTCTCCTTCCTTTTTTTAATTGCCACGCCAAGTATCTCCCAGGTTTATTTGCCCCTTCAAACGACTTCTGATTCATTCTTTTCAAGTTCCATTCTATTTCTTTGTTGTTCATTGCCGCCAACTGTTCTTGCAGTATTCTAATATCCTGGTAAATTTTCTTTTTCCCTGGTCTTTTCTTAAGTTGTACCTCTTTGGCTTTTATTTTTTCCATAATTTCCAATCTTTTCTCCTCTTTTTTCTTCCTAGCTCTTGCGTTCAAGTCCATCAGTATGCCTCTAATCACAGCTTTGTGTGTGTCCCAAACCTTATTAGTCGACACCTCTTTATTCAGATTACTTTGTACAAAGAATTTGGTCTCTCTCCGCAGCAACTCGACATTCTCTACCGATTGTAATAGGTCTTCATTTATTCTCCATCCTCTTCTTTTATTGTTTTTGCCAAATCTCCACATGATTGGATTATGATCTGAGCTTACTTTAGGCATTATTTCCACATCTCTAGTCCACAGTGCTAGTTCTTTGGAAGCCCAGATCATATCGATTCTCGATAAAGTAAAATGTCTTGCAGAATAAAACGTATATTGTCTATTTTTAGGATTCTGTCTTCTCCATACATCTTCTAGGGTCTCTTGTTCCTTTAATGCAAAGAACGACTTTGGCAATATTCCTCTTTTCTTTTTCGCAGTTGTAGACTTCTTATCTTCTTCTATGTTGGTAACTCCATTGAAATCTCCTGCTAAAATTATCTGGTCATAACACAACTCATCTAAATGTTTCCCCAAGTCTGTAAAGAAATTTTCTTTTGCACCATTTGGCGCATATATTCCAATCACCAATATCTTCTTTGAGTTCCAAATTATTTCCACTGCTAAATATCTAGCTTCCACATCGCTTAACACTAATTTAGGTTACAGCTCTTCCTTTATATACAGCACAACTCCCCTTTTCTTCTTTTTTGAAGCAGCTACAAACTCATTTCCTAGTTTTGCACATTTCAAATATTTTCTATCTTGCTTTTTAATATGCGTTTCCTGCAAGCACACTATGTTACTTTTTTGCTTTAATAGCCAGTGGAAAACAATCTTTCGCTTACAAGGTGAATTTAGTCCATTTACATTCCAAGATATAATTTTACACTCCATGATCAAATTCTTGTGCGTTTTGGTAAGTCCTTTTCATTTTCCCTAATAAACACTTCCATCTCATGACCAGATCTGATAAATTTCCTTTCTCCCCCAAACTCAAAGGCCAGTCCTTCCGGTATTTCCCATCTGTATCTAATTTTCAAGTCCTTTAACATCTGGACTAGCTCTCTGTATTTTTTCCGATCCAGCAAAACCGCTCTAGGTATTTCCTTCATAATTCTCACCACTTTCCCATCGATTTCTAATGGATCTTGGAATTGTTTGGTCACAGTTTGCTCTCTTGTATTTCTTGTCGTAAATTGCACTATCATATCCCTTGGTAGCTTCCTCTGAGCCGCAATTCTTTAATTAATTCTGTATACCACGTCTAGAAGAGCTGCAATTTCCTCTTCTTCCTTCCCCAGGTAAGCTGCCAAAATTTCTGTGATCTGCTCCTGGGCTGTTTTTCCCTCTGTTTCCGGGATCGAGCGAAATCTAAGTTGCTTTTCCATTTGTTTACTTTCTGCAACAGCGATTCTCCCTCTCATTGCACTCAACTCGGTTTTCTGCGTGTCCACTAGAGATTCAACCGTATTTTCTACTACATTCACTCTCTGCTGTGTAGCTTGTAGATCGTTTTGTATTTTATCCACACCTTTCGTCAACTCTGCCATCTCCGACTTAAGTGTCTCTTTAAAATCTTTAAACTCTCTTGCCATCTCTTGTATCATTTCCTTAAGCTCTTTATTTCCCTCTGCAATCGCCGCCTGCCACTCCTTCTTCGACATCGTGGGGCTAGCTTTGCTCCGCTCCCACGAGTCCGCCCTCTTCCTCAAATCCGTGGTGCTTGTCTAATATTTTCTACTATTTTTAAAAGTTCCCAATCAATTAAATCTTATCCAGAGCCATTTTACACTGTCCAAAATGTTGGGCGTTTTTTCTCTATGGTTTTATATGAAGCACTCGCCCATACCTTCTCCAAGATGGCCTACTTCCGTTTCCACTGAAGCCGCAGATTGCCCTTCTGAAAAATGGCGATCTTCTACTTCCGGAATCCACAGAAAGCCGCTTCTCTCAAAACTCTCTATGATCTTGACGTACTTCCTGTTCCTTTACAGTTCACAGCAACTCTCGCGATAATAAAACTTTCCCACAGTCCACTATCTCTCCGCCGCCGCAGGTATGTAAACAATAATCGACTTTCGGTGCTAACTTCACTTTACAATGTCTCTTTTTAAAAAATTTTCCTTGCTGGAACTTCCCCTTTTAGTAATCAATCTCTTGCAGTTTTTAAATCCTCCTTAGTATTTTATTTCTTGTATTAAACTGTCCCGTTTCGAGAGATAGCAATCTTTACCTTCTTAGACGTTTTCTTGGGTTGTAATCGCTGCTTCTGTTATCAAATCAAATCGGTTCCCCTTGCTGCTTTGCCGAGGCTTGGGCATGTAGGTCTTATGCCAACAAGTATGACTCCAGAGCCGCTGCAGAGATCTTAGCACACCTGTCTTCGGGTGGGACCTCAAGGGCGGGTGAGAGTTCGTTGCGCAGAACCCCCCCCCTCGCCCAAGATCAACGCACCCTCAGGTTAGAATGCGTACTTGCCTGTTCTCCGCCTGAGAACAGGTGGCTGCGGGCTGACGGCACCTCTCCAGCCTTTCAAACAGCGGCCCAGACAGCTCAGCTCTTAGAGCTGTGTCAGACCTCCATGGATCCCAAACTGGAAGTCCTTAGCTTCCAAGATCTGATGAGATCAAGCTTACCTGGGCTGTCCAGGTCAGGGTATATATGACTCATAAATTGTTCATTTTGTACATGGCATTCATTGAACTTATTCCTCGGTGAATTTTTTTCTCTTGCTGGTAGGTTTGTCTGTGTTCTGAGGTAGCCTCTGGTTGTGTGTGGTGTTGCCAGGGAGGACCTGGAAACCCTATCTGACAACAGGGATTTCCCCTCAGTGCTAGATTTTAATGAATATATTTTAATGTTTTGTTTTATTTTTTTTAATTGTTTTTATTTTGTAAACTGCTTTGGGCAGGTTCCTGGAAAGGCTCAGTCATGTCCTGGTTTCTAAACTTTCTTGAAATTGGAACCAGTGGGAAGTAACCCATAATCTCATCACACATCTGAGCATCCACAATAGAAAAGGCATCATATAAGGAATGATCACAAGAATTGTTCCAAACTCTTGCACTTATCAACACAAGCTCATCACAGTGTATGTTTCATTGGCTATCTTTAAAAAAAATCTAGAATCTTAATCTCCATGATCCCACACTTCTGGGGCTTTCTTAAGGCATCAGAGGTTTATTCATAGAATCCAACCCCCCCCCCATCTACATGCTTCTCAGCCACAAAAGTGACTGATATGTGGCCTGTAGCCACAGCTGCATGGAGAGAACAGCTGCTAGCATATAAAACATATTAACCTACAGCTTCCCAGGACTGATTTATTTTTGCTGTATATATTTTTTTGCTTTTCCAGCACTCATGCAAATTTATGTCAGGAAGCTGCATAGTTCCATCAGCTCATAAGAACTGTCACCTAGTTATGGCCATAAGACTGCTCCGCATGGGAAATTTTAGCATGTGTGAATTGGGCCTTGCATGGGACATGAAAAATAGGGACACAGTGTCAGCACAGGTGACCATATATCCACACACGTCAAAGTGGGATGTCAGCACAAGGTTGGCCCTTTAATTGACTGAGATGTTTCCTGGCAGACAGGTGTCCCAGAAAGGTGCTCAGTGGGTGATCTATTCATGTAATCAGGGCCACTGACTCTTCTTCCTTGTGAAAAGGGTGGCTCTGGTTCAGGAGCAGCTGCCGCCACCATGCTGTGTTAAAGAGGAAAAGGGGATGCTGCCACCTCTTTCCCTCAGTAGCAGCAGCTGGAATGATTGGCCTGGCAGGATTACAAAGCAGGGAAAGAAGTGACTTTACATTGCGGCAGACCCTTGTCTGTTTCAGGTATTGACTGAACAAAAAAGCAAGGCTAGAATTTGCTTTAGTTTTATATTTGCAATACATGTAGTTTCTCAGCAAATGTTCTCAATGTTACATCCCAGAAAGAGATCATTTTCTATAGTTAGCAAGATACCTAGATAAATCTCTGAACAACTTGGTCTAAAAAGTAGACCATTTGTTAAATTTATTTCTATAAGTAATTTCTTCTAAATCTCAGAGAAGCGCTCACCTCATAACATCAGTACTGACGAACTGCAAGATTTTGGTATGGTCATATGGGTGTCATATAATTGAGCCTATATAAGATAGCCATACTCAAAATACCCCTGAATCTCTCAGACCTGATGTAGTCTACTTTCCGAAAGTGCTTTGGTGAGAGTCATAGAATTCATATTTTAGATTCAAGACAGATAGGATAAGGAACGATGGCATGTGTGCTTATTTGTTTCTGAGATCTTTGACATATGGAAGTGTATTTTGTATCTTCGTATCTTTCATAATTTCAAGGGTGCTAGATTTTAAATAAAAAATTTAAAAGACAACATTGAATGATTATTGGCTGGGACACACAATCTTCTCTTCAGTTCAAGAGCTGTTGGGCTATAAGAAAGAGGCTGAGGAAGAGAACAACCATTTCAATACAGCTCTGGGGTTTAGTGGTTAAAGTATTGCATGGAGATAGAAAAAGAGACTCTTAGTTTCCACGTGTCTGTTTTAAATGGAACGCGCCCTCCACGGTGGGTTCAAACACTGTGACATCATGATGTGTGCAGGACATGACATAGACCTTTTCCTCGGGCTTCTTTCATTTCCCAATATGACTCTGCGTTCTTCCTGCTTCGTGCTGGAGGAGAGCCTTGACCTAGACTTCTGGTTTGCACTGAAGCATAGAAATGAATGTAAAAACCTCTCCCATTCAGCAATCCCTTGGGAAAACCAATATAACCATCCTATGTCCTATTTTGCCATTCTCCTGGAATTGAAAAAAAAAGGAAAACTAAATGTTTTATCATGACTTGTCAGTGTATTGCCTAAAGAATAAAGGCCTCTTGAGGTTAAAAAGATATGTATCTTATCCCAGGACAGTCTTCAATAATGCATTATGTCAGCTTAATTATGTAATCCACACACGCATGTAGTATGTGCATTTCCACCCACTTCTGTACATGCAGATGGCAAATTAACACATAAGAAATAAATAGTAAGAAATCATATCAACTCAGAGGAACCTTCTGTTCAAGAATACAATGGAAAACAATATTCATATGAATATTGCACACAATAATAATTAACTGCAGATGCAACCTGCATGGAACAAAATCACAGCAACAAGTCAAGGCAATTCCAGCATAGGATTACTAACCATCCAATCAAGGAGAAATGTCAAAGCATACGTTAAGAGATACAAAAACTCGTGACAGCTGCATCACCAATCTGGACTCACTATGAGTGTTTTATTGTAAACCTCAAGGTAGAATTTCCGTCTTCTCCATGATTCAGCTCCCCTCTCCAGTTGTACCAAACAATTCCACCTGCTTTCATTTGAGACCCCTCGTGTGCCCCTTGGCCTAGACACACAGCACGACAGCAACAGGCACAGGCTCACTTGTTGCCTTTTCTTACATCACCACTGGCCAGAACCTAGGCCAATTAGCCCAGGAATAATGCTTAAAGGTGGGCAGGCTCCCCTGTGGCCTAATTCCACCTGCCACCAGCCAGGTCCAAGGTGTGTGATCCTTGATGCAGCTGGCAGCAACTGAGAAGGAGACAGTGGGTGAGCCTGCATCCATGGCTGCCCTTGGCTGGTTCCATGTTAGGTTCACTGTTGCTGGGGTTCAGCTTGGCTCAGTCTTGGCCACCAGCAACCTTCCAGGGGACAGACCCAAGAGGAAGTTTTCCAGCAGGTTTAAGGGCCAATCTACTCTGAACAGAATTGTGTGCTTTTTAAAATCAAAAGCCTGCTATTATTATTGTTTTATTGCAGTGCCTTTTAGAGATTTTACATTTTTGAGGATGCTTTATCTTTTTGTGGTCCTGGTTTTGCCTTATTCTTAACCTATTGTCTTCTGTCAAAAATCACCTCAGGAGCCATTGGCTGAGAGTTGCAGCCTATAAATTTAACTAGCTAATCAATAAGCAGGTGCAGCTGAGTTTGCTCATTTGTCGTGTCGATAGCTTGGCCTTTCTCATCCCTCTTTTCCCTCTGCTCCCACTATTCCAACTCACTAACAACTCTGATGTAAGTAGGGATCCCAGACCCTTGGTGGGGGTGGGGGATTCCCGCCCCTGCTTCTCCACCCCCCCCCCATTTACCTAACCAGTAGGGGGGTGCACTTTCCCTGCGGGCTCCCCCATGGCGCTGCACGCTCCTGTGCGCCGCAGCCACCGGGATCAAGCCCGTTTTGGCCCAGATTGGGGCTGCTGCAGAGCACAGGAGTGCTCCTGCACTCCGCAGCACCCCCACAGGAGTGATGACATCACTTCAGAAGTGACGTCATCGCACAGCCCCTGGGAGCATGTCCAGGCTTCGCAGGAGCTCAAAACAGGCCCGATCCATGCTGAAATGGGCCGTTTTTGAGGCGCTGCGGAGCACAGGAGCGCTCCTGCGCTCCGCAGTGCCTCAAAAACAGGCCAGATCCGCGCTGAAACGGGCCTGTTTTCAGGTGCTGTGGAGCACAGAAGCACTCCTGTGCTCCGCAGCGCCTCAAAAATGGGCCCGTTTCAGCGAGGATCGGGCCTGTTTTGAGCCCCTGCGGAGCCTGGACATGCTCCCAGGGGCTGTGTGATGATGTCACTTCTGAAGAGATGCCATCACGCCTGTAGGGGGGGGCGCACATGCTTTGCACGTGCACCCCCCGTCTCCCCCAAGGTAAGTGCCAGGCCCCTATCCCCTGCCCGGAGGTTGAGGGGGCCTGGCAACCCTAGATGTAAGCTCCTTGGGGCAAGGACATGTCTTCTCCTTCTGTCACACTATAATTCCCCCATGTAACTAAGTCATAGTAAGCCACTGTTTTGTTCTGAGGATCTTTCATTTTCTATCTAATCTTGGAAATAAGGTCAGAGAAGATAAGGCTTTATTAGCAAAAAAAGTCATTAATATCTACCTAACCAATTTCCCACTCCCAAGTCCTTTTTTCAACAAGCAACTTACACAGTCAAAGAAAAAGGTGTGGTTATTTTTATGATGAGATAATGCTGATTCATTCATGCTACATATCTCACTGTTAAGACAACAAGGCCGAAATGCCCGTTTAGCTAGTTAAATGAAGCTGATTTTATGTTCCATATGCTTATATATGCAACGATTTTATCTATTGAGGTATTATTTCCCCCTCAGAGTATGGGGTGGCATGTGTGGGGTTCCCCATTTTATTTCCATTAAAAATAACTTTGAAGTATGCCAGTTTGAACACACAGTGCCTTGCAAAAGGCCATTCAGCAACATTTGTGGCTTTCAGAGCACATGAATTTACACTGCAATCCTAAGCTCATTGACTTCAAAGGGTTTAGAAAGATGTAACGATGTTGAGGACTGTACCGTTAATTAATTAATTTCTTTTCTTTTGTACTCTGAAATGTCTGTAGATTTGTAGAGAGGCAAATAAAACTAGGTCGTTGAACACCTGCTGGTCAACACCTGCTGTATTAAAAGGCATGAGCAAAGAGCGGATAGTTCCTAGAGCTATTTGGATACATCAGGTCTGGGTATTTGGATATGTCCATGTTTCTTATAGAATTTCTGGCTGCCTCCCCTACCCCTGCTGCTGCCACCACTTCAAGTTTTTAAAGGGGCACTTAGGAACATGAGGAAAAAACAGCTTGAGATTTTTGAGCTGAGACTTACTGCTTAATGTTTCTTTGTGCCTTTGGTGTCTGCTCCTGAACTCAGCCAATCATGTAATCAACTGTGCAGTTACAAAAAAAGGTAATGCAGTTTAGATGATGTCAGTCGTTTGAGACAGAAGGTCACTCTCCACGCAATTAAGAGTAGTTCTCTGCTTCTCCTCCGGTGCCACTTTGTTGTCTTTCCCCTTTAAGGCAACCACAGCACTTTCTCTCCTCTTTCTCTTTTGCACAAAGAAGAAGGAGGCAAACACACGTGTGCACCAATGATCTCCTTAGCCCAGGGGCCGAAGGACTGCTATTGTTGACCCAAGTCCTAGGCCATTGATCTCTTTCATCTCATTTCTTCTACTGTTGGTAATCATTTTTTTGGCCTGTTATTTTCTCTCGTGTCTCTACAGCTCCCGATCTTTGGAGTTTCCACTATGGACTTGCTCTTCCAAAACAGTGGAAGTGGTGCAGCTGTTAAATGAAGCAAAAGAACCTCAAAATTTAGTGCTGCAGCAAAAACAAAATTTGAACAGTGAACAATGCAGAAGTGTTATTGATTAGAGAGATGATGCATATCCTTTTAAATGTTTCTGCCTTGTGCTCTTAGTACTTGCAGTGACATATCCAATGTTACAGAGAGAAAGAAAATGTAATAGCCTTTTGATAGGAATAAATATTTTATTGTTCCATAAAATCTAGAACAAAGGCCTGTGAGAGATCCTTGTAAAATCAGCTGCAATGCCTATGAATCATCGCTTCCATGGGAAATTGTAGCAGAGGATACACTGCACTGTGTAGGAAATTCATTAGTTACCTGACATCAGCACATCAGAATGAATTCAGATAAAGTTAGACCATCTCTCCATGCTGTACATATAAGGGCATTGGGAAGCTTATGAGTAAAAGGGGGGATACTTGTAACATGAGATGGTGCCAAACATCAAAGATGTGCTTTGTTTAAAACGTTTATCTCTTCAAGAAAAGATAGATTCAGTTCTAAGTTCGTAAGAAAAGTGTACGAATCAAAATGTACAAACATTATGAAGATCAACTGTTGTAGGATAAATGTCAATGCAATCTGAGACATGTTTACTTAGAAGTAAATTCCACGTTGTTCAATCAGGCTTACTTCTAAGTAAGTGTACCTAGAACTGCAGCCTGTGTTTTAGTCAATGGAGATGGATGGGCCAGTGAATTCTATTGCCACAAGCTTGTACTGATTTCAACAGAAGTCTGTGCTGGATTCAGTTCCATTACATTTCTCTGGATTATATCTTGCTCTCAGCATTGTGCTACCAAAATCCTGTATTTCCCATTCGCTTTTTAAATAGCTTTTTAAAGTTGTTTTCAGTTTTATAATCCATGTGCTCTTTTTCTTTTCTGTTAAAGAAGGGTAGAAATTTAATACCTCCCTGCGCCCCCCCCCCCGCCGCCAATGTTATATACTAGGTACTCTCCATATCTAGTAGATCGGTAAGCTTGCAAATCAAACTAAACTGTCTCTACAATAGTCTGGTACAGTTTATCCTGGGCTGAGTAATCATGAAGATGTTGCACATTTTATTGGAGATTATACACTCAGAAATTAACTAACCCAAATCCAGTCCAAGTCTGGTGCTGGGCAACGTAAACAGATCATTGATGTACTGCCAACAATATTTAGCTGATGCCAAAAATGGTAGTGACTAGAGGTGGGCATGGATCAGGAAAAAACCACAGACCATTGACCCATGGTCCGTTGCGTTTCATGGACCATGAACTTTTCACGGACCCATCCCGATTCACAGACCAGTTCATTGGTTGGGCCCTGGGATCACACTCTTTGTACTCAGAGATGCCAAACTCACAGTGAGTCTTCAGCAGCCTCTCCTCCAGCCACCCTCCGAATTTGGCCAAGATTGCATTTCGGAGGTCTGAGTTACAGACCCCCAAAGCAGCCACCCTCAGGAAACTTCTTCCTTGCAATAGGAACAAATGAGGTAGAAGGGGGCACCTTTGAGATGCTCTAAAATGCCCTCCTTGAAGTCCAAAATTGACGAAATTCCGCAGGGGAGCTACTCCTAACTGTCCCCTAATGACCCCTAAGGTTCAGGGAAATTTGACCCAGGAAAATCTATGTGTTTATCCAGTTCCGGTCAGATTTTTCTTCACATAAGAATAAATGGGGTGGAGAGAGGCAGCTAGATCAGGTTGCTGTCTTCCTCCTGCATCTTCCTTGGGTGAGCTGGCCAGTTAGCACGCTCAACTAGGGCTGCCCCATCATGCACCTGTTCTGCAGAGGGCCTCACAGCTCTGTGTTAAAAAACTACAGATCAATTAAAAATGGAGTAGCCAACACGGTTTAACTCCAGAAACTCAGAGCCGTAGCTTACCACCCCACAAGCAAATAAGAATAGAAAGGGGGGGGGAATAAAACAGAAGAGTGAGCCCTCAACCAAGGAAATCCAATAACTTATAAGCTTGCTCCCAGAGTGTTGCTGCAGCATAAGCCTCAAGCCTCCCTCTCGCAATATGCAATGCAAAAAAATCTTCAGCAACAAGCAGTTCCTCGCTCTGTAACTGTGGGCTGGAAAGTGAAACCATGGCTCCACCCTAAATGCTCACATAGAGAATAATGGGATCTCTCTGGTTGGCAGCCAGAGCTGCCTATCAAGATTTTCAGGGCTAAGATTGGTGTGTTCCAAAAGCAGCAAAAAGTCTGCAGGCAGCTCCTATGTTGCCTAGGAAATTGATTGCTTGGCGCCAGGATGTCTGTGTTCATGGAGCAACAGAGCAACAGACCCACCCAAAAGTCATGGCTCCGTGAAAAATGTGCATCCCGTGAGCCGCCTGTTCACAAACGCCAAACAAGGCAAGTTCATGTCAAATTTAGGTCCGTTTTACGGTCCGTGCCCACCTCTAGTAGTGACTATAGCATGTTAAGGACATAAGAACCTTGATGGATCAGACCAGTGGTCCATCTAATCCAGCAGTATGTTTCATGTAGTGGCCAACCAGCTGCCCTGGAGGCCAACAAACAGGGCACAGAGCAGAGACCAAGGCCTATCCCTTATGTTGCCATCTAGGCTTGGTATCCAGACATTTATTGCCTCTAGACATGGAGTCTCATCATCATGGCTAGCAGCCACTGCCAGACCAATCCTCCCTGAATCTCTCTAATCCCTTTTGAAAGTTTGTTGTCGTTTACGCTCGTGGCCATTGCTATGTCCACTGATTATTGATTACACATCTTACTCATAGAGTGAAGTTTTCCCTTTTGTCTATCCAGAATCAGTTCAGTTCAGATGTTTCTGCATCCAAAAAAGAACTGGAAATATCTTTTGCTGGATTGTCAATACTGTTAAAGATCAACATAGACTCCAGGATAGAAAGATTGTTGCTCCATCAAACACAGAAGCTTCGTTTCTAATTAGGGTGTGATCTACTTAGTTAAAACACTGTCATGGATATTGGGAGTGGTGCCCTGGGAATTACATGAGGAATAAGTCTATACTTGCCTCAGTTCCTGTGGCCTCAGGTATAGGAGGAGAGCTACATAGAAGCTGATTAGAAATCTAAAAAAATACATGTAATACCACAGCAGAGATAAACTAAAAGGTGTAGTAGTTCCAAATCATGCACAATATGACAGTATAATTGTGTCCCAGGATGCACTGTTGACATGGGGTCCTGGGATTTCTTATGAACAGCAAATCTTTCATTCTGATTTTTTTCTTTGATAAAGGTATGAAAGCTAAGAATTAGAGATGCCCCTGAACTACAGGCCTAGGCTTTATCACTTTGAAGATTTGCTGGAAGTGTACAGACTACAACTTGAAATGTTACTTATTGCATCCGTATATTTATGTGTATGTTATGAAGCCGTTTCACACGGAAGGTGCATTCGCAGTGTGTTCACTATATGTAATTAATACCATTCTACAGAGAGTGTAGCAATAAACTCTAGTGCAGTAAGGAATTTTCAGGGTTTTTCGTCTTCTTCTTTCATTTAAAAAGCTTTGCTCATTTTGTTGAATTCAGAGCCAGGGTGGACACACAAAGCTGCTTTAAACTGGATTTGAACCTTGGTCCATCAAGGTGAGTATTGTCTACTCTGACTGGCAGCAGCTTTCTGGGGTCTTAAATAGAGGGCTTTTGCATCACCAACAATTTGATCCTTAAACCAGAGATGCCAGAACCAGAGAGTTTCGCATACATATAAGATACTCTACCACTAAGGACCAGCCACTTTCCAGGATGCATAAGACCTGGGAGACCAAAGTTAAAATCTCAATTAGTTCTTCTGAGGATAAAATAGAAGGGAGAACCATGTATACTGCCCATAGCTTCTTGGAAGAATTATAGGTTAAAAATGCTCTAGATAGATTTTTGTATGTATTCATTTTTTGTTAGAATATTTGTTTTCCTTCTCTTTATTTCTGTGGTAACTCTCCCTTTTCTCTCCTCCCTCCTTGTCAAGAATTTACCATGCTGTGGGCTTGTGTTATATGGAGATCAGGTTTCTGGGAATGTGTAGAGGGTTTTTTTTTTCTGCTTAAGCTCCTGCCACACACAATCTAAGCAAAAATTCAGATTTATTAAACTCTTGGGTTTTTCACTAGGTGAGCAATCCTAAACAGGTCTACTCAAAATTTTATCCAATGGGGCACACTCCCAGGGAAGCATTCTTAGGATTGCATCCTAATAGTGCAATCCTAAGGAGAGTTACCTGCAGTCTAAGCCCATCAATTGCAATGGGCTTAGATTGAGTAACTCTGCTTTGGATTGCACTGTCACGTAAGGTGTCCCCTAATTATTTTACAAAAAGAGTCAAAGAATGCCAATATTAGGAGAAAACTATTAGGAGTAAGGTGACATTCATAGACAGAAGTTAAAACATCCTAAAGTTATAATCACCAAGTTTAAAATAGCAAAGAGTCCAGTAGCACCTTTAAGACTAACCAACTTTACTGTAGCATAAGCTTTCGAGAACCACAGTTCTTTTCGTCAGATGCATCTGTGGTTCTCGAAAGCTTATGCTACAGTAAAGTTGGTTAGTCTTAAAGGTGCTACGGGACTCTTTACTATTTTGCTACTACAGACTAACACGGCTAACTCCTCTGGATCAAGTGTAAAATGATTTATTATAAAAGGAACCCGGAATTTACATGGCATTTACAGGAAAAAGTTGAACACTTCTACAAATTGCAAAAAGCATTCACAGGGCACAGAACCAAGACACAAAACTCACAGTTACCATATATGCTACCCATAGCTCCTTGGAAGGAGTATATGTTAAAAATGTCTTTCAGCTGAAGTCATATTAAATTGGAGCTAGGTTTATTGCCTCTCAAAACAAGGGGCTAGGCAGAACAAGAATTTCAAGCCATGCCTAGCTATAGTCAAGCTCAAGCACTCATCAAGTACCAACTACTCCCAAGAGATACTAACAACACAATTTGAATTGCAAGGCCTCCTCCTCTTGTGTGGGGACAAAGACTCTTTACCCCACAGGTCTGCCAACTCAGCTCCTAGAGATTTGAGGGGGGCACTGAGCCTGTGGGGTGGGATTTGGGGAGGGGGGACCTTGACAAGGTATAATGTCATAGAGTCAACTCTCCAATGCAGCTGTTTCCTCCAGGGAGCTGATCACTGTAGTTTGGAGATCAGCTGTATTTCTGGAAACCTCCAGGACCCAACTGAAAGTTGCCAACCTATTAATCAATAAGAGAAACAATTAATAATAATAACATTCGATTTATGTACCGCCCTTCAGGATGACTTAGCACCCACTCAGAGCGGTTTACAAAGTATGTTATCATTATGCCCACAACAACAATCACCCTGTGAAGTGGGTGGGGCTGAGAGAGCTCCTAGAAGCTGTGACTGACCCAAGGTCACCCAGCTGGCTACAAGTGGAAGAGTAGGGAATCAAACCTGGTTCTCCAGATTAGAGTCTCGCACTCTTAACCACTACACCAAACTGGCACTCCAGTTAGCCAAAATGACATTATGCAAACAAAGTCCTAAAACCCAGTGCATCGGAAGATAACTCTGAAGCAAGCACCTAAGAAAGGCTCAGACATTATGAATCAGATAAAACATTTCATAGTCTTTATGGGGAGAATGGAAGTCCCCCACCCCCAACTTTACCACGTAGGGTAAGGGAAAGAATGTGAAGCTTTTCCTGAGGTGACAGACCCAGGAAATGCCACATTCACATGCAAGCAGTCAGTTTGAGACTCGAAAGCAAGGAAGTTTTCATCTTTCAGAAAACAAAGGATGGTGCAGGTCTAGTTGATGAACCCAGATTTAAAATTCTCCTAGAGTTGAAGTTCTCCACATACTGCCACACCTCTGACTGTGATTTATTGATTTATTTAGAAACATTTTCTATCCAAGGGGTTCAAAACCACATGCATGGTTCTCTTCCCTCCTCTATTTTATCCTCACAATTGCACCGTGAGATAAATGAAGCTGCGGAAGAGTGACTGGCCCAAGGTCACCCAGCAAGCTTCGTAGCAGAGTGGAGATTTGAATCTGTCTCCCCCAAATCCTAGCCCAACAACTACACACACCTCCATTGGCTTTCTGGCCACCTGCGTAGTTGACCTCTGCAGCAGTAGCCCACAACACAGGAAGTGTTTTTGGACAGGGGTGGGCCAGGAGGGAGGGAAGGATGAAGGGTAAAGCAAACTAAGGGAAAGCATTTGCTATTATTGCCATTTATTTTTATTCCCCACCCCCTATAATAAAAGTAATTGAAACTTATTCAGTCTATTTTTTCATACATTTGGAAGTGAATGAAGAGTACAATCCTATGATGAGTTACTCCAGTCTAAGCCCATTGTAGTCAATGGACTTTGAGTGGAGTAACTCTCTGTAGGATTGCACTGGAAATCTCTAGAGCAGTCACACAGCCTGCAGGAACTGCTTTCTTCTTGTTTACCTTTCGCTTTTTGTTTACCCGATGTAACTTGCACAATGTACACTTTTATCAAGCATAATGCTGTAGCAGAACAACTAATGGGCGAGGAATGATGTGATGACTCAGAGAGTGCTGTTCAGTGATCCCTATTTGTTTCGACAAGCTCCAGATAGGTTCAATAGACTTTTTTTTTGTAGTCGGACAGAGGCCTAAATTACTAGAAGGATCATCCTTGACATATGCTGGCTATCTGGGGCAGGATTGCTCCTAAAACCCCTATGTTCTGCTCCATCAAAGCACCATGTTGGCACAAAAAAGCCCTACGCTGATGTAACAATACCTTTTTATCTATAGGAGGCTACCTGTTAATGGAGATTAGAAAATGGGTGGAACAGGGACATGCCAAGGGCTCCCTGTTAATAGAGAATAGAAAAGACCAGGGACTAAAAAATGAGTAGAACACAGACATGCCAAAGGAGGAGCGATAGGGTTACCATTCTCCTGGTAGGCAAGGGGATCTCTCCTCCCAGCCTCCTCCCCCTGCCACCACTCACCTGGCTAGTGGTGGAAAAGGTGCAGGAATGGACCTCCTAGGACATGTTCCTGGCGTGGTGTGTTGACATCACTCCCAGGAGTGATGTCATCACACAGCCCTGGGAGTGCTCCCAGGCTTCATGCCTGGCGATTTGGCTCATTTGGGAGCCCAAATCAGCCTGGTGTGAAGCCTGGGAGCACTCCTGGTGCGGTGCAACAACATCACTCCCAGAAGTGACTCAGAGGAGTGCAAGATAAGTTACAGGTCCCCCCTACCTTGTCCCACTGGGAGGGTATAACCTGACAACCAAAGGAGCAGAGCCTAGGAATTCTATGGCAGTGTTGCAGCCCCTTCCTCATGAGGATGTAATATTACTATTGGGCAAATGAAGTTAAAACATACACATATTCACCCACACTTGCAATCAAGGATTGAATTCTAATGAATTCTGCAGCCAGTCACGGCAAACTACCAGGAGCATATCCAGTCAGGGAGCACAGATCTCATTTATCAAGATAGACAGCTACATTACTTTGCTCCCATAGCCTTATAATTTAGAGCACACAAGTTAAGAAGTCAGTGATTAGCACTAGAGATGGGCACGAACCTAAATATGAACCAAAACCCCCCACAAACCAGGGTTCATGGAAGCTTGTTTCCACAAACTTCCACAAACTGGACTACTGGTTTGTTTGGTTCGTATTAAAGGGCTAGTTTAAATGGCCATTTCCCCTGGGGAAATGGCCATTTAAACTTTTCCTGTCACTTGCAAGCGGCAGGTCCCTTTAAACTATCAGCTGGCAGGCGGCAGGGGGGTAAGTGGGGGGCTGGGGCTTCGGAGGGTGATGAGGGGCTGGGGGTGGGGATGATGGGGTGGGGGCTGGGGGTTGAGCCATTTAAAGGGCCCTGCCGCTTGCAAGCAGCAGGTCCCTTTAAACTATCAGCTGGCAGTCGGCGAGGGGGGGATCCCCCCTGCCACCTGCCAGCTGATAGTTTAAAAGGTCCTGCCCCTTGCAAGAGGCAGGAAAAGGTCCTTAAATGATTAAATGCCCCTTTCCCTAATGGAAAGGGGCATTTAAACCCCACGAACCACAAACTGGTTTGTAACTGGGTTAGTTCTGTGCCAGTTCATGTTTCGTGGAAACCCCACAAACCACAAACCCCATGGTTTGGTTTTTTTCTGGTTCATGCCCATGTCTAATTAGTGCCCTGGTGAAAAGGTACCATGCTTCAGAAGACGCCAGAAGGCATCGTCTTTGGATCTGTAGAGAACACCCATTTGGAAATAGTTGCTTCCATCACAGGAGGAGGCTTGGCTTGGAATCTCTCAACATTTTGTGGAACCTGTCAGGGCTTGTCGCTGCCACCACTGGGCGGGGCCCCAGCTGGGCCAGCCCTGACATCAGAGGGGCGCCAGGGATGCTGCAGGACCCTGCTCTGTGGAAGGAGGGGTGGTATACATCACCCTGGCTCCCTCTCAATCTACTCGCTGGCCTGCTTAACCTGGTCTGCTTACCCTCTGCGCATAGGTGTAAACTACGGGGGGGCTGAGGGGCTCGAGCTCCCCCGGATTTGGACAGAGGGGGCTGAGCCCCCCCCGGGCAGCCAGTGAACTACATGGGGGCTAAGGGGCTCAAGCCCCCTCAGATCTCACATGAGGGTCTCAGTTACAATAGTCGATGAAGCACAGGCTTGCCCCCCCTCCTGTAATATCAGATTATAATTTCTATGATTCTTTGGGACTTTGTTCCTGTTTTTTGCTTGTATGTATTAGTGTGTTTATTAAGAATTTATCATTTTTAAAGGTATTGCGGTTTGTATACACAATTTACAAATAAATGTTACAGAAGAATTAAGAGAATCTGATGGAAGACATTTGATTTTGAAAATCAGGCTCCTGGAAGGCAAGATTTATAAACTAGCAACAATATATGCACCAAACAATGCAAGAGAAAGTTTTTATGAAAATGTTTTCCAATCCATTTTCAATTTTCAAGAAGATAATGTTCTTCGGAGACATGAATGGGGTAATGGATCTAAGAAAAAGGTGGTGGTGGGGGAACAAAGAAGGCAAACTTCCCCAAAATGTGCTCTCTTCCCTCCTATCAAGAAACTATTTTTTGAAGTAAGATCTTAAATAGTATATGATGGCTTTAGTGGGTTAAATGTCTAAAAGATTTTTGATCCTACAAAGGGAACACAAAGCTTACAAACTATCAACCAAGCTTGTGTCTCTTTTACATTGTGGGCAACAGAAGCGGTTTACATAAATAAAAGAAAGGACCAGAGAGCATGTGAGATTTTGACAGCCATAAATCCAGAGAGCATTTACCTCTTCACTTCCCCCCATCTTCTCCAAAATGTGTTTAATTATACGGAAATGTTACAATTGGAAGATGCTTGTAGGATCAAAAATCTGAATATTGGAGACTATACTTTCTTTTCTGACAGACAGTAAACACATTCAAGGATTGATATGTGCTGGATATAAAAAACATGAGTTATTTATATTGTTTGTTATATTATGTTTACTCTTTTTCTTTTGACATCATTATAATTGTGCTATTGTTTTTATTTTCTTTTTTCTGTTCTGCTTATATTTATAAAAATAAATTTTATATAAAAAAGAATTTATACGCTGCCTTAAAATACCTTTGACTATGACACACTAATTAGCTTAGTCCTTAACTCTGGCTGGCTCCACCCATTTTCAATGTAGCAACAGTCAGATTGCAAGACCTCTGTTGGATATAAGTGCAATATAAGTGCATGGCTACAATTTACATTCAGGGAATATTAGAAGATTCCACTTCTAATGCGGTCCCATTCCTCAGGTTTCAGAGGGGGAGAAACCAGAGAGTTAGAAAGATAGACAGGTCAGAGCATCTGTTTACTGTTTATTCCTTTACTGCCCTTTGATGTGTAGATTACTATTCAGGAGTAGAGATGGGCATGAACCTAAATATGACCCAAAAAAACCCATGAACCAGGCTGGTTCAGGGTTCGCAAACCAGGGCCGATTCCAGATGGCCAGAAATTGCGGTTTTTCTGCGGAAATAATCGCTTACCGGCCACACGTTCACTTTCGTCTCCATCCGCTTTGTCTCGCAGCGTGCCGTGCCATCCCGCTTCCGGATGTTCGCACGGCCAACTGAGGTACCCGGGATTGGTTGTTTCCTCCCCGTCACAGTTGACGTCGGGGGCCTTCATTGGTTCGCATTTCGGTTTTTTTAAAAAAAAATTTTTACGAGTTTTGCGCAAATGCGCAAATGCGCAAATGTGCAGGTATGCGAATACGCAGCGTCAACTTTTGTGCATTTGTGCATTTGTGCATTTGTGCGCATTTGCGCAGTTTGATGTGCGCAAATGTGCAACTGCGCAAATGGCACTCGGTTTAAAAAAAAAAATTAAGGGAATATTGTTGCCGGCCAGCCGGCAAAGGAAGGAGGGAAAGGGGAGGGCCTCTCCACGGCAACGAAGCGTCCAGAAGTGTGCAAACCCGCAATACGGCGTTCACACCGTCCGCTTCTGGAGCGCAACACAGCGCCATGAACCGGAGGTAAGCAGGGACGGGACATTACGGGTTTTTACGAGTGAGGTCGCTGGAAAAGCGAAAGCACTCGCTTTATTTGTGCCCGTCTGGAATCGGCCCAGGGTTCATGGAAGCTCCTTTCCACGGAACTTCCACGAACTGTATGCTGGTTCCTTGGGTCACATTTTCAGGGGCAGTTTAAATCGCCATTTCCCCAGCTAAATGACCATTTAAACTGCCCCTTTAAGGGCCCAGCTGCAGCAGGTTGTTCCCCCCTGCCGCCTGCCAGCTGATAGTTTAAAGGGACTTGCCTGGCAGGGCCTTCTAAACTGCCCAAACCCCAGTGGCCTTCCTGCCCTTCAAGAGGCTGAAAACGGCCTTCCTGCCCTTCAAATGGCTGCTGCAACAGCCATTTGAAGGGCAGGGAGGCCTTCAGCCTCTTCAGTCGCCCTGCAGGCCCTTAGGGAGGTGGAAGAGGCCGAAAACGGCCTTCCTGCCCCTCCTGGGAGGAGAGGAAGGATGGTGCACTGCAGGATAAGGTAAGTGTGGGGCTGGGCTGGGGCTGGGGGGGGTAGGGGGCTAGGGTTTGGACAGTTTAAAGGGCCCTGCCAGGCAGGTCCCTTTAAACTATCAGCTGGCAGGCTGCAGAGGGGGGATCCCCCCTGCCAGCTGATAGTTTAAAGGGACCTGAAGTTTGCGAGGCAGGAAAAGTCCTTTAAACTGTTAAAGGCCCCTTTCCCTGCCACTGTTAAGGCCAGAAAGGGGCATTTAAACCCCACAAACCACGAACTGGTTTGTAACTGGTCCAGTTCCGTGGTTCATGGTTTGTGAAACCCACGAATCATGAACCTGCTGGTACATTGGGGGTTTTTGTTCCATGTCCATGTCTACTCATGAGGACTTCCTCCTCAGAACAGATCTGTAAGTAGGAAGTTCTCTTCACTTTCCTATCAAAGTATGGAGTTTCTATAATAAAGAACTCTGACTTCTTTTTTAAAACTAAAATTTTTCTAAAACTGCTTCCCTTTTAAAATTTATACACTCACACTAGCCAGCACGCTCCAGCCACCCAGCATCATGTTTTCTCTGCAGTCAATGCTACTCTGTTAAGGACCAGTTTCTATTCCTTTTAGCAGGGGGAAAAAGTGAGTATTTTACTTTCCAGTAACCTTATCATTACATTGTATTTTGGAAATGGAACACTGGGAAAGGGTAGGCCTTATGTTTCCTTGTTGAAATAGCTTTGTTTGTTTGTGGGGGTTTTTTTGCTGGGTGTGGGAGAACAGTTCGTTTTTTTCATGGTAATGTATGGGGGGGGCTGCTTCAGTCACTCCTAAACTCCTCTTTCAATTTCCATTCCATGTTTAAATGGAGAGGCGGTATCTATTGCAGAAAACGACAATTCCTAAAAATGAGTTCTGTCTCTCTGAAGCAATGAGAAGCCCTATCTGCATGAACAAGATTGGAAGGGGGGGGTGTACATCAGAGGCCTTTTCAAAATTTCCTTTTGCCCTCTGTCCAGGCTGTGATTTGCTTAATAGTGTCTTGAAGGTGGAGTTTAAGCAGTGTGCTAAGAAAGCCTTCAGCCTCTTCATGCCACAGGCATTCTGGGGGAGGAGATGGGTAGCCCCGCCCAGCAGCAATGAGCAGGCAGCCCAGAAGCTGGCCAGGGCAATTCCTCGCGAGCAAGGCCAAGGAGGCTCATCAGCACAGCAGCCGGCTGGGGCAGTTCCTCATGAGCAAGGCCAGGCTAGCTCAGCAGTTCAAAGGCCTACTGGGGCAGCTCCTCGTGAGCAAGGCCAAGGAGACCTCAGCTGGGTTTATAAAATCCTAGGTAGTATAACTGCAAGTTTTCTTTGGGGTCATCATGACTAGCACTGTTCTGAATTGCCTTAAAATGTGCTTGTACTCACTTATAAGATATGAGTTTGAAGTGAGAAGATGGGAGTTTGCTACTACTTTGCACTCTGTACACTGCTCAGAAATCGAGTGCACGGCAACTGTTTTGTATTCTGCCCTGGTTCAGACTTCAACCATGCATTTACCAAACGAAGGCATCTGCAATGCCATAATTTAGTAAATTTCAGTGCTAAGTCACCCTTATGAATAAGGAAGAATCAAGACTCCTGTAAATGAACATCCAGGAAAACTTTAAAAATGTTCCCTTACAGGCTTTTCTGTGTTGCCTTTCTTAGTGTCAAATTTGTGGCCATTAGTTTGTCCTGTACACATGGTACGTATAATTATAGATCATAAAGTGACTACCCTAAAAGTGAATTTCAAAAACAGGACACAGCAAGAGATCGCTGAGATAGCACTATAACCACTGACCAACTCCCACATTTTCCTAGGTTTGGCCCAGCTCAGGGGCATTGTTAGGGGGCACCCATGGGTGCCTGGGTCCCCCTAAATTTGTGCAGAGCCCCTCCCTAAATCTCCCATGGCCCCACCTTCATAGATGGTGGCAATGGAAGCCCCTCCCTGTGATGTCATTGGCTCCTCCCTGTGATGTCACTGGCATAGCAATACCTCTGGCCCAGCCCCAGCCCCCCCCCAGGAAATTGGAAAGTCTACGCCCCTGCCTCTGCATCCTCCATCATCTCCTCCTCCCAGAACTCTGCTCTGCTCTGCTCTGCTCACCACCTCTCCTTACTCACACCCACCACCTCAGAGCTCTTCCCAGCCACCTTATATAGGGTTTCCTTTCCCCGCCCCGCCCTCCTTCTAGGCTTGTTCCCTCTCCTGACTTGGCCCAGCTGTGCCTTCCTTCAGGTGTTTCCCTCCTACCACTAATCCCTTCTTGGCTTCCTTGCCTTACTGGCAGGGTGGGGTTGAATGTGAGCCATCCCCAGCTGAGGTCTCCTTGGCCTTGCTCATGAGGAGCTGCCCCAGTAGGCCTTTGAACTGCTGAGCTAGCCTGGCCTTGCTCATGAGGAACTGCCCCAGCCGGCTGCTGTGCTGATGAGCCTCCTTGGCCTTGCTCGCGAGGAATTGCCCTGGCCAGCTTCTGGGCTGCCTGCTCATTGCTGCTGGGCGGGGCTACCCATCTCCTCCCCCAGAATGCCTGTGGCAGCTCCACCTGAAGGGGCTTGGCTCCTAGCAACTCCTGAGCCAGGCTACTGTCCTCTCGCCGGGGCGTGGCTCTGGGCTGTAGTGGCTGCTTCTCCTCCTTGGCTGGTAAGGGCTCTGTTTGGGCTGTTGCTGGGTCCCTATTCCCCCTGCCCTGGCCCTTTTCCTCTGTCCTGCTTAGCCCCCTCTCTTCCCCCTGGGGGGTGGGACTACTGGCCTCTCCCTGCTCCCCCCAGCCTTCTGAGGCTTTGGCCTTTCGCCCCTTCCCCCTGGAGTAGGCAGGTCCTGGCTCTGTTTGTCAGTCAGAACGGTTGAATGGCTGTCTCCCGGCTGCCCCCCGCCGCTGCCTGCCAGCAAGTCCGGGGGCTGGGCTGCTGACCTCGGACAGAACCTTCCAACATTTTGTGATTCAACCAGGCTGCATGACAACCTTTCTCCAAATTCCTGAAGTGCACTGCCCACAGACTTGATGAGGTTGGAGATCCCCACTTTACTATGAGATTTCCCAACACCTTTCACCCCCTTCATCCCAAGGTGTGCAGAATTATGAAGCAAGCAGGCCACCAAGTTTCCTCTCCTCCATCAATATGTGGAAACCATGAAGTGGCTTAGCAGCCCGACGTTACTACACAGGTTTTAACAACATCTCCTATACAGGGGACACGTATTGCAGATGCAAGACTCTAGGGACCACAAACTCCACTTACAAGTAAGCCCACCATGCACTAATGAAACAAGTGGGAACATAGCCACTTTTGTGAGCTCATTACATTGACTCGTGTGTGTCGCTTTTCTCTGTGAGATCATTACTGGGGATGAATTGCAGTTCCCACCTCTACTGTTTCCCTGGGCTACCACACCACGTGCACGAAGAAGGACTGTGTGCTCAACACAAGGTAAGTGCCAGGTTCTCTACCCTACTGGTGTGAGGGGAGAGGGACATGAAACCCTACCTGGGCACCATGCATGGGGAGGGAAGGGGGAGAGCTCTGAGATGTGCCCTTTGGAAAATGCAAAGGCCTTGTCCTGAACTGACTTTCCTTCTCCTCCGTTGATTGTGCAGTTAGGAAGCTGACGTGCAGTGGAAGGTTTGGGTTTTAGTTCTCACTTTCTGACTGCCAGCAGAATTAAACCTTTTGCCATGTAGAGATTTACTTATGCCGAACATTGATATGCCACCTCTCCAAAGACTTGCTCAAGACAGCTCACAAAACAAGAACAGTACAATAAAATCATTAAAAATGTGAGTATGATCAACATAACATTTTTACAAAAACAAGACTATTAAAGCACCTTAAAACATTGGTTGTCAGCCTAAACATTGTATCTAAAAAAATGTCCTTGGGCTAGAAGCATTATTTTGGGAGAACTGATGGATCCAAGCCTAAGGCTTCTTCCAGAAGTGTGGCTTGCTTTCTCATCTGAAACTTAAGCTGAGCTTGATTAAGCATTTGAACCCCCCACTCCACTTCTGCCATAGACAACTCTCTCTGCAGAATGAGGCTCAACTGTGATTCTGACTCAGTTGCCCCACCTGGGACAGTGTTTCGTTCCACAGGGAGAAATAACGGCTCCCAGACTCACCTGGGGGCCTGAGTTGCAGGCGATGCAGGGGGAGGTGAGTGGGGAAGCGGCATGGGGGCCACCATGTTGAGGAGGGGCAGGGAGTGTCCAGGGGCCAGGTGATTCTGGCCAGGCACATCCGGCGCGGGCCCCTGGTCGGATGGCTAATCCCCGCCCCTCAGCACTTGGCCCGTGGCGGCATGGAGGCAGGATGTGCCTGGGGCCTGCTTGCAGGGGCCAAGCAGAAGCTGCAGCCCAGCAGGCTGGGCCGGGCCTCGGCCTCGCCGGCAGTGGGTAGGCGGGCCGCACGGGGCCTTAACAGCAGTGGGGAGCTGCACGAGGCCTCGCTGGCAGCAGCAGCAACAGCGCGAGCAAGCAAGCGAGCCGTACAAGACCTCGACGGTGCGGTGGCGACGGCAAGAGCAACGACGAGCGAGGCGGCGGCGGCGACGAAGGGTGAGCGGGTGAGCGGCACGAGGCTTTGGCGCGGTGACGGCAGCAACCTAGCTGCGCGAGACCTTGCCAGCAAGGTCCAGGCACGAGGGCTTGGCAGCGGCGGTAATAGCAAGCACAGAGTCTCCATTGCGAGGCGGCCACATGAGACCTGTGCGGGCAGTGGGACGACGACAGGGAGGCTGCGAGAGGGCCAAGGGCCGCTCGAGAAGGCTACATTGTGAGGCAGCTGCAAGTGGCCTGCGTGGGCAGCGAGATGGCGGCATGGAGGCTGCGCAAGGCGCTGGCGGCAACAGCAACGAGAGGGCCGGTGCGGCACGAGGCCACTTCAAGGCAATGTGGGAAGAATGTGCGCTGCGGCAGCGCCAAGAGAGAGGGCCATGCGAGGCTGGAGAGGCGCCAGCGGAAAAATCTCGGGAAGGAGGCTGCTGAGCCTTTGGTAGGGAGAGCGACCCAGCTTCGTTAGGCAGCCGGGCTGGGAGGCGAAGGGGCTGTACTCTCGCAGGAGCCCCCCACACACACACTCAGAAGGAGCAGCACTGCAAGCCACAGGACTTGCACATTGTCAAGCTCTCCTTCCATCTCAAGGGAATGAACAGTGAGTAGAGTGAGCAAGGCATACCCTCCCCCTTCCCAAACCGAGTGGGCTATTGAGATAAGCGGCTTCTGGGAGGTAGGTTTGACTGCCCCGTCCCTCTTCTCCTCTCTGTTGCACACAGAGTCTTTTCAGCTCCCGCACTGTCCGGGGCTGAGAAATAAGGGCTCCAGCCCTGTGCCTATTTGTTTGGGGGTATGGGAGCTTGTTGATCTAGAGCCGGGGCTGCTGGCCTCGGGTGGTGGCTGGAGATCTTTTGAGTTTACAGCTGATCTCCAGGTGATGGACATTGGTTGGGGCAGCGGGCAGCTACTTTGGAGGGTGGGTTCTATGGCATTATACCCTCCTGAGGCCCCTCCCCTCCAACCCCTGCCTCCTACAGTATCTGTATCAGGCATCTGACGAAGAGAACTTGATTCTCGAAAGCTTATGCTACAATAAAATTGGTTAGTCTTAAAGGTGCTACTGGACTCTTTTTGATTTTGCTACCACAGACTAACACGGCTAACTCCTCTGCCTCCTACAGGCTCCATTTTCAAGACCTCCTGGAATTTTTCTGCCGAGGCTGGCAGCCCCAGCAGGACCCTGCTTTTGAGTGCATTCACAGCTTTAAGGTCAGAGGACCAATTCTTTGTTTTCCCATGTTGCCTTTGCAATAGTCGGCCCCCCCCTAAGGAGAACATCACAGCTGGTTCAAGCTACTTTGAGCAATTAAAGGAGAATTGACCTGGAGCTAAGTTCCACTTGTGAGTACAGGGTTAATATCTGGTTTACCATGCCTGCCCACCTCCTCACATGGTATTCTTCTCTGCCCCGGGTTGGTGCAAAGGGGGCAGTAACAAAAAGGGAAAGGCAATTTTAACATTTGGGAGTCATTCATTGCTGAGTAGCAGTCGTTGTCTCTATTGCAGCATGGCTTTATTGAATGATGGGGCAGCCAGTTCCCAAGTAACAAATGAAAATCTCCTGACATTACAACTGATCTCTAGAAGGCAGGGTCAGTTCCCTTGGAAAATCGCTGCTTCTTGGCAGCAGGGCATGGTATCTTGCTCAGCCTCAGCTCTCACATATTTCATACATGTAGTGGCAGTATTTATATGACACTAGTCACATTAGAGAGACCAGGCACTTATGCACAGGCGGGGAAAGAGTTTGGCACCCCAGACTATTGAGGCAGGTAAATCATGGTACCAGTAGAAAGGGCAAGAGTCCAGTAGCACCTATAAGACTAGCAAAATTGCTGGTAAGGATGAGCTTTTGTAAGCCACAGTTCACTTCTTCAGATTCAGTTATAATGTAAGTTAAACATGTAACCAGCATTCTGAGGGGGTTTAATTCCCAGGCTTGCCAACTAGGAAGGTAGGCAGAGCAGCATTTATTAAAATAATTAATCTGCAGTCATGCTGACTGGGAGTTCTGAATAAGCATAATATATTTTGGTAGGGTACATTGTATGTCAGGGAATTCAGTTTTTTTTTTTTAAACTGCGGAGATAAAATGCAGGCATGCTGTACTAACAAAATGAAATAGATGGCCTGAGCACTTAAAACCTTTAGCTTCCAGCATGCGGGTGGGAAGTGCTGCTCAGTGAGTTTAAAAAACGAACAAACAAACAAAACAAAACCCAGACTTATACTAGAATGATTTTAGGGGGGCCCATGGTGCTGCTGAGCTTCAGTTTTTAATTTGCAGCTTCAGGTTAGCATCTATGGCGTGTTCACTTATATGTCTGGCATGGTTTCTTACCAGATTTGGCAGCTGGCTAGAAAGGAGATTCCAAGCTGGATAGCTGCCTAAGAGGTTCAGTACAAGTACCTGAGCTACTGTTTGGTTCCCTGGCTACACTAACAACCGGCCAGGAAGAATGCGGGCGGCTATGTTCGCAATGATTATCTTGTACTGTTGGGTATGGGACTCATTGCAGAGCAACCATTTTAGTGTCTTGGGCTAGGCATGATCCCATGCCTGGTGGCATTGGCAAGGTGGGCCTATCTCTTTCTGTTGCACCTACGGCCACATTCCCGCACAGAGGAACGGTTATAGCGGCTCCAGCACACATTTAATTTAATTTATTAGATTTATACTCCACCCTCCCCACAACAGCGGGCTCATGCCCATCGCTTCTCTGCAGGTTTCACAGTGACAGAGTCCCTCACTTTTCTACTTCTCAGTATAATACCCGGAATAGGCAGAACACGTCTAATGTGGTGTAGTTAATGTACATTGATTAACTCAGTCACCCTTGCCATGCATTGCTGGATTCCTGGGTGCATGGAGGTGGCCAGTAATGGTTCCGCAAACTGGAGGGGAACGCTACAGTAAGCCCCTATGCAGAAATGGCACAGCATTTGCTGCTGTAGTAGGGTTGGAAATCCTCGTGACCAGGGCTGGAAGGGCTGGATTCTTCCTCACAATCAGAGGCAGCATTCCTGGCCTCTGTATAAATAGCACATCCCACACCCTTTTTGGAGATTCAACATTAGGCTCTCCCCTCATCTTGCTCTGAGCACAAGTAAATAATCCTCAGCTTTCTCTCCCCCCACCTCAATCCTGGTGGAAGCTGGGTTCAGGTAACCAGGTTAACTCAGCCTTCCATCCTTTTGAGGTCGGTAAAATGAGTGCCCAGTTTCTTGGGGGTAAAGTGTAGATGACTAGGGAAGGCAATGGCAAACCACCGCATAGCGGAAGGTCTGCCAAGAGAATGTCATGAGGCAACATCCCCCGTGGGTCAGTGATGACTCGGTGTGCACAGGGGACTACCTATACCAAACGGTGTGCACAAGTTCACCTTGCATGGTCAACTAACAAGTTTTCTTCAGCCCAGTATGCTGCAGGACGTGGAATCTGCACTGCGGAACCCCAGGGGACTGGTTCTTTGGGCGCATCCTGGATGGAGTTACGGACTGGACCTGTTGCCAGTGAACTGTGAAAATTTGTAACAACTCATGGGTTCAAGGGAGTCTGGGGCTGTGTGCTTCCTCCACCTCAGCAGCCGTCTCAGATGGCATATGCTGCTTTGCTGCAGGGGCATGGGGCCTTGCATCCAACATCTAGAGGGGCATACAGGGTCTAGCTCTGTGGTCCTTTCTCACGTGCCCAGGGTAATGCCGATCGCCAATTCGGGGTCAGGAAGGACTTTTCCTCCAGGCCTGATTGGCTCTGGGGTCCTGGAGGTTTTTCGCCTTCCTCTGGGCATAGAGCAGGGGTCACTGTGCCATCCACGTGCCCCCCCCCCTAGAATGTGTGTCCTCGCCATTGGTGTGGTCTGCCTTCTCCCCCCTCCCATTTCCTAGGGGATGTTGGTCACCAGCAGGCTGGTCCAGGGATTCCCTGCTGTGGATGGGGGTGTTTCACACAGCCAGACGTGCTGAGCTGCATTGTTAGATCCTAAGCCCCCTGCTGATTCTCTCTTTTTAGCTGCAGGTTCTGACCTGGTTCTGGTACGGACTTGCCAGAGAGGACGGCGATGGCCAGGTCCTGTGGTGACAAGGTGGCCAGGTCCTGGAGGGGGTGCGCCAGCACAGTGGATCCTAGCAGTGACCACGCGGGCACCTGCAGTTCTTCAGGACCACCAGGGGGCTCCTCAAGGGGCTCCAGCTCAGGATGAGCCTCCTTGAACAACGGGCTAGAGAGTTTCGCGGCACCCTGCCCCGATTGAACAGGATGCAGGGGGCAGAGGCTGAGGGGCGACCAGTGGAGTCCCATGGGGTGATTCTTCCCTGGTCAGCTATCGTGGTACGGCGATGGTTCTTGCCGGGTGTTGCCCTTCCAGCTGGGGTCTGGATGTGTGGCTGTAGGACACTGAGGGGCCCGCTTGTTTTGGTTTTGCAGCTCTTGGAGCGTTGGCAGTGAGCCATTTTGTGGCTCTTGTGGCGGATTGGGGCATTGGGCACCGATCCGTTTGGGGGGAAACAGGGCCCTCAGGCTCAGTTTCCCTATTATGGGGATCCCCATAAGGGGTCTGGGGAGTGAGGAATGGCCGGTGCATGCCCAGATGGGGGCTGTCAGTCCGCCTCACTCCCAGGTGACAGGGGATGATCCACACAGGGGTGTACACCCACCTGGCATCCCACTGACTGTCATCCCATGGTTCCCCCCCTCAGCAGGGGTCTGAGGGGGCGTGTGGTTCATCGGCTTCGCAGACGGGTCAGCCGATGCTCGGATCTGTGCCCTATGCACGCCTTTGCTCCCTGAGCTGTAATTTCAATAAAGTTGTGGCCTCTTTACCTCCAGCACTGTGTCCGTGTGTTTCTTGTCCACATGCCCCCTCCCCACTCTCCTCCCCCCAGTTAGCACTCGCCTGCAAATAACGGCTCCCAGACTCACCTGGGGGCCTGAGTTGCAGGCGATGCAGGGGGAGGTGAGTGGGGAAGCGGCATGGGGGCCGCCATGTTGAGGAGGGGCGGGGAGTGTCCAGGGGCCAGGTGATTCTGCCCAGGCACATCCGGCGCGGGCCCCTGGTCGGATGGCTAATCCCCGCTTCTCAGCACTTGGCCCGTGGCGGCATCCCGCCCAGCCCCCCCCCTTTTGTCACAACTTTGGAGTGAGCAGGCTGCGGATTGGGGCATTGGGCACCGATCCGTTTGGGGGGAAACAGGGCCCTCAGGCTGTTTCCCTATTATGGGGATCCCCATAAGGGGTCTGGGGAGTGAGGAATGGCCGGTGCATGCCCAGACGGGGGCTGTCAGTCCGCCTCACTCCCAGGTGACAGGGGATGATCCACACAGGGGTGTACACCCACCTGGCATCTCACTGACTGTCATCCCATGGTTCCCCCCCTCAGCAGGGGTCTGAGGGGGCGTGTGGTTCATCGGCTTGGCAGACGGGTCAGCCGATGCTCGGATCTGTGCCCTATGCACGCCTTTGCTCCCTGAGCTGTAATTTCAATAAAGTTGTGGCCTCTTTACCTCCAGCACTGTGTCCGTGTGTTTCTTGTCCACATGCCCCCTCCCCACTCTCCTCCCCCCAGTTAGCACTCGCCTGCAACATTTAATTGCTGCTGGAAGGTCTTTGATTCCGGCTTTTGCTTTAAGACTTAAATCGCTTCCGCAGCTATTGTGTTGTTAATGTTGCCACAGTAACACAATCACTGCCCATCAACATTGAACCAGAAGCCTTCTTCAGATGTTATTTGCTTGTCCAGCTGCCACCTGCGGAGACACCTCTGGAACAATACCAGCTATTGTACACATGGAATATTTTTCAGTCTATGAGGGTTATAAACTAAAGTTTGTAAATGTTTCTAAGTCTCAGAGAGGCATTCACTCATGAACACCAAATGGTAGCAAGAAATCTCCCAAATGAATCATCTGGGTTGCATCCACGCAGGACCATCAAAATACACCCCTGTCATGGTAGCAGCAGCAAGCAGGATAGCAAGGGGTAGGAACAGTATCCACCCTCCATCCGTTCCTTCTTACTGATGCTGCCACTCCCACTCCTCCTCCCATACTCATGCAAAAGCACAGCGCAACAACCATCATGCAGGCCTTCCCACAGCCGCCAAACTCTCCTTTCTCTCTATAAGGCTGAGGACATCTTTGGGAGGCAAGAACTAATTTTCTTCCTCTTCCTGTCTGGCGTGTAGGACACCCTTTCCTCATTTCTGTTCCTACCTCTAGGGAGAGCAGTTCTGTAGCAGGTTCTGCCAAGTAGAGATGGGCACGAACCGAAATACGAACCAAAATTTGACACGAACCGGGTTGGTTCGTGGTTCACAAACCGGTGGTTTGTCAGATCCCATTTCTGACAAACCGCCATGAACTTTAGGCTGGTTCGTTTGGTTTATTTTTTGGTTCATCACTGCAGACAGCCTGGTGCCGATCAATCGGTTTCCTAGGCAACAGGGGATGGACTTTCTGCAGACCGTCTGCTGATCCGGAAGTGGCCTTCTATTGGCCCGGAAATGATTTGCTGACCCGGATGTGATGTTTTCACAAACCAAACGAACTGGTTAGCGAACCGGGGCAGGTTCATGAAAGTTTGTGGTTTATGAAATGTGACGAACCACGAACCACACAGTTAATTTTTTCCCTGGTTCGTGCCCATCTCTACTGCCAAGTATTTCTTGTTTCTTGATTCTTATCTCTTCCTCTGAACCTACCCCTATTGACTATTTCTTATTCAATAAAGTTTAGTCTATGATTCCCTTCTGTATTTTCCTCCTATCCTCTTGTTCTCCTTGGATTCGGTCAGCAGGGGCAATTGCAGCAGCCATTTTAAGTTTGTCTTACCATCTCTCTGAACTTCAGATGGAAACCAGGGATTCCAAGGACAGCTTCCTCAACAACGAGGAATACATCCTAGTGGTCGCAAACATGACCGAGCATGACAGATCTGGCGCCAACGTGCCCTCTCGACTTGTGTGTGCTGCTAGCAATGAGTCAGCCATTTCAGAGCCACAGAAGCACTTTAAACATCCCCGCCTCTCTGAGTTCTGCTGTGATGCTATGGCACAGCTTGGCAGTGAAAGCAAAATAAGCCTTTTAAAGAGCTAAAAGGGGTAGGAGGAATGGGACATGACAGCAAGCGGCCCTGCTTTTTGAAAGTGAAACTTAGCTGTGGATGGAGCATCCATATGGACTAGGGTCTTTTCTAGGATTTGATGGTCCTTGGGCTGACTGCCTCTCCTCTGCCTGCTGCCACTCCCTACTTGTACCCCTTTCCAGTCCACACACCCCTTCCACTGTTCTTCCATGCAGTCTTCCCTCACCCGCTCGCTTGCTTGCCAGCCCTTCTAGTGGTCGCATGCCCTCCCTTGGCAGTGCTGGGCACTGTGTGTGGCCAGGAGTGTGGCTGGTAGTTGCTGGGCAGTAAGAGGATGTGAGAGGATAGTGGGCAGCTGCAGTGAGTCCCATAGCTCTGGTTCTCTGCAACTGATGTCAGCCCTGATAGGGACACTCCACCTGCAGCTGCCTCCCCAGTTCCTCTTTTGAATAAGATCAAAGTACATTTATTTTTGATCCAATTTAAAGGGGGAAATCCAGGAGCATCTGTGAACTGCTTAGGATTATGCTGCACATGCTTCATATATATTATGCCAGTCTTCCTTACAAAAACTCTGTAAAAGAAGCCTGTATTCCAAGCCCTAAATTGCAAATGTGGGGCTGAAGTTGCCAGAAAAAAACTAGCCTAACAGTGAAATCCTAAGCAGAGTTACTCCAGCCTAAGCCCTAAGGCCACCTAAAATTTGAACCAGATGCTTCTTGATGCATGGCTCACATTCTTAAGACTAACCAGCTCTATCCTTTACATTTCTTCCCCGTGAAACCATGTCTGAGAGAGATAATCTCATGTTTTGAAAGATGTACACTGACATAAAAAGATGTGTACACGTGGCAAGGAGTTGACGATTGGTAAGGATTTCCTGCATCAGGGGTGCATTTTAAAAAGCAATTATTCAGGTGTTGAAATGAGTTAAATAACATATTAAGAATCCATAGACAATTACAAGCCAAACATTTCTTAATGTCCTAGATTCTCCACTCTATCTAGCTTTGTTGCTAAGTTATACTTAGCATATAGCGCTGGTAGTGATTTGTTTGTGATGAAAATCCTGTTTTACAGAGCAATGCTTATACAATAGGACTCCCCCTCCAGTTGTTAAAATGTAGTGTTGTTCAGCACTTGCTGCAATCAATGTTGTTGCCTATAGGCTAAATTATCTGCATTCTTTTTCAGATCGACAGCTTGGAGCTAGTAAGCAACAACACACCAAACCAAACGGCTGTGCCTTCACCGTGGGAAGAGACACTGCTTGGGCCTGGCAAAAGGAAACAAGGAGCTAAAGTGCAAAAATAGCATGGCTTGTCAGACTTCCTGATTTGTTGACCCAAAAGCAAATATAATTTGTACAGCAGAGGAAGAAACAGGAAATGAATGTGCCAAGAAACTCAAGCAGAAGAGTCTCAAGGTGAAAAAGTCTTTTGGCTAATTATTGACAGAAGACAAAGCTATCAATGAGAGGGGGAAGAGTAGGCTGACATGAAGTACCAAACAGAGAAAATGGAAAGGGAGAGCTTATGTATTTGTTTGCAATGTGTTTTTGCTTTTACTATTTAATAAAATAAAAAGTTAAGAATGGATGTGTCCAAAGTGAATATGTACAAGCTCAAATCTGAAATATGTTTTGGAGCAGCAGCTCTATACTTCCTTGAGTGAGGGAAAGTCATAACGCACATGAACCTGACTTATACTGAGTTATATCATTAGTCTGCCAAGGTCGATAATGTCGGACTGGTAGCAGCTGTTTCAGGCAGAAGCCTTTCACATCACCTGCTACCTGCTCCTTTTTAAAGAGCAGATGTCAGGCACTGAACCTGGAACCTTCTACATACAAAGCAGATGTTCTCCTACTGAGCCATAGCTGCACCCCAATTTTTCATGTGCTCTGATGAGAACCAGCTAGCCAATATTGTCTTCAAAAACTGGTAGAGAGCATGCCATTCACAAGTCTCTCCCAGAAGCCAACATCGGGTGATTGTGTACCTAGAATGGTTTGTCTAACAGCTGAGAAAGCAGATAATCACCCAAACACACCATACAAAGCAAACACACTAGCAGGAGCCTCCCTTCTTCACTGGTATTAATGAGAATGGACTCCGTGCCTGATCAGCCAGGACAATATTCCTTCTGTGATCCTTATGAGACCATAAACATGGAATCAGTTTGCTTCCAAGGAATTATTCTGCTTATTCCACTATACCTTCAGCTTGGACTTCAAGAATGGGGTTAAATGACTAGAGGTAACCTTTGCCAGAGGCACCAAACCTCTGAATACCAGCGCTAAGAGGCAATATTAGAGGGAGATCTTGGTCTCTATGCTCTGTTCAACGGCCCTCCACAGCAACTGGTTGACTGCTGGGTGGAATTTGGTGCTGGACTGGTCTGATTAATCCGAGGTCTTCTTATATTTTTATGAAATAGGCTGGGTTGCTATCTTGGCATTCTGAAAATTGCCTTTAATCCCCACAAACCCAACCAAAACACAATCAGGTAGTAGGGAATCATGGCTCTCTAACTGGGAGTAGATGACAGGAAGTAGAGGGTGTGAGCTCAAGCCAAATAAATCCAAGGCCAATAGTCAACTGCAGAATGTTGTCAATATATATTGGCAGCCTTGTCTAGGTGCCCAGGAACCACACATACTTCAAAACGAATGAGACTGCAAACATTTCAGCAGTAAATGTAGGGTTGCTTCCACATGGGGATTTTTTCCTGCAGGGGGGAATGTATACATTATGTGGTGCTCATTCTAATTCAAAGAGTCCAATGAATTGCGGTTTCTAATCCGATGGGAGCTAATGAAATGGTATTCTTGTGTATCTTTTTCTAGTTCACCACCACCGTCAGAAAAGGAAAGGGATGGCTTCTATGACCAAATGTTCTTCCTGTTGAGAGGCTACAAGAGCAGCCCTAAGCAGGTCTACTCAGAAGTAAGCCCCATTTTATTCAGCGGGAAATTGCCTCCTGGAAAGCGTTCTCAGGATTGCAGCCTACGATTCTGATCGTATGCCTACTAAGTGATGCATCTTGTTGTGAATTTCAGGTGGGGAATAATCACTGGAGGTGGGTTGGGGACTTTATTTTTTTATTAAATAGCCAACATTTATTCCTTCTGGAAAGGCAGTTTCTCTCTCTCTCTCATCTTCCACAGTGCTGAGAACATTTGCTTCCTTAGCAGAGCTGTTGCTTCACCCATAGACCCCAAATGCCCTTGCCGATATGTATATTTCATAATCACACGCATGCAAATTTAAATTTAGTCACCACCTACTACTGAGGACTGAATTTTAAAAAAAACACACACAAACAGAACTAGTTTGTGGCCAAAACTCTTATTTCAAATTACAGTCCTGCAACTGAAGCGTATCTAGCGCAATACTTTTTCAACCTTTACTCATCTAACAGTGCCTAGGCAGTTCTCTCTATAAAATGTTTTAATGGTTATTTGCAGAAGTTTAGGCCTGTTGAATGTCCATTGCCAGATACTATTTTGACCTACTGCCAGCATTTGTACATGGAAAACAACTATGAAAATTATTAGCATGGGATTTCAGGAGACTAAATAAAGCAATCTTCCCAAGACAAAAAGCTTCCTCTCTGTCAAAGATTAACAGTTAACACCGAAAGCAGTTCACAGTGCAATCCTAAGCAGAGTTACACTCTTCTAAGCTCATTGACCTCAACAGAGTCAGAAGGGTGTAACTCCCCTTAGAACTGCGCTGTAAAAGACTCTTTTCAAAATGTGGCAGGATGCCTAATATTTCCTATTTTAAGCAAACTATATATAATACGGTGACTTGCAAGGACATTTGGTGATTGTGAATGAACAACTGGCCAAACAACTTTAAAACACCATCCATAGAGAAGTATTTTTTGCACTTTATGATACCGTATTCACAGGGTTACCAATCTCAAGGGGGAGCCTGGTGTTTCCCCAGAATTGTTGTTGATACCCATATTACAGAGATCAATTCCCCAGGAGGAAATGGCAGCTTTGAAGGGGAGACATCAGTTCCTGCAGAGTTTGCTCCTCGCTCCAAACTCTGCCCTCCCCATGTATCACCCCCCCCCCCAAATCTCCAGGAATTCCCCAAGCTACAGCTGGTAGCCCTTTGTTCACTGATAGTACTAGCTGTTTCCTGGTGAGGGTGTTTACCCGAAACACAGTGTTTTATTGGGAGTGATCATAATAGTACTTCTGTATATGTGGCTCTCAGTGAACATGAACCATTAACACTTTATTACTTGCAAAGAAATCCTAGTGTTAAAAGTGAGAAAATAACTCAGAAAAAATTTCATCTGTCAAGGCAACGTCTTCTGCAATATGCTACCTCCAGCTCTGGTGGAACATATACAGTGAAACGGCTATCACTGCTTTTTTTTTCCTTCTAGAAGAAAGAAATCAGTTTCTTATCATCAGTTTGGGGCCTACGCAAGGTATGGTGTACACTCATCACTGTGTTAATTGGCCAAATACACAAAGATGTAAATAGTATGTTGTACATTGTAAACTTTTAGTAAAATAAAGAAATGTTAAATTTTTGAGGCCTCATGTCCAAACAGAAGTTATATCACAGCTGGAATAAATACTATTGGGTGTTAACATTCCATATGGACTAGGTGGGATGCAGAGGGAAATGGATCCCTGTTCCTCATCCTACATGTGGAGAGGAATCAAGAGATCTCATTTCATCCTTGTTGCAGGAGATTCTAAGTTCCTAACCAAAATGGTCATGGAACCTAGTTGATACAACCAATTCTCACTGTCTGACTGTAAGGCATCTTCACGTAAACAGCATTACATCAATTTTAACGAACAAGTGTTGTACTTCTAACTTCTGTGTAAAGAGATTTATATAAACAATTATTTCTATCCCTGAATTTCCCTGTGCATCTTTTAAGCATCCCTTTCTGCTACCTCCATCCACAACAGAATTACTGCTTTTTCTCTAGAAAAGAGAATTTGGAGATATTGTTCAACATTCACAATGCATTTCAGAGAGCGTGATAATGTACAAACAGCACAGACAATATTTCCTTCTAAATACCTATGTGCAGATCCGGCTACAATATGAATCTCCCCAAACTTTAAGATCAGACAGGAACTCTACTGTGATTTACAATTTACAACAGAGCCAAACAAGAGCAGGGCCTTCTCAGTTGCTGCCTCAGAACTCTAGAATGCCATCCTATGGATTACCATTCTCTCTTCCAGTGTTCCACAGACTGGTAAAAAAAAACCCTTATCAATATGCTTTTTGGAGCTATCTCTTATCTGGTTATTTGCTGTTCACTGTTTTATTGCTGACTGATTTGGGAGGGTGTTAATGCAGTTTGTGTTTTAATTGTTTTGTTTGTATGTCTGTTCAGTGATTCACCCCTTTGTCCATATTCTGTTAGAAAACTGTAAGTGCCTATATATAGCTGCAATCCTAAGAACACCTTCCTGAGAATAAGCATCACTGAATAAAATGGGCCTTGCTTCCAAGTAGACCTGTTTAGGCTTGCTTCTTGTACCTTTCATTGGTATACATATTATAGGTTTTGATGTTTAGCTGTTTGGCTATGGTTTCATGCCTCCCCAGCCTGCGCTCAAAACCACCGATGCTGAAAGAGGTATGTGTGGAGGGAGAGCAGCCTGCCAAAACCAGCACCACCAATCTTGTCCTTGCATTCTTTCTTGAACACCCTCACTCAGGCCATGATACTATTTGCATCTTCTCAGTTTTCCATGGACATGATCTTGCAAGGGTCAGTGGACAATCTGATGCACTTCAAAATAGCATTAATTTGCTTTTCCTGCTGAGAGAAGTTTAATACCATCGCTATGGATTTAATCAGAAAATAACCACTGCAATGTGAAAGGAAGGAGTAAAAAGAGCTCTTGAAATGATGGCACAAGGGAGGGGAACTTCTATTCCAGATTGGAGATTCTTAATTTATTGTGATGCAGATCACAGTCATCAATGTGGAATTCATTACGTCAGCTCACAGCAAACCTACACCCACAGCAGCGATCAATATTCAGCAGCAGCAAACCCGGACCATTTCTCAAAGAGCAAAAATAAATTGGTGCAAACAGCATCCACTAGAAAAAACATCATTAGCGCTCTTCTATCTATTCCAACAGGCCTGCCCCACTCATTCTCCAAAGATCTCAGGGTGGTATAATACCCCCCCCCCCCCGCCACCATTTTGAGCTGTAGCTGGACAGAGGGTTTTCTTTACCTTGATTTTAAAATACGGGAGGCAGGGGATGCACGTGACATCGTACTCTAATTACACATTTTCCACGTTGTCCTCTCTACTTTATCAAACTTAGTTGGGTACAATCCTTTCGGAAAGAATGCAGGCTAAGCATTTTAGCAAGTTGTCTGAACAAGTCACGCATTTTCAAAGGTCTCATCCATACTGGCAAAATATAAAATTCCTTCTGTCAGCCCCTTGTTGCAGCCATTTCCCCCCACTGTGCCATTACAGGGCTTATGCTAAAAAAATCCCCAGTAACTGTTAGTTCCCTATAGCAAAATAGGTAAAGGTAGTCCCCTGTGCAGCACTGAGTCATTACTGACCCATGGGGGGGGGGGGGGAACGTCGAACATTGTGATATATTACCAGGATCTACTCGATCCTCTCAATTCTGTGCTTTCATTTTTTAAAAAAAGCAAGTTTCTAGCCCTTTTCATTATAGAGAGACACTTTCTCTCCTTTCCTCCCACAGTGGTCAGCCAGATGCCCCAGAAGCCTATAAGCAGAGGTACAGAAGCTAAAGCCTTCCCTCATAGCCCCTTCCCAGCAACTAGTATTGAAAGATGTACTACCTCCATGTTCACAATTCTGTTCAGATTCCCAGCTCTGAATAAACAACTTCAGAAACTTCATCCTTAAACATAAAAGCCGTGTCGCTGACAACTCACTTTTTATCTTGGCACAGGAGCACTGAGTGCCCTGCTGTGCACCTATGCCAGGATCAAAAGTAAGTCAGTGGGAGCAGGCTTCTGAGGGTCTGCAGAGCCAGCAGGGAGGTGCAGTGTGGGGGAGCTCCCCCCGTGCGGCCTTCCCATTGCTTCGGCGGCAGCTGCAAAGCCACGCTGCACCTCCCTGCCAGCGCTGCGGCCCCTCAGAGGCCTGCTTGTGGCAGGGAGGCAAAGCGTGGAGGAGCTCCTCCACACCAGCTCTGCGGCCCCTCAGAGGCTTGCCTGAGCAGCCAGCAGGGAGTCAAAGCACAGGGGAGCTCCTTCACATGGTCTTCCCGCCGCCTCGGGGGCAGCTGCGGAGCCACACTGCGCCTCCTCCACCAGCTCTGTGGCCCCTCAGAGGCCTGCCTGTGGAGCCAGCAGGGAGGCATAGTGCGGGGGAGATGGCTTCCTGCCATCTCCACGGTGGCTGCGGGTTCAGGGAGCCGGTGTGGAGGCGCAGCATGGGGGAGCCATGTCCCCACCCTGCAGCCTTCTCATGGCCTCTGCGGTGGCTGCAGGGCCTTGGACCCCGCTGCTAGAGCCCATTGTATTCATTTTTACAACAGGCTCTGTTGCTAGTATGGGTATATGAGTGCATCTCTGTCCGCCACAGAAGGAAAAAGTCTCGTATTTTCTTGGGAAATTCCCCAGTAACGTTCTGGCAAGCAGCTAAAAGAACTCAACCTGCTCACACCCTAAGTCACTTGTGAAGTTTCTTCATACTTTGAACTTACATTACGTACTGAGTCTTAAAGTACCAACAGCCCGCTTATAACCATAGTAGCTATTGTTTTAAGTAAGGCTTATTTTAAAGCAGTTGTGTTTGGGATGGGATAGAAAGGAGCTTTCTTTGTTTGAATAAAACCTGTGAATTGAAGATTTGCACAACAATCAAGCTAGTTCATCTATTTTCTTGTGTAACACCGTATTCTTCTGTTTCGTCCTAAAGGAATTGCTCATTATCTTGCTGAGAAAGATGGCACAAGAGCCCACTACATTAGTAGCTAACAAGAAAACTCACTAAGCTTTCCTCAGAAGAAGGAGGCATCAGATAAGCCACAGTTTCCTTCAGAACCTCTGGAAATATTTCAGTTCCGCTAATTTGATTATGTAGATCCAGAGTCCACGAGGTGGTGCCCCTGGGGCCTACCAACACCTTTCCTGCTGCCCACCAAGTGTTTTTAGAAGGTAGGTGGGGCAAGGTGGGTCTTTTGTCCGGCAATCTTCTGATGGGCCACTGGAGATCTGATTGGCTGTGCAGATTTTTATAAATGATGCTTCAGCAGCAGTTGCCTCCACAAAATAAGGATCTTCACTGTGTGATTGAAGGTAAGCTTCGGTAGCCATTTTGTAACTGCACTCCTCCAGATAGTGGCTGGAGATTTCCCGGAATTACAACTGGTCTCCAGGCCACAGAGATCAGTTCACCTGGAGAAAATGGCTACTTTGGGGGGTGGACTCTATGGAATTATGCCATGCCAAGGTCCTTTCCCTCCCCAAACCCCACTTTCTCCAGGTTTCACCCCCCAGACCTCCAGGAATTTCCCAACTTGGAGCTCGCAACCCTAAACTGCACTCACCACACTGTATCAGAATTTCAAAGGTGCTCACAAGCTCAAAAAGTTTGGTGTCGATTATAAAGATGGATCGTTATGTCTCTCTACTTGAGACATCTGGCACATGAAGAATATGTGTCAGGCGATGCAATGTTAGCTGGGAAGGGAAGTTTAAAAAGGCAGAGCCAGCAGCAGGGCAAAGGCTTTGCTATACACTGGAGCTGTGTGAAGGGGCTGTGAAATGACAGAAGGGAAACTTCAGCCTATTACAACCTCTCCAGATTCAAGCCCGGCTCTGGAAGGCAGCTCCAGCCCATTTCCATTCCTCGCTACCCTCTAGTAGCGATCCCAGAGTTTTAGATTGGAGAGGAGATATTATTAGAATATATTAAAATACCAATATTAGAATACCAAAAACAATTATTAGGGCATACTTCTAGGAAACATCTCCTTTTCAAGAGCTCACTCTGCAGGCCAAACTTTCCCTATTCAGACTCACTTTGGTTTCAAAGTCTGGTTGGAAGAGATTCTTCAAAAATGACAGGGGAGGGGAAAGTGTACTAGGGAAGAACTTGCTAATATGTATTGCGACTGGAAGGCAACTGCAGTGCTTCAAACAATATTTATTTAACGAATAACTAGTAACAGGGAACAACAACAGCAGCCTCTCTAACTAGCTGTAATTGTCACTTTACAGGCTCTCTCAGCTCTGAGAACTAGTGGATCCGCCCCTAAAACTACAGTGGCTCCAACAGTCCAAATACATAACACCCCTTCCCCCTTAGTTATAACAGTCCAGCAAGCGTCTCGGCCAGAATCTGACATGCTGCAACTGATGTGGTCCATGGGTCAGGGTGTCTGATGCACCTAGGTTTTGCTAACATGGACCTATGCCATCTGGTTCACCTCCTGAGTCTGTCCCGATCCCACTTGGTTCTTGCTCTGGTCGTGCAGACCTTTCTGAGTCCTTTGATTCTACTGTGCCCCTTAGCGATAGGACTCGTTGGCACTGGCATCGGAAAGGATTGGTCTGGGCAATCGCCTCCTCATTTGGTCCACGTGTTGACGTAAATCCTGGCCATCAGGAGTTTCTGCCCTGTATTATACTGGCCCCATTGCATGTGTAACCTTGGCAGGGATCCATGCTGGACCAGTCCCATAGTTACGGATGTACACTGGGTCCAATGGTGAGAATGAACTAGGTGCCCCCTGTGCTTCTTCATCCCGTATAGGCCACTCCTCTGTCAAGTCAGGGTGCAGTTAGTTAGTCCAACAGTGTTGTCAACCTCCGATGCATCAATAGCTCAGCGGGGCTCCTTCCCATTGTTGTACAAGGGGTGATATGTTGCATTAGGAGGAAAATTGCCAACCATTGGTTCCACTCACCCTTGATAATCCGAGTGAGGGCATCTTTGGTCATTCTCACCATCTGTTAAGCACGGCCATTTGTCAATGGGTGGAACGGGGCAGATGTCATATGCCATATCAACCCGTTCGCCAGGAACTACTGGAACTCTACTGTTGTGAACTGGGCCCCATTGTCTGACACTATGGTGTCCGGTAGTCCATGTGTTGTGAACAACCTCCTTAGCGCACATATGACAGTGTGGGAGGTTGTGGAACTCACTGGTATAACATCCAACCACTTGGAATGTGAGTCTACGACGATCAGGAAGATGTGACCCTGGAATGGACTGGCAAAGTTGATGTGCAATCTTAGCCATGGCATCTTTGTTGTCTCCCACTGCTGTACTGAGGCCTGAGGCAATGGTGGTCTTGACATCTGGCATACTTCACATCTCTGGACCCATTCCTCCATGGCACTGTCCATCCTGGGCCACCAAATGTAGCTCTGTGCCAATGGCTTTATTCTCACTATGCCAGGACGCCCGACATGAAGTGCTTCCAGCACCCTGGTTCGCAACATTGTTGGACCACCACCCTGTTGCCCCAGAACAAACAACTTTGTGTACCGAATCTGGTGTTGCCTGGATGTGAATGGTGCAAATTCCCCATCCAGCTGAACTGACGGCCACCCCCTCCACACGCAGTTGAGCATTCAGGCGAGGACAGGGTCCTTGGAAGACTTAGCAGCAATGTTTTATGTATGAAGGGGGGGTGCCAGTAAGAACTTCAACAGCATGACCCCATATGCCGGGGAGAGGTCCAGTCCGGTGGATGGGAGAGGGAGGCGACTCAAAGCATCTGTGTGGCTGAGGCCCTTGCCAGTCCGATGCACCAAGGTGAAATCATATGTGTTGAGGGAAATTGCCCAAAAGACCACCTGGGAAGACAGGATCTGTGGCACTTGGCAATCGGGTGCAAATATGCCCAGTAGAGGTTTGTGATCCGTGGTGATTATGAAATGGCGCCTGTAAACATAGTCATAGAATTTCTTCACCCCAGCTATAATGGCTAGGGCCTCCTTGTTGATCTGGGCATAGTTCCTTTTGGCAGAAGATAAGGTTCTCGAGTAAAAAGCAATCGGGGCCTCCTGGTTGTCCAATAGGACCACAAGACTGCACCGATGCCATAAGGTGATGCGTCACACACCAAGATTAAGGGTTTTTGTTCGTCGAAGTGCACCAGTACACTGTCTGATGACAGCAGTTGTTTGACAGCTTGGAATGCCTGATCATGGTGACGGCCCCAGTGTCACATAGCCTGCTTGTCCAGTGAACGGTGTAAGAGTTCCGCTATGGCTGCTTTGTGTGGTAGGAAGGAGTGGTAAAAATTCAAAAGGCCCAGGAAGCCTGTAGTTCCTGCTTTGACTGTGGTGCTGGTACGTTGTGGATGGCCTTAACTTTAGGCGGTGTTGGGTGGAGTCCACTTGCATCCCCTTGGGTGGAGTCCACTTGTACCCCAAGAACTCAATCTGAAGAACCCCAAAAACACATTTCTCACGCTTGACTTTCAGCCCTGTGACACAGATACCTAGCTTCTCAAACCAGCCCAATCCCACCAGGCTGGTGCAATGCCCATGAGCTACCAGTAGGTGTAAAAATCCATCAAATTCTTGATACTTTACTGAGAATGTGCCGATTCCCCAAACCGGTACCTTGTTTCCCTGGAAATTGGTAAGCTGGATGTCGAAATGTTTCAGCTCAGGACCGCCCCAGGACACAGGGCCTTATAGGTCTCCCTCGAAATGATGGAAAAGGCCGACCCAGAATCAGCTTCCATCACACATGTGACATTTTGGATCCGTACAGTCACCGTCAGCTTGTGATGCGCTGGGGGCTGCACCTGTTGAATGATGAACTCTGCCCCATTGTCAGATATGTTCATGCTATACGTTGTTCTATAGTCCTGTTGCTTTCTCCTGCCCATGGGCTGTGGCGGGTCCTGATGCCCTCTCACTCTGCATGCCTGTGCGATGTGTCCCCAACGTTTGCAGGAGTGACATTGTGCTCCCCTGAAATGGCACGACTGCCTATCATGTTGTCCCCCACAACTCAGACACATCTTCATAGGTGTTTGTTCAATTCCTTGCTTCCGTCTGGCACCCAACTGGAGGTTCGGTTCCTCCTGCTCAACCCTCAAAACTTCTCCACCCTGGGGGTCGGAACTTGCACTCTCCGATTGTTGAGGGTGCTGAGGGGTCCTGCCCCTCCGCACCTCCTGTGTGCTTGCGTCAGCAGCTTTGGATGCCAGTACTTCCTCGAATGGGATTTAGAAAGTGAGGTCCATCTTCGCAAACAGCTGCTGCTGCAAGGCATCATCTCGCAGACCACACACCAACCTGTCACGGAGCATTTCCTCCAGGTTAGTAAACTTGCAATGTTGTGCCAGCTGTCTCAGCACCGCGACGTATGAGGCTATGCCTTCCGTGGGGCCCTGGCTCCGTATGTAGAATACATGTTGCTTTGCTATTTCAGACAGTTTCAGCGCAAAATGTTCTTCCAATGCAGCCACGATGTCCTCATAAGAAATAATTGCCAACTGCGTAGGTGCCAGGAGAGCTTGTGCCAGGGCAAGTGTGCTAGGCCCACATACACACAGGAACACTGCTCTCTTCTTGGCGGGCTCTGTAATTCCATTAGCCAGCAGGTAAAATTCTAGTCTGGCAGAATAGTTTTCCCACTGCCCTGGGCAAGAAGGATCAAATTCCTCTGTGTGGTCCTGAGTGGTCATGGTTTCCTCTTCCCTTCAGCCAGTCACTCCGCAGTTACCAGGCCTCAAAATTCTGCTTCGTCTTGCCCTTCAACTCAGCCAATCACTCTGCAGTTGCCAGGCCTCAGCACCTATCTTCGTCACCAGCAGTATGTATTGCGACTAGAAGGCAAGTGCAATGCTTCAAACAATCAACATTTATTTAACAAATAACCAGTAACAGGGAACAACGACTGCAGCCTCTCTAACTGGCTGTAACTGTCAATTTACAGGCTCTTTCAGTTCTGAGAACTAGTGGCTCCGCCCCCAAAACTACAGTGGCTCCAACAGTCCAAATACATAAGACTTGCAGATGGGAGTATTAAGAATGATCTCCAATGTACACATGAAGGTGTCTCATACTGAATCAAACCACTGGTCCATCAAAATCAGTATGGTCTTTTCAGACCGGCAGCAGCTCACCAGGGTCTCAGGTGGAGGTCTTTCATATCACTTACTTCCTGCTGCTTTTAATCGGATATGCTGGGGATTGAATCTGGGACCTTCTGCATGCCAAGCAGATGTTCTACCACTGTTCCAGAGCCCCTCCTGCCTCTTGCCCACCAGCTCTACCCTGTAAGCAGCTCAAGGGAACTATAGGGTCGGGAATCCTGTATTTCCCTCACAATGTCTGGTTTGGCCCTAAGAAACCTAGGAATTACATTCCATTGCACTCAGCGAGCAAGCATATTTAGATTTGGGCATATTTAGGATTGCACATCATTCAGTCTAATTATATTAAAACATGCTGAACTGTTCACCCAGCCACTACTTGGCACATGCGTAAAGACACTGGCAGCCTCAATTCAAATCATGGAAAGATGAGAAACTGTTAGCAACTGGTTTCTTAACGACATGGATCTAAAATTAAACTAACAATCCTGAGCAGGTCTATTTAGAAAACTAATCAGGTCTATTCCATGGGGTTTACTCCCAGGAAAGTGTTCCTAGGATTGCATTGTTAATAACTCAAGAATTAAGGCTAAAACATCTCAGCAGCTGGTTAGAGCAAAAACAAAATCTGTATCATTGTGACCCACAGCCAAAGGGAAACAACTTAGCCAAAGCCTTTCTCCAAAACTTGTTCAAAAGTTAAGGTCTTCAGAAATTCAGTCACTTATATTAATTCATTTCTTCCCACTGGATGAAAAAGAGAGCCGCAGATATTCTTCTCATTCTCACTTCTCTTTCATGCCAAAAGTCATCCCGTTTTTTAATTGCTGGTTGTTACAGAGAACTGTGATGGAGAGGATAGATTGTCCCCACTGTTCCAGGAAGGCCAAAGGATGACTTTGGGCCAATCACTCTTTCTCATGAGGTTGTGATGTGAATAAAATGGAGAGAACCCTATATACTGCTCTGGGTTCCTTGGAAGGAGAGCAGGATAAAATTGATAAATGACATGAACAAAGGGGGGCAATTGCTGCCATAAGCCCACCATATCCTTCTGGACCCCGTCAGGAGGTTGGGAATTTAGGGCACTGCATTGCAGCAGTTTTTAGCTATTTAAAATATTTTTATCCATTTCTCTGTGGAATTGGGAGATGAGACGATACTGGACTGTAGTCAACAATCAAGGACTATCATCTTAGGCCCTGCCTGTGAGTTTTGGAGTGGTAACTTAAGTACTGCATTCACTGCTGGAAACAGAGGATGCTGGACTAGGTTAACTACTGCTCTGATCCATCCATCATTTTATCCAAAGCAGCTTACAATGAGAGCAATAAAATCAATTAAAATGGAATTGGTTCTGCTCTTTCCTAGGGAGATTTTTTTTAAAGAAACTGGTGCTGGGAAACTATTAAGTCTTCTCTTCTCACATGGGGACTGTCCTATATCAGGGCTCAGTGATAGGGCTCACGTTCTTTAAAAATCGTCCTTACTGGTTAGTATGTTTTCCATCACCTGCGTGTGAGAGGCAAGAACACTGAAGCACACTCTCCACTTTGGGGCAGGCACCACTACACGTCCGCCCCCGGCCCCGCAGCACCCAGCCTCTACAACCCCTTTTCTGCTATCCTAAGCAGAATTACTCCAGTCTAACCCACTGAAATCTGTGGGTTTTGACTGGGAGTAACTCTGCTTGGGATTGCGCTATTTATCTCAGGCATGCATCACTTCCATGACTGTGATCTTCTTTCCAGCGGCATAAGCAGCATTAAAAATAACAATTTGAGAAAGCCATTCCATCGCACAGCCTGCTTCCCTGGCCTTCCTGCCTCTCCCTCCCAGCAGCAAGTGACCCCTCCCGCCCTGCAGCCACCGCAGCAGCACGAGACTGGCTCCCCTCGGCCTCCCTTCCGCGCCGTCTCGTGCCTCGCCCAGCCTAGACTGCCAGCGAGCCAGAGAAAGAGAAGCGAGCTGGGTAGGGGAAAAGGGGAGGGGGGGTTGTAGCAGGATCACCATGGCGACAGTGACGTCAGCTCACCCTGGATCTAATTGGAGGAAACCCCGTGGCCCCAGCTGCAGCAGCCCACGGGCCAACCGAGCTTGTGCCCCGGCTCTGCCCACCTTCACGGCGGCGCGCAGGTGCCCGATTGGCTGTATCTGCCCCGAGGGCGGAGCCACACCTCGGAAACGGCTCCCCGATAGGGCGAGGCGCAGGAGCGCGGGCCTTGCTGCGGATAGGGTGGCTCGTGCCAACGCCCTTCAGCAGCGCTGTGTCTCTCTCGCCGGAGACGGGAGCGGCTTTTTCCTCTCACGCGCTCTCCTTTTTCTCTCCTCCTCTCCCTCCCCCCCTCCCCGCTCTCTTGACCCAGCCCCGGAGCGCAGCGAGCGGCAGTCGACCCAGCAGGCGCCAGCCGGCCCGGCCTAGCGCCCGCGGACCCAGGTAAGAGAGGAGCGGGAGTCAGAGGCGCCTCTTCGGAGCGGGAGGCAGAGAGAGGCTCCCTGCCCGGGCTCTGCCGCGGCGTCCATTTTGTGAAGGTGGCGCGGAGTTCGGAGCCCCCTCCCCTTGCCTCTCTTTCTCTGTCACCGCCGAGGCAGGGAATGATCGGCGGGCGGCCGCCGCCATTTCGCACCGGCCTATAGCCGCCGCTGCAGCATTTCTTCGGCAGGAGGCGAGCCCGTTGCCGTGTCGATCATCGCTCGGGCTTGATCCCGCCCCCGGGGACAAAGGCGTCTCGACTTCCCTTGAGGGTGGCGGGGCGGGGGGCGATAGAAGCGTCGTGGGGGCCTCGTTCTCGTTCTCTTCCCCCTTATTTTCCCCCTTTCGGAAAGCGGTTGACCCCCCCCCCGCCACGAATATTCAGAATTTTCTGTGCCCCCCCTCCAGCATCAAGTGAGACTCTTGCCTCTTCATCCTTCTCTCTTCTCCCCGCTTCGCCTCCCAGGCATTCTTCTGCCCTTCGCCCAAGGGAGCTCCCCGCCCTCCCTACTCACCTCCGGGCTGCTGGTCTCCGTTCTCGCTTCCTCCGCTCTTTTTTTCTCCTCCCCATCTTCTTCCGGAGTCTCCCCTGTCTTGGCGCCCGTTCAGATACTTACTTCACCTCTCTTCTTCTTAGCATCACCCTCCCTCCTCCGCATCCTGACCTTTATATGGGGGGGGGGGTGAGGAATGATTTAAATTCATGTATTTATTCATAAACGTTTTGATCATCAAAGAGCTTCTCTTGAGGCCTTTTTATTATTTAGAGTTGCTGCTCTTCATATTGCTTTGATCTGAAATTTTGGAAATCCACTGATCCCAGGGATACTGTTGTTCTGGGAAGCCCCTTTTCAAAGCCTTGAGGTCTGGCCATGAGGCTCTCTGGAGGTGCTTAGCCACCCCTTGGGGAGAAATGCCCATGGCATCTGATCTTGCCTCCAATGCAGTTTGTACTGCTTTGCTTTTACATGGCAAGTGTTTTGCGGTATAACTTGGCTGCTTGAAATTTGGGAGGCCATTAGTGGTTTATTTCAATAGCTTTCAGTCATTGCCTTCTTTGCAAGTCCCTTGAGATATGCAGTACTCCGGCGGTGACTGGGCCTTTTGTGGGGTGTAACTCTTTACTGCATGGCTTGGAGAATGTGAAAGCGTCAAAATAATCTGCCTCTGCTGTTGCAGGTTTTGAGGTGCCTTCTTCTAGTTCTGTGGAAAGCACTTCTTTCTGCATAAGTTGCCTTGCCGATTATACCACTATTAGCCAACATGGAAAAGACCGAAATGATCCAGAAAGCCAAGCTAGCTGAGCAGGCAGAGCGCTATGATGATATGGCGACCTGCATGAAGGCAGTGACAGAGCAAGGTGCTGAATTATCCAATGAAGAACGCAATCTTCTCTCTGTGGCCTACAAGAATGTTGTAGGAGGGCGGCGCTCTGCTTGGCGGGTGATTTCTAGCATTGAGCAGAAAACTGATGGCAATGACAAGAAGATGCAACTTGTCAAGGACTACCGAGAGAAAGTGGAATCTGAACTTAAGTCCATCTGCACTACCGTTCTGGTAAGTTAGTAAGTACATTCTAGCTTTAATTTTTGTGTGAATGATTATGACTGAATGCTGAGGTCAGGGAGAGGGGATGTCATTCTCTGAGACCTGACATAAATACTCATATTAATACAGGGGCCTTGTCAGAAGCAGGGAGATGTTGGCAGTAGTTGCTTTGAGTCTGAGGAGATATTCACTACTACCTGCCTTTGTGCCCTGCCTTTATTCTCACAACAACCCTGTGAGATAAGTTATGCTGAGAGAGTATTACTGTCACTGAACGGATTTCCAAGGCAGAGTGGAGATTTCAACCTGGGTTTCCTAGATCCTAGTCCAGCATTCTGATCACTACCCCACACTGTCTGTCAATGCTTTTAATACACCCCCCTCCAAACTGAAATAAGCTGTGGAAGCAAGTTGGCAGTAGCTGTTGGAGGGTTATTTTAAGGCTGATGGCCTCTATCACAGGAAATGAAGAAGTGTTGAGTCTTGAAGATGTTCTCCATTTCTAATTGTCTATAAACTCCTGTAACATACAACTTTATTTATATATATTGAAAAAAAGATAAATTGTCACTTCTTACCAGGGGTATTTAGACGTCAAAAAAGCTAGATTTGGAATCCAGTAGGACTGTTCCTATAATATAGAAGCAGCTAGACAAATCAGTATATTAAATACCCTAAAGAAGAAAAAGTTCAGACGTTGTTCTGGAGAGAAACTGCTGCCTCGAGCTGTCTCTTACCAGATTTGCCCTTGCCTGTTGTTCCTGTGTACTGCTCTTGTGGGTCCTGGCATTGGCTTGACATTGCTGTTAGAAGTGATGGGCAACTGCCCAATAGTATTATAGGCCAGAGGGTAATGAAGAAACAGGCACAAACTGTCCATGCTCTCCAGAACAGCAGGCGGAGATGCTTTGATTTGAATTTAACACATCAGCTGTTAACAGTTACAGTGAATTTTTTCTCATTTGAGTTGAATTTTTTTATCTTTTTGGCAGAATGTCAGAACCAGGCTCCGATCGTTTTGCTCTGATAAATTTAACTTGATGAATTAAATTTTGGCGTTCCAAATTTAAAGTTTTCAAATGTGTTTGAAATATTTCTTGAGTCTGTATACCTACACCTACCTCACAATAATCAGAATTCTATATTCAGTTCTTTTAAAGTTTGGTCCATTTTCCAATGTGCTACCTAACCCTTAGCTGCCACCTTGCTCAGCATAACTACAATTATCTCCTTTTATTTGCTTGCCCGTGGGACAGCAAATGTACTTTTGTGCTGAAAAGGCTCACAGGACAATTACAAATGCAAATTCAATTTTGTAACAGCCTTGCATATTACAATACAGACATTCACTTTGTGAATTACTTCCATACACCATGAAAGCAAATGTTAGGCTTGTTTAGTGGACAGTGCTAAAAAAAATTCTATTGGATGTGCCTAAAGTAGTTTTCTGGCTCCCAGCCAACGTGACTTACATAGTCATCCTTTATTGCATGCAAGCAGTTCTACAAATTTAGAAATGTGTGTTGGTTTTTAGCTGAAGTTTTTTAAAAGACAGATTTGAGGTGAAATAGGAGTGATTGACATTTTAAAATACGGTGTATCTTTATCACCATTGTTCTAGGAATGTTAAGAAATTTGTTTTTTCTTCAAGACCCTCTGCTGTCCATCATACAAAGACAAGGTCCCAGAAATTGTTGCTAGGCTTGGTAGCTGCCAAGTGTTTTCTAAGGGTGTGCACTCCAAAAACTCTGGATCCAGGTTTCAGGGATCCAAAAACTATTTGGAATCCCTGAAATTTGGGAGATTCTCTGATCCAGTTCGGCAAGACTAAAGAATCCCAGATTTATCTGGCTGTTATTCCTTATGGGGGAAAGTATGGGGGAGCAGGAGGCATTTTTCAAGCAAACCACCAAATTTGCAGGGAACCTATCCACTAAAGACCCACTAGGTTTTAGAAAGATTGGACCCTGAAGGTGTTTTCAGCCACTCTCTATTATTTCCTATGGGGAAAACATTTTCTAGCAAGCTCTCAAGTAGAAACACATTAGCAAAGCTGCCAGTGGCCAAAGTCACACTCCCAAATGCAGGTTTTCAAACCAGAGAAATCCCAAGAGAACTAAACTGAAGCAAGAGAATGGAATCCCCCCCAGAACCAAAGTGAAGCAAGGGGACCAACATCACACCAGAGAATCATGTCAAAACGTGTCAGACCAAACTGAAGCAAGGGACACTGTTACATCGTAGCACAACTGAACCAGTGTCACTCACAAGTTAGGTGGACAAGGAGAGCTCTTACATGGACTGTGCACTGTTAACATGGACTGGGCACTCCTCCCACTTCCCTCCTGGGGAAGAAAAATAGGAAATGCTAGGGAAATAGGCAGCCAAGAGACTGAAGCCATGTTTCTTGGGTTTACGCAGATTTATCCAGGAGACTTCTTCTGGGCCCAGATTGGATCCGGGATTCTCTAATTTGATCCGGGAAAGCCAGATTTAGCTGGGTTAGCAAAACGTCTGTTTTTTAAACCTGGTTCCTTGACTGCGCACCCCTAGGGTCATCTTTGAGCCAGTTGTGAAGTATAAAGCACAATACTACCAATAGTTATAAATAGCTAAACTAATTGGACATTATACTGGATGGAGGGCAAGAAAATCATTTTGCTGTATTGGAATGACACATAAAATCACATAACAGGGTCCCTATCCTTATCCCAGTGTCTCAGTAGTTATGAAAATTCACCCTCAAATTGAAAGAAGTCAGGGAGACAGGATGGGGAGAAACCCAAAGAAAGCATTGGGTAGGAGAGCATCATAAATCCAGGAAAATCCTCTCATTTTTAGGTACATACTGTTTAAGAGTATGTGTGGAATTTCCATTATATTTTGATGGGGAGAGAATGCTAGGCTGACAACTCCATGATGTAGGTTGTGGTCCTGTGCAGGTCGAACGTGTTAGTGTTGTACTAGGATTGGGAACATTCAGCCTTGAAGCTCTCTAGGTAACCTTGGGCCAGTAATTTTCTCCTGATTTCCCTCCTTAGGGTTTTTTTTTTTTGAAGAATGGAAAACCATGTAAACCATTCCATGCTCCTTGAACGAAGGGTGGAATAGAAAGGATTCATATTTTTTTGATTATGAGAAGGGTGGAAAGAGATCAGTCCACTTTTTTACAGAAAAGAAGGCAGGGGGAAGGATATTGGGTGAAAGTGCAACAAGAGCCAGAAGCTGTGTTTAAAGGGTGGGGTAGGAAGAGACATCCAGTGCAATGAGAAAACATTATTTTTTTAAAGGGAAGGTGAGAAGCAAAATTGGGGGAGCAAACTGAGCGAAGAGTCTTGTTAAAAGAAAATCAGAAGGTGCTTTTAAATGGAGGAAGGGGTAATGACGACCCAGAATAAAAGGGAATTAAAACAAATATGAAAGCTGAGAGGCAAATCTGGAGAGTACAAATGGGAATGGAATGAGGAAAATAAAGTAATATTTTGCGGGGACGGGAGATTGGAGACATCCATATGATTGCATGAGGGGGGAGTGGAGGGGACTTCTGTTGGTGCTCCTGGTATTTTTACCTGCATTAAGGAGAAGGCATGAGGGGAAGCCTCAAGTATTTCACACACACACACACACCCCACACACACATCTTCTCTGTTTTTTTTCTCTCCATAAACCCTGCTCGTTTGTATGGAGACTAACCTGCTACTCTCCTTCCCACTTTGCTTTTCCTCTTCACGAGCCAGCAATGGTAGCCAAACCCACTGAGTGGAAATCAGTGAAGGCGATGAAGTGGCAGGCAGCTGGCTCTTCCTCTGTCCTCGGCTCTTGTGGGACATCCTAGTTTCATTCCTGTTGCCCTAGCAACCAGCCTTGTTTGCTATTGTGGTCTGTGGATGCCCATGGCCTTATTGCTGCTTTCAAGTCTCTAGGGGGACAAAACATACTGGCTTCTTGCTGATGTTTGACATGTTTACGAAGCTACGTTCAGTAGCGTATCTCATTCAGTGAGCCTCCAAACAGCTTAAAATTAATCAGAATTCTAAATAAAAGATGAGATGCAAGAACAGTTTCTGTAGAAACTGCTGCTGGTGCTACAGGGTACTGAGTGGCTGTATCACTGCACATGAATCCCACCAAATTGCACTTGTAACTGTTAGAAACTGGGTTTGGGATATTGCTGTTTGCTAATGAATTAGCTCTCTGACAAGTTCTCTGTGATTGTATCCCTGTGTTATAAGGGCTATCTGGAGATGGCAGTATTGAGCATTGTGGAACTTAGACAGGGAAGTAGTAGTCTCCTGTTGAAAGCTGGGGAAGACATTTTTGGCCTGAAGCAATGTGTACTTGCCCAGGTTAATAAAGAAATATTTTTTGCATATGCGTGAATTTCTCCTTCTGAAATAAGTTGGACTTGAATATTTCATGGCCTTAAATATCCTGATGGCCATATTATGGTCCAGTTGGTAATAATACTAGACCTTTGTCTTCAGTATTTGGTTGAATATTCATAGCAAAACATTTGTTGCCATGCCTCGTTTAGAAGGCATTATTTCAAGGTCTGATAATTCAGCTGTCTTGATGGGCTGGAAACCATGGATTCTGCATGGAAGTTAAATGACATTGCTAGACCCCTATTTGATTTAAGTTAATGTAATGTTTTGTTTCAAGGTAGTTCAAACTTACAGCGCTTATGACCAAGCTTTACTCTAATAAAATCATCAAAGCTACTTTATGCAAAAAACCACTTGTCTGTCTTGCTTAGTATTGCTTGCTGTGGTAATGGATCTCCAGCCTTGGGCCAAGAAATGTCTTTCCCTGCAGCCTCTGCCTGAAATCCTTCAATTGACAGTGACAGAAGTTGAAATACATGTGTTCTACCACTGGGCCCTGGCCTGTTTGTGAATGGCAGGGAACTGAAATTGTTGGATGTAATCAGTTCGGATAGTGGAAGGAGGTGTGATTTTTTGGGGGGTCACATTCTGTTAAGACTTAAGCAGAATAGCTGTTATGTTGGTGTAGACTTCAAACACTGGGTTGGGTTCTACACGCTGTGAGTAATGGTGCATGTGGATCCTTCCAGTCTTCCATCTTCCCCTTTTGACCACCAAACAGCTGATACTTGTGGTTGGGTGAGGCTCAGTCAGAATGCATTGAGAGAAAGGCCGCCTTCTGCCAGCATTAGGTGACTGCCTAATTCTCCCTCACAACAACTTCTGTAACATTTTGTCCGTGAGGCTCAGCCAGCAACCTCCAGCATCAGCTTTCTGGTAGTCAAAGAATGATGTTGGGAGAGGTGAAGGTAGGAAAAACGATAAATCAGTCATGGTTTGCAGGATCCCATCTGGTGTGTGGCATTTTCCTAATTATCCTGAGCGGTAAATTAAATACAAAGTCCGATTAGGAATTTCCAGGCTGAAGAAACAACTGAACATTTTGGTGAACTGAAATTGCAACATTCAAAATGGATAGACTTACATTTGCTGTCACCTTATTTCAGATAGCATAATAGTATGGTCCTCAATACAGTGATGTTGTACTATAGACAAACTTTAACTCCATGAAGGTTTGGGATAGTTTAGTGTCAAAGTATACAACTTGCGGACATGGATGTAGCATGAGAGAACAACTTGAGTTAAGCTAATAAATTCAACAACTGCTATTAAACAAAGCATGAGTGGAAAGCACATGCATGGGGAAATGGGGGAACTGTCACTCCATTTTCAGCTATAGTATCTGTCACTGTTAAATACAGTTCTAGTCCCCTGACCTTCAAGAGCAACCCTTTAAGGAATGGGTGAATCAGGCAGAAAATCACTGTTGTTTGGGCAAAGTGCTGCATTTAACCTTCGATGATGCTGGCTGGCTTTCTGTTTAGTGTTACTATAGTTGTTTGATGTTAAGAATTTTATGTCTAGTAAATGAGACAAAGTTTTTTGCAAACCATTAGCCAACCGTATCCCGTTCAGGGAGGAGTATATACAGTTTTTTCAAGCACATCAAGGGACAGAACCAACTGCTTAGTTCATGTATTGCTAAACTTACTGGGAGATGTTGGCAATTAATTTACCACGTATTTATTCTGCCCTTTCTCCAGAGAGCGAAGACATGTGTGCGTGGTTCTCTCTTCCCCATTTATTCTCAACTAGCCGTGAATTGAGAGAAGCTTAGAGCTAAGGTTACTCAGCGAGCTTTATGACAGTGTGACAGTTTAAACCTTGGTTTCCCAGATCTTAGTCCAACACTTCATTGTACGTCGCTTCATTGTTCTGGTTATGATAGAAATAGTTTGCCATTGCAGAAATACTATTTTCCAATGCAGGGTGTGCCTAGCTTGTCAGGTCTAGATGCTGGGGATGAGGTCATGTGTTCATGATAAGCATATAGCTATATTGTCTGACTAGGAGCAGACAGAAATCTTCTCCTAGAATAGAAACCTTTCCAATGGAGTTGGTATGTCAGCTTGGATTAACATTGGTGCTTACAACACAGTGAGTCATTGCAGTACCTGTTTGACTTAAATCTTCTGGATGTAGTCCACTTCTAAAACCTTATGCCCTTTCAGCCCAAGCAATACTTCATGCTGGAAATCTGGGTTTAATTTTGGACTATGCAAATACAATACAAGGTATGTATGCCTTTTTCATAGCTCCAGAATGCTTCTTGAGGATTAATTCATCAAAACCGTGCCTGGATACATGGTGTTCATGCTTCTGACATTCTGTGATTGGGTTTCATTTTGCCATCTCCCTGGAGTTGATTAGCTTTTATAAAGCTAATATATAAGCATTCAGAATCCTTCTGTATTTTGACATGTTTATCTGAACCTTGGTCAGCTGTCCATGCCACATATGTGAAATAGGTTAGTCTGAAAGTAAGATTTTACCAAGATCATGCAGGCTAGGGGTTACTAGTAGACAAGTCCAAATGGTCCAGCTAAATCGCCCTAAGTTTACAAGTACTGATTGAAGGTACAGCATTAGCATCTCTAAGTGCTGGATCAAATAAAAAACAGAAGAAGGTGACTGAATGGATCTTTCCCCACCTTCCCCAAGCTGGCTGCTATTGTTTGCTGTGAAAATCCTCTGAGGATCAGTATCTTAAAGAAAGTGTACACATAAAGATTCAGATACAGTATGCTGAGCAGTGATGTGCATATACAGGGACCTTGCAGGATTGCAGAATGTCCACAACTGGTAATGTATGTACATTTCAGCTTCTTGACATGCTTTTTTATCTTTAAAACTTACTGTAAACATGTGAACACAAAGCCTGTTAATCTCAGAAGGTAGGGAAAAACTGAACAAGGTTTTCAGTGTGTGTTCATTCCCTTTGTGATTAGCAAAATCAGAATAATCACTAATTATGTAGACATAATTAGGACAGGGTTTATTGCTTGTGGAGAGCAGCTCTGTTTGAAATTCAATATCCAGTATTAGTTTGCGTTATCAAGAAGATGAATCATATCTTGGGTACCTGCAGGAAAACAAGAGAGAGCATATTATGAATTTGCATTTAGGGCCTTTTGGTGTAGTGCAGTGGAATGAGTTAAAAGCATGTACATTTAGGAAATTAAGCATATTAAGGATTTATTTATTTTATAGTTTGCCTTTCTCACTGAGACTTAAAGGAGGGATTACACAGTGTAAGTCAGTATGAACAATGGTTAGGACATTAATAAACAATGCAATAGGGTTTGAATCTGATAGAGCTGAAACAAAGCATAAGCATTAAAGATGACACATCAAATGATGTAGAAACTATCTGGTTGGTGCATTCTTACAGCAGCAGGCACTACACCAAAGTATACTCTGCAGTCCCTATCCCTTTACCAAAGCATCTTTCTGGACCATTTCCTTACAGTACAGCCCTCTTACTTGTTGAATTGGTTTGGTATAGTTTGCAGAAAGCTAGAAGAGTGGGAGTCTTCCTAACCTCATAAGGCAGGCCATTTCATAATATGTGAACTATAACAGAAAATGCATGTGTACAGGCTGTTGTTGATCTTGCCCATTTGCAGGGTGGCACCTGTAGAGGGTTTGCTCAGATGAGTGAAGTTGTTGTGGTAGAGCATAGGGAGAGAGACAATCCTGTAGATATGAGGTACGAAGGCCATGAAGGGCTTCTTATGTGATAGCCAAGACACCCCCCACCCCAAGATGGCTGATCTCCAACAGCAGCCCTTTGAATCTGTTCCATGGGGAACTACTTAAACCAGTCTAAGGCACATTCCCTGATATCTACTTCTGCCTCCAAATGCCCCAACAGGCATGATTTGATGTATCAGGCTGCAGAGTAGTGGGTGGATAACCACCTTTTTGAATGACCAAGGAGATCCAAGGATCCTGTAAATATTTCTCACTGTAACTGGGTCAGAATGGTCCATAAGTAGACCAGATGATGTATTAAGCATTTTTTCTGCCTGGCCTGTATTACAGCTGGCATCCAAATCAGAGTGTATTTGTGTTATTTTATTAGGGAAAAAACTGGATATCTTGCTCAGCTAAGTAAATGACAAGAAACAGAAGTTAAGAGTCAAATGTATAGCTGTTCATATGAAGAAATGTGAATTGTGTATGGATCAACAATGTGCGATAGCATTATGATACCTGATACCTACTTTTCCCTTCAGAAGCTCCAATAAGCATAATTTAGTGTATCAAAGACTGCAGATAGGTCCAGGAACAACAACAAAGGAACATGGCCGTTGTCTACATTCAGCTGGAGATCATCAGCTAAAACTGAGATAAATGATAACATTTGTGTCTTGTGGCTAGCAGCTGCAAAAATACAAATATACAACTAATACATGTATGTTCTGTCACATTCTTGAATCTGTAACTGCACAAGGTGTGATCCAGACTTGAAAAACTCTTGAGTTGATAGCCTTATCCTATATACTTATAGGTGAGCTGCATTGTGGTCAATGGGACTTACAGTATTGACATTTTTTCATCCACACATGTGATTGCAGAAATCAGAACTGCATGAGTATTGCAAAAGGTCTAACCTTCAGTAAAAAGCTGCTCATATTGTAGATGGAAGCAAGGCAGACTAATATCATGTATCTAATTCTGAACCACCTCATATCATCAAGAGATCAGCAAAATGGAACTGGGACAGATGGTGGGATTTTTCTACAAACCTTAAGGAAGTCTCAGGTTAGTAGAAAAATCTGAAATCTGGGCCCCCAGCCATGCAGCTAAACACCCACATGACCAGGCAATGCTTGTCCTCGGGCGTGGCTGCTGGAGAAGGGAATGAAGGAAAACTGGATGGGTGGGGGAGCAGATGGTGGTAACTGTGCTTATATACTGTTCTAGACAGATTAGTGCCCTACTCGGCAGTGAACAAAGTCTGTGTTGTTATCCCCACAGTACAGCTGAGGAGCTGGGACTGAGATGATAAGGGTAGGAAGACTGGTGTTTAGGAAGGAGAAAAGAAGCCTTTCTGGTGTAGTAGAGCATCAGACAAGAAAGATGCAGGTTCAAATCTCTACTCTGCCTTGGAAGATTCCTGGGTGACCTTGGGTCAGTCATATTCTCTGGGCCTAACCTAGCCTATGTTGTTGTCATGAGGATAAAATGGAGGAGAGGAGAGAAAGATGTAAGTTACTTTAGGGTTTCCATTGAGGGAGAAAGCTGGCTAAGTTACTTAGAGAAATAAATAAGGAAGCAGGAAAAGGCTATGTGAGTTGACAGGGGAGGGAATGCAGGGATAAATGAGACATTCTCTGGAAGTCCTTGTGGTTCCCAGTTGTCATTACTAAATAGTAAATTTCCTGGGACCTTTGAGGGCAAGAAAAACGCACAGCTGGGGCTACTCACAAATAAGACGGGTTTACACATATCTAAACTCCCCAGATATGCAGAAAAATGGTTTAGCTAACTTACCAAAAAAATCATTCAAAATAAATATGCTTCTGAAGAGATGGAATGTTAAGAGCAACCGAGAGTCTCTACACAAGATGCCTCGGCACATGTTGGTCAAGTGTAGGGAGATGCAATGTTAGCTGGGAAGCATCGTTTAAAAAGACCGAGCTGACAGATATCACTGCTCAGAGGTTTGTTAATTCTTTCTTCCCTCTCAAGGCTCTGTCTATTTCACTTCTCCTGTGTGGGATCAAAACAGGAATGGAAATAGGCTGGAGCTGCCTTCCAGAGCCGGGCTTGAACCTGGAGAGGGATGACGTTTCCCCTCTGGCATTTCACAGCCCCTTAACACAGCTCCAGTGTATAGCAAAGCCTTTGCCCTGCTTCTAGCTCTGTCTTTTTAAATTACCCTTCCGAGCTACCATGGCATCTCCTGATAGATGTGTTGTGGAGACTATGAGCTGAAGGGGTAAAGAGAGTGGGGGGAGCAGAACCTGTCTGCTTAAGCCCCTGAAAAAGTCTTGGATATCCTTGGTGGGAAGAGGGTAAGATTTCCAGTTTGTTCCCATACCTCCCCTCTGTTCCCGATGGACGTACGTGCGTGCGTGCGTGCGTGCGTGTGTGTGTGTGTTGGAAGCACCCGTGGCTCTACTGTAAACAAGAAGCTTCTGCTTTGTAGTTAAATGGCTTGTTATGGCAGGGAAGCTTGTATTCTTTTCTCTAGAAGTTGGGGAAAAAACTTGCATGTGGTGGTGTGATTAAGGCTTTAAATTCCATAGAAAATCAAAGTCATGGAATTTAAATGACAGCTTCTGAAACCTAAATTTCAACCCATTCGGAACACATGCACCATATTTTGAGTGGAGAGGCTTCTGTTTCTAGTACACATCTCTGCCATTGGATTCTTGCCCAATTTCCAACGGAACTTAAAGGTATAAATCAGTTTAAAAATAGGACTGGTTTTCTTCTTCTCTAGTGTCTTTTTAAAAGTTTGATACAGATTCATAACCTTACTTTCTCTAGGTATGAAATTTAACACTTTAAAGGTTATAAAACATTGCAAGCAAAGATTCTTTACATACGGGGATATTGGAGAAAACAGCTGTCCTGAGTAATTCACAGTTTAACTAATGTCTGGGGGAAATTTTGTGTGTCTGTGCATCGCTGTGTGTGTGTGTAGAATATTCTGTGTATTTATAGTCTACTTTTAATAATAATAACGTTCGATTTATATACCCACCTTCAGGACAACATAACACCCACTCAGAATGGTTTATAAAATGAATGTGTCTTGCCTTGAAAGCCCTATGCAGTTGCAATAAGTAATTATCGCCACAACAACAATCACCCTGTGGGCCTGAGAGAGCTCTGGAAGAGCTGTGACTGACCCAAGGTCACCCAGATGGATTTAAGTGGAGGAGTGGGAGTCACTGAGACTCAAACAGTAGACTGAAAATCACTTCTGTATCCAGACTTGACAATGCCTGGGTATCTTTAACATATAGCAAGTAAAATTTCGCTACCAATGGCAGAGGTCTGGATTGCAAAGCTAGCCTGAAGGAAGGGACAAGAAGGGGAGGGGGGGTGTATGCACTTGTAGATATTTGTATATCCACAATACAACATATTGGTTTGGTGATCTTGTCTTATATCTGGTCTAGAGTACATTATTAGTAGAGTTAGAGAAGTACAAGGTAGGCCTATATGAAAGAGAGGGCCTGGAGCAGAAGGACTATGGACTGTTACTGTGTAGTATAGTCAGGTAGGCCCTGGCCTAGAGAACCAACGCTAGCCTGATCTCTAAGCAGTGTTGGTACTTGATTAGTACTTGAATGGGAGACCACCAAGCAAGTCCAGGGTCGCAATGCAGAGACAGGCAATGGCAAACCACTTCTGAGTGTGTCTTGCCTTGAAAGCCCTATGCAGTTGCAGTAAGTGAGCTGTGACTAAACAGCTTTTATATGTGTTTACATGCACACACAGAGTCAGGTAGTATGTATTGTTTAAGAGTTAAAATACTGAGAGTTCACTTTCAGGATCACAGGTCTTCTGTCATTCGTTTGCTCATTTACAAAAGTAAATCGGATATATGTATGTATTAAGTTGCAGACAACATTGAAATGATGATCCAAAATCTGCATGAGGTTTTCAGCATGGTGAACAAAGCTGTAAGAAATTACCTTTGTGAGGAATGGCAAAAAATCACGGAGCACTGAGGGGCTGTGATGGGAGAGGTCTTGGGCTGTTGACATGACCAAATTGCCTATGGCGGTGTTGATATTCACAGGGTAGGATGTACAGCCCTTTTAGCAGGGTACTTGGAATAGTAAAAAAGTGGCTGTGTTGACATTACCTGTTTTTTTTTTTTGGTTAAAGTTCAAAAAGGATGTTAGCCAATATAGAAACTGAAAAGCACAATGAGAACAGCTGTGTGAATCAGAAAGATGGTTGGACAACTAAAAAGTACATCGTTTCTGTAAGCTACTGAGGTGGTTTCCCCCTGATTTAAGACCCACTTTTTAATTATAACGTTTTAATGCTGCCTTTCAGCCCAAATAGATCCCCAAGGGTTTGAGCATTGCGTAATGAGGGGATGGCATGCCTATTCTTGATGGTTGAGAAGGAATTTGGCCATAACATAAATGTTCTTGCTTTTTTCATACTGCTGGATATACATTAAACAACTGGCAAGATAACCTGGAGAATGAATATTAACTTTCCCTTCCTGACTTCAGAAGTTCCGTTCTGTGCTCACTTACTCCTTATACCTGATACTGTCTTTGAACATAGACCTGTAGTAATATTGATTAGTATGAAAAAAATTCCTTTTTTCTGCCAAGTGACATAGCAATAGCTAAACTGGCTTTTGCATGCTGTTTTTGTCTTACTAGGAGCTGCTGGACAAATATTTAATAGCCAATGCAACTAATCCAGAGAGCAAGGTATTTTACCTGAAGATGAAGGGAGATTACTTTCGATACCTTGCTGAAGTTGCAAGTGGAGATGACAGAAAACGTGAGTAGCTTATTCACTAAAGTTCTAGCTTTTACTGAAGTCAGATCTGTAGTAAGAACTCATAAAAGGTTCACTGTATTTTGGATAATTTAAGATAATACTGAGACCTGGCTGCCTGCTTGGATTATGTTCCTTTATATTTATCATTGTTTTTCTCTTGATTCATAGAAACAATAGAAAACTCACAGGCAGCTTATCAGGAGGCATTTGACATCAGTAAGAAAGAGATGCAACCCACGCATCCCATTCGTTTGGGCCTAGCGCTTAACTTTTCTGTATTTTACTATGAGATCCTTAACAACCCAGAGCTGGCTTGTACATTGGCAAAGACAGTAAGTTGACTGTTGCATGTGTGATAAACCTAGTTTGAGCAGGTGACCATTTCTGTTTTGTATATATTGTGCAGAACCTGACAGTGCTGATGTGTTCACTTTTAGCATGGTATGCTGTATTTTCATTATGGCATGTTACACCTTGCTGAGGCATGAGTAACAATGTATTTATGGATGAGATCCTCACTTGTATAACAATTGGAGAAGCCTCCATCTTTATTGGAGGAAGGATCTATCCTAGGCATTATATAGAAGAAAGCCCCATTGAATACAATTAAACTTGGCTCAAGTGAGCATGCCTAGGATTGGGCTGTAGGTGCTACCACATTCTTTTCCTACCATAAAAGCCTTACATCCACATGTAGGGATATGCACCTGAAAAAAGATTTAGTCTCATTTGGATTTTGAGAAGGCCATAAATACCAGTATTCTGGGTTGAATAACCCAGAATACTCTGAGCACATTTCAGTATTTGGGTTTTTTTGGAATTCCAAAATGTCTCCTTTGTTTCCTATGAGGGAGAAAATCTGTGCATTTTCCAGGCTATGGAAGATAGTGGCCAAACACACAAGCGCTACCATTGTTCAAAAGCCTCCAAATACAAACGGAACCAACAAGACCAACAAAACCAATAGCAAACCAGAGAATCAAAGCAAAACCCACCTGACTTGCCAATACCAAGATTTGGCAAGAAGACACACATACAGGCACTGAAATATTGAACCGTCCTGGGAGCCTTAAAATGCTGACTGTGAATATTTCCAGAATTCTTTGGGTCCCATGTACCAGTATCCCCGAAAATCCGAAATGTATCTGGAAAAATACTGATAAAGTACTTGGATATATATTCAGATCAGAAGTATCCAAATGCCCGTCCCTATCCACATGTACTCAATGAGATGCAGAATGTTTAAACATGAATATCTGCCTCCAGATACCAGAAGAAAGAAATGTTTGCTGGAAAAATATATACCCAGAAATGTTGGAAGGATACTCACATATTGCTTTTTCCAAAATAGTCTTTGTGTTATCAACCATGCAAATAAATGAAAACAGTGATCTGAAAAAGTAGCCTAAACTTTTAAAGCTATCTTCATGAGGTGGTGTTTTGCTTTAAAAATATCTTTATCTTGGGAAGACTAATGTGTAAAAGGGGTTCTCCTTTTCATTATTTTAATTTTTTCTAGGCTTTTGATGAAGCCATTGCAGAACTTGATACACTGAATGAAGATTCATACAAAGACAGCACTCTCATTATGCAGTTGCTTAGAGACAACCTCACAGTAAGTTATCCTCCTTATAGCAACTATGTGCTTGGCCTCAAAGGTCTCAAATCATGCGGGACAGGTCTCTTTAGAAAGCCATGGGATACTTGGGGAGAGAGGATTACTCCTGTAATGTTTAGATAGCATTTCTACTCTGATCTGATAATTTGATTCTAAGCATTTTTTTTCTTGATTAAATTTCAGACTTCAGTGCTAGTTGTGGCATGTTAACTAACCAGATGTCCTGTTGCATTGCTTTCTTGTTCAGTTGAACTAGCCTTGTTTCTTCAGGGCTACACTTAGTTTCAAAGGAAGGCCTGCAAGAAAGGGATAGATCAGTTGTGAGTTAATAGTGCTTTTTTCTTTCTTTCTAGTTATGGACATCAGACAGCGCAGGAGAAGAATGTGATGCCGCGGAAGGTGCAGAAAACTAAACTGCACATGGAGTGTCATTCCCCTTCTCGAGAAACCTTTTTACACGTCTCATTCCTTATAGCTCCACTTGGATTTCCTATAGCAAAGAGAACCCATCCATGTGTATGGAAATCAATTTATAGTCTTTTCACACTGCAGCTTTGGGAAAACTCCATTCCTTGATTTGTTTGTCCTGGCCTTCCTGGTGTGCGGTTACTGCTGTAGAAAAGTATTAATACTGGCTTAATTTCATGTAAACATAAGTAACTTCCAAATACTTATGTAGCAGGCTAAAGTTACCTGGTATTTAAAAGAATAATCTGAACCGGTTCCTGCAATTGACTGTAAGTTTTTATTACAGTAAAGACATTAAACTGTAGTTGATGCAACTAAGGTGTTAAAACACAGTTCAATTCTCTGCATTCCCTTTTTATTCTGCAGGGGTTACTTAGTGATTTGACTGTCACATGCTACCGTGTATTCCTTTCTGTACGATCCGGGGAGTATTGGGCCAAATGGGAAGCATGACAAATGGTGGCTTTCCTATACATTTACACAGCAGGAGCTAATGAGTTGTTTAAATACAGGGACTTCATTTGTTTTTTTACTCTTCAGTTGCTGCTGTTCAACTGCTATCCCTTCCCAATAAAAAATCACTTACACTCCTGCCTTTGTAGTTCTGGTATTCACTCGATTATGTACTAGAAGCAGCATGTTACTGCCAGAATACAGGGAGTGCCTTTTTGGCAGACTGAAGTGCATGACATTTCTTTAACACTGGAATGGGGGAAGAAGTTCACGTGTCCAAGTATAAAACTTTTCCATGCAGGTTTGTGCACATGTATGAAGGTGTCAAGTTCGTCCAGTGATTGTTCCGTAGATAGATGGACCACTATTGTGTGTTGCTAATCATTGATTGTAGTCCCAAAAAAGCCTTGTGAAAATGTTAATGCCCTATGTAACAAAATAACATTAAATAAAATTACATTTTATAAACCACTAAACTGTTGCTTTGTAACATTTGCATGCAACTACTACTGGGAATAAATCTCTATAAATAGCTTTTCCATAGCTGAATAACTCCCAAGTCTGCGATACTTGCATCCAGTGCATAACTCTGTGATGCACTGCATGGAGTAAAAATTAACAGATTTGCAAGGGGAAGAAACTTTAATATGTGGCATGCATAATCCATTTGTAAAATAGTTTGCATGGTATAACTTCTCAGATGATTATCCCAGCTCCATGCTACCCTTGCTTCAGCAGTCTTGCAGTATCAGTGCTCTCGGATGTATAACTGGCCCCACTTGAAACATTTTATAAAAGCCAATGCATAGAATTGGGAATACTATGCTGGCTCAATAGGGGCAGGGGGACAGATAGGCAGGCGAAATTCAAGTAATGAATAAAGTGCTTAAAGGAACCATGCACAGGTCTCAGTTCCCAAGGTATTGTAACACTGAAATCTAATCTGAACACTTAATTTTCAGTACTTGCAAAACAATAGTTTGGTCTAAAGATTGACCCACAAGTTTAGAAATGCTGTGGGAAAACTAGTGATTAGTGCAATGTGGCTTTTTCTGCTGAGGAGCTTGGGGGGTTGGCTACCAATGGATCATGGCTAAAAATTAGATGAAATGTCATTTCACTTTGTTGTAAATATTCTGACTCTTCCTACAATGGTAATTTTGCTCTTTGAAACATGTATGTGCTGTTTCTCATGGTACTGGTTTAAGAAGCATCTGAATTCGAAACACAGGTTCAGGAATTTGCAGACTGGCAGTTTTGCAAGGTGAAACTTCTGGTGGAACCCCCTATGAACTGCAAATTCTAGGCTGAGGCATGCAGTGTGCACTAGAATGTAAGTATTGTGCTGAAAATGTGGATCATACTAACCATTTGCAAGCTTACATACCTCCGTGCCTTCCAGACTGGATGAAGACTCAAGATTGTGGACATGACTCAAGATTGTGGACATGAAACAGGACCTGATGAGCCTGCCCCTGCTGGCTGTCTTGTGGTTGGAAGAAGGTCTACCAGTGGTGATGCAGAGCGCAAAAATGAGCAGTGTGTTCATGCTGTGATGGGTGGTCTTCTGTGTCAGTGAACAGCCCTGGCTCCAGCATGTTGGAGTGGATGTGTTATCTAGCTTTTTAAATACAGAGCCAGTGTCAAAGTTGTATAACACTGTTCCAGAGCCGTCTTCAAGGTGGCTTACAAATACAATAAAATCATAAGTTATCAAAAAGCCACAAATTAACTTAAACATGATATACATAAACAGACTCAAAACAGTCAAAAAGCTAGAACTCCCGTGTTAAGTGTAAAAAAAATGGTTTGGTACCTAAAGGAGTGCTAGGTGCACCTCAAAGGGGAGAGCTTTCCAAAGGTGTGCCACCTCTGAAAGCCTTGTGATGAACAACAGATGAACAGAGGGTATAGTTAAGTAATGGTAATGTTAGAATGTATGCAGAAATACACAACACTAAAATAGAATTGTGGTGGTTTGTTAGTAGGTAGAGCTGTTACTGCTTGGAAATATAGAAGAAGGGAAATACATAAATGTAGAGAAGTACATTTAATGTGCACCAGCATGGTATAGCAGTCAGACTAGGATCTGGAAGACTCCAGTTGAAATCCTCACTGCAGTGGAAGTTTGCTGTGTGACTTCAGCCTAACCTCTTTCTCAGGGCTGTTGTGAGGACAGGAGAACAGCACAAGCTGCCATTTTGGGTCCCCATCAAAAAGAGACGCAGTATAGCTATTTGCGTCTATGTGAATAAACTAAAGTATGCTTGGATCCAGCATGGTAAAAAATACAGATAGGCTTTTAATACCCATTTAACGTATTTGCTGCAATGCTCTTGACAAAAACCCAAATACTTGTTTCTTACAAAAGGGAAAAGAAAAATTAAGACAATGACACCATCTTTCAACTAGTATACAATGTAGGGAGGGAAAGGAAATGACATTAAATTTCTCAGATTTTAAACCAAGCCCCATGGCGCAGAGTGGTAAGCAGCAGTACTGCAGCCCAAGCTCTGCTCACGACCTGAGTTTGATCCTGGCAGAAGCTGGGTTCAGGTAGCCGGCTCAAGGTTGACTCAGCCTTCCATCCTTCTGAGGCCGGTAAAATGAGTACCCAGTTTCCTGGGGGTAAAGTGTAGATGACTGGGGGAGGCAATGGCAAACCACCCCATAAAAAAAATCAGCCAAGAAAACGTGATGCAGTAATGACTCCGTGCTTGAATGCAAGAATGCAGATAATCAGGAATTGCTTAAATAGGTTAATCCCGGAGCATTTTAAAAAATGTAAGTTTAATATAGCTTTATGTATCAGAAAAACTATTTGTCACACCTCAAACTACTGCATTGGCTTGCAATTAAAAGTCTCATACAACTTGCATGCCTGAGATTAAGCTCCAAGTTTGCTTCCCTGTTTTGTTAAGAGCCTGGCTGCTGAGAATATTGCTCTGCCACAATCATCCTCCATGAACACCACCCAAGAGAACAGCAGTCTCTGAGTCCAGTGACACCTCCTAGACCAACAAGATTTTTAAAGTGTAAGCTTTTGAGAGTCAGAGCTCCCTTTTTTGACTCGAAAGCTTATATGGTGCAAATCTTGTTCATCTCATAAGGTGCTACTGGACTCAAATCCTATTCTGCAGACCAACACAGCTGCCTACTTGAAACTACCCAAGAGGAGAGTTTGTTACTTCGGCTCCTGAAAAGGCCTCAGATCAGCATCACAAGACAACTCCGTGCCTTCTTTTCTAAACTTTTCAGCCAGGGAACAGAATTGTAGCTCAGCAGCGGACTTGCCTGATAACCTTGGATGGGTCCATTTCCCCTCAGAAAGCTGAGGAGAAAGTATCCAACAAAAGAAAGAGAATAATGATGGGCCTGGCCAGGGTTGGAAAACAGACAGTAATTGATCCCCACCACACAGCAATACTGAGCACCACTTGGATTTCCTCCCTTCCCAGCCAAAAGATACTTTTGCTACCCACATCTGGCAGTGCAGAGTTTTTAAATCAGCTGCTGTAACACAGTGGTTGGGTTGCAAATCACTCTGCTGGTTCAATTCACTACTGCCATGAGTTCTGCAGGTGGGTATGCCGCTCCTCTGTCTCAGATCCTCAACGATTGTGGGGATAATATTGACTTTGTTCATTGCTCTGAGTGGGCACTAATGGTCCAGAAGGGTGGTATATAAGCACAATGTTGTTATTAACGGCTGCATCATTGCCCCCACTATAGAGATGCAGCCACAGTGAATGTCTCAGTCACTCCCCCCCCCCCGCGTCACACGTGACAAAAAGGCACAAAGATAAAACCAAGTCAAGCTAGAGCGCAAATGAAACCCTGGCTGAAATCCCATGAAATCGGATGCGGAAATGTGTCACTGGACACAACGCAACTTACTTCAGATTAAGGAAGCACAAGTCACTTCTGACTTAAGGCGACCCTATATAAATGAAAGACCCCCGAAACGACAAACTGGAGGTCGTGGCTTCCTTTATTGAGTCAAGCCATCTCATTTTGAGTCTTCCTTGTTTTCTGCTGCTTTCAACTTTTTCCTAGCATTATTGACTTTTCCGGAGGGTCTAGTCTTCTCATAATGTGACCAAAGCACAATAGCCTCAGTTTTGTCATTTTAGCTCCTAGGGAGAATTCAGGCTTGATTTGATCTAATACCCACTTATTTATCTTTTGGGCCGTCCATGATATCCACAAAACTCCTCCAGCACCACATTTCAAATGAATCAATTTTCTTCCTGTCATCTTTTTCTGATGTCCAACTTTCACGTCCATACAGAGTAATGGGGAATACCATAGTGTGGGTTATCTTGATCTTGGTCCCAGAGAGAGATCCTTATCCGTAAGGATCTTTTCTAGCTCCCTCACGGCTGCTCTTCCAAGTCTCTAAATCGGCGCGGAGGCCGCCTCCCGCTCTGTCTTCGCCCCAGAACAGGCTCTGCTACTAGCCAGAGTCTCTTCAGGGGCCGGGAAGCCGCACAGCGCGGTCTTCCCTCGGCTTCACCATCCCGCGCCATCTCCGAACAGATCCTCCCGCTCTGAGGCCTGTCTCAGCGGAACAAGACGTCGGCCCTCCTCGGCGCCCATGATGCTCCGCGGGCGGCCCAGCTGCCAGGGCCTCCCTTCCGGATTTGGGCGCTCTCAGGCGGAGGGGAGCGGCCGCGGCCTGGGGCTCGTGTGGGCGAGGGCAGGGTTTCGATGCGAGAGGAAGCGGGGAAGGCAGGAGAGAGCCGGACGCCGTCGGAGGAGCGCCATGAGCCTCCAGCCCCGCCGGAGCGCCCTGTGGCTTCCCGCCCTTCTCTGCCTGGTGCTGGCGCGGGGGGTTCCCGGGGCAGGGGTGCGGAGGCACCCGCCTCAGCCGGCGGAGCAGCACCGAGGACGGCACCGTCCGCCGCACTCTGGTGAGCGAGCGTGGGAGAGGGGCTGGCTTCCATCGCTGGGATGCGGAGGGGAAGGGGCGGCAGCGTCGTCTTTTCCCTCTGAATCGTGGACAGGGAGAGGGAGAGAGAAAGGGTCCTTCGTAAAATGGGGTCCTTCGTAAAACGGGGCGAGAAGCCTCGGTTCCCGGCCACGTTTCGTGTGGGTCCTCGTTGCGATGCGAGGCAGCGTGGGTAATGGTTAGAGCGGCGGATGAGGGTCTAGGAGACCGGGGTGCACACCCGCACGCCATCTACTCCTCTCGTTGGGTGACCTTGGGCTGCGTCTCAGTCTCGTCTACCTCACAAGGTTGTTAGGACAAAACGGAGAAGAAAAGAGTACTCCGCCCCGAGAGCAGCTGGGGGAAAGGGTGGAATAAAGACGTACTAAATAAATAACTAGAGAAGATAGAAGACCTTGTTGGGGCTTGAGGGGCAAGAGCGAGATTTTGTTTTAAGGGTATGCCCGTGTCTGTTAAGTTTTCGAAACATTGTCAGCTCACCTTTGTCACAGGCAAGTGGGACCCAAGATGGGTAACTGGTAAAAAAAATCCCACGATTCGGGTCCAGTAGCACCTTAAAGACCAACTAGACTCGCAGAGTTATGATGAGCTTTTGAGAGTCACTAGCAGCACTCCCTTACATATATACAAAGTTCTTTTGTTGTTGTTTTTCCTTTTATAATTGAGGCTGCAGAATGAGTAATGTGTGGCGTTTGTGTTGAGGACTCAGTATGTTCAGAGGAGGTTGTGAGGAGAAAATGGTTTATTTTGCTCGTTTTAGTTAAGTTTTTTTAATGTCTTCCCTTGCCAGAGACAAAGCATAAGGCAGTCAGTAAATATACACTTAACGGTAAAATAGTTTTCAAGGGTTACAAAGTGCTCCAATAGTTAATTTCTTAGCATTAAAGCCAACTAGACTCGCATGATGAAACAGTCAGGGGCATTAAACAGTTCACAAAGGGAAGTGTTCTTTCCTCTGTTCTGTTGAAATTTTAACCTGAGACAGTTGTGGGACACCAACTGCTTATCAGCATGTAGAGAAACATTGTACAAATGTTGTGTTGTGTTGTACAAATTCTTGTTAATGATAGTAGTGGTTTATGGGGGAAGTTCTCGTTTTACGGTTGTGTCAGTGGAAAAATTCCTTCATGGGAATCAGTTTCAGTAGATATATGGGGGATGGGTTCACCACAGGAAAGCAGGTGGAGGATGCTGATAAGAACAAGGGGACGGCACTTGTATTTGGCTTAGGGTTAGTAATGCCTAAGGAGCTGTGCTTTACTACATGGTTGCAGCCTGCATTCCTTACAGAAGGCATACAGTAAGCTGGCTGACTGCAGCATGGGGCAATATATAATAGATCCCCATATTAAAGAATATGTGTGTGTGTTATGTGCTGTCAAGTCGCTTCTGACCTATGGCAATCCTATGAATTGAAAGACCTCCAAAACATCCTATCATTAACAGACTTGCTCAGATCCTGCAAACTGGAGGACGTGGCTTCTTTCACTGAGGCAAGCCATCTCATTTTAGATCTCCTCTTTTCCTACTGCATTCCGCTTTTCCTAGCATTATTGACTTTTCCAAAGAATCTTGTCTTCTCATGATGTGGCCAAAGTATAATAGCCTCAGTCTTGTCATTTTAGCTTCTAGGGAGAATTCAGGCTCGATTTGATCTAGTATCCACTTGTCTTTTTTGCCATCCATAGTATCCGCAGAACATGCACAGGTTATACTCAGTGTTCCCATCCTGTGTCAGATAAGACATAGTCACATATGAGTTGTAGATTCTCCTCAATTCCTGCATACGTAGTGCCTGATTTGGATCAGGACCGCAATGTGCTTGAAGAAGGGACTTCAGCCTCTGCTTGTTTTCCCAGACTGAAAGAATCCTGGGAATGCCATTTGGGGAAACCCGTGGGTTCTTTGAGATACACATGGGTTTCCCCAACAGGTGAAATAGCATTCCCCCCCCCCTTCCTCCCAACTGTTGCAGTCTGAGAAATGGCATGTGTGGGTGGAGAGAGACGGAAGCTCCTTTTCCATGTATGCTGTAGTCGTGTTCTGAATAGGCAACAGTATGTGTGGGAACTGGGGAGAACTAACAACTCCTGTGTGACTACGTTACATCCAACACAGGGTGGGGATTCGACCTGTGTGCTGTACAAAAATTCAGTAAAACAGGCATGTGGTAAAGTGAAGATGAGTTCCTCCATAGTTGCATGTCTCTCCCACCACCCCACCTCATCGGTAAATGGATAATGGATGTTGCTATCCAAACAGTTTCAACTGCTGGTGTATGGGAAAGTGTGTGACTGTGGATTGCACAATAACAAAAACTGCAGAAGTTTGTTACTACAGTTCTGGAAAAAGTTTCATTTAATATTCTGTTTTCTTCTTACTGTCAGTAATGTTCTTTCAATCACTAATATGAAATTACAATTACATAGGTAATTAGTAACTGCAGGTAATGTGTCCCTGCAGTTACTAATGTACAATTCCACACATAGTTGTATATAAGAAAATTGGGGAAAGTCCACATGTAGCTCATGGGTCAGGCAAATGTCTTGTATGCAGAAGGTCCTGGGTTCAATCCTGGGCATCTTTATTTAAAAGAACTTTGGAAATTGGGGCTTGGAAATGCTGCGTTTGAGAGTCTGGAGATCTGCTGCCAGTCAGAGTACCCATTACTGAGCTAGAAGGACCCGTGGGCTGATAATATAAGGCAACTTCTTACATTCATTAAAATAAAGCTGTTTAGTAGTCTTGAGTGTACATTGGGGCTTGACAAATGCCAGGTGCTAGGTCACCATGGCACTTAGAAATTGCATTGCGGCACCTGGTATTTTCAGCAATTATTTTTTTGTGTAAGTGTCGTTCAACAATTCTCAGTGCAAGTAGGAGGGGTTGGATCCAACTAGATTTTCCAGTGGTGCAAAAGGGAGGAAGAGTCCCCTTTCACCAGTAAAAAGGCTACATTTGGCATCGTGAAACCTGCTTGGAATAAAGCCGCATGCAATAGAAGCTGTCATAAGGAGGGGAATTGGCTGAGATTGAATGAAAAAGCTGGTTGAATACAAACCAAAGCTGCTTTCATTTTGCAGTAGACTGTTTTGTTACATGATGGTGTAAAATAAATGCGCACAAAGTTTTTGTCACTGCTTGTTTATATATAAACTTAACTTTACGCCATTCAGTGGTAGAATATGAATTTGTTTCTTAACCAGTTACTATCTATACTGGCTCCATTGCCACTGCTGTTAAAAGCAGTAATGGAATTATGAGAAAATAAGGAGAAGTTAGGCTAGCGCTAGAGGTGAGCTTTTTGTTTTGGTGATGATAACCACGGCTACCCTTATATTTATTTTTGTGCTACAACACTTTTTATCATAGCTTTAATCAAATTATGAAAATGTCATGAATATGGCTAGAACTCTAGGGGAACAACTGCTGGATCTGACAAAGAAACTTGTTCAAGACACCTATGCACACAGAAATAGGCCACAAAGAGTCTAAAGGCTTAGAATAAAACAACCTTGGAGAGGGGCATAAAATAGAGTTACACAGTTGTATTGCCATGGATAGATTAGAAGAGCCATTTAACTTACACTAATGCATGCAATGTACCAGGGCCAGGTGCAGCGAGTATCTGAGTATGGGAGGAATGTCTAACTTTATAGAAGCCGGCTGTATTATAGATGCGCTGGTGGAGGGCCAAAAGGTATTCAGGTGTATGAGAAATCTGTAATCACTAATTCTACATAGACTCTGTTGGCACAAATGAACTGTGTTTCAAGAACATGTTTCAAATATGAATACTCTTGTTTGGTGCATGAAATCATAAGTTAATAGTTAGCCAAGAATTTGAATCTCTAAAGCAGCTATTGTTAAGGAAAGCTTCTGAAACCCTAAAAATATGACAAACTGATAATGAGCTTCTTCTTTGACGAGGCGCCTTGCCTGTGACCTTCTTATCTTTGGGTAAGATACTTTTTGCGCTCGTGTAATTGCTCCCCTTAATGATCTTTGTATTTGTTATAATAGATGGTGTTATAATGGGTGGTATAATTTTCTGTTGATTGAGTTGTTACTAAGATTACTAAATAGGTATGCTGTAAGAATAAAGGCTTAAAAAGGAAGCAGAGACTTCTTAATTGTATTACTTGTATGCTATACCCAGTAATGTACCCAAAACGCTATCTGTCGTGCACCCCTGGCCAGGAGTGAAATGATTTGCTATAGGAAAGCTAATTAGATGCTCAGGGCTTCTTAACTGCATACTTATATCTGAATCAAATCTGACCAGAGTAATCCAAAAAAAGAAACTATAAAGAGATTGGGATTAGGTTTTGTGGTACAATAACTAGAAAATATGGTGACTAAATTTGAAACCTTGAAGGTTGAAAAAATGTGACTGGTCCTAAATTTTTCGATTGGTTCCTAGAGCCAAAGAAAAATTGTTAAGGCCTGGTACATATAGTTGCTTTGTGGGAAGGAATTAACAGGTAATTACAGGTAAATCTGATTGTGGCCATTTTTTAAAAAGAAAATTTTGAAATGGGATGTGGAATATCTGGTTTCATTTCCTGGTGACTGTAGGTTTCCATTGAAATATTTCGTCATCTACAGGTACTACTACTACCACCGTGTTTAAAAAGCTTATAGTGTATGCAGCTCTCCAGAACCCACCCATCCTCTTCCTCAGTTAAAAGGGCCTTGTTAAATTTTGAGATGGTTGGTTTTATCTTCAAAATATGCTTAATTTTTATGGTTGCAATAATTCTGAAAGCATTATCAGAAATACTGAACAGTTAGATATAATAAGGAAACATTAATGGTAATTCAAGTTCCCTTTTTTGTAATGTATCAGCCTATGAAATGGGGTAACTGATTAATATCTACTTTTAAAATATGTATTAAGTGATACCAATTTCTGGCCTATTAGTGCATTGAGAAAGAATGATTATTCAGAAAAATGTATCAAGATAGGGCATCTTTAAGCAAGTAATTTGCTTCAATAAATGATAGGGCTTTATCAGAAGCTGGATATCTGTGTTACTAAGCTGATTCTCAGTTCCTTGTATGTTACCTTTGTAGCAGATCTATTCATATATCTACGCACTATAAAGTGCAGAATCTTTGCTAGAGCAAATAGGATAGATGTTATACCTCACTTTTTTCCTCAACGGAGATCTGAAGCGGATTACAGTGTTGTTCGTTCTTCAGTTTTTTTCCTCCCAAAGCAACCCTGTGAGCTAGGTTAGGCTGTGAAAGAGTGACTGGCCCAGGGTCGCCCAGTGGGGTTCCATGGCAGGGTGGTCCTTTGAACCTGGGACTCTCAGATCCTAAACTGACACAATAAGTGTAAGAAATGGAAAAGTGGGATGGGAGGGTTTCTGAGAAACTGTTTTGTTTGTTCTGTATCGATGATAAATATTAGTTAGAATGCTGTTCCTTAGAAAATTAGAATATAATTGCTTTTCTGCTGAATCACCTCTCTTCCTCAGTACGCCATGTCATAACAAACACACTTTGCCCATGCTTGCAATCTGTTTAACCTCTGTGCCACAGACATTTCTGAAATTCTCCTTTGTGAATATGGAGCTTCTTTGTTATGCCTGTTTTCCAGGGGAGGATGAGAGAAGAGAGTTTTATTTGTCTGTCTTTTACTGTATTTCTTCTTACTTGGGCAAGTGTTCAATTGAGAATATCAACAAGACGGCAGAAGCATGCTAGTGCTTCTGCTAAGATAGTTTCAGGTAGGTAGCCATGTTGGTCTGCAAGTGAACAGCAAAACTTAACTCCAGTGGCACCTTAGAGACCAACAAGATTTTTAGCGTATAAGCTTTTGAGAATCAAAGCTCGCTTCTTCAGATAGGGAACTTTTACTCTCGAAAGCTTGTACACTAAAAATCTTGATTGTCTCTTAAGATGCCACTTGTCTCAAATCCTGCCGTGCAGCTGTTAGAAGCTTTTGGCTACTTCCTCCCCTCCAAGTGTCTGATTCAGACTTGTGCTTGTCAAGGTAATGTAAGAGCTATGGCAATAAAGAGTTCATTGTTTAAGCTGTGGAGAAAAAGAAGCCTTAAATCAAAGTTTATGCATTTTTTCTAGCTCTGTTAAACTTTCTCTTTTTTCTTCCAGAGAGATTAGAATCTGTTCTCTCGGACTATGACATTCTTTCTATGTCCAGTATCCAACAACACTCCTTAAGAAGAAGAGACCTGCAGCCTGAGTCTCATATAGAGCGACTCTTAAGCTTTTCAGCACTACACAGGTAATAAAACATTCAGTAAGACATGTGCCTTAATAATGTTATCTTATTGAGTGTTTGTAAAGATCAGTACTATATAGTTACCTGGCTTGTTACGTCCAGTGTTTGTTCACTAGTTCTTACGAGTCTCTGGCTTCAAGGAAATATTACAATTCATATGTGCTAAAAATACTAGGCTGAGAGTACAGTTGAATCAGGAACACTTTATTTTCTCCAGTACCGCCCTTCTGTTGCTGACGCTTGCCACTGTGTTTCTTCTGGCATAAGGGGGAATCTGTGCGTTTTGGCTGGATTTTACAGCTGGACAAAACTTATGATCCTGCTAGCTTGAGGAGTGGGTCTTAAATTGGCTGAGTTTCATAGAAGCCTGAGCTCCTCTAAGGCCCAGTACAATCACAGGGTCAAGTTTCAACCCCACCCTGATTGAGACATACCTCATTGCTTTCCTAGAAACTCTCGAGGTATGGCATCAGGAAAGCCCTTGCCTTTCTGCCTAGGGAAAGGTGGGAGCTCTCCTTGATGCCATGTTCAGCTCTTGCCATTCCAAGCCCATTTTTCAGCTAAAGCTTTGGTTTATGCTTTTGGCATAGGCTACAAAAGAATGGGACACTTACTGAAACTTGGAGTGAGTTGCTCTTAGAAAGAGAAACTCCGTTTTGGGTGTTGGTTCTTGGATATTTTGGACCAGCAGTGGAGACTCTGGCGTCGTTTGGTCTTTATGGTTTGACCTGACAAGCTAACATCTGTATTTAGGCAACAGAAACTTATTAAGTATCTTAGGCAATAGTTGTTTAGAATTTATTATTTTCTTTCCTATCCTATACAGTTTCTATACTTGAAATCTTTTGCACAGTCTTTAATAAATATATTAATTATACTTTTGTGTAGCATTATTGGGTTTTGGGGCTTCAATCTGAATCCAGTTTCTCGGCCGATTTGGTCCCGGACTCCAAAATAACTGTTTTTGCGGACCTCTGTCTTGATTAACACCCAGTATAGCTGGAGACGTGGTTTCCTTAGAGCCAAGCTACAAGTGACGCCTTACACAGGTTGGACACTTGTCAGCTTCCCTCAAGTTTTGATGGGAAATGTAGGCGTCCTGGTTTTACGGCTTGGCTCTCCGTTACAGCTGCAAGACGAGGACGCCTACATTTCCCATCAAAACTTGAGGGAAGCTGACAATTGTCCAACCTGTGTCAGGCATCACTTGTAGCTTGGCTCTTAGTCTTTACGTTTACAGTTAGCTAGAGGAAATTGGTGGCAGGGGCGCAAGGATTTTCACCCCTCCAGAAGCATGTTTCGTTCTTGAACCCCTTCCACCACTGGCCCTGGGGACGTGGTGATGACGGCACTTGTGGCTCTTTGTGCATAAGGAATGTTCTTTCACGGTTCTTTATAATCTGAAAATCTGTAATAGCAGCACTGCACTGTTCTGTCTGCACAATTCCTCTATAATACATTACTTGTTAAATGACTGGTTAGGTTATGCAGAAATGAACGTTGTTGAAGTATTCCTTAAACACTTCAGTTGATACTTCACAATTTGATAAACAATGGTTTCGAGCTTTGTGTCTATTAGGAGTGAGGAGAGGAGTTTTACAGTTGTTGTAACGCAAGAGAGTAAATCTGTTCTTTGATTTCTGCTAGAAAGACAAATATATCAGATGTTTACAGTTATCTGCCGCTTCATTATCTGAAGTTCATCTAAGGCTTGTAAATCTGTGTTAATAATTCATAGTTACGTATTTCCTGCCTAACCTCCTTAGAAAGCCTGAGCATTTAAAAGGAATTGATGTATAAATTATGGGGGTGGGAGTGGGGGGCTGTCGCAGCTGCCTGTGCAAATGTCCTTTTTTCTGTAATAAACATTTTTGTTCTCTGTCATAAATTCTGCAGGAAATTGGTAGCAGACAAATGGCACTGCATATGTATTATGCATAAGAGCTGACATCTTCTAGTTACAACAGTCTTTTAAATAGGTAAAAGTGTTACCTAAAGTGTATTTTAATGCTAAATGGAAATGCTTTACAGGCATTTTGAATTATATCTAACATCATCTGCAGAACGTTTTCCAAAAAACTTTCAAGCGTTTATAATGGATGGCCAAGGCAAGGAGAGAGAGCATCATGTAGAATGGCAAGAATTTTTCTCAGGACATGTTGTAGGTAAGTGCGAAATAGGGTGCATGTATTAGCAGTAAGCAGAGCAGCTCTAACCTGGTAACCCCTTACAGAACCTCAAATACTTGTAAAATAGGAGGTGGTCTGTTTAAAATATTCCTTGCGCTTCTTTTTGCAGGTGAGTGCTAAATGGGGGGAGGAGAGCGGGGAGGGGGCATGGCGACAAGAAACACACGGATACAGTGCTGAGGTAAAGAGGCCACAACTTTATTGAGATTACAGCTCAGGGAGCAAGGGCGTGCATAGGGCACAGATCCGAGCATCGGCTGACCCGTCTGCCAAGCCGATGAACCACACGCCCCCTTAGACCCCTGCTGAGGGGGCGAACCATGGGATGACAGTCAGTGGGATGCCATGTGGGTGTACACCCCTGTGTGGATCTTCCCCTGTCACCTGGGAGCGAGGCGGACTGACAGCCCCCGTCTGGGCATGCACCGGCCATTCCTCACTCCCCAGACCCCTTATGGGGATCCCCATAATAGGGAAACTGAGCCTGAGGGCCCTGTTTCCCCCCAAACGGATCGGTGCCCAATGCCCCAATCCGCAGCCTGCTCACTCCAAAGTCGTGACAAAAGGGAGGGCTGGGCAGGATGCCGCCATGGGCCAAGTGCTGAGGGGCGGGAATCAGCCATCCGACCAGGGGCCCACGCCGGATGTGCCTGGGCGGAATCACCTGGCCCCTGGACACTCCCTGCCCCTCCTCAACATGGCGGCCCCCATGCCGCTTCCCCACTCGCCTCCCCCCGCATCGCCCGCAACTCAGGCCCCCAGGTGAGTCTGGGAGCCGTTACTTCATCAGAGAAGGTACTTGGAATGTGAGGGGTGGGGAAGCGGTTGCTGTTTCTATATAGCAAAAATTAACTAATTTCGTACTCTATTTTAAATAGGTAAGAAGCATTCCAAGGTCATTGCACACATAGGTGAAGATGACTTTACAGTGAGGATTAATACTGATGAACAAGAATATAATATTGAGGTACTGTCCATTATTAGAACCTGATTCTAGTCAATATAAATATCATTAATGGAACATTATACTTTTCTAGTGGTCACTTCATTTTCTCTGGTTTAACGTGAGCATAACGTTGCTGCTTGTTTTTACTATGTATGTAAGAATTTTTCCACATGCGTCAAACATGCATAGTTTTGTGGACAGACCATATTGTTACACCTGTGCCAAGAGATCATAGTGTGAACACCATTTGAATTACGTTTTTTTAATATGGGTGTAAACTGTTAAAAAGAAGGTAGCTGTTCTGAATTATTGTAAGTAACAGAGAAATTGGATCATGATGTAGGTATTTTGTCACATGAGTTAGAAAAACTGTATGTGCTACAATTTATAACAACATTCGATTTATATACCACCCTTCAGGACAACTGAACACCCACTCAGAGAGGTTTACAAAGTGTGTTGTTATCCTCACGACAATCACCCTGTGAGGTGGGTGGGGCTGAGAGAGCTGTGACTGACCCAAGGCCACCCAGCTGGTTTCAAGTGGAGGAGTGGGGAATCAAACCCAGTTCTCCAGATTAGAGTCCTGCTGCTCTTAACAACTACACCAAACTGGCTCTTAGTGCTCAACCAATCTGGATGGCAAGTGATACTACTGAAAAGTATGTTGCATCTCATAATCTGGAGCAGTGGTGCTCACTTCATGGCTCATAGAGCCGCATTTACAGTTACCATCTACTAAAAGGGCCACATTTACTTCCATACCTGAGGTATGCACCTCAGGGAAGCTTGTAGCTTACCCAGTTTTCTGGTAGTGAAAGGTTCCCTGCTGGATGGAGGTGAGATAATGAAAAATGCTGTGGAAATTCTCTGTTATTCCCCCAAGAAACCTCCACAACAGTAATGGCATAAAGATTTAGTCTCCCTTTAAAATTTTAAAAGGACAGCATTTATTAATCCATTTCCTAGTTCTGTCCCCTGTGTTGAGACCTGCAGAAAAACAAAATGATCTTTATATTTTCAGAACTGTGCATTAGCAAGTCAAAAGGAGCCAAATTGGGTTGTATTACCTAGTAAACAGAGAGAATTTAATTAGTCCAGTCTTTCAGCCATCATTTCAGGCAAAAACAGCCTGTTTAAAAATCTGGATAAAAATCACTGGCTTGTAATTATTTTCTTTTTACCATGAACAGTTTCAACCCCCCCACCCCCACCCCCTTTTGGCTAAAATTCAATAACCCTTTGAAGAAGGTTAGTCTGGATCTCAAAAGTTCTGCGTGCGTTTGTATAAGAGGTGTAGGCTAACCTTTCTGTACGGTTAGGACTCTCTTCCTTCTAGCTATATGTTAAATACTCTGTTGTTCCTGTTATTTGAAAATCTTCCATATAGTGAGTGATCTTTAGCATATGCTTTAATATGCTAACAGAAGTACAGGTTATTCAAACTTGAGGTGGGGATGAAGCAGCAGTATAGTCTGCTGTTCTTAAGGAGTCTGTGACAGCACTTCTTGGAGTTCACTTAATCGGCTGGGCCGAGATACTAATCTTGAGTTTCATAGGCAGCTTCTTCCTCGTGGAGAGAAACTCAATATTAGTATGCGGTGTTGATAAAAACTTGAGATATTTAAGACCTGCAGTACATTACACACACGTTTGAAAGTTAGTCTCATTTAAATATGGTTTACTTGTGAGTAAATGAGGATTAGACTTTTGCAGTGCAATCCTAAACAGAGTTACACCAGACTGGAGTAACTCTGCTTAGGATTGCACTGTAAGTCTGTGGTCCAATTCCCGCTTCATCAAGCATTTCCTGGAAACCAGTGAAACCCTGCTGAAACCAGGAGTTCAGTTTCTGCTAACTGAGGCTAAGTGCTACAGGCTAAGGGATATGTGCATAGTTAGTATATTACTGTCGGGGGTTGAAGACTTTGGAGATTCTAGCCTGTTTTTTCTCCCATGTGGAAACTTCTCCTTGTGCATTGCTTGAACACAACCAGAAACCACTGGGCAAGGAGCTTTGCTCCGTTTTTCTTTCTCCTAGACAATCTTTGCTGTTGTCTCAGAAGAGAGACATTTTTGTGGCCTTTCTACAGCTTTCTTGTGTTAATTAACAGAAAGAGAGGCAAAGGTACTGGCAGATAAAGCAAAAATGAATGTGCTTGATTTTTATAATATGCAAATTTGGTGGCTTGGGGAACTTAAATATGGCCAACCTAAATATGTATAAAGAGTCTAGAATTTTTACTTATTCAGAGAGGAAAGAGAGCCTAAAATTTCTAGGTATATCTTTTAAAGGAGCACTGTAGGTAGATATCAATAAGTATTAAGAGAAAAAGGATGTGGTCAAGCTGTCAGGAAAAGGGATTGCTGCCACAACTTTTATCTTACTTTCTGTTTAAAATTTCTACTTTTTTTCTCCCCTTATTGCAGCCCCTCTGGCGGTTTCTCAATAATTCAAGGGATGAAAGACTTTTGGTTTACAGATCAGAAGACATTAAGGATGTCTCACGCCTACGGTCTCCAAAAGTGTGCGGCTACATAAAGCTAGAGGATGGAGACCTCTTGGCGGGTGCAGGGATGAAGGGAAGTCCATCAAATGAAAGTAAGTGCCCAGGTAGTTACAACAGATTCTTATTGTACACGGGATTCTTTTTTTTTTCAAAGTAGTGAATGCAAAGGACAAGATTCAGCTTAATGCAGCACGAGTTCAGTGACAGACTATTCCGTCACTCAGTTACCTGGAACTATTTCAGTGGCTTCAGTGCCTAGCATTATTTAAGTCTCTGTCACAGTTCTGACTGATGGGTAAGCTTCTTGTTTCTTTTGTATGGACAGAGGAAAACACTAGTTAGGTTTCCCTTGCCCTTCAAAGCAAGCTGCTGCTGTTGCTGCAACGGAATTGTAAATAGACGTGCTGCGCCCTTTGCAGTATAGGAAGAATGTTCTCTTTTTAAAAAACAAAACCGGGATTCGCCCAAATGGCCCCTCATTGTGGATAACATGGCATAGCAGCAGGACTCAAAAGGTAAAATGTATTGACTTTGTCACTAAAGCAGGGTTTAAAAAAAAATTACTGTGCTGTACCAGACCATTTGGCAATGGAGTGCTCGCCTGCTTGTGTGGCATGGTGGCGCCACTTGTTTCCCACCATTGTGTGCGCCCGGCCACCACCAACACTCGCCTTCTTTGGGGTCCATTCGTTTTCATGTGCTTCAGGAGAAACTCATTGGATTGACGTGTTTTGGGGCAATGCAGAAAGAACTGTGTATGCGTGTATGTGCAGCTGCCCAACACTCTCCTTGGTGTGTGCCTTCCCCAGGTATTTCTTTGTGTCGATAAACACAGAACCCCATTGTTATGTGGTCTCAAACTTGGTGTTTGATAGTTTAGAGGAAAGACTGTGTTTTCTGTGTGATTTTGTTGCTGTAAAAACAGCTGCCCCAGAGCCTCACCCCATTGAAAAGAAGAGCATGCGTTTGTGCATGCACGGCCAATGCGTGCCCAAGGGGCTGAAACTCATGAAAGAAACCCCAAACGGATCAGTTCAAGCTGGCATGGCCCCAGGCAGAACAAACCAGTAACTCCTGAGATTGAAGCTGAAATGGAAACTTTCTAGATGCACACCCCTACTTCAAATCATTCCACGTGATAAATAAATTTATTCCTTTTTTAAATTCTTTATATGAAGCGAAGAATTACAAGAGTTACCAGAAGGAAAAGAAAATCTTAGCACAGTCTAAAAATCTTTTTGTATTTTTTATCATACTGTAATCCGTGCAAGTCCCAACAAGAGGCCCTAGGTTTCACAGAAGCGATTCATAATTTTGCTTTGCGCCTGGCCAGTGTACACTTTTATATGACATTTGTGTGATGATTATTAAGTAGATGAATGTGTTGATACTTGTTACTGTAATATTGCATATTTAACATAAGGGATATTCTAAATGGTATGAACTATTTAGCGACTTCTAAATTGTCATAATAGTGAAAGTCTCTCGGCGGAAAAGAGCTGTTCCAGATCCCTTGAGGAATACCTGCAGGATGTTAGTAGTGGCAGATCATCGCTTCTTTAAACACATGGGCCGCGGGGAGGAAAGCACCACCATTAATTACCTTGTAAGTATATCTTTCTGTCTACCAATTGCTTGAGAAAGCTGGAGCACAGATCATAATATTCCACTATAGTTAGGGCATGACCGCTAAAGATACGGTAAATATTTTTAACTACTGTTTAACAGGTATAGATTGAAGAAAGGGTAGCCTGTTCCGGGTAGCATGTGCTAACAGATCTTGATTTGTTTCTTTACTTTGTTTATACTTTGAATTTCTCCCCAATGGAGACCCAAAGTGACTTATAGTAAAAGTTGTCTTTATGTGGCTTAGTTGTTTTTATCCTGGCTGCTTAGAGTGCACAGGAACTACTAGGTTGATTTGTGTTTGACCATAGTTTATTGGGGTTTATCAGTGTAGCTAGCTGTTGCTGTATTTCTGGTTACCACTAATCCATTTCCAGTATGGATATAATTGTATTTCACATAACTGATATGTGACATGAATATTGTTGTCTCTCTGGAAGAACATGAGGAAAATATGCTGCTTTGTTCAGATGTATTATTAAGCCTGTGTGGTTTTGGTTATATATTTTACTGGAGGGAAAGATCAGCCATACAGACTGAATGAATAGAATAGACATTTTGCTGTTGATTCCTTTAAGAAAATATGGAAAGTATTGTTTGGATCCATGGTTTTCATTATATCTCCTCCTTTCATTTGTGCTGTTTTAAAATTAGAGGTAAAATGTGCAGGTTTTTTTTAAAAAAGTACATACTATGGAAGCTTTGCTCCTAAAACATACAGCAAGAGGTAAATAGTTTGTATTCCTTAATGCATATATGTATGCGTACTCCATGACATTCAGAAATCTAATAACAAGAGGCTGGAGTGGAATAATCCTTTCCTTTTCTGTGCGTAGATTGAATTAATAGACAGAGTGGATGACATCTATCGTAATACCTCGTGGGACAATGAGAACTTTAAAGGATACGGCATACAGATAGAACAGGTACTTTGACTCTTGGAATGATATCTAAACTTTGGCACGATTCCTGCTTGCTGGATGTCATTCTGTGATTAATTAGAAGGTTTGTTCAATTATTTCTTCAAGCTATAATACTAAAAACAGATTGTGGTGGAGGCAGAATAGCTTCCTGATGTTTCTTAATGTTGCCAAGAGGGTTGTTTTGTTTTTTTTGGCCCTGCTGACTCTACAGTTCCTCTTCTGGTGTTCTTATAGTTCACCTACATATGTATCTGCCTTAAGATGCAGAACATAAAATAACTTTAAAAAATGAAATTCCTTACTTAAAAGCCAGGGTAAAAAGAAGTGTTGTGGCCTGGCACCTAAAGGAAGGTTCAGGTAGGCAACTTATGAGCCTCAAGGGGGAGGGCAGTCCTGCGCCACCAATTCTTACAAATCCAGAGGCAAAATGTCACCACTGAAAAAGTTGTGTCTTTGGTTGCCTCCTGCTTTGCTTCTGCAGGAGGGGGCACAGAGAACACGGCTTGAGAAGAAGCTCCTTTGACTTAATTTTTCAGTTAACACTGTGTGTGTGTAATTTCCTGTGGGGAGACATGCATAAAGGAAGGAATGAAATGCAATTCAGATGTGCCAGACAGGGGGTGTAAGGTGCCTGAAAGAACTGTATTCCACTGCCTTTCAAGCAACAGGAGGGAGCAGAGCACGTCTTCGTTTTTTAATGCTCCTTGTAGCCATGGCGGCACCAACAGGGATTAGGTAAGTGTGAGTCATGTTCTCGCTAACTGCTGGGAGAGCTGCTTTTTCCAGCAGCTGGCGGCAGTAGAGCATGGCTTTCACACTTTTTAAAGCCCTGTTGCTTAGGGTTAGAGCATGAAAGAACCTTTTGGGCAATCAGCCATTTCCTGTGGGAGGGTAGTAGAGTATGACTCACTGGCTTGGGAGTGGGAAAGAATCATGTATACAGGGGCTGAAAGAGGCGTTTCTCCTGTTCAGTGCTCTTCTAGGCCTTGTAAGTACCAGTAGGGTAGAAAGAGCTGCCTTTGGTCCTTCCTGCCACAGCGAAAGTCTGTGAATATGTATGCAAATACAAGCCCTCTGGAGGGCATCTTGTCCAAGATCTGCCCAAAATCTATAGTAGATTGTAGGACAAGAATGAAGAAATCTAGTTATCTGCTTCTTTGTTACAGATAGCAAATAGACATGGAGGAGGGGATAAACTTGAATCAATGAATGATAGATCTGAAAGGAGGTGTTCAATGATTGTTGAGTTGCAGAATTAATCACAGCGGAGAAAAAGTATACAATCAAAAGTATACTTAGCAACTGTTCGCCACCACCCCAAAATCTTGTCTAACAGGAAAATGGGGAGCTTCTGCTTCAGACATGCTCTAAATATATATTTCTGACCTTTAGTTATAGAGCTTTTTTTTTAAATCAACTTTGATCTTTAGCCCTAGTGCTTGGCACAATACCATTAAATACACTCCACCTTATGGAATAGGATACAGAGGCTGCAGTTTTAAGTTGACACTGCATGCAAAAATCAGTAGCCAATAAGTGTAGAAGACCATGCAAGAGTATCAGTGGTCCAGTTCTTTACCAAGAGAAATCCATATTTAACATTGTTAGTGCAAATGCCATGAACTTTGCTTTTACTCGATCCGTGTAACTCTATAAGTTTTCTTATACCATCACATTGTTCTGACTGTCCTTCCCCCCGGCAGTCTTCGTTGATCATAACCATTTGTCTCCATCTGTATTAAACATTATCAGTGTACGTTCAAAACTTCCTGACATAACCATAACCTTTTTAAATGAGAGCTGAGACTTGTACTAATACACTCTGCCAATTCCATTTGCTGCAGCGCCTGGGCAGGTAATATGAGGGCTCTTTGTACAGCACTGAAACAGACTATTAACTGTAATGTTATGATGTTCAAGTATTTTCTGTGTGTGTGTAGAATTTTGTTTTGTAAGTAACTGTAACGTAGATCGAGGTTTCAGGAACCTTTGCTAATGGAAAGCAGAATCTTCTGTAGTGGCTGGAAGGTTTTAACATGGTAAGATTTGCTTTCACATATTTACTCGAAAGGAAGATGACCCTGAATGTAAGATAACTCCCCTAAAATAATGTCATGCACTATTTTTAAACTACTTGTGTTGTGAATATAAGACAACCTCCTTTTTTGATGATGTATCTGGGAAAAAAAACTAGTCTTGTATTTAAATAAACACAGTATTTTATAGGCCTTAAGCAAAAAAAAATGTTTTCATAGATTTGCTGTCACTTCCCTACTTAAATCATCCCACATTAATCTTTTAATTTTTTTTTAAATAAAGATTATTGTTCACAGTGAACCTCAGAATGTATCTGCTGGGCAAAGACATTATAACATGGCAAAAAGTCAGCCCAATGAGGCAAAGGATGCTTGGGAAGTGAAGGACCTGTTGGAGGTAGGCTCTTGTGTTTTTATATAGTGCGTTTTTAACCACCCCATTTATAAGCAAGGCACAGGATCCATCTTTCTGGACTCAAGCAAGTGCAGTAAAAGCTTTGTGAATTGGCAGTCATGGGGAATAGAGGTTGCCAGTTAATCAAATGTGAAGGATACTCAAGCTTGCTCTGCTCCAGCCCTGCCCAAAACAAACAAAACCCCCATCCCATTGTGAACACCCAAAGTGACAGCCCCCATGCCTGGTGGGACCCTTCCTCTTCCTGCCATGAGACTATCTTACGCAGCAAGCAGACAAGGCCAGAATCCCTCTGACAAAGCTGGCTCCCGACAGCTCAAGGCAGGCTGAAGTGGAAGGAGACACTCAGTGATTAGGTCACCTGGCAGTGCCAGCTGTCAGAAGCTGAGCAATGGCGGGAGCCACCAATCTAGAGAGGCAGGGGAGAGGTGTGCATGCATCAAAGGATGCAGGTGTACGGTGGCTAAGAAGCTTTCCTTTGAAGTGATGCCCGTTAACTAAATGTTCTGGTTAATCCAAGTGTCGGATAACAACATTTTTACTGTATATGACCATGGAGATATAAATCACAAAGAAAGAAACATGCATTAAAGGGAATATGTTCAAAAGCTTATTTTAGTCTGGGGAATCTAGAAAGCCATACACAACAATTAATTGCAAGATGTAATTAAACTCTTTTTTAAGTAACTGTGGAAGTAGTCCTACATTTTTTACATTGCAATTTGTCTTGGTTTATATAGTTCATATTTTCTTCCCCTTATTGCATTCTGAAATGGAGGCAAAATGTAGTGTTAAATGTTAACTGTTAAATGTAGTATAATTATCTCCAGAATATTCATTATACAAAAATCTTTTGAAGATGGCCTTTCTTTACTTTCTGGGATTTTTAACTTACTTGTTTCTGGTTGGTAACTGAAACTTAGTTGTAGGCAAAGCATTTCTTCCTCCCAGGCTCCTTAAAAATCATTGGGGAGGATGGAGTGGGTGACAACCAGCTAGTAATGCTAGAACAGGGATCAGTCTTGTCAATTAATCTGCTGTTGCTAAGTTATGAAGTAAATGTTTTCCCATAACTAAACCATGTTGGCATATCTGTTCCACACAGCAATTCAGCTATGATATAGCTGAGAAGGCAGCTCATGTCTGCCTTGCGCACCTCTTTACATACCAAGATTTTGATATGGGCACTCTTGGACTGGCTTATGTTGGCTCCCAAAGGCAAAACAGCCACGGTGGTATTTGTCCAAAAGGTAACATTTTTTTTCTTGCACCTGTTCTGTGATGAAGTGTTTAAAGATGAAAAGAAGACGCCCAGCACTGATGTTTTTAAGTTCAATTGACCCTTGAGCCAGATAATTGTGTGAGTAGGATAGGGCTTAAAATAAGCCTTTATGAGCAAGAATGGAGAATTGGGAAGAAAGTGGCTGGGGGGGAGGGGGGGATGGTGCAGAGTAAAAAATGAAACCGCTTTCACTCTTATAACAGGAGTTCTGATTGATACTGTAGCCGCTTGAATTACTCTATTTTTTAACATTTTAAATTGTATATGTTTGTTTTTATGTTAGTTATCTTAGGCAAATTTTAGAGAGTACAGGATATAAATTTTTTAAACAACCAATAAAGAAATCTTATTGTTAGGAAGCCCAATCCTGAGCTTCTCAGTACATCATAAATCAAGAACAGAAATACATTTTGTTTTTAAATTAAGTCCTTGAAGTTTTAAAGACATCAATTTCTTCCCCAAATATTTTCAGTTTTCTTATATTTGTCAGATTTTTGGAGACGTTTCAGTACTCAAAATTAGAAGGCTGTCAATTTTTAAATTGGAAGGATTAAATTACTTATATCCTTCCTCTCTCTGTGGCTCAAGGTGGCTTCTGAACTGTGACATCCGCATTGTGAATGTGAGCTGTACTGTTAATATAGTTCACGATTATTGCTCTAGATGACTCTGGTCAGGCCTGATTCAGGCGTAGGCGTGTACTTAAGTGGCCCTAAGCATCTAATTGGCTGTACGAACCAGGCCCCCCCAAACTCCTATTCCTGGGTGCTGAACACAGCCACTGCAGGCCCCTTAGGCAGCAGGAAGGGTGCCTGTTCATTTAATTTGTCAGACTTTCCAGTCTCTGGATTCCCTGATGTTGTACCCTTGTGCAACTAGTGGTTCTGGACACAGGCTTAAATAAAATATCTTTTAGTTCATTGAGTACAAGTTACAGAGAGTGTTGCTGAGCCTGAGCATAACACTCAGAAATAAACCTTTCTATTGCTAGCTAAGAGCCATCTAAAAACACTTAAAGCTTGCTACCTAAGCTTCTCTGATGTAGCTTCTTAGTTGGTAGGTTCTCACCGTTAGGAGTCCATTCCCATGCCATGCAGCATGAGGCTTATTGATAACCAGAGGCATGGAACCAGTCTCCTCTATCACATGATGGTAAAGGAATGATAGAGAAGGAGAGAAGTGTGTGCTAGGCAGCCATCTTTTCAGACCTGCCGACATCACCCTATCAACCAAGAGCCAATCAGGGTTCACTTGCTTAATTGGCATTACTAGCCATGTGAAATTGGAGAATGAAGATATAGGAGTTGTGAGAGCCAATTTCCCAAGGTCGAGTCTCCAGGCAGTGGTCCGCAGGCGTTCTAAATAAACAAGCCAGCACATTTTTTCTAGTTAGGCCAGAATCAGGCCTGCAACAACTTATAGCCTGAACCAAAGTTCAATGACTTTTGACAGGAGTACAGGGCTTGATTGAGCATATTCCTTACATTAGCTTTCCTGCATTGAATCATTTAACTCCTGGCAAGAGGTACACCTCAAATGGCAGATTGCCAAAAATGTTCTTTCATGCTGTAACCCTAAGCAAATACAGTGATAGAATCTCTGCTTCCACTTTAAGCTTTTATTAAAACATGATTAATCAGCATTCTTAATATTAGCTTAGTCATACCATGAGTCCAAGAAAGTATCTTACCCAAAGATAAGCAGGTCAGAAGCAAGGAGACCCTTCTAAGAAGAAGCTCCCAGTCAATTCAACTTCTCTTATTCATAGGGATTCAAAATAATCTCCTAACAATAACTAACTGTCCCACTTCAAAAGGACTCACATTCTTGGTGAAATAATTATCTTATAACTTCAAACACCAGACAAGGTTATCTATGTCAGACAAGGTTATATATATTTGAAACATCTTCTTAAAGTATATTAAAATTGTTAGTTCATTCTTGCTACTTTATCTTAAAGTCTACATAAAATTAGTGATTACAATTTTCTCATACATATATGAATATCTTTTGGTCTTCAGCCAATACACCTGCCCTTGACTCATATTTTTACCACTTTGAAGTTAGATATTTCTGCCATTCTCAGATAATCTCTGCACTTGGGCTTTAACACACAGTATCTATTGATATGTGTTAGTAGGCTCTTCTAATCTACACAAGGCCATACAACTGTGTTACTTCTTTATTTTATGCCCCTCTCCAAGGTTGTTCTTTTCTGGGACTCCAGACTCCCTTTGTGGCAGGTCTAGTTGTTGAGGCAGGCTAACCCTGTTTTTATGCACAAAGACATCTTTTATGATCTTCTGGGTCAAATCCAGCAACAATTCCCCTATATTTCTAGCTATATCCGTGACATGTGTGGTTGTGTTGCTATTGAAATAATAAACTGGCAGCAAGCAGTGCAGAAAGAGAAGCAGGCATGGTTCTGTACCATAGAGAGGCCTGTGAATTCTCCTGCCGCTATCCATATGTGCTAAAAACTCCTCTGTGTGTCTCCAGGCACTTATATCCTAGATTAGCCATCAAGAGTACAGAATATATTAATCAGAGATTAATCTGGCAATTTAAGAAAATGACCCAAAAGCATATGTGTGAACAGCTGACTAATAGCTGTTGACTTAAAAGAATTGAATATGTAACCACTTCAATAAGACTGGGAATTTTTCATTTTTGTATCAGTTGGATATGTCACTTTGCACTTTTGGATACTGTTGCACTTTATCAATCCTGCAGTTTTGCACTATGAAAGAAACATAAAGAAGTTTATTTTGACTTAAAGCAGGGGTGGGCAATTGTTTTGTCTCGGGGGCCACTTTGTGGGAGTGGAGGTTAGCGGAGGGCCGCACCTTTTAAAATGATTGCATTCATTAGTTAACTTTGCATTTCAGAAAAGGTATAAATTGTATCATAAAAATCAATAAATATAAATTAAATAAAATAGTGGTAGTTTTATTCAATTTATTTATTGTGCTAATTTCATATCATCTATAGCTGCAAGCACATTTAATTTTAGAATCGGTTTAATGACTGTCTTGGCGGGCCACAAAAAACTCTGTAGCGGGCCGCATGTGGCCCGCGGGCCGCAATTTGCCCACCCCTGACTTAAAGGATTATTATTATTATTATTATTATTATTATTATTATTATTATTATTATTATTATTATTATTATTATTATTATTTATAGCATAGTACAGGTTTATAAGCATCAGCTATTCACAGCAAATGCTTTTTGGCTCAGTACTTCCTGTGAATCTCTCTTTGTCTATCAATTTCAAGAAAATATCAAATGAAACTTCAGTTCCTTTCATCTGAGAAGCAAAGGTTTTCATGTGAACACTGTACAAATTAGCAATGCTATCTGTAACTTGGCATTTATGTCCTCTCTTATTCTTGCAGCATATTACAATACAGCTGCTGGGAAGGATGTCTACCTCAACAGTGGCTTAACCAGCACAAAGAACTATGGCAAAACTATCCTTACTAAGGTATAGTTTAAAAAGTGGCAAGCGTTGGCTTAAATTAATGTCTTAGAGCCTGTCTTCAGTGTTCATCTAGTGATACCTGGAAAGCTAGTATGTTGCATATCCTGATAAGATAGAGTTTCTTTCTTTATAACTAATTGCTTGCCCAGGCTCAGAGTGTGACAGTTACTTTGTGTGCTTTGTGTGACAGTTACTTATATTACCTTATTCAAAAGCCTTGATCTAAGATTGGGACTTGAAAGCATGATTGTCCGATAGTGACATATAGTCATTTTTAACCGCTATTGAGCATGGTTTGATACACTTGGAGTTTAATACACATGGGGTTAAAGGTGGTGCTCTAAGGCTGGCTTCCACCAAGTGGGAGCTACAACAGAGGATGCGCATGCACGCAGCTGTCTATCTTACTCATTTGCAGCGTGGCGCCCTCAGAAAGGCTTTGCTCAGATAAGTGAAGCTGTTGTTGCAGAGAATAACAGGAGAGACTGTTTTCTAATTCTCATTTTTCTGGACAACCCACATCAATGACTGCTGATGGCAAATCTTCAGTCACAAGATTGAGCAAGACTGGAGTACTGTATATTAAATTCATTTCTCCAAATGCAAGCCTATATTAAAAGATTTCATGAATAGCCAAACAATTTCAGTCCTCTCTGTTTCAAACGTGCACATTTCTAATACGTGTTTCTCTTTTACAACAAGGAAGCAGACTTGGTTACTACTCATGAGCTAGGGCACAACTTTGGGGCAGAACATGACCCTGATGGATTGGCAGAGTGTGCCCCGACTGAAGACCAGGGAGGAAAATATGTTATGTACCCAATTGCTGTGAGTGGGGATCATGAAAACAACAAGGTATTTTTAAAATTCTGTTTAATTTGTGTGTGTGTGTGTGTGTGTGTGTTTGTCTCTCTGTTAACAAAGTGGCTATCCTTAGTGGGGAATCACAAGCTAGGACTGTACAGGTTGCCCAAAATCCTAATAATGTTCAGGAAAAAAATTAGAGAAGGATGCCCTGTTTCTTTCCAAAACTGACAGAGATTCTGAACACTGACAACAAAGAACAGAGTACAGGCAGGCTTCAGATCAGAATGGTGGTGGTGGTGGTGGTGGTAGTGGTGGTGGTTGTTATTATTATTTAGATTTATATCACAGCCTCAGGGCGGGTCACAACAGAAGATAAAATATACAAGATAAAATCACAATCAATTAACACAGCTTTCTAATAAAACACCTGCTCACTGTATAAAAACCATATAACATCTGATGGAGGTGGAGGTGTGGCTTAACCCTGCGTGGTCGCTCATATATGGGGGGTAGATGGTCAATACCCCCTACACGCATAGAGGAGACCAGGAGAGAGGCTCATTATTACAGCTAATGTTTGCCTTCAAAGTAAATAATGTCCTGTTTTGTATTCTGTTGCCTTTGAATGGTTAGGGATCATTTTGTGCAGCACTTGCTACATTCTCTTCAAAGAAAGATGAGCTGTCAAGTCCTTTGGGAAGTGTTGGTTGACTTTAATTATAAGAGTCATGCTTGAAGTTATGATGGGGGTGTTTGTGCACACAAACCTGCAGTCATCTTCAAATCAATACCATGCAATGTACTTTAAGTGTATTTAGCTTGTGCCTTTCAAATAAACTTGCATTATGGTATGTATTTTTATCACATTGGAAGCTCATTCTAGACTTCCTGAAAGTATTACCTGTAGTAGTGCTGTCCAATGAACCTACTTCTCTTTCACTATGGATTTTGCTACATTTTTTTGTGGAGGCAGTGCAGCAGAGGGCAGCAGTCCTCAAGTGTAGCCATTCCCTGGAGCATGTAGTGCAAAACTGCTTCTACCCAGGCTAACTTATGCCATGGATGTTTTCCTTGTGTAATGGGGTCACGGTATGTCTGAGACGCTGCAGGAAAGCTTACCTGATTCTGCAGATGTACTCTAGAAGAATCCCACTGAAGCCAACCTGAAATGAATGGACTAACTGGTTAGAAATTACAGTCTGAGTTTCTCACATAGATTTGTAATAGTGTGGTGACTGGGCTGTCTGTATGTGTTTCAGTTATCTGCGAATGCAGACCATGCCTCACAGGTAACTCAGATCAAGTTTGTTTGCATTATTCAACTTCTAAGATGTAAACTGTCGATCTGCTTTTTTTCCAACTGCAAAAGCAAAAAAAAAAGACAGACTGTGAGGGAGGATAGGGAAACGGGAGTTCGGTGACGAGCAGAGACAGAAAGGCAGAGAATGGGAATAGACAGGGTGTGGGGCAAGCCATCCCTTGTTTCCACCTCTTAATTGCTTTTTGACAATCTGGGCTAAATATTTTTATAAAACAGAAGGCAAAAACCAAAATGATACTCTTGGGAAGGTGAATTCTGGTCTGGTCCATGTGCCATATTTCATGCACTCTTTTATCTGTAGAGTCCATAAACTCATGAATGCTTATTTCTCACCGTTACTGCTTCTCACTCCCACACCCTGCAATGCTTTCAGATGTTCTCAAGCTGCAGTAAAGAATCCATCCTTCGGACTATTGAAACCAAAGCCCCAGAGTGTTTCAAAGAGCATAACAACAAAGTGTGTGGCAACTCCAGAGTGGATGAAGGTGAGGAGTGTGACCCTGGCCTCTTGCATCAGCATGTTGATCCTTGCTGCACATCTGGCTGCAAACTGAAGCAAAATGCAACATGCAGGTAAGGCAGCTGCTGGGAAGGGGAGATTCCTAGCTGCAAAACAGCTGTGGGGCTAAGAATGGGCGCTTGTGCATTCGCAAGCAGGAGGAGGCATCGTTAGCCTCCATTATGCTGTATGCGGGAGGCGGTGAATGGAAGAAGTCAAGAGAACATTTGATGGGAGTCTCCCTAAATCAAAAGCACTTCAACCTTTATTCGTGTAGATACAGATGTATCTATTACATTTCTTTTCCAAGTTTCCTCCTGTTGCTTTTATGAATTTCTAAATTGAAAATTCATACCCTTGGATGATGTTCTTTTTCTCCCATTGCTTCTCCACCCCCCCCCCTTCCATAGTGATCGGAACAGCCCCTGCTGCAAAGGATGCCAGTTCGAAAGTGCACAGAAGAAGTGCCAAGAAGCCATCAATGCCACCTGTAAAGGGGAGTCCTATTGCACAGGTATGCTACTGAGTCTTTTCATTTGTTCTGTACCCTCTTGAAATTGATTGCTGTGCATCTTTTGTTCTCTCCTAATTTCTGTTCCTGTTAGCACCAAAACTGTATGCTTGGTTTTAGAGTAAGGAGTGTGTTGCCGATTGTAACAAGGTAATTTTTACGGGTCGTGCAAGAATGTGCTGTTCCAAGAGCACTTGTGCTCTTGAAATAAGAACCACCGGACAACGCAGGGTGTGTGTGAACAGTAAAAATGTGCCAGCAATTGGGGGAAATGCAGAATAATAAAGTAGCCTGGTGTAACCACTGGATGAGGCGGTGCTCGCAGTTATGACAAGTATCCCCGTGACTGCACAAATGAAATAGACCAAAAACCATCACCAAAAACCCAAGTGCCGTTGTTCCCCCCCTCCCCGCACTTTCCCCACCCTAGCCCCTTAAAATCAGGCATTACCAAGAGTTCCAATGCAACCACCTGTATTGGTTAGGATGTAGTGTTTTTTAAAGGTAATGGTGGTGATGTAATAGATCTGGTTGATACAATGTTAAAGGCCATGGGTTGTGTCCTACCCGTTTTGCAGCTGGTGCAGGAGGAGCAGTTTCACCCAGCCCCCCTTCTCACTGCAGCCCTTGTGATGCTTCGGCTTTGCAGGCCCCATAGTCCCCTGGCATAGACTTTTCAGGAGTCAAAAGGGGCCCCTTCTCCCTTGCACTGGGGAGAAAAGGTATTAAAATCCAGCCATATCTTGCCATCCTTTTTTTTTTTATTCGGTGTATTTCGTCTCATGTTCTACACGTCTTGGTCTTTAGGAAATATGCAAATAGCATTTTAAAGTAGCAAAAAATCCTCAAAGCTAGAATAACTTCCTGCTTTACTGGTGTTTCCCTTATTGTCTGTTGTTTACAGGCCCTGACAAATTTTCTTCGGATGTAGGAGTCCGGTTCTTTTTCCAGCTTTCACAATTTCTAGCTATTGAAACCCAGTTCTAACAATTTTTCAGTTTATCATGTTGCATACACATTTTGGAGACTGCACCATCTTCAGTAAGATCGTATTTAGTTCATTGAGGCAGGGGAAGTTGCAGGCAGGGGCTCCCTTACCAGTCACTTCAGAACTTCCCCCTTTCTTGGATGAGAATGGAACAATCCGGTGAACGGAAGGGGCCATTGGAGCTGCAGGGAAAGTTATGCATGTGAAATTTCCCTGGTTATCAAGGAGTTCTTAAAGGTTTAGGGACTCTGTTGGGGTTGAGGGTGAGAATCAGTACCTGGGTGCCGCAAGGCATTTTCAAGGCACACTTGTGACCTGGTGCCTGGATGTGTCAAGCCCTTTCTTACTAGATTTCTCCCAGAAGGAGCAGACGTAGGGACCTAGGTTTTTGCTCTCATTACCAGTGGCACTTTTGATCAAATTGTTTGACACTTTTGAGCTGTCATTCTCCTTCTCTGTGGGGTAGTTATTGGGGGCGGGGGGGAATGATGGGAGGAGCATAAATTTTCTTTGGCACATGTGCAAGCTGTTTGAGAGGGTGGATGGGAAGATACTAAAAGAATTTTCCCCTGTGCTATTTTCTTGAAGAGGCCTTTTCCTTCTAGGCCACTGATCTTCAGCGCATGGGTTGGAGCTCTCAAGTGGGTTGTAGAACCCCACCCGGTGGGGCCCGAGCTGTACAGAGCTTCCCCACCCCCCTCTGCCTTTGGAGGAAGCTGTTGCGAAAATGCATACGTAGAGAGCAAGGCTACCACGTTTCCAGGCTCTCCTTGGAAACATGCTGAACGGAACAGCTGGACAGCAAGGCGTGGTCACTTAGGGGTGGAGAGGATTCCTCCATGGCTTTGACCCTTGGTTTGTTCCTCATCGTGGTATGTCTCCTGCTTGGCTTGTATGTCTTGGTCCTGGCTCCCTTGCTCCTGGCCTTGACACTGGTGAGGTCCTAACTGCCTCCTTCTGTCAGGTGACCTTTTTAAACTCTAGAAACTATTCTAGGTAATTCCCAGCTCCTATTTGGCATCTATGGCAGGAAGCCTTCCGTGGGAAACTTCAGACTTGTGCTTTGAATAACCTTGTGAAGACTTCTTTTTTCTCTGGGTAACTCACAGAATTTTACCTGTTTGTAGCCAAAAATGCTTGTACTGAGCCATATGCCTCCTTCTTGCCAAATCTGTTCATAGGCAATAGCAGTGAGTGCCCTCCTCCTGGGAACGCTCTGGATGACACTGTCTGCGTGGATATGGGAAAGTGCAAAGATGGAGGATGCGTACCCTTCTGTGAGACAGAAAAGAACCAACGCTCGTGTGCTTGTAATGGTGAGGAGAAACTGCTGGCTCCCCTATGAAAGTACCTCTTAAACTCTGAGTAGGTGCTACCCTTGCATGTCTTCCCCGATACCCAGAAAACCAGGGGAGACATGTGCAAAACACCTTCAAAAACGCAGCCCTAACCATGGTTTCAGGATCTGTAGGCTACAAGTATGTTTGAGATGATATTAACTTTTCCTCTGCTGTTTTCCTAAAACAAACGCTTCCACTACCCCAAACTATACCTTGCCCTGCAAAGGAAGAACCTGCAGTTATCTTTGTTTTCTCTTTGGAAGAGGTAAATTGCAGCTTTGATGCAAGAGGAAAGAGTTAATAGTAAGGGGCCCCTTCCCATCTAGAGCACGTGTGTATTCCTCTGTGCATGCAGATGCATGAGGAGAGGTGGATGGGGAAAGGGTGTTGGTGCCATCCAAAGTTAATGTGCGCCACCTCCTTCACAAAAAAGAGAAAGAGGAGAGAAGCCGCTGCTGTTGCTTTAGAGGGAAGGATAAGAAGGTGATTACAGCAGCACAGGAGGGTGGCGAGCTACTTTTAATCACTTGGAGAGTGATTGTTACTCCTGAGTGACATTCAGTCACCCCCTGCTCTTATTTTTTGTTTTTCTGAACTGGTATATTCCAGTGCAACTCCTGTAGGTTCAATCATTGCTTTGACCAGTAGAAAAGTTTTGAATACCCACTGGAAAGAGGGCAAAGCTTTGTCCACCATTGATATTTTCATTTTATTCTCAAGTTTAATGAAAATTTCTTTGTATTTTTCACCCAAGCCAGTTTGGTGTAGTGGTTAAGAGTGGCAGGACTCTAATCTGGAGAACCTGGTTTGATTCCCCACTCCTCCGCCTGAAGCCATCTGGGTGACCTTGGGTCAGTCACAGCTCTCAGAGCTCTCTCAGCCCCACACACCTCACAAGGTGATTGTTGTGGAGATAATGACACTGACTTATTAACTGCTCTGAGTGTGGCATTAACTTGTCCTGAAGGGCAGAGTATAAATCAAATGTTGTTATTATATTATTATTTGTTTCCTGCATCTTTGTTGCTTGTTTATAAAATGTTTTTCATAGGAACAAGATAGTTCCTAGGGGAACAGGATCAACAAGGGGAAATGACACCCCCGTTATTTAAAGAATAATATGTAATTTGGTAAGAAGCGGCTGTGAAAAAAATGAAATTGGCTTGCTTAATTTCAGAAACGGACCATTCCTGTAAAGTCTGTTGTCGAGATGAGCATGGGAGATGCAGCCCTTACGTTGATGCCAACCAGAATTTCCTGTACTTGAGGAAGGGGAAGCCGTGCACTGTGGGGTTCTGTGACATGAATGTGAGTTATGTACACTTGATTGGGAAGATATGCTTGTGCTGCCCTCAAGGACTCTGTTATTGCTTACTGCTAGATGTTGGCACCAAACCCTAAACTTTGTTGTATCACATTCTCAAATGTCTCGACAGATTTTTTTCTAGGTGTTTTTGTGGGCCCCAAATGTCTGCTGTATGATCTTTGTGTGTTCTGATTCTTGCCATTGTTAGTAGTGTTTTCCTCCTTCCTTTTCTATGTCTAGTTCTTAGCGTATTCGCAGAGACTTATTTCTTGTTCTTACTGTGTATAACAATGGGAACCAGTTGCTTTTCCTGGCCCATCCCAAGCTGTATAGTTTCTTTCTGAGCAATACAGCCGTGGGATCTAATGAATGATGGAACTACTACTTTGTGTCCAGTGTAATGTTGGCCTTACGCTGCTTGAACCGTCCCCTCCCCCCGTGCCACACAACAAGCCACTTCTGGTAGTATGAGGAGACTTCTGCAGGGGTTGGTCTGCGGTGTCAGATGTGCCTGCAGAGTCTGTTGTATGGAAGCGCCTGGCCGCGCAACAGGCCACCCTAGACTTGGCAAGGTTTAGGGAAATGTTTCCCGCTTTCCACTGAACAACACAAACTGCTTTGGGTTCCCGTTAGGGAGAATGGAGTGGTATAAATGAGGTAAATTAAATACAGATGCACATCACAGAAACGTAAATAAAAGGAAGCAAACCACAACCTGGAGTTATGAACCATCAAAGACATATCAAGAGAGCTCTGCTCTGTAGAGCCTCTCGAATCATTGCAAGGTCAGGGCCTTCCTCATATCCTCAGGAATCCCCTTTCCCAGCATAGGTCACCCACCGAGTAAACACAAGCCTGAGCAATGACCTGAGTTCTTGCTGACCTGAGTGGAGAAACTGTTGCCAATCTCTGGTCTGATGATTGGAGTTGCCCTGCTGGGCACATTTGGGGTCTGCCTCAATTAAAAGGGCTTCTGTAGCTTTTCCATCTCAATAAAGCCTATCCCTGATGCTTTGATTGAAATGTTTGTGGTATTAAAATGGTTTCTTAAGTGAATGTTGTGTTTTACAGGGTAAATGTGAGAAGCGAGTGCAAGATGTGATTGAACGACTTTGGGTTTTCATTGATCAACTTAGCATCAATACGTTTGGTAAACTGCATTATTTTGCATCTTGACATTCACAGCTCCTTCTTCTCAAGCCTGCTGTGTTCTTTGTGAAATATCTTTTGATTCTAGCTCATGAGCACTGATATTTTATGTTACCTTGCATCAACTATTCAGAAGTGAAGTGCAAAACCATTTATTGTTACATATGTTGAAATTGAAAAACATGTCTTTTGAATAGGCTGGGGAGCCTCTTCTAGGACTGGGGAGGTTGAGGTGAGACTTGTGGCCTCAAAGTATAATTGGACGATACAAGAGGTTGTATGTAACATCTTCTGTAATTCCCATAGTAGTTTAAAACAGCTTGCAGCATATTTATTGACATTTCTCTATAATACTCAGGGTCTGATTTAGAAGTGCAGAGACCCTAAGCTACGTCCTGTTTAAGAGGCCCCATAGCAGTACCAAAAATGGTAATTTAGTGATTTTAGGGTTTTTAAAATTCTAGGACCCCCTTTTAATCTGAGGCCTTAAACGGTAGTTTACTTCGCTTGTACATAAACCAGCCCCAATAATACTACATTAACATTCATTGTGGTGTGTTCACATATTGCTGGTACAATTCTGCTTCAAACTTATAAGAGCCATCATGATGAATAAGAACACGTCTTGCTTGCTGGGTCACACAAAAATTGTTCAGTGTTCTGTTTCCAACAGGAGTCAGTTGGGTAGTTCTGAAAGCTTGCTACTCATATATAAAAATGATGACCATTCTTTATTTGCCATTGATTACAGGCTCTAGGAAGCAGTTATAATTTAATTGTTGAATTGAACTGATAGATGTGCTACATGGACATATCTTATTGTTTTAAAAAGCTTTTTAAACTAGTCACTATCACTTTGTAACAGTGATCTTGGTAACTTAACTATGTATTGTCTGAAGCGGCTTTCTTCTTGTCTATGTCTAAGCAACCAGCTATCCATTTTATTTGGTAATTCTGGGCTCCATTACAATGTGAGAAATTTCTTGGGTTACTCTGTCCTAATATTTAGTACAAAAATACAGTAGTGTATCTTTAGATTAGAAAGGAGCTTAGAATTGATGTGTGCAAATGCAGATTTAAAGGTATGTTTAAACGAGACTCAAAAGAAGATTATCCCAACTTAACTGGGATTATTTGCCAGCAGGGTCTAGGTTCTGTATAAATCAAAAGATGTAGAATGTCAGGCTTAATACTGAAAATAGTATTAAATAACTGGCCAGTTTCATTTGAAAATGGGAGACAAAGGTTTTCTGGATCCTAGCTAAACTGATAAAAGTTCGTAGTACTGGCTAAACATAAGTTGGTTTATTGTAGAAATGAAAGAAATTATGGGCTCTTGTTCGTTTAACTCTATGTAGCCTCTTGTTTTCTTTAATAATTAGTTTGTGTATAACTAAAGATTTTTTTTTCAGCACTAATTAAAAATATGTTAATTTCTCTGCCAGCATTATGGTTTTGTAAATTTGACATGTAACAGCATAGACAGTAATGCAAGTCAAATTATTTTGGAATAGCTGGAGACCTCTTAAGACTCTTTTCAGCATTTAAAGATCTTGCAATGCATATTCAAGTTTTTCAGTACATTTTTAGCACAAACTTAGTGATCTTGTGACATCAGATAGACTAGTCTCTTTAAAAAGTTCTGAAGGATTGGGCCCATCTTGGTGGCTAAACACATGTTGTTTGAGCAAACTACAATTTGGACATTTCTTCTTTCTCTTTTTTTAAACAGGAAAATTTCTAGCAGACAACATAGTAGGGTCTGTGGTTGTATTCTCTTTGCTGTTTTGGATTCCTCTAAGCATTCTTGTACATTGTGTGGTGAGTAAAGTGAATTTTAAGACATCAACAGATTTAAACTTTGTGTGCTTTTCATCTGCATTTTGCTCTAACATTCAGAAAAATACATTTGTTAGCAAAGTCTAACAAATGAAGTGAAATGCCTTGTGACATTGCATGTTATGTTTCGCTTGGTAATCTTGATCTACCTGGGCTTTTCTCATAGTTCATAAGTAACGTAACATTTAAAAGACAACTAGTGTGAGGGGTCTTTTCTCTTTTATCCCCTCTCTTCCATGCCCCAAAACACATCTGTGGAGATCTGGCTACTAACATTTGCAGGCTTGTAAAAGCTGACTTAACTGTGCCCCCCCCCATCCATATGGATACATCGCATAAACAGAATTGTCCTGATGTCTGTACTCTTTATTTTATAGCAGGGAATTTGGGTAGTTTAGAAGCCAGTTGAGGAGATCCAACAGCTGATGTACTTATGTAAACATCTGGTCACATGAGTAGTTTGTAAGATGCGATTTTATAATTATGAAAACAGATTGTCTCTTGTGAGTTCCCCTCCTCCCACATTTCATTACCATTCTACATGAGTAATAACTTCTGTAGCTAAGCTGGTTGTGATAATGTCTGCACCAGCTCTTGGTTTCTTGTTGGGGCCTGTCCTCCAGGTGAAACAGTGGAGAAATGAAATATATATGTTTTGTAAGGAGTCACTTCCCAGAATTGATGTTTCTGTTTTGTTTTTAACAGGACAAGAAGCTGGATAAGCAGTATGAAGAGAATACCAAGTCTCTATTTGGCCCTAGTGTAAGTCTGTTTGAAGAATGTCTTCAGTATTAGCTTCCTGGCAGAGGCTTGTAAAGATTTCTAACTAGTGAGAACCATGAACAAACTTTCCCTCAAGGAAAACAACTTCCAGGGAAGGAAGCATGTTTTGCTTCAGTACGGAGTTCTGAGTGTTGTGTTGGCCAGGTCTTCTTTATTTTCTGGCATACACAGGAGTCCACTAGCTGCCTGAAGAAAGCTTATTAAGTCTTTGCCTGTTTTTTGATTTAGTCAGTAGTACAAAGGAGAAAATACATGTATTTATTTACTTCATTTATAGCCCACCTTTCTTACTGAGACTCAAGGCAGATTATAGCTTGTAACAGTGATGCAGACAGGCAGGATAGAACGTCCAATAATAATAAGAAAATTCCTTCAAAAGAAGAAAATTTGAAGAGAATTGCTTCAAAAAAGTCTAATATGTGACATACCAAAATCAATACAGAAAGTGGATTACAAAAGTGTAAGACAAAGTGGCAAAACAAGAACCCATTCAGTAAACAGTGCAGTAGACTACGGTCCTATGTCTTCATAAATCCAGAGGAGTTAGCCGTGTTAGTCTGTAGTTGCAAAATAGTAAAGAGTCCAGTAGCACCTTTAAGACTAATCAACTTATTTGTAGAATCAGCTTTCAAGAACCACAGCTCTCTTTGTCAGATGCATCTGGCAAAGAGAGCTGTGGTTCTCAAAAGCTGATTCTACAAATAAGTTGGTTAGTCTTAAAGGTGCTACTGGACTCTTTACTATTTTGTCTTCATAAAAGCACCTTCTTCAGCTGTTCCGTATTACTACAGTTCTGCTTCCTTTTTAAAAATGTCCTCCTGAACATTTCAGTTTTACACATTCTGTGTTTAAAAGTATAAAATTGTATATTGCCCCCCACCTTAAAAAGAAGAAATTTCTGGAGAAGTTAAACTAATCAAGTTGGCCTCATTTATTTCTAAATAATACTCAAACATTTTCAAAGACCTTTCCCTACAGTTCTGAGTTTCAAAGTAGTCCTCTCCACTTGAATCCTTCTCACCCTATGACTGCAGTCTGAGCCCTGAGGCAGTTTCCCATTGAAAACCTGCTGTGCAGGGAGGGTAAAAAGGTAAAGGTAAAGACAAAGTCCCCTGTGCAATCACCGAGTCATTACTGACCCATGGGGGGGATGTCGCATCACGACATTTTCTTGGCAGACTTTTTGCGGGGTGGTTTGCCATTGCCTTCCCCACAAATCATATGCTGCTTACTTAGAGATGACAGAGAACTAGGACCGGGTTCTAGTCAAAGTAGCAACACTGATTCTCTGTGCTGTTCTGTAATTATCCTGCTCGCCTCTTGCAGAATGTGGAGATGCTCAGCAGCATGGACTCCGCCTCCGTCCGAATTGTCAAACCGTTTCCCACTGCGCCGTCTACAAGTCGCCACCAGCCCCTGCAGTCTGTGATGCCGCTGCAGTCTGTGGCACCCGTGGCTCCCAAACTGGACCACCAAAGGATGGACACCATTCAAGAGGATCCAAGCACAGACTCTCACATGGAAGACGACTGTTTCGATAAGGATCCTTTCCCAAATAACAGCACGACTGCCAAATCGTTTGAAGACCTGACCGATCACCCTGTCACAAGGAGTGAGAAAGCATCCTCCTTCAAACTGCAACGCCAACACAGAGTGGACAGCAAGGAAACCGAGTGCTAGTCTCTCTCTCTCTCTCTCTCTCTCTCTCTCTCTCTCTTTCTCTCTCTCTCTGTCTTTTGAGCTCTTGACTCACGTTCGACTCGATCTAAAGGCATTTCATTAGAGAAATACAGTGTATATATATGTAATGTGTGTATATATATATATATATATATTGAGAAAGTGAAACAAGGAATGGACTTATTGCAGATGCTGGCCATGTGTGTGATCTTCCTTAGTTTCAATATGAGAGCGCTGCTTAGCCTCGGCGTATATTGATTCTTTGATTTCCCCTCCGCTATAGTATTGAACTGAACATTTCCTTCAGCCTGTGGTGTAGACGCATAATTGCCTGACACTAGATTGTACATGTTAATATTTTTTTTATAATGTACTGTTTTGCAGCTGAACAGCGTTGATAGACAGTTTTCATCTTAGTACAAAAGCCCCGGCCCAGTCGTAGTTCGTTTCGACAGACTTTAGCTGGAATGGAGCCAAAGAATTTAGTCACTTTACTTCTTGTAGAGCATTCAGCAATTAACATGACCCAAATTATGCGAAACAGTATTTTTAAAAAATGAAGTGAATGTTTTGATAAATGAGGTTTCTAAGGTGCAAAGTGTGGGGGGGGCGGGGAAGAGATAGCACAATGTGACAGGGAGCAGTACAGTAGTGAAGTGCTTCAATGCCGATCTCAGTCTGAGAATCTTTTCATGGTAATTGTGCAGAATCCAATAGTGACTTTGACAACTTTAAGCTCATGGATTTCAGTAGGACTTAGGGAGCCATAACAACTGTGTGCCGTATGGTGGTCTGTGTTATGAAGCAAAATGCTCAGAATGCGTGCTGATGAACTCCATCTGGGGAAGAGAGGAAATTATTATTTTGGCACACACTTAATGCTTCTGCCATGCAGGCATTTAGGGATAAAAATTAGGGCCACTACTCATGGCTTTCATGTATTGTAAATCCAGAAAACAGATGTGTTATTTAGGCGTCTTCTTGTTTTGACTTGCAGTCCATTTAGCACTGGTTCATTTCAGTGAAGATTTCTTAGGAATTGTGTTCATTCAGTCCCATGCTTTGGTCCTGATACAGTGAAGGGCGATTCCTCAGGCAGAAAAAGTTGCTGCACGTGGATTCTCTTCCCCCCTGCCCCCACCCAGGTAACATAACTTGTATGGATAATTCTGCCTCTTACCGGTTGATGAATTCATGGAGAGATATTGACTGGGGGAGAGAGGGACTACAGATGTTGCCTTCTCCTCCTCCTATTAATGTTGGCTAGAAGAAATCTGATCTCTTGATCAGAGAGAGCTAGTTTGTAGAAACACATGGACCATAATGGAGCGGAAACAATAATGTATTTCTGCTTGGACTTCCTTTTTTTCCACAATTGCTTTATCACACTCATGTCGTAAGTTTGATTTGTGTAAAACAGGAGCTGGATCAAATGTTTGCTTCAAGCACAAAAAGCCCATGGCCTTAATTAATTATGAGAGAGACTTTTGTATTTTCGTATCTGATTGAAATTAACCAAACCTGTGACAAATGTGCATCTTTCATGGATACTTGTTACACTAATACTTGAATTTGTGCCTTCGGGGTATTTGTTTCTATAAATTAGTAATTTTAGATTTCATACATAGTAAACTTTGTGAAAGGAGTGTGAAAACTCCCAGTACGATGTAATAAAAAACATTTTTTTACAGAATTAATGTTTTATTTAAAACACAAGCCCTCTGGGTATAAGCAGAACTTGTACAGAGTACTTTAACGTTTTGTTAGCACATTAAGGGACTGTTGGTTCAGAATTTACTTATGAAGAGTTCTTTCATAAAAGGGTCAGAGGGGTCCAGTGAACTATGAGCGGAGCTCCATTTTCAGAATGTGAAAATGCTTCCTCTTCCTTCCAGCTGTACACTCCCAAAATCCTCTCCTATGGACTGGGAGAAGTGGAGTAGATTCTAATACACGGCCACAATGGCTTAATTCAAGAGTTAACTTGGATCTGAGTAATCTCTGTCAAAACTTTTATGAAAAGTGATTGATGCGTATATTACCCAAATCAAAACATTACGTGTAGGCTCCTGGAGGCTTTAATAGCGGCCAGTGGTGCTGACAGCTGTTACAAGTGCATGCAGCTGCAGGGCTTCCTTCTAGCCTTCCTTTGGCCTGTGGCTTTCACCAAGGGGAAGGACCCAGTGCAGCTCCCCTTTCCAGCAGTCTTCAACAGGAAGACTGCTTTTGCCTGAGTTGGAGTGGGGGGAACGACTATGAAAAGGAGCTGCTTGAGAAAGCTCAGAAGGAAAACAGCAGTTCTCTGCAGCAAAAGAAAGCAAGACAATTGCAACACTATTGCAAAAGAGGAGCAAGGCCTTCAAGGAGGGTTACGACAGATCACTTTAGGCCTTGATATCTAGTAGTACTGCCACCTGGAGCCTTCGGTGCATGAGATGCTTGTGTATAGAATGAGGCTGAGGTTCTGTGGCAGTGTGTGCGTGCTGAAGGTCTCTTGCAATCCTTGGCATCTGTTAAAAGATCAAATTGCAGCTATTTGGGGAAAGACCCTTTCCGGCCTGAAATGTGCTGAGTTGGTGGTACTGAACTAAACAGAATCATAGTCATTAGAAGAATGAAGTGTGACCTGACAGTTGGGCTTTTAGCTAATGTGAATTCCTAATTTCCCAATGTCTAGATTTTTGGTCACAGTGCAACATGCACGAGCAACGGCAACAGTAATGTATTGCAGTCAAGAGAGTTTTAATGTAGGAGCTCTCACCACCTAGAGGCCACATTTTTCACTTCAGCATGGCCACTCTGTATTGGAAAAAAGATGCTATATGCAACCTTGCAACCATCTTGAAGATACTCTCATAGCTCCAAGGCATCAGCATGGTGAAAGACTACTAAAAGGTCAGCTGTTCAAATATCTTCCCACAAGGGCTAGGCCCTTGTGAGCTTGTGGATGTGTTGTGAATTTTAAGAAAGGGTAGTGGTGTTGCCACAAAATAGCTGTGAAAGGAGGCAGGACCAATCACAAAAGATTCAAACCAAGCATCCTACAATGGGCAGCTGCTTCCTAATGGATGCACCTCTCAGATCCAAAGACAATAGGTTGGATCTAGAATAAATCTGACAATTTGTACCAGTCCCCCTCCAGGCCCTCCCCCGTCATTCCTCAAGGCTGTCTCCCAGGAGCAGCGAGGCAGGAAAGTGCTATTCTGCCACTGGGAAGTTTAGTCCGACTCCAACCCAGTGCCTCCTGAGCTCTTCTAAAAGAGCTGGGGGGGGGGGAGATGCCGTTTCCAAAGAAAAGAGGAGGGTTTGCTCCCTGCATGTTACAGTGAGAGATTACCAGGCTCAGAGACACAAGTCAGTCTGTGGCTGTAACTAAGCTTGGGGGCCCAACTGTGATGCAGCAAGCTGGGATGTGTTCAGCGCATTGCTAATTAGTTGGTGGGAATGGCTCAGAGCACCCCCCCCCCTTTTCCTGTTCCGTACACAATCCTTTAGTTGTTATTCACAAGGCTGAAGCAGCAACGGGAAGCCAGGAAACCCTTTGCAGATGTTGTAGCTTTAGGTGCCACGGCCAGGATTGCTGGGCTAGACAGACCTCATTATTTTCTCTGTGGAATTTGTCAGAAATGTGAACTGGGAGCCACCGAAAAAATGGCCTCTGCAAAACAGCCCAATCTCAGGACCTCCAAATGGGTCCGTTCTTATGGATCAGCTCACTAGCCCTTGCCGTGCACACACTCCTCTCTAAAAGAGCTTGGATGGGAAGTCCTGAAGTGGAACCCATCATCCCTTCCAAACTAGCCAAGAGGTTGAACTTGTGTGTGGGGGGGGGGCGTGCTTGTGCAAATGCCATCAGTGACCGGATGACTCTAACCTATACGGTCTTTGTGATCGTTATCTCTGCTGCACACCCCATTGAGAGACGGTTCTTACATCATAAACATGCAATCCTAGCAAATTTACTCAAGCAGCTCTCAGTGGGACCTAAGCGGTTGGCACTGATGAGCTACGCAAAAATGTGTCTACCAAACAACAGGAAAACTTGCACCTACAACCTGAAGCTGGTGGTTTGGACTAAAAGATTTTTCCTCCAGGATCCTGTACCATCTTGTGGTGTTCAATAAATATAGCTCAGCAGTTGTTCTTTACAAACCTCTGATGTTTACTGTTTCTCAAAGTTGCAGCCCCCAACAAAATTGTAACTCAATGTAGATTTGTTTACTGCAGCAGTTACTGCTAAGGATAACTTGTTTAATAAGAAAAAAGTCAAATGACTACATAAACTCCTTAAGTAAAACAAACATTTTATTTTGCACATAAACAAACACACCAAGGCTATTTAGACAAGACTCAGAAGTTACGTTCTATTGATTACTCCCGCGAACTCTCTAGGAGGCTGGCTTCAGGATGGAGATGATCAACATCTCGCCAGTAAGGCAACAGCAGAGGGAGTTCTGATGTCCTTCGTTCTAGGAGGGACCAAAGCTGGTTGGCTAGAAAATTATTTCCTTCCCCAGATAAATGAAGTCCATCTGACAGATAACAGCAAAAGTCCTAGAGTGGAGGTTTAAAAGATGTTGCAATTAGCTCTCTGGTGATGTTAGAAGGAACACTGAAACAAAATGTGTTTTAAGAAAGCTTTAGTAATCAGCAGAAAATGAAAATGTTTTCTTTAAACCCATCCAACAAAAAAAAGACAGCACGTTTCCTTTTTATCTAGGACACCCCTCTGTTTCTGCTGCTTCCGATCGCACATTCTTAAAAGGCAGGCATTTCAACACGGCAATGTGTACCTGGTTGTTTTCTTGCATGAGCGTCCACAGATCAACGACCTCAGTGCCACAGTCTCTGGCTATTTGAACACATGCCTTGGCATACTTCCCAGTAGTAGAGTTGAGACGGTTTAATTTCTCACCTGTTAAGAAATGAAAAAATAATATTAACTACAAACCAGAGCAGAATAAATTCAGGTCACAATAATACAAGGTTTTGCTTTTTAAAAAATTAACCACGTAACACACAACTACTGCTCAGGGTCCTAATCTAAAGACATCCGGAGCACAGTTTTTGCCTCTCAAGAAGCGACCTGCTGAACACACTATCAATATGATTATTATAATAGGCAGACAGAGTGTGGATGCCTAAGTTGAGAGCTGATTCATTTACTTCATTTATACTCCACTTTTCTCCCTGACAGGAACTCAAAGCAGCTTACATTGTCCCGTCTCCATTTTAGTCTCACAACGACCCTATGAGGTAGGTTCAGCTGTGTGTGTGGATGTCTGGGCCAGGGCCACCCAACAAACCTCAGCAGCAGAATGGGGATCCTAGAGTGACATTCTAGCCACTGCACCACACTGGCTGTCACGTGCACCTGAGCTACTGTATTTGAACAACTGTGGCTTAGGAAGGAAGTATGTCATAGGGCCCCCTGGCAGGGAATGAAGAATCTTGGGAACATGAGTCCCATCACAACCTGGGAAAGTGGCTTTTCAGGAGTGGCATCAAAACTCTGGATCTCTTTCCCCAGGGAGAGCTGCCTGTCCCTTTCCGATGCCATCTTCCACCAGTGGGTGAAGACTTTTTTGTTTCACTTACCATTCAGTGGTCCCTCCTCTTTTTGGGCACTTACCAGTAGTCCCGCCTCTCTCTCACAAATGTTTTAACTGTTTTTATGATTATATTTATTTTAAATTCTGCTCTTAAATTATTTTAATGAGACATTTATGTATTGGTTTTAATGGCTTTTAAGATGATACTTTAATATGTGTGTTTTATATGATGACTTTTGAATTTGCATGTTTTAAATTTGTTAGCTGGTGAAGGTAGAAAGCCAGGGTAAAAAAATTACTAACGACAACAACAATTTTTATCATCACCATCTCCATTTTCCACAATGCACCAGAAGTTTGGCCTGGCAATTTTTGGTCCCTCATTGACTCGGATTTTATCCAAGAATCTAGGAGTCAGTGAAGTATTGCCTTAGTATGTTGCCTGTTCCAACTTCCAAGTACTGTGACTGTTTGCAACTGGCCAGTTGTTATCATGTCTATGCTGGCATCACCGAGGTGTTTAGTCAGTCCTTTTGGAAAAGCACTACTGGAATAACTGTTGCATGTTTCTCCCAGAGATGTTGAACTTCAAATCTTAGATCTTGATATTTTGTTATCTTTTCAGTTTTTTCCCCTCAATTTAACTGTCATCTAGGATTTCCACATCAATTAGTCTGACATTATTATTTTCAACCACAGTATCATCCGGAATGTTATATTCTAGCTTCTTATCTGTTTGGATTTTGAAATCCCACAGGATCTTAACTTTTTCATTTTCAACAACTTTCTCAGGCTTATGTTCCCTTCAATATTTTGCAATGACAACTCATACTTTTTGCATAAATTCCAATGAAGCATTGCAGCTAACTGCAGCAGCAAACTGACTTTTTATAGTCAGTTTGTGTGACCTTACTGCACCTGCTGATTATTATATTATAATTACTAGCTTGATACCTGTGCTTTGCTATGGTATTTAACTACTTTAAATACAGTCATAATACTTAAGGGTATGTAACATTTTTTGGTTTGTGGGTTGTTGTTTTTTGAGAGTTGGCAACCCTAGTGAACTTTGAGGGGAAGACTGGAGGTGCATTTGACCTCAGGACACATTCAATGACTCCCAAAAGCAAATGCATACTCTTTAGAATGTGGGGAGTGAGGACCAATCAGGCTGCATATGCAAATGACCTCTGTGTTCCAAATGTCTCTGTGGGGGGATGAAGTGTGCAATGTTGTGAGTCCCAATCAGTCCACATATGCAAATGACCTTGAAAGGCTGGCCCAATCAGTGGTCAAGCTGGCAGTGGCCAAGGGTGCTAGCAGGCAGCAGCCTGCCAGCCACACAGGGAAACTGTATCCCTTTGGGAAAAAGGGGTACATTCCATAGAACATGCAGGGGACTTGGCAATGTACATCTTCCCTCTCAAGCTAAAATGAGTGGGGAGGTAAACCACCACTTACCTTTGGCGATACACTCTTTTTCCCACGCTGTTTCATGAAGAGGTGGGGGTGTCACCAAAATAATTTTATCCTCTGCAATATTCACAGACTTTAGATACTGTATCATACTCTTCAAATTGTCAGCGTACTCATCGAGTGGGACATGTTGCTTAGGATTCAGCTCTATCCAGAGGAACAGAAGAACGTAAAAGCCCTGATAGATCAGACTAGTAGGCCATCTAGTGCAGCATCATGTTTCATACAGCTGCCAATCAGCTCCCCACTGGAGGTTCCCTTCAGTCACCATGGCTAGAAGCCACGGATGGACCCATCCTCCGTGAATCAGTCCAACTGCACTGTAAAGCCATCTGTGTTTGTGGCAACCACCACATCATGTAGCAACAAGTATATAGCTGACATCCATACAAAGTAGTCATCTTCCCTTCCCACACTACATTACACTAATATGGAATATGATTATGGAACTCACTGTATATAAACTATATTACACTATGGTTCATAAGATGAAACAAGGGAAGGGATGCACCATCTTAACTTCAAGCAAATTCATTGGATTTTTTAAATCAATCTTATACTACTTGCCGTTAATGCTGAGGAAAACAAACTATGGTGGTTTCCACATGGGGATGGGCTTGTGTAGTTTGTTGGCTGCTGATAAAGTGGCAGGTTTCTCAGCAGTTTTCCTGCCCCTGTTGCCCAGTAATGGCCACCCCCCTCCCTTAGGCCACCAGGGTTTTTACAATGTTTTGTAAATTGCCACTTTCATATTGTTATATTGATATACTGTTGAACAATATGTGTAAGAGATTCTCAGAATTCTCAGCTTTAATCTTTTTTTTTAACAAAGAAGTAAGTCTCTTCCACTGTGGAGACATCCTTCCCTTTATACCTTTTTAAGGGAAGGGGCCACAGGCTTACTTTTTAAAAAAATGAAAACTGGGAATTCAGAAAACCTCTTACTTATTATTATTAAAAAAATACCCCCTCTTGGTGGCAACGGGAGGAAATGGGGACCATGTAGGTGGGAAAATCTAAGCTTTCCCACCCACGCTGGAGCCATCCAGGCTTTACTGCAATTTTTTTCCAAAATTTCAGAGCAAAGCTGTTCTGAGAAAGAGCTGGGGAAACGCTGGAAGCTGCATGAAAGCACCACAATATTGTCTGTGGGAAAGCAAGGAAAAAATGCTCTTCCCAACAGCTCTGATTCCAAGGGAGATAATCTGTGTGGAGATGGCCTGTGCAGGCCTAACCCTCTTGCACTGCAAGTATAGTGCCCACAAGCAGAAGATGGAGCTTTATACACACTCACATAATGCCTGCCACCCAAAGAGAGAAAGGTGCAAGATGTGGAACCAACTATTAAGCAGAACAGAGGGTCTACAGGTTCCTCCAGTATCCCACCCAGCCTTTCCTTTCACCTTGATGCAAGTTATGTATGCACACATTGTTAGCAAAAGAGGGAAAAAAGGATATGGTCCTACGGTTTCATGAAATCTGTCATTCTAAAATGTAAAAATAAATACTAGTGGTAGACAAAATTATTTTCAGTAACACACTCATAACCAATAGAATGGTGTCAATTTTATAGGAACAGTCAAATTTCACATCCAATAAAACTTGAACATTGGTAAGACAAAGCAAGCAAGTGCCATCAATGGAATTACTAAAAAACGAAAGGAAAAGGAACTGGCTGTATAAGGAGACCCAAGCTGATAGATTGGAAGAAAGATTCTCATCACTGGACTACGGCACGACATGCATTCTGTTTTTGTACCTAATGAAATTCTGAAACCAAACAATCATGGGAGCAAATGAGTGGAAAACATGCCCTACCTTTTAAAGCACTGTCATTACTTCCAAAAAAGACTGTTACTGCCACTGTGTTCTCAGCACTGGAGTCTTTGTTAATTATTCTTGGAAGAACAATTTTCGCCCACCTGGAGTTATAGCCAGAGAGCCCACGATTCAAAACATCACACTTTCTGAAAAGAACATGTTCATGTTGTATGCACACATCAGACTTTTGTATACATTTTTTTATTTCTGTGATTACAGACATCATTTGTACTATATTCATTTTAGAATTGTGCCACGGTCTCTTAAAGATTTAAGGCGTCACATTTTCACTTAACGTTCAGAATAAGTTTCAGAATTAAACAGTGGAAGGAAAAAAATTACACCAAGGCATGCAAGATTTATTTATTTACTTCATTTCTACTCTGCCTTTCTCCCCAGTTGAGACCCAAAGCAGCTTACATCATTCTCTTCTATTTTATCGTCACAACAACCCTGGAAGGTAGGTTAATGTGAGAGTCTGTGATTCTCCTAGGCTCACCCTACAAGCTTCCACTGCAGACACATATTTCAAACCAAAAATGGTCTACATTTTAAAATAATGACTTGGATCCACCAGAGTTTTCCCATGGATTGAAGTATTTCTGCCCACAAAGCACAATTTTCTTTCCTTCCCTCTCTTGCTGCAACCCACTATTTTGGGGAGGGGGTGGGGGAAGAATTTGTGGCAGTGTGATCTGAAGTCATACTCCCTAGGCAGAAATCCTTCCGTCCATGAAAATGCACCTGGGCTCCCAGCAAGTTATTTAAGAAGATTTACTGAAACTTTCAATTGATGTACAAATACTGCTGAAACTTAAAGTTGACGTCTCTTACCGAGCCAGTCTGTGGGCAAGTGATGCTCCCCATCCATTTTCTTGGAAGGAAAACTAAGAGAGACAGACACAACAAATAAAAAACGGACAGTCAGAGCTCATTATAGCAAGCCTTCTTTTTCAGCACTGTGGTCTGTGGTTGTGTTGTGCTCTCTCTACCTCCAAAGCTGTGAAACTGATGCATTAGAAAGTAGGGTCACTTCATGTCTGCCAACAGCTGCTATAGCATTTTGTTGGAAGAACAAATAGTCCATTTATACAATCAAAAGGGTCAAGCAGCAGCACTTCCCTTGAACACTCCCACTTCAGGCTGCAGATGGGGCACTGCATATGTATGTATGTATGTATGTATGTATGTATGTATGTATGTATGTATGTATGTATGTATGTATGTATGTATGTATGTATGTATGTAAACACAACACCATCAGTGTGCTTGGTGCTTTACAGAATAATAGGAAGAACACAGGGCTGTGCTTTCAGGAACTTACAGTCTAAAACTGCCAGGGAAGGCAACAGAGGGAGAAGAAGATGGAGGTAAGCTTAAACAGGCAAAGAATCAATTACAGAGAATTAGTTTCAGTGCAACCCAATAAAATAGACCTACCCTCTGCAAGTAGAAAACTAGCATGTAAAGATGGGTAGCCATGTTAGTCTGTAGCAGTGTAAAAGAGCAAGAAGTGAGCTATGGCTCACGAGAGCTCATACCCTACCACCAATTTTGTTAGTCTTATAGGTGCTACTGGACTCCAGCATGTCAAGGTGGAGGATAAAGTCTTTTCCATATATTTTTTTATATGCAACCTTACTTTTTGATCCCATAAAGAAGCATTCAAAAGTACAATCCCATATTTGCATACTCAAACAACACACCATTTGTCTGTCTCTTTGAGTGTGTGCGTGCGCACGTGTGTGTGTGAATCCTGCTCATACATGAGACTTGCCCACCATCTCCTTTCTAGGAGATGGGCAAGTTCATTCATGCTGTGATTTCTGTCTTGGTGTTGCACTGATAGCCCTGTTTGAATTTTTGGTAGGTTTGTTGAGTTGGATCTTATGTCATGAATCCAGAGCATTTCCACGAGTGCAAAGATACCCACCTGTACTGCATGACTTTCCCACTACTACCAACCCACAGAAGTCCAAAATGCCTCTCAAAATCCAGTTCCTGGAGTCCATTAAGAACACAATGCTGGAATTCATTTCAGGCCGCCATGGAGAGGGGGAGGTGGGAAAGTCATGATCCACAAGCAGAAATCTTAGTGTCAATGGAAACACTGCTCTGGATCCAAGCTGATGTTTTGTTTTAGTTGCTCAACTTGGGCCGATTTCCTCCTCTTACTGTAGATCCACTGCAAACCCCAATATAGTTCCCAAAGGCTTGCCAGCTCATAGGACAAGGATTTGGGGGGTGTTGACAAGCTACTGCAGAAAAGAGGAGGTAGAAAAATTCTGCCTTGTGCATGCTGCTTAGAATCCACCCCATTTCTTTTTATATATATGATGTATTTTACATTGGGTTGGAAGCTTTCCATTTACAGAAGGATTTTTTTTTTTGCTGAAGTCTGCAGACCCCCCCCCCCAATTTCTTCCTCATGCTATTCCTAATCGTCCCCTGAGCCCCAAGAACATCATTTCAGGGAGCATTTTTGGGCTGTATCAGAAGGGAGAAGGGAAAGTTTCATCAGGATCCAACAGACTGTTGGCTCCATCCTATCGGAAGCTACCTTGATTCTTCAGAGGGATATATATGTCAGTAAATATTTTGCTTTGAGCTCACTGAAGGGAAAGGTAGGTTAAAGATGCCTAAATACTGGATGGAAACAACAAAAATGTGTGAGAATCATATTCTTCATGTTGTGAGTACAAAGAAATCACTCCACTAAGCTGTCACTGCATCCACACATCACTGGAGATTGCACTACAGCAATCATTAATTCACAACTGCATTATCCTGCATGGCTGGACAAGGCAGTCTAGTTGCAAATGACTGCAATAGTGCACCAACACAGCAATATCCAACAATATGTGGATGCAGCCATTCAAAAACAGCCACCTTGGTCCACCGGGACCAGCAGCAGCCTTGCCAATCCCAGAGCTGACATTCACAGCAGGAGCTTGGTAAGCGCAAAGCTCATAAGGTGAGGCCTTCTCCAAGTCGCACCCTCTCAGCCTAACCTACCTCACAAAGCTGTTGTGAGGATAAATGGAAGACAGAATCATGTCAGCCACCTTGTGTCCCCATTGGGGAGAAAGGTGGGGTATAATTGAAGTAAATGAGATGGTAGCTATAAAAGGTGGAGGGAGAGGGAAGTTCTGTATCATACTGCTAATTTGGGCCGGCCAAGGGAGAAGTGATAAAAGGTGGCGGAAAGAGAGCAGCGTGAGCAATCCTTCTCCAAGGAGCAAACGGGACGCTCGAGGGCCTCTGCTAGCTGCTGCCCTCGGCCTGGCTGGCGCGCACCGAGCCCCCCTAGATGCGCCCCCGCGCCTCCCAGAGGTACCTCCGTGATGGAGTCTCCGAAGAGAATGATCCGAGGCCGCAGGAGCAGCTGCCTGCCACAGGCGCCCACCTCGGCCACGGCCATCGAGCCGGCGGAGCTCCTCCCAAGAGCCGGACGTGAGGTCCTCTTCCAGCGCCCGTTTCGAAGCCGCCTTTGCTTTTCTGGAAAGCCCTTCTGGGAGGTGCAGCGCGAGTTGTTGGCGCGGCCTCCATTACGGTTCCTCTGAGGCGAAATAACGGCTTTATGAAGTTCTAAAGGCACATCTAGTTCAGACAAATGGCCCGAGAAGCCCACAAGCGCGGATGGGCACTGCTAGTTTAGGCCCCCACCAGCAACCGCGCTGCTGCCACTGGATGTGGAAGTTCCGTTTAGCAAGCACAGCCGCTGATAAAAACCATTATTGGGGACCTAATTGGAGGTTCTGCTGAGCTTTCACCGCTAAATGCCCATTGATAAAACTTTACCTGTCTGGTACATTTTTTTAAAAAAAAATCTTTACTCTTCACAGGAGCTCAGAGCAGCAAACAGAATTCTTCCTCATTTTATCCTTCTAGCAACCCTGTAAGGTAGGTTAAACGGAGAGTGGGACTAGTCTAGGTCCTCTCTTAAGCTTCCGTGGCAGGCTGGTCATGGGAAACCTGGGTTTCTCTTAACCCTAGTAGAACGCTAGAACCACTGCACTGCATTAGTTCTAACCGTTCTTTGGTGGTCAGTTTACAAAGAGTAGTACATTCAAACTCTGCACTAAGAAAATACTACCATTTTTTAGTGGCCCTATCCTAGTGTGGGTCACAGCCCTGAGCCCCCAATTCTTACTTGTAAGCAGAAGCCCTCAGAGCCCCCGAGTGACACTTATGAAACACTAGATATAACACAAATGTATTAGATGACCATATGAATGTAAATGTAATGTTTTATGATTTTTGTATTTCTGTAAAGAAGCCTGGGTCTTTACACAGTCACACTAAGAGAAGCCCCTTATCCACTTTTCTCTTGTCCTGGCAAGCTAGCAAAAGTGCTGACAGTAGAAATGAAACTGCATTTCTATTTTCCCTCTGTGCTCCACATAGAGATTAGATATTCATGGGTCTCCAAGATCCCAGCCTATAGAATCTCAGTTCCCTCATTGGCAACATTGCAAGAGATAAATGGCCAGCATCCTCCTGCCATAGATTGGGGCACTTGTATCCAAACCTTTGTCTCAGGAACGTTGGGGAGATGTTCTCTTCCCAGCACCTATATTAAGGATGGGAACAGATACAGGCCAGCCTTGAAAATGGCACACATCTGCCAAATGGATACTTGAATTGAGACCACAGATGCCAGAAAAGGACTGTTTGTTCTTTGAAATGATAAACAACTTTTGCAAGTGTTGAGTAGGGACAACCCCTAATTATGCCAGACCAATGGAATGATGCTAGGTCATATGCACACATAACGAACTTGACCAATAACTTAATGAATGTATAATTTTTTACTAATGAACCCACGGTAATAAAAGTTGATGTAATGGCCTTCAGACCTCTGAAGAGCACTTGGGTTCTGAGAGGCCTTACACCCTCTACCCACTCTCTTCCGTCTATTCGAATAAACCAGTCAGTTTTACCTTCTTCACTGGACTCTGCCGTCTGCTTCTTTTCTGAGTCTGGCCTAGAAGCAGTTCAGGACACATGTTTGCGTGTAACACTAGCCTTATAAAATAACAGCCTGGTATATCATTAAAGTAGGAGAATTTTCTTTTTTTAAAAGGACTAAAAATGCTTTATCCTTAGTGGCTGTATGTTAGAGTACAGAAGAAAGGAGCAAAAAGTAAAAATAAAGGATTTGGTGGGGGGATCATTTCCTTGCTAAGAGGATAGCCAAACCTAGTCTTATCATAAGAACCTAGGATTACAAAGTAGGTTGTTGAAGCAACTATTTAAGAAACTACTCAGAACATGAAGAGTGGGAGACTATTACTGCTTACGTCGGAAATGAGATCTCAACATTCTGTTCTTGTCTGAAGTTCTACTGATAGCAGCATGACTGACTTTGAAATAAATTGGATTAGGTTTTAAAAGTCCTGACACTGTAGGGTGCAGTTTAGGTTTTCAAAAGTAAGTTCTGGGTTCATTTCAAAATGAAATAAAGATGATTTTCATAGGTACCATATTTTTGAAGTATAGCAACATAACGAGAAAATTGCCACCTACTAGAATTCTCACTTCAACACAATTACTAAATATGCGGAAATCTCTGGAAATGCTAGTTAACAGGATACCGATTTTTACCTTCATTCACAAAAAAATATGTGCCTGTGACAGTTGCAGAACAAGTCTGCACAGGGCCTCCTTCAAGTACTTGCAGTCTGATCATGTTTTCTAAACCTCGGGAAACTGAAGTTACCTTCAAAAAAAAGTTGCCCACCTGCAGCAAGGAAGCACTTGGAGGAATGTTTTGAGTCCTCCAGACCACCTCAGTAAATGGCGTGCTTCTACATGTAGAGGCAAATTTAGTAGTACCTCTTCCTGCAGAATGCTGAAAAAAGTCTACATTCAAGGCTAAAATTCAATCATGCTTAGGTAGGGTTGCCAGCTCCAAGTTGGGAAATTCCTGGAGATCTGGGGAGTGAAAGGGGGGTTTGGGGAGGCATAATTCCATAGAGTCCACCTCCCAAAGTAGCCATTTTCTCCAGGTGAACTGATCTCTGTGGCCTGGAGACCAGTTGTTATTCCGGGAGATCTCCAGCCACTACCTGGAGGCTGGCAACCCTATGCTTAGGATATATTTTTAGTTAAATGCACAGAGCCTGCAGAGGAGTTGTGACTTTTGAAAGGCTACATACTCTCCTGCTATTTCACTTGCTGGGATATGAAGGACTTGCCAAATACATCTGATAAATCCAGCCCATGAAGATCATTTAGTAAGTATGTTAAAAATGCTGCTGGCTTCTTCATTAAAAGTCTGCTTAAGAGTTTTTGGTGTTCTATTTGACTGGCATGATCAAGTGTTTGGCTTCTTGCAGCAACTGACATATATAATTGCTTTTAGTTACAAGATGCCTATGAAAGAACCTATCGCTTCTTCCCGAAACCCATGAAGTACAAATGCATTAATTTCAGCAGATTTTGCTTCCATGCGGGGATACGTGTCAGAATGACAGCCTGCAGTTCTTAACTTGCTTTCCCTTAGAATCAGAAAGAGAACAAGTGAGGAGTGCGACTTTCCAGTGCCATTATGGAATTTTTGTAGATAGGAGAAAACACACAGGAAAGGAGATAGCCCTCGGGGGTAGTGGTAGCTTGCAGTGCTGAATAATTAGTGCTGCCATTAGAAAAAAAAACATTAGCAGCATAGGCAGGTAAGTAGTGGTTGGGAACCTTTCTGTATCGTCTGTTTTTGCCACAAAAATCCACGTTTGTTAGTTATTTGTGTATGAGAGAGATTAGAAGGCAAAAAAAAAATCAAGAATGACAGACCTTTACTTGGCTCTGGATCACCATCATTTTTGTATTTTGCAGTTAGAAATACATGTTTGCTTGCTTCAGTTGCTTCACCCACAACAGTACCTTCTGCTTCACAATACTTTACACTAGCTATTAAATTACTTGGTCCTGACTCAAAGTACCGATCCTTATCTAGATTAAGCACTGGAAATAATTGTTTTGTTTATATCCCACTGTACTTTTTCAAAAGAAAAAATCAAGGCAGTTGATGAATACAAATTCAAACAAGGGTAATCCTGAATGCAGCCCCTCAACCAGCGCAGTCCAAGTACACAGCATACCATAAATACAGAAGGAATATAATTTTGATCAGTGGCAGTAGTTCTAATTTACTTCAGCACACATCCCAAATGACATACTGCTGTGGAGATCACCAGATCTGTGATATCCAACCCGTTGCAAAAAAGCAGGTATCTTTTATTAGGACCTTCCAAAATGACACAAAACATCAGGCAAGCTTTCAAGTTCTCCAGAACTTTTAATCAGGCTGGATTTTTTTAAAGTGGTGGTGGTGGTGGTGGATCTCAGTCATGTCATTTTATATTATGTGACTTCTATTCCTGGATTTTGTGTCAGACCTATGGAACTACCTACTACCTCTTTCTACTTTGAGAAGATCTGTGATCTTCCTTTCCCAGATGTAGTTACTTGGGGTTTATCCAAAATTATTCCTAAAGATTTTTTCATTTTCAGAAACAGCTTCTCAGATGGCATGGGGCATGCAGCTGGAAACTTTCAAAGCTCAACTGTATACGTTAAAGTGCCCCCAAAGGTACCTTGTATTCTAGGCCAGGTAACTGCACAAAGTTACCATGTTGGTATGCAGTATATAAGCAAGTTCAAGTCCAGTAGCACTTAAAGACTGACAAGAGTTTCCAGGGTATAACGTTTTGGAGAGAAAAGCTTTCTTCATCAGATACAAGGAATTTGTATTAAGTAAGAGTATGTATTTCACTAAAAAACCCACATTTTTTATTCAAAAACTCCAGAACAGAAGAATTGATCAGAAGAAATTGTTCTAATGACTTTGCTATATACAACGGTCACAGTTTAGTGTACAGGGGTTAGAGCATCGTACAGTCGCTGTGCAGCCAACTCCACCATTTCTCGAAGAGTTTCATCATCATCTTCACATCCTGGTTCATGGTCAACAGTCTAAAAGAAGACAATGGAGTCAATATACAATTTTTCTAATTTTTACTTTAAACAATTTAAAGTGGATTTGTTTAGGAAGGTATATTCTCAGAATCCAAGTGATTAAAACCATCCTTTTAAAAAGTCATCTTGAAAAAAAAAGTGAACTCAAAAGGACTTCCGACTTGTTTTTCTAAGATGAGCACATCTGTAACATGGCAAGCTGGTTTCAAACAACACAGTTTCAGGTAGGAAGCAGTGGTTAGTAATAGAACAAAACTGAAGTCTAGTGGCACCTTAAAGACCCAACAGTATAAGCCTTTGTGAGTCAAAGATAACATCAGATACTTCACCAAAACCATTGAAAAGGGGTAACCAAAAAGTGACTCGCAAAATTTCTGAAGATAAATATTTATTTACAGAAACTGCAATATTTGATTTCAAAAACCTGTCTGGGATGTGATGACTTCAGATGTACACTTGGGAAATTTCAACTGTTAAGACAAATAACGTCAGTATCAAATTTAGATGAACATACCCGTGTATCCAATGAAAGATTTGCTGATTTTCCATCTACTGTAACACTTATAATGTTATCTTCCTTTGCACTTACACAGTCTTCTCCAAAAATGTCCCTGCAAATGAAGGCCCATCGTTACAAGTGCAGAACCGCAGCAACCTAGTCTCCAGCACATTCTATTCAGGGGGCCTAAATTTGCTAACTTTCAGTTTCAAATAGATTCCTAGGAACCTGCTGGTAATCACTAAACCACAAACATTTTGGGAATCATCTCCATATCATTAAGCGTATTTTAAAACAACCACAAATGGAAGACCACAAATTTAAACATTTTAATTCATAGATTAATCAACCTGTCAATTGGGTTGTTATAACGAGCCAATTTTAAGATCAGTGGCTGGCTGTAAATTAAGGCCACACATTTATTTTTTTTGGACAGTAATTTGGTTCTGGGGTATACAGTTAATAGAGACTAGAAAATTAAAATATCAGAGAGCCTTCCTGCTCTCCAACAATAAATGGTAGATTTCATTAAATTGTAAATTATACTTCAAAAGACATATCCATATTGAGGTTTTGTCAATATGCAAATGTCTAAATATTATTGTGCATTTTACTAGGTATTTATTCAAGAGGAGCTACATTAGTTAGCTGCAAATACTGAAAGTTTTTCTTTATTGTAACGTCAGAACTTACTGTAGCATTATCTCCATCTTTTTGTGATATACATCCATGTCTATTTTTTTAGGAAGTTTATGTACCATAGCTGAAAAACAGATTTAACATTCCAGTTTAGTTTCCATTTGTGACAATATAGCTGATTTCACTCATTACAGGTCTTTGGGGGCAAATAAAACATGAAAACACACCTATTAAGCTAAGCTCCTAGAAGTCTGAACAGTTCCCTTTACACAGTAATATTAAATTGTGTCAATTCATATAACGCTGAGGAAAAGGCAGCTATAAAGTTATTGAACTTGCAAATGCACAAGTTATGCACATGCACAGTAATTGTACAGAGTTGGAAAGATAAAGTCTTTTCAAAAGCTGACGATAACCTACTATACCTAGAGTGGACTATATCTGATAATTCTTCAATTGGCAGACCTAGAATTGAGGTATAAGAGAAATATCTGCTACGGATCATAATTTTCTCTGACAAAGCGAAATTCCCTAGAACTCTTATTAGTAACACATTCATTAAAATGATTTAATTTAAATATTCAACTTATTAATATACCAATTTGAACATGAACAATTCATTTAAATTTCCCTTAATAGTAAAACACACTAAACATGCTCCAAAACTGTATGTCATGGAGGTAAATTTACATCATGAAACAGATGGGAAAAGCTTAGAATTTGTACTTGATGAGTTTGGTCTTATTTACCTAATTGAGACATATGCTGCCTTTCTGAGATATTTAAGGCGGCCATCAATCAATAAAAGCTTAAAATACACATCATGATCAAAGACTGACCACTAAAAACCACTAAAATCAGAGATGAAACTGCAACTTTCCAGCAACATGGAATTTTAAGGCTCCACAAATGCTTACATTTATGTATTTTGGGATTCGACTGAACTTCCAGTATCACTGTTGTTACAGTGTCTGCGTACATATCATTAGCAGGGTTTGCTACCCACTGGGGAGAAAAGAGGCAAAAAAGTAAGATCAGGATGACAGAATCATGATTTTTTAAAACATACATTTACTTAATGACACGATGCATTTTTATTTTCTACATCTTTCCAGGCTGCCAAGAAGAGGTGGAGGAAACAGGTGAACAAAATTCAGGGAGACCTGATAATCTCAGAAGCCGAAGAAACCGGGCAGGTCATGCAATTTGCTTTTATGAGATGTTTGGGCAGGAGCTGTATGATACAAGAGGGGCCCAAAGGGAATTTTTGTCTGGGGGCCTGCAGTGGTCTTTGGCAGTCTATGAGATTTCAATCTGGTTTCAAATTCTGTTTAAGAGGGAATCCTGGTCAATATTCACTCTTATTTATGACAGATCCAATATATTACTGCAGTCTGCTCCTGACTGCAACTGACAAATTATAAGCACTGCATCTTCCACTCATTGCAACAGTCTGTTTTGTAAATTACAAGCATTATAAAGTGACTGATAGCAAAGAAAAGAGGAAGAAAAAGGAAGGCAGATAACTGGAAAGCCATCACCATTAAACCTAACAAAAGAACAGAAGAAGAACTGAATGATTCTCAACAAATGCTTCACCAAAGCCACCAGTGAACAGAAACCATTTTTTTCTGACCATATTTACCTCAAGGACCACCATGCCTGGTTCCTGGATCACAGTAATGGCTTTAAAAACTTTGTAAGCTGGCTTATCTTGGACTTCTATTTCTTTCACATCACCTTAAAAAATGACAAAGATCACAACAGAACTAAGTAAACTGAAATTTGTCCAAAATAAGCAGCAACTATTCTTCAATAAAATATAACTCCTCGTTTGGATGTACCAAACATTTATTTTTGAAGGTTAGAACTGCCTGAGTTACAGAACCGGCCTTTTTAGAACACATCTGTGTGTGAGCAAACAATAAGTGAACCAGGCATTGAACTGCAGGTGTGGCCAGCAACCACTTTTGCTCACAGTGAAAAAGAACCTTCTTCATCAGTCACAGAACCTTTGCACAATAGCCACCCTGAGCCCATCTGTGGGGAGGGCGGGGTATAAATATATCAGGATTCTGCAACACATTCCAGAATGAACTCTCATTGTGCACAAGTACAGTATATTTGCCACTTCTGCTCTTTTATGGTCTGTGGCAAGGCTTTCAAAACCATGCTGCATACTGTAGCTTTCTAGCTTGGAAAGGAATGATAGAAGAGATTATAAAAAAAACCCTCAAATGGATCTCAAGCATTTCTTTTCAATTACTCACTAGTTAGTTTTTGCAGTTGGTAGTAAAGCAGAGTAAAAGAGCCTGTATATGGAACCGCTTGGGTCTGTGTCACAGTGCTCATGGCCAGATCAGTGTAATCTGTAGGAAATAAAAAAGAAAATAAGGAACATTAGGTAAAGGTAAAGGTAGTCCCCTGTGCAAGCACCGAGTCATTACTGACCCATGGGGGGACGTCGCATCACATTTTCTTGGCAGACTTTTTACGGGGCGGTTTGCCATTACCTTCCCCAGTCATCTACACTTTACCCCCAGGAAACTTATAATTGGACTTATAAAACAGCCTATCTAGTGGAGATATTCTCTGACCACTGCTACTTACTGGACAGGTCGCATGGACTAAGTATGTGATAGTTGAAGTTCCGCTTCACCAGTATTCCTGAAACTCTTTGCCCCTGTTCTGGTTTCTTGTCTGCTAAAGAACCCATTACCTGAGTAAAGGGACACAAATAGCAAAGCTGATGAGAGGTCAACCTATAAGGAAGGTGAATGAAGATAGAACTGAGAAGAACAGTAGACTCCATTTAAGCAGCCACAGGGGGCATCAGCGCTCCAAGTCTAGGTGCCAGGCACAGATTAACATTTTCACTCTAAAATCAACAGCTGATACAAATATATTCAATAATTACACAGTATCCTTTGTGTACTCCTGTACTTAATATATTATTTGAACTAGAACAAATTACTTTTACGCACTCCGATGAACAACTCTTTCCAAATAAGCATGGAGGTTGATGTGCAACTTTTGTAGAGTATACATACTGGTGGAGGAATGGCAGATGATCATAATGAGTAAGAGGTGCTGCTGATTCTTGCTGCAGTAACGTGCTTAGATGCTGTCTACTGTGCCTTTTCTGGTTTTCAGAAACTAAGTTGTGATCCATAGGATTCCACCAAGCGTTTGTTCAGGAGCTCTGGTCACCCCAGACAACCAACCAAACTGGGTCAGGATCCCAACCATGTGTGGGAACAGCTTTTTTATTTTCCCCCTTCAGTTTCCAGTGCAATCTCTTACTCTTGAACTCGGATTCAAGGTGGCTTGACAGGCTGCGGCTGAAACAGAAAATCAGCAAGCCCTCCCCTTGTGCATGGGGCTCCCTGAAGCCTGGCTGGGATGTTTACATGATGAAGACAGATTTAAATAGAACTCTGTCCCTTCCCACTAAGCTCCTCGCACAGCATATGGATCTCTTATCATCACTCTGGCTTTCCAAAGAGTTAAAACACATAGCTTTGGAATCTGGGGGCAGGGGACAGAATACCAACTTTGACGAAGAAACACGTTTATTTTTTTAAAGATTTTTTTTTACCTTGGCAAGCTTTTCTCCTCTGAAGTTTAGAGTCACAGCCTCAGTGTTCCTGGGATTGTGGACCTCAATGTGAACTTCATCATTATCCTCATATTCTCGAATTAGTGCAGCTTTCAACCTGGCCATTTCATTCTGTTCGCCATGCACCAATATCTGCATTAAAGAGGCAGTATGGGAAGCAATCAGAGTCTAGGAACTTTTTATTCGATGTATTGTCAAAAGCTGGTGGTTGGGACAGGAAGGAAAAAGGGACGCATCCTTGCTGTGCACAATATGTCCTCAACAACCGTACTAAGTTACACATTCTTGTCATCTGCTGCTAGCTAGTCTTCATCTTTTTTTCCCCCATTCATCCATCTCATCAGCTTCTTGGTACTATTCTTTGGTCAGGAACCAAAAAGCCCCTTGCGAAGTAGAAAGAACTTATTCGTGACCATAACATGCCCACCCTGTGCTTGAAAGGGTCTAGGAACATCTTTTCTGGGGAGGGTGTGCGCGCCATGGGCTCCAAAAGGGAGTGTACAGAAAAGCTCTAGCATGCACAGGGAACATGGCCACAGTCTTTTGTACTCTGGGCTGCATTTTGGTTCTGTAACCCTACCCCTTCCCCATATCATCCTGCCTCCTTTCTGACTACTCTCTATTCTTGCCTCATCTTATATATTCCTTCATCTTATGTTGGCTTGGATACATCTCATTTCCAAATAATATCAAAGAGATTTTCTCCCATCCGCAGCGGAAAACAATGCTTTTAATGAACAACATGAGCAACAGTGTCTATAAACCTACTGGGTGATCGTTCTGTCATTAATAAGCTTTGCATAGTGTTAACTGCAGCAATATTCATGATAAAATCACACTTCATAAAAAGGTGACAGCAAACTTGTTAAAGCATATATTATTCCAGGAAATGAGTCTTGCTTTGAACCATTAATTATTGTCTGCTCTCTGGCTGATTATAATAAAACCTGGTTGGAATCTGACAAATATTGTACTCCCTGAAAATAACCAACACTGATACTAACCACATGGGGGGGTTTCAGTGCTCGAATAAATTCACTGGTTTGTTGGTAATCTGTATGAGCAGAGAAAGAAATGTAATCTACTGACATCTTTAGTTGAAGTTTCTGTCCCGACATGGTTGTAATTTCTTCAGGTTCAGACATGATATGCTGTAACAAAACAAAATTGTAATAATATGCTATATCATTCAGATTTCTTTTAAACGGGGTACCCACAATGCACACGCATCTTAAAAGCCCGGCACTGCAAACCTTTGGCTTGATTTTAGTAATTTTAATTTTAAAGAGTGCCTTTGATTGTCTGCAAATATACAGACTGAAAGAAAACCCAGGTAAAGCAATAAAAACTGTATTCGTTAGTAAAAGAATGCCACATCTCAGGCAGTCTGTTCTGTATTTGGAACACAGCAACGCAATGATAGCTCACCTTGGCAAGTGTTCCTTCCACACAATATCCTGCTATGATTACTCCATTCCTTTTATCCGTACACCAGCTCTCAAAAAGCTCTCGGGATAAACCACTCTGCATCATACCAGGGGAAGCCATCACAACACTGGGGCCGATGTCATCAAAATGATCCATACTCTAAGTTGCACACAACAAAAGAAAATCCATTTATTTCAACTGATGAAAGCTAGAGCAAAGGATCCTAGCCAATCTGTGCAGCCTATATGATGCCATGCTTACTGTACAGAGGGTTTGCACTGGTCTTCGTTTTTGATACACTTCTTAGGCTCAGCCAACTCTTAATATTTGCAAGAACGCATTGTTTAAATGTGGTCCATAATTAGTATGCTATATGATGCATTAAGATACACTTTAACACAGAACTGTTCAACACTGTAATTCAGTAGACAAATATGCTTCTAAGTCCTTCTGGATGGACTCAATCATATTCTAAGGAGCCTTCCTCCCACTTAAGGGGCTCTTCCACTGACAGCCACTTAAACTGGAGGTAGTTTTAAACGGGTAGCCATTAGAACAGCAGGAGCTGAGTCCAGTGGCATCTTAGAGACCAACAAGATTTTCAGGGAATAAGCTTTTGAGAGTTAGAGCTCCCTTCTTCATATAAGAGGAAGGCTCCTTAGGCTGGAGAAAGTCTTCAAACTTTGCTCAGTGGGTACCTCACTGGGACTGTGAGACTACTTCTGGCCAAATACAGTAAAATCTTGGGTTATCCAGCACTCACGGGGTTGCCGGTTAATCCAATGTGTGAGGCACTCAAGCTTATTGTTCTGCCCTAACTTCTAACCAGAGGAATCCATGGCAGCTATCCCCACCCCCAATGGAAATGCCATGCCTGGTGAGACCCCTCCTGAGCCACAGAGCTATTCTGCACAGCAGACAGACAAGCAGGCCAGCTACCTGGGATCCCTCCAGCAGAGCTAGCTCCTGACAACTCAAGGTGGGCTGAGGATGGCCTCAGTTGGCAGCGCTGGCCGCCAGAAGCCTAGCCACAGCGGGAGGCATCAATCTGACTAGCGGGAGAGGTGGGACATGCACACCAGAAGACAAAGAAGTACAGTGGCTAAGGGGGAGGAGCTCGCCTTCTAAGAGATGCCTGTTAACTAAGAATTCTGGATCATCAAGTTCTAGATAGAGCTTTTACAGAGTTTTGACCATACAAAATTTGTGGTTTTGATTTTCAGTGTTTCCCCTACACTTTCAGATGACAAAAACTAAGATAAGTTTGCTAAGACAGCATAGCATCCAGCAGTTTATAGCTCTCTTCAATGTTGGTATATTTAAGTTTTTGCTTGCAGAAAGCTAAGGCATTTATACTTTTAAATTTCACAGATATGCTTAAACAGTACAATTTTCTAAGTTAGCAAAGTTATAAATAATGTATTTTATGTTAAAGCAGTAAAATATGTTTTTAATGTAGAAGTTAAGCATTTCATATAGTGAAATTTTCCAGAAAATTTCACACATTTTCCAGAAAATTTCACACATACCCCCAATTGAATCTGAAATTTCTGGAAATTGTATATCTTTAATGCCACAGACCAGAATACCAAAGGATGTTAACCACTAGAGTAAACACTGTTGAGTTTCTGTGAAGTAGAATTCAGGCAGTTGGTGCTGCAGTAAGCGTTAATAGTAAAGGAGGCTCTACTTGGCTTCACTTGGGAAGCAGTTTACGGACTCAACTTTCAGAAGGAATGTCACAGCTATTCCTGTACAGATCCAAGGCCAATTGGTTTTGTTTTTCTGAGGTGGCACAGTCCACAGCAGGCATTTGTCAGGCACAACTTCAGAAGCTGTGTTTCAAGACAATGTGCACGCATAGTTCATTCTCCATACACGCTACTGCAGAACAGTGAAATGCCACACATTTGGCATCTCAGCCAGTAGGAGCTTGATAAGTATCAACAGCTCCACCCCACTTTTATTTTTCATAGATAGAACCTAGCAGACTCTTCCTCCCATCAATCACCTCTGAACAGATGAAGATAGTCTACTATCATTTTATATCTGTTTATATAGAAATGTATAGGAACATGTCTGAGATAAAATGTGTGGTTAGTAATTTATGCAGTAAAGTAATAAAGAGCAATCAGAGAATGAATGGGGTGGATCCAACCATTCTCTAGAGAGCCTTCTTCCAGCCTAAGGAGCAGGGCCGGATCTACGGTTGTCGGAGCCCAGGGCAACTGAAGACCAGCCACTCACACATGCAGTGCTCCCAGCACTGCATAATGATGTCACTTCCGCAACGTCATCACACAGGACAGCACGTGCCACCCCACAGCAAGCCGGTTGTCCTGGCACGCTGTGGAGCTGGCCGTGGCAGAGCGAGTGGCTGGGAGGCTGCCCGCACCATTTGCCTGCCCCGCAGGACAGGGGGTGGCCGGCTTGCTCTGTGCCCCCTGTCCTGCAGGGCAGGCGAATGCCGTGGGCCTCCCAGCCACCCGTGCAGCCTTTCACCTGCCCCACAGGACAGGGGGCACACGGCAAGCGCCCCCCATCCTGCTGCCCGCGCGCTCCCGGGGCTGGCAGCTGTGCCTGGCGCCCTGGCGCCAGGGGCAGACTACACCCCTGCCTCCCCGTCGATCTGGACCTGCTAAGGAGCCCTCTGAAAAGCCACTCAAGTTAGTGGGATTTTCTTAATGCCAAATACAGGTTTCAAACTTTGCTCAGTGGAGTAGTAGGATGCACCCTGATGTATATTACCTGACCATGCCTGACAGAACAACAATAAATTCTGTGTGCTGAAAGGTTTAGAAGTCCTATTTTGAACAAGGCTTATAAAGTTAACTAGGGCTGTCTCCCAATTAAAGAAAATCTTAATTATACGAGTTTTAGTCAATCTAATAAATGTGAACTGATTTGCAAATGAATAAACTTGCTACTTGCTTGGAAAACATGCAAAAATTATACTTGTTTTTAGATTCTCCATCAACAATGATACAGTAGATGCTACCTTAGAAGAGGATTCATTTGTGAGAAAGAGAAAAGGAGAAATGCTTTTATTAATATGGTGCTTGCCACCCACATATTATGTAAGCTACTGCAATAAAACCTCTCTTTAAAAAAAAGCTCCTTCCTGATTAATTTGGGCATCAAAGATTTAAATCAGTTATTCTAAGCAATTGATTCATTGATTACATGTTGTCACCATAATATTAACACATCCTTTAGTCACACTCACCTTCAGATTACTAATGTGTTTGAACACAAAGGGGTTGTTGATGTTGATCTGCTTGCGGATTTTATCATTCATGGCATTGACATAGGTCTGGTACACTGCCATGCACTTCTTTGCCAGAGAAGAAGCATAGTAGATAGGGATGTCGTGTAGCTCAGGATGATTCTGCCAGTATTCATCTAAATGAAGACACTCAAGTCAAGTTTTTACAGATGATGCCAACACCGCTCTAAATGCTGGGGGGAAATGCTCTCTGGAAAGTTACTTTACAATAAAACAGATATGCTGTAATCTTAAGCATCAGACGGGTCCCCCTGACCTTTGACCGCCTGCATAACATTCAGCAGCAGCTGCTGGAGCAAGAGGGAGCTGAGAAATATCTGCCCCACCAGCATATTCTACTGGGCAAAAGCACACAGTCCAGCTCACTGCTTGTTATCTTAATTGCAGGCTTAAAACAAAGAGGGGCACACAGGCAGAATCTGAGACAGAATGCACTTGGCATGAGAAGCATTATGAACAAACAAGTGTCTTAAAATAAAATGCTTTCTTTCTCTGCTACGAAACTAGACAGACGAAGCCTTCACAAGTTGGCAATGTGCCACTTTATTTCCTGTAACCATAATAAAGTAACAAGAAATAACGGAGGAAAAGGCTCTTATACTTTCAAAATTTATATGTAAAGACAAAAAAATGTGTGTAAAGGGTTTGTTGGGTAGTAATGACAAATGATGCATGTGCTAAAAAAGGCATCTGTTTTCAGGAATTATTTTAAAGCCATTTTAGATTATCGAAATACAGAGAGACAGAAATTACTGGGTTTTTTTAAATTTATTTTGTACACGAAGTTTAAAGTAATCGATAGCAGCAAAGGGTCACAGAGAAGACATACTGAGGTCCTGAATTTCCATCAGCTACTAGTAGGGTGGAGATGCTGTTCATGGGTCCAAGTATACTTGAAATACAGTCTATATGGCAACACTGTCCAGTTCACCCAGGGAATCTGGAAAAGAAGTTGTCAGCTAAATGCTGCCCTTGGTCCCTCCCTAAACTGGACATGAACCCACATTTTATGTTTAATAAAAGTGTCTAAGCTCTCATACACAGCAGAAGCAGACTACCTACAGATTAAGGGGTGTTTACTTAGTTATACAAAAATATAAGCAACCCATTAAAAACCATCCCTGCTTTAATATGATGTTAGAACAAAGTAACATGTAGACACGTACCTAAAATCAAAAGCAGTTCTTGTGCTCTTCCTAGAGCAAACACAGGGATGAGGCCTCTACCTCCTCTGTTTACAATATCATGTACAGTGTTGCAGAATCTTGCCTCTCGCTCTTCACGTTTCTCATGGATGTGTGTGCCATAGGTAGACTCCTAAGGACATAAGACACACACAATTAGAACAATGGTCGAAACACACCCTCTATCTTGTTCTTTTTCCCCTGCAAGAGGAAAAAAAACCTTAATCAGGACAGCAATAGCAGGCATTCAAAGTTCTATCATACCAATGGAAGTGGTTCATGAATTACACTTGTATTTAAGGAATCCTAGGTAGTTTCCTATCCAGGCACTCAACTTACCCAGATGTATTCAAACTTTTATGCTACCTCTCCAAAGACCTACTGAAGAAAGATATCTTATTCATTAGACTTTCAGTAAAGCTGCCGTATCACATGCCTTCCAGTCATACCCTAGGACCAAAATCGAATAGTAACTTCAAAATTGCTACAATAAAATGAAGACTTACAATGATAAGAATATCAGGTTTAATATTGGGAATCTCAGCTGCCATCAAGTGTCTGTCTTCTTGTCTCGAGAAATCTCCAGTGTATAAAAGCTTGACAAAGATACAAACAATACACATTTAGTTGTATCAAAAGTGTTCTGCTCACTTCTGCTCCTCCTCCCTTCTTCTGTTGCACTTCCAAACATGCTGCTCCTGGGGTCTAGAGGACACCCCTCCCCTGCCAGGAACAGAACTGGGCACAATGTGGGGACTTATAGCAGGAGGAAGAATCAAGATTATATACCCCACCACCAATGTAAGTGCCATTCCACTGGTTGAAAATGAGAGTTGGATCCAAGCTATTGGATTTGGATAGCAAAACGAATCCTCATGTACTTTTATATATTATTTTATAATAATGTGTAATATATATTATTTTACATATGAACAGATAATCTTCATTTTTCCAGTATATGTATTTACATTGATAGTGCATATATTTTAAAACCCTGAACATGCTTTAATCCATCAATAAAAGCTCCCCCAACATGCCTGGAAAAAGAGAAAGTCTTAGAGTAACAGAGAGAGTATAACCACTGTATTTTAAGTTACAATAACAACAGAATATATTTGTAGTTTTCTATTCTGCGGTCTAAAGAACAAACTACCAGGTTTCATTAGCACTATGTACATTTGAGAAAGTTTTTAAAATAAAAATCATATAAAATAAGAAGCGAATACTCTGATTTTGGAACATATTAAACAGAAATTATTAGAACAAAGTAGATACAACAGCAAATGCTTTTACTGCTAATCTTTTAGCCTCAATGTGACTAATGAAACAAAAATGGTGCTGTGGAAATCTCCCTGTGCCCTTCACTCACCCCTTACTATTTCTTTCAAACCAAAGGGGATAAAATAAGACAAATAAGCATTCAGTGACACGGAGTTTGCTTGATTTCTACAGATTACTAAGGAAATACCTTCACGCCAGCTATTTCAATCATAAACATGGCTGCTCCAAGAACATGACCCGCATGGTAACACCAAAACTTGATTCCTGCCACTTCTTTTACTTCGTGGAAGTTGATAGTTTCAATTTTGTCCATGCTTTCTTCCAGATCTGTCTCTGTATACAACATGTCATCTGCAGATATATTGCTGTATGAGACAATAAGGAAAAATGCCATCCTCATCAGCAGTTTTTCAGAATTAGTTACAGAAATCAATATATGTAATTCTCAACATGGTTCCATCTGTGGACACTTAAATTTGGAGGCTGGAGCTATGGGCAGACAAGACAAATCTTTCTATGAACCTGAGGAAAGCCCCAGGTTTGCAGAAAAATCTGAAGTCTACCAGAAAAAATACGTGGCGGTGGGGTTTTAAAAACCTCAAATAATAGAAAAGCAGCATCTGAAACTTTAAGAAGTGAATGCCCTCTCAGGAATCATTGTGGGAGTTGCTAGGCAACCAACAATATTGCCAGCCTTCAAGATTTGGTTTCTGATAGTAAAAGGCGGGGCAAGGCCTTTTTTGAGGGAGAACTCACAGAAGCTGGGCCTAGCAGCAACCAGTAGCAGGCCAAATGCTTGCTTTTAATGCCAGTGTTGTGTAGTAGTCAGAATTTCAGACAAAGATATGGAAGACCCAGATTCGAATCCCCATTCTGCCGTGGAAGCTTACAGGGTGGCCCAGGACCAGTCACACACTAGGGCTGCTAATTTCTAGGTGGGACTTGGAGAGCTCTTAGAATTACAACTGATCTTCAAACTACAGAGAACAGTTCCCCTAGAGAAAATGGCTGTCTTAGAGGGTTGACTCTATACCCCACTGAGCTCCTGCTCACCTCCATCCCCAAATATCCAGGAATTTCCCAGTCTGGAGCTGTCACAGAAATATGGATCAGAGCACATTATACTTAGTGATACACATGTATAATAGTGAACTTTATATGAACCCTGTATGAACTTTACTGAAGTTTTTTCTAAACTTATTGTATAACCACACAGGTGCTCTTTCATCTTTGACAGCTAATTAAAAATACTGGACAGTATATAAATGTTCTCTAATCATAGAACGGACTGATGATGATCTGCTCACTTAACTTCTTCCTTTTAACTGATTTATATAGCTTTTCTTGCAGCAGGGCATAGTGTCACTTATTCACTAATTAGTATGTCACATATTGAAAAAATAAATAATTGATTAAATCTTTAACCAATCATAGTTTATCTATGCTATCATACAAGAATAAGATTACATATAAAAAGCGCTAACCTAGATAGCAGATCAGAGTTCTGGCTGAAAGAAATCTCGTAACGATCTCGGTGAGAAACTTTTTGTAATGTATGCTACAGGAAATTTAACGCATTTCATAGTAAAACTGATCAATTTAAACGCAGAGTTAACTAAGAAATGTTAAGAAACTTAATTCTTGTTGCCTTTTTATGTTCCATCTTTGTAGGTTTTATATTAATAAGCATTTATATTTTGATATCTTGATTCATTAAAAAGACTAGAGTTTATTTTAATAAATGAAATCATTAAACTCAAAAAAGGAATCTTTGTGTCTTGGAGGGAGAGTATTGCAAGAAGAACCTATAAATAATTTTGTTTGGACAAGCAGCTTTTCTAAAGGAGTGAATGCTGTTTTTTTCAGGTCTCAATTCAAGCTCTGGAAAATGCTCAGCGTTTAAGAGAAAATCTTTAGTCTGAACAGTAAAAGCCTTAATGAAGCATGGATAAGAGGTCCGTTACAGTGGTGGCAACACTACCACTCACTCCCAGCCTAACCTCACACACAGGGTTATTGTGAGGATAAAACGGAGGATGGGAGTACGAAGTAAGCTGCCTTGGGTCCCGAGTAGGGAGAAAGGAGGGGTATAAATAAAGTAAATTAATAAATATAGTTGAAGATGAGGAATAGATAAAAGGTAGGTCATCTGGTGAGTGAGAAGAACAGAAGGAAATAGGGAAAGGGGAGAAGATATGGGGGAGGAAAAGAAGTAATCGTGGGGGTGGGGAGACAGGGGAAAATGAGATGCCCCCGTGAGTCCTTTCGGGTCCCCCACTTGTCCATTTATAACTGTGAAGGACTTGAAAGATACTCAGCAGCTTAATGCAAAATACACAAGAAATTATAATGCCAGGATCCAAACATTACTCCTATGATGCTCAAATTACTGCATAATTAGTTTCCCCCACAATTTATTAAGAGATATGATAACTAGTTAACTCACCTAACTTTGACGTAGTCTGAAAGAAGCCACCTATATATTGCTTTTGTGGCATGGGTCATAAAAGTTCTTCCTTTAAAACTTGTCTTTTGTAGAAACCATGGTAATGCTCCACAATGATCCAAATGGAAACTGAAAAATTAGATCTGGAATCAAATTAAGTAAAATACGAAGACATACAACCACATAATTTGTGGTGTTACTCAGGGGTGTGCAACAAAATATAATTCGGGTTTCCCGCTTTGTAAAATCTGAGGCAGGAAAAAGTTGGAAATAACAGATTTCCAAAGCAGCAAGCTGTTTCAGAAATCACTTATTTGACCCACTTCGGTGTGCTCCGTAAAGATTCGGAGCACACCAACAAACTTCCCACCCAACTGCTTATTTCACCCGATGGGAGAAATCAGGTGAAATAAGCAGCGGGTGGTAGGTTAAACCCTGTGATTTACTTCAGCTGGCAGGCGGGCGAGTCCTCGCCTGATAGCTGAAGCTGGGGTTTAAAGCACCCCTTTCCGTACTGCTTCGAAGCGGCACGGAAAGGTGTGCTTTAAACCCTGGCTTCAGCTATCAGGCGAGGACTGCCCTTCCTACCAGCTGAAGCAAGGTGCGGGATTTAAAGTGCCCCTTTCCATGCCACTCACAAGCAACATGGAAAGGGGTGCTTTAAACCCCTTGACCCGAAGCCTCCCAAAGCGATCTGAATCACTTCGGGAAGCTTTGATTTAGGATTTCCAAACCAGGGCCAGCATGCTGGGCCCAATTCGGAAATCCCGAATCTTTGCAAATTGGGTCCAATTTGGGCATTTATCCCAAATCAGAAACCCGAATTGTACACCCCTAGTGTTACTAAATGTTAAGATAGTAAAAATAACCCTTAATATCTTACATCAGAGCTAAAAAAAATTCTATTACATGTCCTCAGCATACTGAATATTGAACAGAATCCAACCCCCTGCACGCAGTGTTCTGCTCACATCGGGAAGCTTTTCAGCTCCCCTCTTCTAGCAACAGCTTTCCCATGGCAGTGACAGGTTGCCCCCTCTTCTGACTGGCACAACAGGAAATGCAAATGGCTGCTATAAGCAGGAAAAAAAACCCTTTCTTCCTCCCCTCGTGCACACAAGCACACACAGTTTGCCTCCTTACCAATAATATGCTCAGAACAAATCCTCAAGAACTCTGTATGGATCTACACAAAACTTACTGACTAATCAGAAGGAGATCAATCTCAGCTGGGTCTATCAGATCAATATAAGGAAGAGCATCCATTCCTTCTAGACCAGGGTGAATTCCACAATCAAGCTGAAAACACACACCCAAAAAGATATTTTTACAAAACAAGCAAGTGGTTTATAACAAGTCTAATGAGCTGATGATTGCTGTTAGTGCCAAACTAATGACGCTCATGTTCCATGCTTCAGTATATTATCATCTTCAAAGGGATTCAAATGTTCCATCTCTCTCATGGAGGTGATCTCCACAACAAAGCTGGCAGTACTACTTCGTACAGGTGGCATAACAGTCCACAGTTCCAGTCAAGAACATACAACACAGGAATGCAGCTTCTTTATACAATATACAATATACAATGTAGGAAATCCATGGGGAAATGGATTTCTAACACTGCTATTCCCACATGAGCTCTGTCATGCAAAATCAGTTTGGGGTGGCCTGCTCATGAGGTGTAACATTTGGATCACTCCTAAGCTGGATAGCTGAATCCTCAAAACTGTTTATCTTGGGATTGCCCAATTTTGCATTGGTGGAACGCTTTGGAGATTCATTGTGTCTGTCTGACCACAGTTTGCCTCTGAGTAGATGAACTGACATCTCTTGCAAGTGCATACGTAAGTGAGGGGGTTGCATACACAAATCATTAAATGCACATGACGGTGAATGATATTGTTGGTAGCCAGTGTTCTGAGTACACAGGTGATATATACAGTCATACATAAATTAAGTGTAGGCAGATATGTTAACACAAAGTATATTTCAAGATATACTTGCCCTTTTTAATATTTTATGCCCAACATTTACCATTCTCTCTACAACACGATACTCTATTACATTCAGATATTTTATGATGTGTCTAAATATTTCATGAGTGAAAAGCTTACATACAACAAATATAAAAATAGAACAAAAACATCTATAAATATCTTGGAATAATGATTACCATAATCTTTCTTCCTTTAAACTCTAGGATAATGCATGATCTTCCTACTTCCTGCCCAGCACCTCTGCATGAAAAGAAAGCCATGGTAAGTTACTGAGGAAAATCACCCACCCACTGAACAAAAATTATTCCCTATCAAGAGAAATGAGTCCTTCGAGTCATGTCTGATAACTTTGCAATCTGAGATGGATGTCATGGTTCTATTTCACTGTGAGATATCTTTTGCTACAGAAAGGAGTACTAGAGTTGGTTAATCAGAACTAGAGTGAGCCAGGCTCATCCGTGCATACGGTTGTAAGTCTACCAAACAAAGAATACAGGTCATGTTGATACATAAAGGACTCCTTGCAGGGAGAGGATTTCGGCATGACAATGGATTAGAAATTGCTTATGAGCTTTCTGTAAGATGCAGTGACTAAGGCCTTGTCTAAACTATTAAAATGAAACTGAAAGTATGTCATTAAGTCTGTGATGCTCCAAGCATTTAGCTTAGCCAGTTAAAGGGCAATTTCCTATGTAGTTTCTGCTACATCGAGGTTATAGACTGTGGAGACCTATATCCTACCAACATGCAGGAAAATAGCAAGTGGTTGGTGCTTCCCATGAGCTTGGAGTTCTTCAGCCCCACTCTGAAAGAATACATATTCTCCAGAAACAATTTCCCATCTCTTACTTGGAGCTCTGATCATGTTTAAGATTCTGTCTACAATTCACTCTAGTCTCTCACTCACACACATGCATACCTATGAATGATAAATGTCAGTACAGTAAATGTTGACAGTTACTGTAAGTCTAAGCATATACAAAGTATAAAATTAAAAATTACTTGTGAACAGGTGGGTACACCATCTGCTTCCACCCCATCTACACTGTGATCCCAAAGGAAAAAATAGGAAAAAGACTTGGCCTGGATTTTAATTTGCCTGATAGGAGCTGTTTAGTTGCCTCATCACAGCCTGAACAAAAATAGTGCTAGTTTGTTCAAGAAATACACTACCACAGCTTTTTTGTAATATACTAGAATATCACAACACCACAGTAGAACTTGGCACAGTTTCTATGACTGCAGCCATACAGCCCAACTACAGGTATATTTAGTCTCACTGTGTTCAGTTGGACTTGCTCTCCAATAAAACATCAAGTCTTTGGTTCACCACAGAACTCTTGTTTTTGTTTTGTTTCTGTTGTTGGAGCTGATGAATAGCGGTACTCCTCCAAGGTTTGTCACACTTTAGCAAACACACACAGAATTGCAGTTATGCTCATTATTAAATCTGCAGGGAGGGGAACTGTAAAAATGTGGCTCTCCCCATCTGAGACAATACAGTTAGGGATACCATTTGACCCCTTCAAACGGGCATTCTCCCACTGCTCCCCACCTTCACTTCTGGGGCTGACAGGAGAACAATATCGGGCTGTATGTTGATGGCAAAAATCCAGACATGACATCAACACGCAGCCCAACATAGCTAGCCTCTGCCCCTTTCTGAAAGCATCTGGGAAGCCAGGCAATGGCCTGGGATCCCTGGATGGGATACAGTCCATTCTAACACCTCATTGTGTTGTCGGTATCGACTAGGCCTCACATGGAAAAGACAAAGGAAGGTGAAGGATGAGAGAATCAGGACCACCAGCAATAGGGGAAATTGTTCTGTCCCTTTAGAAAACTAACAGACTCTGCTTAGGATAAGACTGCACTGTAAATAGGTTGAAATGGGCAGCTACAAGACTTTCATGGCAGGGGGGTAAACAACATCACCAGGTAACTAACAGCCCACCAAGGCTATGTTAACGGAGCAGAACATTTTCTCTCCAAGCAGCTGGAGACGTCAGAAAGAAGGTGCGTGAACAACATGTATATGATATACACAGTCGCATACAACAGAAAAGCACACAAAGCAGCATGTAAGAATTTCCTCCGCAGGGAGCGCCGCAGCCACTCACAGGGGCCGAATCAGCAGCTGGTCGCTCTCTTCGGCAGGGATCAGCGCGTCGGCTTTCCTTTTCACCGACATCGCTCGGGAAGAAGGAGACCCGCCGGCCCGTCTCCGCCTTTCTCTAAAGCGTCTCTTCTCCTGCCGCCTTTCCCATCAGACCCGGAAATGGACGCCCGGGCCTCACTTCCGCCCCACTGCGCCTGCGTGGAGAGGATGTCTTGTTGAGGGACGGTCCGGGGGAACGGAAGTAATCCCGAGAGGATGGGTGGTACCCGGAAGGAGGAGGCGGCATCTTGCTTTCGCCTGAGCCCCCGCCGCGGAAAGGTGCTGGGGGCGTGTTAAGGTGTGAGTGAAGGGTAAGAGAGGACCCCTAGAAGGTGGAGGTGTTCGGCCGCGCCTGTTGCCTTTATTTGGGTAGATCCTCTGATGCCCTGGCCGTGGGTAGTTTTTTTCCGTTGTGGAAGTACACGAAAGTTCCGCCTGCCGGGTCTCTGTCCATGGTGTTGCTGTGAAAGGGGAGAGGCGGCTGCTGAAGCGGTGAAGTGGGAAGCAATCTCTTGGGTAGCAGCTGAGCTCGATCTCCTTTCCACCCTTAAAAATAATACATTACAGAATGGAAAGGAGTTGAGGTACCTTAAAGATGAACACGTTTTTGTTCCTTTGTAAGCTTTTTGTGGACTCTTGTCTATGAATGCTTATGCTAGAATAAGCAGTGGTTGGTCCTTAAATTGTCAGAAGACGCCTGTATCATCTGTCGAATTATTACATTAGCATAGTTTTTTTACTAGGCTTTATCGGTTGTGCTAATTTTTAACAGAAATGATTTTTAGAAGGATCCAGAAGCCATGTCCTGCTTTTATGCGGACTCAACAAAATAACACAAAACAGTATGCAAGCCTTCAGGTTCACCAGAACTCTTTGTCAGATTAGATTGCTGAAAACAAAAGAAATGTGGAGTTGGAGAACAACAGATGTTCTGAACACTGGTCCTAATCAAAGGGGTTTTTTTGTATTTGGAATGTATGGTGGACCAACACAACCACTTTCCTTTAGAAGGGCTATCTTTTTAGTTGAAATGTGTATAATAATTATTAAATAGTAATTATTGTGGGTATGTATAGAAACATTCTTAAGGGGCCGATTCCGCAAGCACGCTGTTCAAGAAGAATAGGAAGCAGCTTCTTAGTTTTTATGGTGGTTTGGATCTTGTGCAAAATTTTCTGCATGTGCTGGAATTCCTGTGCATGTGAAAGATGGGTTTAAAAAAACACTGTTTTAGTGTTTGCTGCCTTAGGGGCCCTGAGTTGGGTGGAAAGGCAGCATAGAGATGTTTTAAATAAATATATAAATAAATGCAAGAACTTGACCTAAGTCAAACCTATTTTTTACATTTTACTTGCAAAATGTTTTGCATTTTACTTGCAAAAGATCATGTGCAGCAGTTACTTGGCAATATAGGGAGGAAAGTGCTAGGTGTTTCTGCTTTTGCAGTCAGTGATGTGAAATTGAAAAGACTCCAGTAGCACCTTTAAGACTAACCAACTTTACTGTAGCATAAGCTTTCGAGAATCACAGTTCTCTTCATCAGATGCGTGAAAGTAATGTGAAAGGTTGTTGTGGTCATTTGAAAAATGTATTTATTTATGTCATTTATAATCCACCTTTCTCACAGAGACTCAAGGCAGATTACACAGTATGAGCTTAGTACAATCGGTATCAAGTACATTTCCATACAGTATATCAAGTACATTTCCATACAGTGTCAAGGACATTTCAATAAACAGTGCCATAGGGTAAATATAAACAAGTTTACAAAGACATACCATTAGCAAGGATCCAATACTGAGTAGAAGAAATGCTGAAACAGAACATAATGAAATCTAGGACTGATTTCATTTCACTACTGATACTTAGAGAGCAGGAGGCATTAAAATTACCTATTTTGCATCTCAATTTTTTGTTCAGGACTGTGGAAGCTAGGCTTTGAGATGTTTTGATGTCGGTTGCTTGGCTCTATGTTTTAAGCGGGAGATTTGAATATCTATGTGCATATGTATATTTAGGATTGTAGGCTTTAAAAGGTGGCAAACGTGACTTCTTTGTTCTTACAGTATTGTCTTTGATTCTATAATGATAAAAAATGTTCCGGAAAGGAAAAAAACGGCACAGTAGCAGCAGTTCACAAAGCAGTGAAATCAGCACTAAAAGTAAGGTAAGAGGAATCTATTTACAAGAACATAGATTTGGAAATATTTTCTTATGTGGGGTTAGGGCTGATTTCTTGTGCAGATTTTTAAAAAGAACTGCAAAAGCCTTGGTGGCCCAGAGGAGGTGGGTGGCTGCTGCTGGGGGATGAGCGCAGGGAAACTGTGGGGAAGCTTGCCATTTGCAGCCACGCCAGCAATGGGGAGAACACAAAATCTTGTCCATGTGCAGAAGACACCAATCTGATCACTTTATCATACCACACCAGATCAGTTTACCTGAATGTAATAATAGCTTCATGTTTATTTTCTCTTGCCTAGTCTGTAGACTCTAGTCTTGGTGGTCTTTCAAGATCTAGTACAGTTGCTAGTCTAGATACGGACTCTACAAAAAGTTCAGGTATGTACCTAGCGAAGACTGGAAGCAACTACATTATAATTATAAGGATGTGTGGCTGAACATTTAAAACAACTTAAAATTGTATACACGGTTGTATGCTTTTGACACTAAAAAAGGGGGGGAAATCAAAGTTCTGTGCCAGTCATCAAAACACTCAAGTCTGTATAATTTATACATTACTATATATGTTTGTATTTATTACATGATACACACATACTCTTGTATTTATCGCATGATACACACATACTCTTGCACGTTTTCATTGTTTTGTAATGTTTTATTTTCTATAGCTTGTTTTATTCCTACTAATCATGGAAACAAATAACGGTCCAGGCACTTAAAGATTATCATCTGCCCATTGGAAATCTTTCTAAACACCTTCCAAGTTCATACCAGGCATTGGCCACACACTTTCAAGAATGTATTTACTTATATATTTACTTTGAAATGAAAGCTGAGATTCTTAAGAAGCTGACTCCTCCCATAACACAGAGCCTGGGTGGTATAGTGGTTGGACTAGGACAGCTGGGTTCAAATTCCCTTACCGTGAAGCCCATTGGGCAACCTTGCATCAATCACATGCTCTTGGCTTAACCTACCTCACAGAGTGGTTGTGAAGGTAAAATAAAGAAAGGGTGTCCCGTATCTAATGAGCTGAGGGCTAGCTTAATTATCCATCTTCTTAAAAACATGGCACTATCTAATATGAGAGCCCAGGTGATGTGGTCATTATCAGATACAAATGATTCAATTACCCTTTCCATTGCGAAATATATAGGGGCAATAATCTCTGTTTAAGATGATAGCTGTATGAACAGTACCACATAGGGAGATAGGAATAGAAACAGAAAAAGGCAGGACTACAGGCACCACCTTGAGCCGGAATAAAAATGTGGCAGACAGATTCATCCAGGGTTATGCGTGTGTATGTACTCCCATCAGGATCACAGCATGTATACAGGCTGCATTCAGACATCATCGCAAGCTGTTACCGAACTGCAGTTGTGCATGATCACAGCTGGTTGCAGTGCTCACATTCTCCTCTCCATCCCCTTGCAAACTGTGCTTGATTGAAAACTCAGTTCAGTCCAGCACCAATTTGCTATGACATCTAAATGCTGGTGACAAATTAGCTTTCCCCTCACTGCACTTCACCTTGCCAAGGTGCCTGTATTAAGCTGTCTCAGTGAATCAGAACTTGCTTCAACTGGGCAGTTTTCAGTAGAACTCTGCACACAGAGGAGGCAGGAGCACGCGAGCCCACCAACAAGCGGTCTTAATGCCAGGTCATAGTTGACTGACAGTTTACTGTGATGTTTTCATGCAGCACCAGTGTACTTACATGTGTGCACCTCTAGATGCTGTTTATCTTTCAGATTAACAAACAGTTACCCGTTCCACCAATTTTAGCTCATTGCCTATAGTTGAACTCAAGGGGTGAATGAAGAAATCCATTCATTGGAGATAGGGAAAGGCTTGGGGTGTGTTAAGCTATTGGGGCCAAAAATAAAATGGGTAAATGAATATACTAATTATAGCTTATAAAAACAGAAACTAGTTCTAGCTTTTGTTGCCTTAAAAGAATAGTTTGAATATTTGTACACATTGGGTGATGTGAGCCCTGATTCACAAAGGCTTATGGTGGAATCATTTTTTTTAGCCTTTAAAGTGCTGTTAGACTTCTTTTTTATAATTCTGCTGCATCAGACTAACACAGCTAGCCATCTGGAATTATTTCTCTGTGTGTTCCTATATAGGTCAAAGTAACAGCAATTCAGATACTTGTGCAGAATTTAGAATTAAATACGTTGGCGCCATTGAAAAACTGAAACTTGATGAAAGCAAGACTTTGGAGGGGCCGCTGGACTTGATAAATTACATAGATGTGGCACAGGTAAAGCCTTTCTATCAATATTTTGACAAACTAAATTGGCACATCTCACCGTATATACTTTCTGGGCCAAATGTGGTCTCTAAAACTGCCTCTTAAGTAAAACCATCTTTATTTCTGTGAATTTGGTTTCTGGCCTCTGTAAGACCCCCCAATTATTGAAAAGTGGCAAGCAGTGCTGGGAACCTAGAATGTCCATTGTTAGATAGGGATTTTCTGAGGACTAGATGTGCCTCACCCTGACCTGGATGACCCAGGCTAGCCCAGTCTTGGAAGCTAAGCAGGGTTGACCAGAATTAGTACTTGGATGGGAGACCACCAAAGAAGTCCAGAGGCAGACAATGGGAAACCTCCTCTAAACGTCTCTTGCCTTGAAAACCTACGGGATCTCTATCAAATCAAGCCTGTGACTTGATGGCACTTTCTACCACCAGATGTGCTTCAGGAAGCATATTGCAAAGAATTGTCATGTGCAGATGTGGGTAATCTTTATCATTGCTGTCTTATTTTGTTAATATAAATGGGTCTCATTGACCTTAAACAGTACAGAAAGTGTGCACTTTGCTTTCCGCAGCAGACACTAGTTTGACATGCACCAAGTCCTGAAAAAATCCTATTGAATTTTCCAGATTCCCAACTCTACTTCCCACTTCACTAAAAAATGGCAATGTGCATATTTGCAGTACAATTTGCTCCTTCCGATCCATTTGTATATAAACAGTGTGTGAGGTAATGGCTCTGTAGTTGGTTTTCTGCTGGTTTGTGTTTGGTATGTATAGCTGTTGATGAGAATACACTGGTGGGAATGTACACACACGCACACACAGAATCTGGATCCACATTTCAGGGAAAGAAAAAAACCTGGGTTCCCTGAAATCCAGGTAAGATTCTCTAATCCGGTTTGGCAAGTTAGTTGTTGAAGATTTTCCGGGCTGTATGGCCATGGCTACAACTAACATTGTAGTTCCTGACGTTTTGCCAGCAGCTGTGACTGGCATCTTCGGAGGTGTAGCACCGAAAGATCTCTCAATGTCAGTGTGTGGAGAAGATGTTAGCAGGTAACTTATATCTACTCAGGAAGGTGGGTTTGGGCTGAGTCATCCTGTCAGAGTTTCCCAGGGTGTGGAATGCTAATGTGGGGAAGCTTCACTGTGTCCTGAGGAGGTTCTTTTGCATATGGATTGGTGGTTGATATGCTAATCTTATTTGCAGGGCTATTGTAAGATGTAGAGTATTTTGTTAGTGTGGTGTTTTTCAGGACTGGAAACCATGCCCTATTCATTCTTAAACTGTCTTCTTTCCTGTTGAAATTGTGCTTATGCTTATGAATTTCAATGGCTTCCCTGTGCAGATGGGAAAACTTATGAAAAAGCACAGCCTACAAACAGTATTCAGACCCACCAGAAAAATACTACAGATGCTACTATCAGCAAAAGACAGTAGAGACCCCCTCACCTCTGCAGGAGTATACCGCATACCCTGCAGCTGTGGACAAGTTTACATCAGGACCACACAGAGTAGCATCCAGACAAGAATAAAAGAACATGAAAGACACTGCAGACTTGGCCAACCTGAAAAATCAGCAGTGGCTGAACGTAGCCTAACTCAAATAGGACACAGTATCTTACTCCAGGACACTAAAATATTGGACAACACATCCAACTATTTTGTCAGATTGCACAGGGAAGCCATTGACATTCATAAGCATAAGCACAGAGGCCAGAGGCACAGTCACAAATGCAAGGTCAACCCAGAGAAAGCCCAACAGAACCAAACTGAAGCAAGTGAATGGATGGAAGCCCCCCGCCCCGAACCAAAGCGAAGCAAAACCAGCATCAAACCAGAGAATCATGTCAAAACAATGAATTCAGTATGAATTCAGTATGTTGCAACTTAACCCAACTGAGTCAGTTTCCCTCACACAAGCCAGGCAGACAGGAGAGCTCCTGCAAGATTTGCCACCCCTCCTGCCTCTGCTTTTGCCTCCGTCCTCCACCTCCCTTCTTGGAAAAAAAATGTGAGAAGCCCAGGAAGGAGAGCAACATTGCCTGGATAACCTCTGATTGGCCTGGCTTTATCCAGGGATCTGCTGGATCTGCAGGGAAAGCTGGATTTAACCAGAAAGAAATTAAGCTTTCCCTCCTTTACTCCAGATTCCACATCGCACAATGCTATACACTGCACTTCCTTAGCTCCTAGCTGAACAACAAAGAAGCAAGGAAGTTAAATGTTTCTGGTCGCCTTTCTATCTTATTCTGAAGCTGTTCTGGATGCAGTTGTGTGGCTTATGAGGAGTAAACAAAATTAGTAAAGGGCTGTTCCAACTTCCTTCATGGGTTGCATTTCCCAAATGCTTCAGTCATGGTGTTCTAGCTGGTTACTCTTTTTTCCTCATGAAACAACATTTTCTGGAAGCATAGCAGGTGCTCTGTTCTCATCATCAGGGTTGGGTTTTTTTTTATAACTTCTTGCTAGAGCAAATTACCTGCTTTAAGCAAGTTAAAACCACAAGGAGCTGTTGTGGCCGGGGGGCATATAGAAGAAGGGAGCACCAACACTTAATGGCCCCTGTTTAAAAACTGCTGCTCTGATTTGGAGGAGGGTTACCTTTCCACAGCGATGATAATTAAAATAACATGCAATTAAGTGTCTGTAAATGGCACTTCCCTGACAGGTCCTTCAAGAGGAATCCTTCATCTGCGTGAGGCCCCATCCATCATGCATATGTTCAGCCTTTGAGGGTTTAAACTGGCGGGTAGTTTCCGATCATTAACTAATTGGCAGGACATTTCTACGGTGATAAGGCTTGGAGTGCCTTTTTATGCTCTGTGCTCCTCATCTCCAACTGGGCTGCCAATGAGTGAAGCCATTTATAGCTTGTACTTACAGCATGGTCTGTAGCCTATATCCCCTTTCTGCTCCTTTGAGTTGTGTGTGCTATAGGCAGGGGAGCCTCACCTTGATTGATGTAGAGAGCACTTCCCCTCCCCTGGGTTGTTTGGAAGGCTTTTTCTCTCTTCTTCTTCCCAAAGGCAGGAACTTCCTTCAGGATTTTCTCCTCACTAGTTGCTGCTTAGATGCTCGCTGTTTCTCCACCTGATGTTCCAAATTGTATCCCTGCTTGCTCTCTCACTTTAGAAATCTCTAGATTTTGTCTAAATGGGCATGCTTGGGATTTGGATGTGCTCGTTTTGGTACAAACCATTTCAGAAGTCCTACAAAAGGAAAGGAAAGCTTAAACTTGGTGAGCAAGCAGGCCGTAATAACTTGCTTAAGCTGATGTGTGCGCATGTAACACTTTTTGTTTTCCTTTCTAAAGCAAGATGGAAAGTTACCCTTCGTGCCAGGGGAAGAAGAATTTATAATGGGCGTTTCCAAGTATGGTATTAAAGTCACAACTTCAGATCAGTATGTAAGTTATTACTGTTATTACTATTACTGTTGTTGTTGTAGTGATTGTTTTTAAGTACTGTTTTGGGGTCCCAGTAGAAATTTTGAGAGTTCGCTAATCCCGCTTGTCACTGGGGTTAACTATGGGAAAGGCAAATAATTCTGAAAACGTGACACACTAGATACCTGCTTCTATAACGATAGGGAAGCTTCTGGCGTACTTGATGATCTATTTCAAATCTGATACAGTGAAAAAAGCAACTTTTGAGGAGGACCCCCCAGGAATAACTTGGGGTGAACCAGCAAAAATCCACCCCCCCCCCCTTGCAGCTGCAGAAATTCTTGGCAAGATCCGAGAAGCCATCTGCAGATGTTTTAGCACAGGGGGTGAAGGCAGCTCCAGGGCAGGAGGACAAGGTCTTGCTTTTATACTGCTTTTTAAAAGTCCATTTTCTTCCATGTGGACAAGACCGAGTCGAAGTACTCAAAGATCTGACGAAGAGAACTGTGATTCTCGAAAACTTATGCTACAGTAAAGTTGGTTAGTCTTAAAGGTGCTACTGGACTCTTTTCTGTTTAGAAGTACTCAAAGTGTCCTTGCAAATAGAAGTGGTATATGCTTGAAATCACTAACAAGCTGCATGCCATCAACTGCTCTTAAGATCTTGTTGTTTGGAGCCGCAGTAGTTTGTTGAATAATATCTGCAGAGTACGATGGGCATGGTTCGTAGTGGCCTGTGGCACACCAGGAAAACACTAACAGGGATTCCTGCTTCCCAGCGACTCCAGTATACTAATAAAAGGATCAGGCCCAGCATACTCTTTAATGCACCGTTCTAGCTTTGAGACTTTTTCCGATCTGCCTTGAGACCTTTAAACCTAATTTATAGGTATGAGAGATGAGATCTCTCTAAGAATTAGGGGTGTGCACCAAAAAAAAAATTAGCTGGTTGATCTAGATCTGAGTTGCATTTTTTTTTTAAAAAAATAATAATGCTAAATTCATGAAATTTGGGCCAGATTCTCTGATCTAGGTTAGAGAATCTCAAATTTAACCAGCAATTATTTCCTAGATGGCTGGTGGGGGAGGTCATTTTTTTGTGCTAGCTTTACCAAATTTGGAGGGAACCCACTGCTGACTGCCACCAAAGACCCTCAAATTTCGGGAGAATTGGGCCTGGGGTCCAATTCTGTGAGCCCTTGAACAAGACGTCCCCAGGCACCCTCCGTTTTTTCCTGTGGAAACAATGAAGAATCTCTAGCTTGCAGGCAAGCCGTGGAGTTTAAAGGACACCTGGTGATGGCAAGCTAAGGCTTTTTTGTAGCTTGGACAGGGTGGGAGTGGTGGGATGGGAACTCACTCTGCCTGCCCTCCTCTCCAGCCCTCCCCCAACCCTGCACTGCTGTCCTGCAGCAGTAGTACAGCATATGGCTCCATGCCTGCCCTCTTGCTCACTGCCTGCAGCTCTCTGCTGCAGCTGGGTGATCTAGATCTAGGTTAGTAAACTCTTCAGCTATTGGACCAAAGGAAAGATTTGGTGAAGAAAATTGCTGGCAGACAATGAAAGGTGAGAATTTCCCGAGAAAGTTATGACGAAACAGGAGAGTAGCTAGCGTCCTGTCGAGATCTTTCGTTATACCCACATCCACATCTGGGGTTCTCTGTGGCAGCTTTGTTTGATTGAAGAGTTTACCATCATTGGAAGACCACTTCAGCTACATCTTACTGTGGACTTATGAAAGGATTGGAAGAAACTTATCATACTATTATGTAGACAATCTGAATACACCACCACAGGAAAGGAATAATAATCATTTCTATCACCTCCTTCTCAAGATTTACTCTACTTTCTTAGGTACCATTGGGTAAACAATCTACTATACATTCTCTGATATTATTCTACTATTGTTCTAGGATTATTTAGGAATATGATTGGTTTTGTTATATGACTATGAAATCTGGATTTCTACTCATTGTATTTATTGAAAATTGTTGAATGATTTCTTATGGAATTTGATTGAATTTATTGCTGTATTTATTGATTATATTGCTAATAGGCATTATTCCTCTATATGAGCTCCCATGGGGATTACGTATGCGTTTTAGATGTATATTGTATTTGTATATTTCAATTGTATAGCACTTGCACTTTACATGGTTACTAATTAAGAGTGGATATATGTATTTGGAATTTTGTATCGTTGATTATAGTGTTTATTATGGGAACAAATAGTGTTTTTTCTCAGGGATAATCCAGCCCAGCAGAGTTCAACCACCCCCCTCCGATCTGATCTGGGGATCGACCTGGGGAACTGGCAAGCCAAATTATTCCAAATTGGCATAAATCCAGATTTTAAAAGCCCGTTCTTGGAGCCAGATCATATGCCCATACTAAGAATTCTCTTAATTTGAAAAGTAAGGCATTGAACCACTGTACTCTTTTCTCCAAAACTCACACTGACAATTTGCTGGTAATTTTATAGTTGAAGGCATAGTATAGAGAACCATCACCTGTTTTTTGTAAGCTTAAAACTGATACGTGGATCTTTCAGGATGTCTTGCATAGACATGCGCTTTACCTAATTGTGCGGATGGTCTGCTATGATGATGGCCTGGGGGCCGGAAAGAGTTTACTGGCTTTGAAGACGACTGATGCAAACTATGAAGAATACAGCCTTTGGATATACCAGTGTAATAGTCTGGTAAGGTTAATGATTAATAGTTTTTTTTAAAAAGGCACTTTAGCTTGCTGGAAAACTACTTAAATGTGCTCTGTTCTAAAGCCATATGTACAGCCAGCTGCCGTTCAAGCCCAGATTAGTCTTGTCCCATTGAGTCTTCTTACAAGGGTATGCTGTATTATATGCAGCCTATAGTATTCAAGCCATGAGCACTCTAGCCACAGTCGCTTCTGGCACATGCCAAGAAGGCCTCTTGGTTTGTCTGTGACATAGGCCTGTACCCTGGTCTGCTGCTGTCTACTCCTGGGCTCCTTAGACTAGAAACAAAATCAAAGCATGCAGAGCTATGTATGTGCATAGGTGTGTGGGCACTGATTTGTGGCACATCTGCCAAAAAGGCTGATCACAATATGTACAATTTTTCCTTCTGAAGTAGTACTGGTAAAGAGTGGCTGGAACTTCTCTGAAATGAGAAATGTTGGCAGTCATGTTTTACTGTGGGGTGGGAATGTAGACGCTTTGCCATTTTTTTTTACCTTCTGTTTCCTCTCTATCAATCTAGCCGATTGTCTTTTGCTTACAGATTTGAGTAAGAGCGTCATCAAACAAAACAGGATGGCTGGATAACTAGAATGGTGGGTTTAGGTCCTATCCAGGCTGGCCATCTTCATCCACCCAGCTGCCAACTGAAATCCATTGAAAGAGCCGAGGAAGCAAATGTAGCATAACTTGTATCTGGCCTTCAGTCTCTAGTCTGTGGCAGTGACCTATCTATGAATTTTAAACATACAACCCTAACTTTCCTTTACATTCGCCACAGAATGGAATTTATAACTGTGTTAGCACTCTGGGGAGAAGACAGATTAGCTTCCAGTTCAAGGCAGCAGGTGCTCTGTAATTTCTGTATAAGCAGTCATGACTGTGGTTACAAAGAAGAAAAGCTTGTCTGTATTCACAGCTGTACTCTTCTGCTGATATGAAAGAACAGTTTGATATTCCACACCAGACTGATTTTTAAAAATAGCCGTACGTTCCTGACAGTGCAATTCTAAGCAAAGTTATGGCCTTCTAATGCCACTGAAGGCAATAGAATTTTTGAAGGTTTCGAAGGGTGTAACTCTGCTTAGGGTTGCACTGAAGTCACATTGCTGGGCTGCACTGATTGTTTGACATCATAATAGGTACCCTTCAGCTTGCAACTGAACATGTAATGACAGTAACCTTGAGGGGTCCCAGAAGGTAGAAAGCTTTTGTGTGTTGACAAGCAGCAAACAAAGCATTATCAACTCATTTTTCCCCCCTGTCAAACACAGGAACAAGCACAAGCTATTTGTAAGGTATTATCAGCAGCCTTCGATTCAGTTTTGACATCCGAGAAGTCCTGAATTTCTACAGCTGCCTTTCATACTGAGAAAGAAGTACTGCTTGCTGTGACTGTGTAGAAATTGGAAACTAAAGCAAGTATTTTGAATGGAACAGATGTGAACTTCTAATTTTATTTTTTTTTTACTGCTTGAGCATACTGTTCAAAGAAGCAAGGTTGGTTTTTGTTTTTTTTCTAAATAAAACTTGCTCATCAAGTCTGTGTGATGAAGAAAAATCAACTCAGCCACGAAACTCATTGGGTGACTTCAGGCCAGTCGTTCTCTTGATCAACCAAACCTACCTCGCAAGGTGGCTGTGAGAATAAAGCGGAAACCAGATGTGCTGCCTTGAGCACTTTGGAGGAAGGACGGGATAAAGATATAATAATGTAAGAGCCCAACCAGTTCTTACCATTGTACGGTCATGCTAAGTCTCATAAATGAAATTAATATTAAACCTTAGATTTTTGGCATATGTTAATAAAAAGGTGAATATAAGATGGGTCTTGTTAATTAATTGCTACGTGCACGTTACTGCTTAATAGCCTGTTTCATGTAGTGGTTAGTGTGTTGTCTGGGAAGTCCAGGTTCGAATCCTAGTGCTGCAGTGGAAGTTAGCTGGGTGACCGTGGGCCAGTGATACTCTCAGCCTAATCTACTTCACAGGGTGGTTGCTAGGACAAAGTGGACAACAGAATGATGTAAGCGTCTTTGGGTTCCCACGAGGGAGAAAAGATGATATAAATGAAGTAAAGATATATAAAATACGTAAATTATGTATGGATTTTCTTAACAGCATGTGTCAGTATTGATCAAATTCCTCAAAATGTGGGATTCACAACTAAGAATCTTGATACTCTGTGCTTAAGACTAGTAATAATGCATCAAGCAACTATCCAAAATCCATAGTCACGGTATAAAGATTTTATATACAGATCAATACCCAGTCAAAATAAGGTTTAAAAGCAGTTTATTTTCCAGTCAAGTGACTAGTTTAACAAAAGTAAAATTAATCATGCTCCAATTATAAATCACTGCATCCAGACACTAAAAATAAGAATTGATTTAGGTTATACAATGTATACAGTTGCTCTGCAACTAAACAATCAAACCATCACATCAAAATTATACATCTCAAGTAGCATTCTGAGCTGTATTTTAAGTGTCTTATGCTCCTTTTTTTTAAAATAGTTAACACAGTCATCTTGTAATGTGCCCAACAGCTTGCTGAATATCATCATCCCATACTGTCAGCTATGAAATGGAATTCTTAGCATTTAATTTTTTTAAAAAAAATCCATAATCCTGGATAGCTAGCTTTTAATTTTACATTAAAGGACAAAATGCCGTTGATATGAAGATCAAGTCTTGGATACAAGTTCAGTGCCATCACATAATGGTGAGAAAATATTCAAGGCCTTCTCGGGGTTTTAAGAACCATTGAAAGCATCTATACTGAGGCTGGGATCCAAATGGCTACCCTTTATGCGTCCCCTAGACCTTAGATGTACCCAGTGGACTTTTCCCCTTTTCAGCGGCAGGTTCCAACGCCATTTCAGTCTGCTTTAGAGAGTTCACATGGTTTCAAAAGCAGCAGTTTGGGAAACATGTTACAGCCTACGTTGGGTGCATGGATCTAGTTTGTGATTATTTTGATCCAGGCCAGTATGAAAGCTGATGGCTAGAGAAGCTTCCCCAAGACTGCTTTGCACCTTAGCTGCAAGATTCTGTGTTAAAAATACTGTACATGAAGTGAACTGTGCAAAATAATGTGCCAATCATTTATTTTCTATAGTTTACCAAAGGATAGAAACATATAAAGTAGTGTTAAAAGCCAAACCAAATTCACCAGCATCTGATTAAATTTGTAGTGGGAAACTACTTTTTCCAAATATACATATATATGTCTTGGGTACTTTGAATATGTAGAAGTAGCTTTAAAACTTGCAACAAAAGAATTCTGAAACATTCCAGTTTGTTCCCCATTTACACTACAACAGTGTGTGTGATAAAATGGTCTGCTTTGAATATAAGCCAATGGATTGTACTCACATAGTTGATGAGTTGCCTTGAATGTACCATTTCAGCAAGGCAGTATAAAGGGCGAGATCCAGCAGTCCCCCCCCCCCCCGCCCAATATAAATATACCAATTGGCTCTTCCCCCATCTATTACAACCTACACTAGTCAATATATACATAATTTCTGTGTCAGAAATTCAAAGTTCTCTTGATAAATCTAGAGATACAATAGTCACAAAACTTGTGATCAAAGCCAATGTGACCTGGGCAGTGGTATTCTAATCCTATGCTACCAGTGCAGGTTTTGGTAGCATATGCAACATAAAAAAAACAACCCTGCAACAATATCACAATATACAAACAGTAAAAGGACGTTGGTATGTTTTTCAATATTCCATTGTCAATTCAGAGTTATGAAATCTATTCACAATTATTAACAGTGTAACTACCGTGGTCTGGTGTGTATTTATGAAGCCAGTGTGAGCCAGCAAGCAGACTGAGTTGCTTGCACGGTAGTGGTGTAGACCTTAATACAGTGAGCATTCAGATCGATTCCCTGCTCTTTTATCCCACCACAATATTTCTGTGTGTGAACATATCCCTATGTGTTTTTTAAAAAAGAAATGCAAGTCTAGACATTTTGTAAGAAAAGGACTGCAAGCAGAATTTCATGAACCGCAATGAACACCTGTTTACTTAACTGATAATTCTGCTGTATTTTCTTTTGTTCTAAAAAAATGTAGTGCCCTCAAACACAACTGAAGAATGAAATAAAATATATGAGGTGAGCATATATTTAGTATAGAAAAGTATGACCTCGTATCTGAGGTAAAGAGGGTCAGGGTTTAAAGGAAATATCTACATCATTTTATTAAAAATCCTTCAGTGAAACTGAGGGTCTTTCCAGACAACCTTTCCATACAGTAACTATGCAGGGTGGACCTATTCAAAATGCATTTTCCCAGCACTCCCAACAGCACCAGTGTCTTGCTTGGAAAATGAGATTCCTGCTGCTAATGTCCATTATTTTCTTGTGACGGCTGTACGGTTTGGGATTGCTGGAGTTTACTGGATAGGACCTGTGACAACATCAGACGAGGGATACTCCCCTCTACCACCTATGATGCAATTCTGCAAGTTTTGAAGTGTTTTTCAAAACTAACGAAGAGCTTCCTCATCATATCCATTGTGGAAGGAGTGCTCATCTTGCCTCCTGAACAACAACAAAAGGGACCTACACGCAAGACTTTTCCTCTCCCACTGAAGCAATGCCCTATTTTCTCCAGGCTCCCAGAGAAAACTCCAAGCCCTTCATGATAACACATACACACCTCTGGGAGGCAAGGCCAACCTTTCGCATTACGTCTTGCAAGGAGAGGGCAGAGGACCTTCCTTATCTGCTAGTTCTGTGGACTGCCAAAGAAGGAAGTGAGTGTATCACCTGGACAAAGTGCCTCAAGGAAATATGGTAACAGTCTCCCAAAAAGAATCAACAGACTGGCCTTCCAGGATCAAAATATAAGCTTTCATGTTCTTGAGAGGAAGGACAATGGCCTGAATTCTGACTAGTGTTTCCGTGGGCACAAGAACTTCTGCTTGTGGATGGAATTCCACCCCCCTCCTGTGGGAGCCCAAAATGCCCCCTGAAATCCTGTTCCTGCGGACCCCCAGGTATATGATTTTAGAGGGCATTTTGGGCTCCTGAGGGGGTGAAAAAATCTCCCACAAAGAATCTCAATGAAGGTCTCACTCCCCAATCTGAATCTGTGAGCATCAGTATGCTTACTCAGAATTCTGATCAAAAAGACTCTTTTTCTTGCAGCTGTTGTTAACAACCGTTAAAGTTGGCTGTTCTTTTTGTTCTATGGAAACCTGTGTATTTTCAGTGGGAACAAAACAGTACTTAAAATGGTCTCTACATTTACCCTGGATCATGAGACAATGTTACTATCCTTTCCTCACTTTGGCAGGAAAAGAACTAGTACATGTTGGTTGGGTAGCAGGCTCTAGTTTCTGCCTCGATAGGACAACTGCTGTTGTATCCTTTCAATTTGCTGGTAAAAACATGGTCTTAGGGAATGTATTGAACTGGCCTATGAGATCTGCAGAACCACCCTTCTGAAGTATTTGATCAAATTCACCAGCTCCTCTCTCAAATGGAATCAGAACTAGAAAAGCCACTTTGTCCTATGTTTACTAGAGATCATAAAATGAGCACGTTTTCTTCTCTGGATGTCAGCTTTGGGATGAAGATATTGTAGAAGTTAGCGAAACCATAAACTCCCAAGCCCAATTGGTAAATCACCCTGGGGCCGCATTGCTTTTGTGGATTTTTAATGCCTCCCAGGAGCCAGATGATGAAATTTTCTCACCACTTGCTTCCCATGGCTTCTGCAAGCATTCTCTCTCTGCCATTTTATTGGGTGGACCAGTTTAATGCTTCTGCCTCACTGACTGCATTTTTGGGAGGAGAGGCAAGGCCATATGAGGATGTCTATTCTGTATTCTCCGTCTTCTTTCTGATTTGGTTGACGTTTCATTTGTTTATCTGCCATACATTAGGCACTGCTGTATTTGTTACTTCTACTGTTTTAAGGGATTTTTCCTACTCTTTCCAATCTGGAGAAGCTCCTCACCTTAAAGGATTTGGCTGTGTTTCCCCTGTACAAGAGAAAGTATAATTCCAAAGGATTTAGAAGGTCCTTCAAGGTAAACAGTCTTCCTGTCTGTCATCTACTTCCCATTCTTTTTGAGTTCTTTGAAAGCGGGGCAGCCTCTACATTTTGTACTGGAATGCACATCCTGTGTGATTTTTTGGGTGTTGTTTATGAAGAAAGTGATAAATCTCTCAGTTTCCATTACAAATGGATTATTAGTCTAGAATATTAGTCCAGGGGTTCTGGATCTCCGCTAGTGCCAATACAGTATTCACAGAAAATTTCAGGAGTTTTAATGTGTTTTAAAAGCTCTGAAAGTTTTGGTTATATTAGATCTCAAAAGATGTTGCTTCTGCTATAGATTTTGCCTTTTTCTGGACTCAAAAGCTTTGAAAAAAGGTGAGCATTTCTGTCTGAGTGAAGGTACTCTGTGAGCATGTGCTTCTCACATACAAAAAGTGCATATAGTTGCTGTTCCAATGTATTACAATAAAAAGGATTTTTGCTATAGCTGGCCAAAGGAGCCTGCAAGAATCCAGTCCTAAGTGTAAATGCTTGAGCCCTACATGAACAGACGCCCTCATTTCCATCCGGTGACTGCCAGCCTCTCATCTCTCCAAGTCTTCTCCCTGCTTTGTTTGTACCCATTATGTTATTCACGAGCACCTGGATTGCCATTTGGGCCGCTGGTGGTGTATTTTTTGTCGTTCTTGTCTGACCCTTCCATCCATGCAATTAAAAAAAAAAAATCTCTAGAGAGAGTTGAACCTTCGTAGATAGCAATCATGCCTACATGTGAGCACCTCTCCCTTTAAAAAAAAATGGAGGAAAATATTTCCCTTAAGGACAATCTGTGTGTTTTCATAAAGCAGTAAAGTTCTCTCAACTCTCCTCACAACAAAGCTCATTTTCTTAACAAAAGGGTCATGATAAAATGGCCGACTCTGCCTACAAGAGACAGCTGGAATTGATCCTCACATTTTTGTAGTGTACTGAGTAAAAGCAGAGAAAATTGCTTCTTTCGAAAGGAAATTCTCAGTGCTGCTACACAGTACCTAGACAGGCTTTGGGATACTGACTGCAAACAAAGGCCAGATAGTCAACACAAGGTATAACGTACTTGTACAGTCAAGTAATCTCTTAGCTCACCTAGAACTCTTAGTCCTGAGGTGCGTGTCAGAGATTTTCTTTGACTGCTAAAGGGAGAAGCTGTGGTATCTTGTCTATGAAGAAAAATTTAGTATGTCAACACTTATGAAACAGGTTTCACGTCTATTCCATGGGTTTGGGCTCATAGTGTATGATTTTTAAAGGGCTTTCCAGTTCACCATGAAAATGTTTACAATTTACCTGCGATTATAAACCAGACTTCCTATGGGCAAATAGAAATTCTTAATTCCATCGTAAGACTTGTGAGATAATGATGTGGTGAAGCTTTCAAGAAAAAGCTGTGGAACACATCTGTCAAAGGATCGCTACAATCTGTGGAAGTGAGAAGACTCTCCGTGTGCAAGGGGCAATTTAGTCAACAATAAAGTGCACAAACGACACAGGGAAAGCTCCTTTTCGGTTAGGCTCGCCGTCAATATGCCCAATCTAGAAAAGACACCAAACAATTTCCGAGTTAGAGGTTGAAATCTTGACTGTATTCGACGACTGCTCATAGAACACTATTTAAATTGTCACCGGGTAAAACTGATTAAAAATAAATCTCTATCATAGCAACTTAGTTTTACACTAATAAAATGCAGCAGAAGTGGACTGTGGTATTATATTTGAAATTCACACCATGATGGGTCAGTGTCGTATACTAGTGCTATGAAAGGCCTGGGAAAGCACCGTTTCTAATACTTACCCACCACTCCTGATCTTCCTCACCATCAACTATGATGATATCACCCTCAGAAAATGTTAGCTCATCTGGATTATCTGCTACACAGTTGTAAATTGCTTTTACTCTCTTGGGTTTTGTTTTTGACTGCAACAGAAAGAGACACAAAATAGCTAAGTAACATGGGAAACAAAAACCAGGTGCACGTTTTATTTCCCAAGCTTTTAGCTAACAGTTCCACTAGCATCTGATGAAGAAGATAAAAGCCTATGAAGCAAAAGATTTTATAAATAGAAACTTAGTCTAAGAAAGGCAAGGTGGTATTTTCACTCCATAATAGTTACTAGAAGCTTTTGAACAATGGATAACTAAGCTGTGACACAGTGTCAAGGAAGAGATATGGCAATGTCCAATTAAAAACTCTATAAAGACATGGAGATTATGGCTTCAGGAAAAAGACGGATCTCTTTTTGGGGCATGTGAAAGGAGACTAACAACCAAGCCAAGACTCATCCAGTGAACGCTATTAAAAGTTCAAATCTCGCTGGGTTTCACTTAATACTGTTTTGAATATCTTTCTGTGTCTTTTTGAATAGCAATCTACACTATAATACATAGTTTGGGGACAAAATATTGCATATTTGTACATAAAAGACATACTGTCCAGCATTCGTACAAAATCTAATTATGTAACTCATCTATCTATCCCTCCCAAGTTCTCTATCTTTACCTATAGCTTGGGAAATTAATTCAAGAGTTTCCTGAAGTAAATAATTTACCAGACTTGGTTTAAACTATATTCATCTAGTTCATATCCTTTAGCTGAGACCTTATAATAAAGCCTCTGGTAAGGTGCTTTAGTAAGATCTGTTTAGCTAAAGCTCTTTAGCTTAGGGTTAGGATACATTCAGTCTTTTCCACTCTAATGTGTGCTGACTTTTAAAACTGACATGGATTGGGAATCAAATGAAACTAAAAGTGGCATCTTAAGCGAGGAGTTACACTGCTTAGGATGGCACTGTAAGTTGCCTAAAGGGGTTCAATATATGACAGACATCCTAGCCAAGATTCATTGGGTAGGCTAGATTTTCACAGTTTATCCAAGACTGCTTTATTGCTACAACATACAAATGATTTTCTTTGGAATAGTCCCAAATTTGCCTCTACAATGAGAGATGTGGGCTGAGCTCCACATCTCATTTTTCTGTTTTGCTTCCAGCCCAACCTTCACGTGTACTGCAATTCAAAGGGCAAGAAACAAGAAAGAAAAAAAGAGGAACCCACTAAACTGAAAAGCAGCTGCCTTCCCTTTTCAGAATCAGGCAACACCACGCTAAGCTTTCACTACCAAAGCCAAGATCTCGTCAGATCTCAGAAGCTAAGCAGGGTTGGCCCTTGTTAGTAATTGGACGGGAGACCTCCAATGAAGACCAGGGTTGCAGAGGCAGGCAATGGCAAACCACCTCTGTTAATCTCTTGCCTTGAAAACCCCATCGGGGGGGGGGTGTCACCATAAGTCAGCTATGACTTGAGGGCACTCTCCACCACCACCAAAGCCAAGTGCTGCCAAATCCAAACTTGACTGATCTCAACTCCATCCTACTTACTGCTTGGGATTTCCTTGGCATTGGAGCTGGAGGCTGGATTGGTACAGACATGTTTGTAGAAGGGGCAGCGTGAGATCCAAGCATCTCAGACGCAGATGAAGTCTCTCCTGGTATTAAAAGAAAGCAGAGTTTGTTTTAATTAAAATGGATTTTTAAGGGACATACCCTACTCTTTAAATAATGCACATTTGTTATCTCTTTTGCAACTCAGCTTCCCCACTGAGCTACCTAAACTGTCTATTGCTTTTCAGAATGATAGCTTCTCCTTGCTAGGTCAACTGGCTCAGTTCTCAGGGTTTAGTTCAGTAGACACTTATATAAGCATTAAGTGCCACTGAAAACAATGGGGCTTGTGCATGCACCCTAAGGCAAGGAATCTACAGTCGGCATCTGCCTCCCACTCATTCTTTGTGAAGATCTGGGAAATGCCTACATGATAGGTCATCACTTTTAGGTTATTTCCTGTGAGTTAGAGACCATGCTCTCGCCTTCGTGGGGAACAGCTTTGCACAAACTGCACTCCATACAAAAATTATAGTGTGCCAATTTTATTGCTTGCAGAATAAGCTTGGGCACTGGCCAGGATCTGTTGCTAAAGAGCCAAGAGATAAAAAGAGGATTAAAAAAATCATTACCACACGACTGCTGCAGAGATCCAGCTCCTTTGTTCTGCCCCTTGTTAGCTGAGCTAGATGACTTCTCGGTCCTGTTCAGGAGAGAAACAACCATTCCTATCAACAGTCACCTTGGTGGATGATTCTATTGCATTTACGTGCATTTCCTCACTATTTCACTGTTCTGCAATGATCATCCGCCTGCTTGAATGTCTAACTCTGAATTTTTAACATGTGCTGAAGAAGGCTCAAATGAGAATTTCCCTTAAATAAGGACATTTATCCTTTTTTTGTGATACGTGTCCATTTGTTTTTCAATTTACTGAGTCATCAGTCCTCAAGACTGTGCTTCTGCTGCATTTTCTGAGGGCCCAGCAAGCAACATTTTGGAGATGAGAAAATACAATACTTGTCCAGGTTCAGTGCACTGATGGTTAAGGCAACTGCTAATTAGCATGTGGTTGCACGAGGGTCTTTGGCATTGACTTCTTTCTGCACAAGCCTCCTTGCTTTCCATAGCGTGCTCATGCTTCTGATTTGGCACTACTGCACTAATCAAGAAGAGCAGGAAGCTTTCTTGTACACCAGAAAGCGATTCAATTTAAACACAGGTTATTTGTTTTCCAGTTCCCTTTTACACTTACACAGAGGACAACACACAGCTCTGAACAGCAGGACTTTTGGAAAACCCAACAGGATTTTGTTGGCAAGAGGAAAAACATCAATCCTACCAAAAGTCATGATTTGTTAATTTTAAAGAAAAGTAACGAATCAAGAGATAGCTAGTTTACCTATGGAAGGACAGCCATTGGAATGTGGAGGTGTAGCGGGAATATGGATTCAATCACAATATACTCCACGTGTATTCTAGTGAACTTTGCATGTCTTCAGTGTAGTTTGTTAGCAGGTTATGTAATTCACAGCTGTTCTTTTTATCTTTTGACAACCAATTAAAAGTGAGCTCTGGCTCACGAAAGCTCATACCCTATCACAAATTTTGTAAGTCTTATAGGTGCTACTGAACTCTTCTTCTTTTCTACAATTAAAAGTCGTATGAAAAAGGTAATGATTCTTTTAATTGCAAGAATGGACCCACTAATAATCTGCTCGCTTAACTTTTTGACAGCATTTAAAGATTTATAGTTTCTCATCCACCTGCATCATAACATCACACTTGGCTTTGGTAAAATGTTACATGATTGAATATCAGCTACATCTAAGACCATATATTATTGTCATGTGTGAAAGATTTTCGATATGTCTTTATAGATAGCACATGTTAATTAGTACAAAAGATGTCACCCGGATACAAAATTAGGGTTTTGAGGAAGAACATCGCATGAAGAAAATTTAAGTGAGAAATGTTTGTATCTGTGCATTTACTGAGAATCCAGTGCATTTCATAGTAGACTTGAATATAACCTGATTAAATCATTATTAGCTTTTACTGAGAGATGTTAAGAGATTTACTTTTTATTGCATGCATGTGTTAATCAATTACTGGTTTCATTTTAATCAGCCTTTATATTTTAGTATCTTGCTTTATTAGAAAGATTACAGTTTATTTCAATAAAGATTAAACTCTAAAAGAAGTCTCTGGGTGCCTTGATGGAAAGGGTTAAAAAAGGTCTCACATAAAAATTATTTGTACTAACAAAAGGTTCTTTAAAGGAAGAGCTCTATCATTAGACCTTATCTGAAGCTCCTTGATCTGTTCTGAATTCGGGACATAAATCTCAAAACTGGACAACATGAAAGTTTAATGAGAGATGGAGAAATCAGTCCATTACAGAGGCAGGTTCTCTTAAAAAAACACGAGATAGAAGAAAGCAGAGGGAAGATTGTAGTCCATTGATGGACCTTATACTGTTTTTGGAGGACCATCAGAGCCCGCAGATTACTAGAAACCCTTGTAGGTATAAGGTTGACTCCTCCAGCAGCTACACCTAATGCACACTCGGGGTGAATTAACACATTTAGGTTATTTCTTGTGATCTTCAGTATTCATTCTTGTCCCATAAATGCAAAACGTGCCACTGAATTATAAATGTTCTAGTGTGTGGGGGGTGGGGGGGGGACAGATCATGCAATCCAGGGAATCGACCTATCCCCAGTATACACCATTAGTTAACTGTTTTGTTATACCACTTCAGGATGTCAAATTAGAGGTGTAATTGTAGTCTTTGCTGCTGAAAAATAATATTTTTATATCCCTAGGAAGCCTGCCCCACCCTCACCTCAAAAGAGAATGCCACAAACATAGAACGCTAACGAATAAACTTAAGAGAAAGGGCAACAGATATTTCAGCAGAAGTGTGGCATAATGTAGACCCTATATTCATGCACCAATTTGGTGCCCCAAGGACTTTAACCAGCTTGCAGAACTTTAGGAAGAAAACCGCACAATTACCCAGAAACAGGCTTCTTCTGAGAAATTCTGCTTGGAGGCTGGGGAGGAAGCGGGGGTGGCGTAGGCTTGGATTGTGGTGCAGACGGCTGTTTTGATTGGTGGCTCAAAGCTTCCAGCATACTGGCTGTCTTCACAACTGGAGGTGGTACTGGAGAAAGGATACCTAGAAAAACGCACATATATAGTACAATAATGATGAACACAAGCACGCTTAAAAAATGTTCTCCAATTTTTTAAAATGAAACAAGCTAGTATTTTAAAAAAAAACACTCTTTGTAATACTGATCAAAATGTGGGAAATCCTCCCTTTGTGCAAAATCTAAGGATCAGACGCAGCAAACCAACCTGCCCTTCAAACATGGCCTCGATATGTGCATTCTACATACTGGGGTGCAGGTTGTGGCTCATGCTGCTCCCCCAGGGAATAATTAGCATGAACCAAAGCTCTTTAGGACACATTTATATATTGGTAGGACCCATCTCGGGGCAGGGGGCTTCTACATTATGGAACAAACAGTCCTGCCTGAGGCTATTAGGAAGGCTCTCATACTTCTTTCATTTTGTAAAACAGAACTAACTGTTCAGGAGGGCATTCTCTTAGAGGGAGCAAAATTGAGGTGAAATGGATCACTTCAGGAGGCGACTCTTACTAGGGACGAATTTTTTCATACACCGACCGCCTAGTTGCCATAAACAAATATATTTGCTTTCTACACTGTTGCTCTTGTTTGCTTACATTCTGATATTTCTCCCCAACCTACAGTCCCAGCCCAAATGCATTATTTTGTCTTACCTAACTATCTTTGCTCTTAGATTCAAACGCAGTTAATTCTATTTTGTAATCCACTTACTGACTGAATGAAAAGTTTTTATTATAGTTATAACCTGCCTTGAGTCTCAGCAAGAAAGGCAGATTATAAATCATCATCATCTATATGTTCCATCCGTAATGAACAAAGGGGATGGATGTACTGCATAGCAGAGTTCTTATTTTTAATATAGTTCATTAAAAACAAGTAAGAATCATTGTACGACTGCTGAAACAAGCACTAATAAAGATCATACCAAGAATATTGTCCGACAGGGAATTCTAAAAACATAATGCAACACTAGAGCCCCGTGGTGCAGTGGTAAGCTGCAGCACTGCAGTCCAAGCTCTGCTCACATCAAGACCCGAGTTCGATCCTGGAAGAAGCCACGTTCAGGTAGCCGGCTCAAGGTTGACTCAGCCTTCCATCCTTCCGAGGTTGGTAAAATGAGTACCCAGTTTCCTGGGGTTGAAGTGTAGATGACTGGGGAAGGCAATGGCAAACCACCCCGTAACAAAAAGTCTGCCAAGAAAACATTGTGATGCGACATCCCCCCATGGGTCAGTAATGACTCGGTGCTTGCACAGGGGACTATCTTTACCTACCCTAATGCAACACTATTAAAAATATATCTTGAGGAACGGCCTGGATTCCTTGCTAAGCTACCCTACAGTATCCTTTCCGCACAACTGTGGGAACAAGCCACTGATGCTCATTCCACTAACCAGCTGGCAAAGCAGCAAGGTCTGAAATTACATCAACCAGAGAGGAAGAAGCATGGAGTTGCGAAAATGGAAAGCGGAGGCCGACCATGATTAGATGCAGAGAAATAAAGGAAAGGAGGAGAAAAGTGCAAACATACTTGTAGATGTGACACGCAATGGTGGAACGGGGGGATGGACAGTTGGTGGATCAGATGAAGATCTCTGCCTGCTTATGCTTTCCATTCCTAATGAATTTGTCTTCCACAGTGTGTTCGATGAAGGAGTTGTTTGAACAGCACTGCCAAGAAATGAAGACTGAACTAAAAAGAAAGGAAAACACTGTATTATTCATTATTATTACTGCTGGCTGAGTAAAGGGGGGGGGAACAGCAGTGTTCCTGAAATGGACTGGCAGCACTTCAAGTATGGGACTGGTCTACAGCTCAATTTGTATCTGCATTTTCATCATTTAATGACTGCATCAAGAACTAAAAATGTGTGGATGGGCCATCACAAATCACACACCACACACAGAGCTTTCATGTCCTTCGAAATAAGGCTTCTTAACAGAGTGAGTCATCAAGCAAAGCTTGATTAAGTATGTGTGAATCTACTGCTATTTCCTGTGGATGGAGCTACACATATAGAAGTTTCAGGATTCAATAGTGGTAAAACAAAACAAAACATTGGACTTACCTTGAAGGTAACTTCTCTTCAGTGGGGGCAAAGTTACCCTCTTCTGGGTAACGCCTCCTCGCGCTAAGGCAGGGCTTATGCCAATTAAGCTGATCCTTATGAGGACCAGTAGGGGGCGGGCCTTCCCCAGTCCTTCCAAAGGCAAGCTCCGTTTTTAAAAAAACAGAACACTAAAAAACCTAGACAACTTGTTAAGCTAAATTTCCTCCTATGGAGGTTATTTGTAATAATATTTCACTGAAACTGAACTATATTCAATAAGATCAGAAGAAAGAGGAGAGGATCCGGAGCTGTCGCAATCCAGGTGGGAGAAGATGACCTCGCCTCCACAGAACAGAAGAAACCTTCATGGTAAGTCCACTATTTCATTTTCCTTTGGTGGGCGGAAGTAGTCCTCTTCTGGGATATCCTAGGGCTAAACCATGTTGTGGGAGGGAAGGAACTCAGGTTCAACAATCCACCTGCCACCTGCCGGAGTGCTCTGCACCTGAAAGCAGCCTCAGCCGAGGCCACCTTGTCCAGCTTATAATGCTTAACAAAGGTGAGAAAGGAAGACCAGGTGGCTGCCCTGCATATTTCGGCGACAGGAACGCTAGATGAAAAAAAGCATTGATGTCACCACTGCTGTGGTCGAATGTGCCATTACCACTTTGGGAGCAGGAAGAGGCAATGCTTCACGTGCCTTGAAAATACACTGCCAGATCCAGTAGCCTTAGAAACTCTCCTCCCCAACATGTGTGTGCTGTGAGACACGAGCAAGGCCTCTGAATGTCAAAGAGGGCAACACAGAGCTCTGCAAACATCCAGCTTGTGCCACAATCTTTCATGTTCATGTACTTAATTTGGACAAAACGAGGGAAATATGACCTGCTAGTTAACACAGACAGGAGAACTGACCTAAGGAAGGATGGATGGATCTAGGGGAGAAGAACCTCATCCAGCTGAAAGGAACAGAACTCTTCCCTCATTGACAGAGCTGACGATTTTGACATTCTTCTAGCTGAAGAACTTGTTATGGGAAGGGCAGCTTTCCAAGAAGGCAACTTTAGTTATTTGCTTTATAAATTCAACGGGAGGTTGAATTAGTGCCTTTAGTACTCTTTTCAAGTTCCCTGTCAGAAACCTGAAGCTAACTGGAGATAAATGAGTCACTCCTTGTATAAAGCCTCTGATAAAGCTGTTGGAAGAGTGAATTTCTGTCATTGTTCAGCTGATAATTGTCTCTTCAGTGTCTTTGGATGAAGGCCCTGCCACAGCCCCTCACGGAGAAAGAGGATTATGTCTTCCTCAGAGGGAGAAAGAGGCTCCAGTCCTTTTCTTCTACACCACCTGTGGAATGCCTTCCAGGTGATTTCGCAAATGTGGATGGAAGGTGGCTTTTGGGAAGTTAGCATGACCTCCACCACTTCCTGGGGGAAGCCTGTGATCTCTAAAGTTCTCTTTTTAATTTCCACAGGGCTAGTTACAGCCATTTTTGTTCTGGGTGAGAAAGAAGACCCTGCTGTAGTAGGCTTGGCGATGACGGAATCCTCCAAGGCCAAGTTACTGCCATGTTGACTAGATCTGAAAACCATCATCTCCTGGGCCAGAAGGGGGCAATGAGAATCACTCTCCAAACCCCGCTGAGAGGCTTGGCAGTCAACAGAAAGAGCAGAAAGGCACACAGGAACCCCATTGTCCATGGATGAGTTAGAGTCTTCTCCTTCTGCTTGAGAGTTTTTAAATTGGGAACCTGGGAACTTTTTCTGGGCCCATGAAAAGAACTATGCAAGGATTCTCAAAGCGACACACCGATGATCTGAAGACTATGGGATTCAGTGACTGCTCCCCTTGGTCTATCCTGCTGTCTGCTCAGCCAGTCAGCTTCTATGTTCGAGGTGCCTTGGAATGCGGAGACTGAATGCTTGTGTAACCCTTGTCCACTAGAGGGAGATAAAGAGTTGGGGTATTCCTTATAAGGAAAAAAAGGCGCAATTTTCCTTGAGAGACTGGAGGGCCTGAAATTGCAGGGAGAAGCCCTCTCTCCTCAGAAACACTCCTTTCTATGAACTCTCTATTAATGTAGACTCCTGTGAAGAACAGAAGGCATCCCTACGCTGAGCACAGCTACAAGTTGCTGCATTTCAAGGAACTGGCTAGTAGATGTCAGAAAGACATCTCAGTAGTCAAGATGCCTCCATTTGTTGGGTGCGAGATTGCATTCCACCTTATTGGCTGATGTGCATTTTTGCTGTGACGTTTTCTCTCTCTACTGGGAGGTGCCTTCCAACTATTAGATGCTTGAATGCTAGCTGTGCCAACCTGATCACACTCTGTTTCAGTCAATTTATACTGCGGTTCCATTCCCTCCACTTCCCCTGGGGTATCTGGCTCAGGCAAAGGACACCCCAGCCCAGAGAACTGGTTGTCAGAACCAAGGGAGCCGAACATCCTAACTGTGCCAGTTGCACCACTGTGTCAGGGATCTGTGTGACTCTGGTGAGACAGACAATCTCCTGGGATGACAAAGAATGTCCTGTTGGAACTGTAAGAGAGTCCACAGAAGGGGACATGGATGGAAACAGGCCCATTGAACCATGTCCATGGCTGAGACCATGATGTCCAGAAGTCTGGCTAAAACCATGACATCCTCTGCCTTCTTGGTTGCAACTTGCAGGTCTCTGAGCAGCCTAGATTAGGCAGACCTGTTTCTCCTCTATAAGGAAAACCTTCCCGAGAGGTAATAATCCTTGTTCCCAGATGGATAATGTCTTGAGTCAGGTTCAGATGACTCTTGGGGGACATTCCTTAGGAAACCATGATGAAGAAGGAGGCGTAGGGTCTCGCTTAGATCCTGCTGTGCACTCTCCTTGGATGGGGAGCATATCCTTTGTGAACATCCTGGGAGATGAAGAAAGGCATTACATTGGTAGTGCAGACCCTTGCAGGTGAAGTGAAGGAACTGCCTAGAAGTGGGATTCATTGGAACATGCAGCTATGCTTCTCTGAGGTCAATTGAGATCAAAAAGTCGCCTTGATGGAGAACATGTAGAATGGATCTGAGGGATTCTGGTTGAAACAGAATTTGACTACCATCTTGTTGGCAGACTTCAAATCTAAGGTTCCTCTCCATTCACCTGATTTCATTGGCACCCAGAAAAGAATGGTCTAGATTCCCTTGAAGAGCCGATCATGAGGTACTTGATTCATGACACCAATCTGCAAGAAATATGTTATGGTCTGAGACATCAGGGAGTGTCACAGAGGATTCCTGGATCTGGGAAAAGGGGAAAACTTAAAGGGAGGACTTGATCTCATAACCAGATTGAACAGTTTTTCTGACCCATCTGTCTTGTGTGGATCGGTATCAGAGGTGGCTGAACCACTTTGCCTGTGGAGTCTTTCAAGGCATTGTCTCCATCTTTAGGTAAGATGGCCTCAGAGTGCAAAGCAGCTACTAGGGCTTCAATCAAGGGAGCTTTTAAGGTCCTCCGTAACAGAATCAGGCAGGGAGTAGAATTCTTTTAGCTATCATAAGCAAACTGTTGCCTGCCCCAGTTATTGCCCATTCAGAGCTCACAGCCTCCTCAGATTGTGCAGGGAAAGGGCAGAGAGGGGAAACAGCTACAGTTTTCTTAAAGCTTTGCTTATCCAGATTGGGAGAGGATTTAACTTGATATATAGGATCCTGATTGTAATTGAGCGCTTGAATGATTTTTGTCTAAAGTCCAGAGAAGCGCTGTGTCTGGAACAATCTAGTAGAGGCCTCGGGGTAGCAATGTCATTCCCTGACCATTCCCCTTCTTCCTCCTCAGAAATTATAGATTCCGTTCCTGTGGCAGGGTGTTGTTTCTCATCGTGGCCAGTAGATGGCAGTAGCACCCCCTACTTGTCAGATTCATGTTGCTTTCCCTGGGAAGGGGAGAGTGATTGAAAAGCCCTCTGTGATTGGCCCATTCCCTTGGGCACCCCCTTGGGGTCTAGAGAGGAATCTGCAGGATCAGCCAATGATTGGACAGAGTGTGTAGCATCCTCCGTGCACCTGCTAAGATGAATTTTTCACATCAGAGAGACCTCCTATGACAAGGAGGAATCCAAACGCTGCCTCTTATGGTGCCTGCTCTCCCACTTTTACCTCTTAGATACGGATGCCGCAATCAAAGGCATGCACAGAAGGCGGGAAGCCTGTGTACTCAGCAAATGGCAGCATCTGTATTACATTGGGGGCAGCCCTGAGGTAGTTGCCACAACTGTGCAGCTTTGAGCTGTCTGCAAAGATGCTAAGGCACCAAAAAGTGAGGCCATTTCTCCAAAGGGGGGGCTATCTCTGCTGACAAAGAAGCCAGAGCTGATCTAGAGCAAGCCTGTATGATCTCCATCCTCCTACCTTTCATTGCCTCTCCACTAAGGCCCAGAAGCTTGGTGTTTCTGAGCATGTGCAGAGTGATCCCACTTCCGCACATATATAAAGGACGTTTCGCAGCAAAAGAATCCACAGTTCAAAGGCCTTCAAGCATGTGCAAAGGGCCTCCTCTGAACTCCCACTGAGGGTGAATCATTTGGGCCATTCTGGGGGGGGGGGAGACACAATGCCTCTGAGAATGTGCGGAGTGACTCTTTTTTTTTTTTTTTTGAAAAACTGGCTTCTAATAAATAGTCACAACAGCCCTGTGAGGCAGGCTGGGCTAGAAGGGAGTAAGTAGCCAGGGGCGACGAACCTGTGTGCTGGTTCCTGCCAAGGCCTCAAAGGGAGGTCTGGAAAGGCTTTTCAGTAGATGTGACATCCAAGGAGGCAAAACCAGAGCCTTGGAGGCCATTGGGCCTGGGAAGAGCTGAGAGGAGGAAATCCCCAGCTGATTCTAGCCAATCGCAACAACCCGATGCCTGGAGTGACGATGACTCAGCCTGGCACAGGTCTGAAGGAGTGTGGTGTAAAGAATCCACTTTGAAGGAATCTTGTCCTTCCTCCTCTTAGTTGCTGAAGCTAGAAGCTTTCAGGCAGCTGAGATGGTCAAAGTACTTGGTAATTGCTTTCGGCCTAGTCAACAGAGAAATACCTCTCTTTCACTTTCTCTTTCTTCTTTTTAGCCTACAAGGAGGAGTTGGCTAATTGAGCCTTGCCTGGAGAGGGCAGGGCAGCAGACTGGTTCCACCCCACAATAGTCCTCTTAAGGATCAGCTTAATTAAGCATAAGCCTGCCTTGGAGTGAGTAGGAGGTGTTCTCCAGAGGAGGATGACTTCCCCCCACTGAAGGAGAATTCCTTAGAGGTCTGTGCAGACAACTTCACAAACCTTTTTTAAAACATCTGTTTCGTGGAGAAATGTTAGTTGGAACATAGCGTTAACAAATTTATCTTCAGTGAAATGAGAACTGATCAAAACAGCACCATCCTAAACAGAATTACATCTTTCCAAGGTCACTGACATCAGTGAATTGAAAAGGGTGTATCTTTGTTTAGGCCTGCACTGTAAAGTTTTTACTCTCCTTATTTTTCTATGCTCAAAAAGACTCAGTTTCAAGAACAGTGAGTTTGTGCTTTTCCCAATTTGTTTAAACATGCATGCAAACACACATGGTGTTTTGCTAGTGCCATACAATTTAAAGCCTTCTACCACAAATGCAAAACAAAAAAAAACTAGTGAATGTGGAATTTGGAGGGGGGCAACAATTTTCATGAAGAGGTATTAAAATCTCTCTAAAATTAAAAGGGGAACTGCAACAAAAAGCACTGACAGTACACTTATTGCCATTTTGGAAAGCTGACCAAAACAGAATAATGGGTGGGTGAGGGATCTCTTACCCCATTTATCAGAGAGAGGTGCTTAAGGGAGCAATGCTAAATAGGACAACGCAGAAGTCAGTCCCATTTTTTCCCAATGGGTCTTACTCCCAGGAAACTCTTTTTAGGATTTCTGATGCTCCCAGTTTTCAGCTCCACCATCCCATCATCTGTCACTTCTCCATCTGCTGTGAGAAGCAGGATTCGACTGTACGTCTGTCACAGCAGGTGGGGAGGGGCAGATGACTGGACAGGTGAGCAAAAACGAGCTGCATTAGGAGAGTTAAGCCATGTAAGATGTGGAAACTCTAGAAAGAAGACAAAATGAAATATATACTAGCAAATTAATCTCTTCATTGCTGTTGACTAAGCAACAATGACATAGTATTCTGCTGGCAAACAGTGAAACCGTGGCTTAGTTCAGACCTAACACAAAATCATTATTTACTGTAGCTATGGTTAGTTTGTTTACAGGCAATCATTCAAATCCTTGATCGATAGAGGTTTCCTTGCCTTTGCTCCTTCTCCTACTACCTTCACAGAGAACTGGCTGAGGTTTAAGCCTGCATTTGAATTGTGGGCAGTAGTAAGGGACAAGCCAGGACGTCTGCACTGGTATACCGTGTAAAACTATACTTGGACTTAACTGTGGTTAATAAGCTTCAAAACATGGTTTCAGATCCTAGTTTTGTAGACCCTAACTAATCATAGTAGAGTGGCCCGTATTTAGACAATCATATTGATCATGGTTTTATGTGGTGTCTGAATAGAGTCAGTAGCTAGAATACTAGTGGAAAAGACTGAAAAGTCTGTCAGTGAGTGAGAAAGCAAGAACCAGAACAGAGTGTGACGAGAGGAGATGTTTAGCCAAAGAACGCAAGTTACTCAGTTATGCAAGTCACTGAGAAGGAAGAGAAGCATCTCTTTGTTCCTAGCTGAGCATTTGCTCTTTTCCAAGTGGCCAGCCTTTCTTCTTTTTTGTCACTTGTCTCCTTGAAGAAATTTTAAATTAGATTATTTCTGTAGCTGTGACAGCATGAACTACAACCATCCACTTATAGGTCCACATGTTCGGCCATACCACATTCTTACCAACCACGGCTCAATGCTTCATAAAAGGCTAAGAATATACCAATAAGGTTTTAAAATGCCAATTTCTACTGCAGCTGCCATCAAGGAAGGGAATTCGCTGCAAATCATATTATAGGCCACCTATATGAATTTTAACTAGATAATTAATAATGCATTTATAATAATTCTCCAGTGAATTAATCACTTGATTAAGGTACTTAGCCAAGGAAAAAAACCTATTTATTATGCAAGCAACATTTTATAAACAGTCAGGGTTGTGAAAAAAAAATCACCATAGAAAAGTCATGAAATTATGCTGTATGGCCACCTTCAAGCTTGGGTTCAAATGGCAGCTTAGCTTTGGATTTACTGAATAGCCTTGAGAAAGTAAATACATCAGCCACAGCACCTTCTATGAAGAAGTAATAAAACCTCAGAAACTGTTGCAAGAATAAATGAGGAATGGATATGCTGACTTTCATTTTGAAATCTAGAGTACCCTGCAAATCAAAATGATTAAAAAACAAACCTCACCTTGGCCCTGAAAAACTATAGGCTGGACCCTACACACTGTAAGGAAAATGAGCTCACAAAGATAGATCTCTCCTTCCTTCACTTCTGTGAACCCCCAAAAGTTGATGTTGGAACGAAATCAAGGGAGACCTGAGGACAAAATGCCACGGGACATGGGGGCTGCAGTATGGAGAGAAAAAATTGGACCCACCTCCCCCTTGTGCCAGCAAAGGAAGCTTGGTGGAGCAAACTGTCCAACCACACAATAGCAAAAAGGTCAATGTTACCCACTTTTTACTCCTTTCTGCACTGCTCCAATGACATGTGTCACTTTGACCAAAGTTCTTCTGACTGTGTCAATGTTTGGCAGCAGGGTGTGTGTGCGTGTGTGAAGGGGGCTGCTATGGAAAGGGGAATATGTAGAAGATCCACCTCTGGAAGCTTCTTGCACTCACTGTTCATAGGATCTAACCCCATGTGAGAGGGAGATTTGTTATATATACGTGTATCTCTTAAAGGAAGCGGCAACAAGTAATGAAGTGTCTATGAAAATCAATGTGATTAAAAATCTTTAGATCAGGCTTGCCAATTTAGAGCAGTTTGTTGATCAAGTAGAAGCCTTGCGCTCTTAAAAGTGACAAAAACTTGGATTATTAATGGAATTCAGTTTGTTTAAATCAGTTTAGTAAATAACGTACATTACACTCAATGTTGCAAATTAAAGGACTTCTGATGTAACAACAACATGTACCTACAAAATCAACTCACAACAACAGTAGTTTAATGGTTACTATTTGATCCTTAAGTCTCTCACAAGCCAATCTGCTGCACTCATACTAGTATCTACTCGCAATGCTCAACGAACCTCTGCTCTTTTGACATTTTGCCTTGGCATGACAATTACTAAGCACTTCTTTGGTGGCCTCAGCAAATAAAATGTTTGCTTTAAAATACTTGGGGTATCTTTCAAAACTAGAGTTCGTTTTTGCCTCTTGTATTATGTGGTACGTATGATGTGTAACACAGATTACAATGTCTGTAGAACTCCAGTCTGAAAAAGGGGGGTATCTTTGTGCTGGCAAACCATGAAAGGCTCCTTGCTCTGGTCGAAGGCTCTGCCATCAGTGGCATGAAAACGTAAGATCCAACTCATTAGCCTGATGGTATTTTACGATTTTAGCCTGTCATATAATGATGTTCCTTTGGTTGTTTATGTTGATTTAAACTTCTGAATGGCATAGTAACAATGCTTTGAATAAATATATACATTTATAAAACAAAAACAAACAAAAAAACCTAGAAAGTGGGGGATTCATCCCGAGCTAAATAGGGGAAATCACACCATTTTAATAGTACCAATACCTACGTGGACTAAAGGGTCTGTACATATACAAAAAGGGAAAAAACAAAGTATTTGCTGCTCCCAAAGTATGAGGTGCGAACGGTTCAGTACCTTTCCCGACATTCCTGGGAGGCAAGGGTGGTGCACTAGTGACAGGAGCCACCGTCTGGGTGGGAGGCGGACTGCTGCTGAGTATAGCTCCGTAGGTTTCGTTCTGCAAGAGGCTGGGCATGAAGCCCCTCTGCTTGTCCTTGGCTATGCTGGCAGCATCTCTTGCCAAGGACGCTACATTTGGCTGAAGATGGCTTGATCCTAGCTGGTAGAAACTGACAGGCCTGTCCTCTCTTCGATTGGGGCTTGGTTGCTTTAAAAAAAAAAGAAGAAGAAGAAGGAACAGGGAGACAGGCACACACGCATGAGCATTTGTTCCAAGGGCTGAAAACACTCCCAGCACAGACCAAAACAACAGAAATCTTAACACACCGTCAAATTATGCCATTAGGTGGATCTCATAAATCCATTCCAGTAAAATCAAGCATCTTCCTTCAGTGCAAGGACTCGGTGTTAAGATGCTCTTAGTGGAATGTGCAGCCACTGAATACAGGGTCTATCCACAGTAAAACAGTATTTTACACCTTGTCTGCATTATGTATTTAAAACGAGAAGGTTCTGTTTAACTAGTCTGGAATCAAAGAAGCAAATATTCATTTCTAATAACATTCTCCAGTAAAAAAAAGCAATAAATCAAAGCAAAACCACCCTACCTTTATATTTAGAGATAATTCCCCCCCCCCCAAAATTAAGCGCCATCATTGAGTAACCTTAGCACCCTTTGACCTGGATGGCCCGGTCTAGTCAGATTTCAGAAGGTAAACAGGGCCAGCTCTGGTTAGTACTTTGATGGGAGACCACCAAGGAAATCCCAGGTCACTACACAAAAGCAGTCAATGGCAAACCACCTTTGTTCGTCTCTTGCCTTGAAAACCTTATGGGATCACCATAAGTCAGCTGAAACTTGACAGCACTTTCCACCTCCACCACCTTAGCACACTCCCATTCAAAACAACTTTGGCTACTTTTAAGAATTTTTGCTTAAGGTTAATTTCAAAATCTTCTGCAGATTTTTTTTTTAAAAAATCAGAAACTGATCTCCATGTTGCTATGAAGACCATTTTAACATGACCCAAGGCAACCCTGCACACAGTAGCAACAGTTAACTGTGCCTTCCACATAACAAAGACATTAGTTTTGTCATTAATAGCCCTTAATCTTCTTTTCACAAGTCTCTGCAGCCTAGAAGCCTACTAATAGACAGCGTGCAGTAAATGCATTTTTATTCTTAGCCTCACCACTAAGCACTCAGCTGGGCAGAAGAACTGAGGCCTGGCCAAACCCTGCACCATAGAGAGCAGAGAGTATCACATCCCATACAGCTTCCTGCTTAGACAGGAACCACTGGTCAGGCTCCCACCCTAGAGGTGCCGTGCAGGTAAGTGTACAGAACACAGAGACAGAGCCCACCCCTTCTAAGCAATCGGTCAATTTCACCTGCAGCTAGATCATAAAGATGCATCAATTTCATTTATATGCTGCATCAAGTTACAATAATATCAAGCCATTGTACCATTCTTTGTAAAAGCAGTGCACAATTATTAACTGCAGAGGCATTCTGCAAAAAAAAAACCCACCCAATAATGATACAAATCTTGTTGGGGACAGGGGCGTTGCCTATTTTTTTTAATGTTAAGTTTCTGATCTTACAGCTCCAGGATCATATGTATTTGGGGATGTTCACGGGAGCAGCGAATGTGGAGTTTGCTGCAGGGTGTCTCCCTACTTCTCAAGTTCCTGCTGTTGTAGAAGTACTGTGGGAAACAGGTGCATACATTTCCTGCAGTGAACTCGCCCAATAAATTGTCCCTGCCAGCTCCATCTGAAAGGTCTGTGGGTCCACTTCTTACTATTGAAGGATCTCACCAATAGTTGATGGTTGTTGCAGCCTCACTGTTTTCCAGTGGTAAAAGTCAGATCTCTACAATTTTCTCTGTCGTTTAGGGGATATGGCTAAGAAAGGATCTTCCCAAGAAATGGCATCTCTGTAACTTCGTAGCAGAGCCTGCTGCAGCCTTCCTCGCCCTCCAGGATAAATCTTTTGATGATCTGGGTTGGCTGCTGAGAGACTGTGCAGGTTGGCCCCAACTATACCTGTACCGAGCCCTGTTGCTGCCGATGGAAGGCACTGCTGTATCCTCAGGTGCTCACTGTGCAGCATGGCAACAACAACCAACACTATTTTGCCCAGTAGCCAGAACCCGAGGGGGCGAGAGAGCAAGGACAGACTCACACAAACACACCATGCAGCAGCAACTGACTCGCACGGTGCAACCAGAATACTAGTGTAGTACAGTACTCATACAGGAGTAAATTACCCCTGGGCATAAATATGGTCACCCACTTCTGGACTTTTAGCAAACAGTATTCAGAAATTAAGAATCCAGTCACTAGCATGCAAATGTGAAGAAGTAATAAAGGAGAGAGATTACACAATAGCAGCTTATAATGTAAAAAAAATCCCATTGAAAAACTTCCCTCTGCTCAAAACAACACTCAGAAGAAAGTAGCTGTGGAAGAGCTGACCCAGCAGAAAAGACAAAAAAAAACCCTACAGAGTATCCTTATTGATAAGTGCCCATTCCTGTCCCAGGTAAATGTTCCTTTTTATCTGAGTAAAACGGACGCCTTTAAAACAGGCATGCTGCTAAAGCCCCACAGTCCAGTCACTCACCTGCAACTTTTCATCCACATCGTCGTCACTCTCGTCCAGGTCTTCATGAAGCAGCCGCCATTCATATTCTACATGAATGTGGGAATTGAGCCTTCCAGCTAAGGCCTGGGTCAGCTGAGGAACCAAAGTCAGGCGTCAAGATTTATCGCTGACGCCAATGATGAACATACATATTTCTTAAACCGAGTACTTTTCTCCAATTGCCCCCTCCCCTGCCCGCTTCAAGTGCAAGATAACGCAGAAGTAATTTTAAAGGGTTACATAGCAGTTGAAAAAGCGGGATCTTCAGTCTGCACAGTAATCCCCCTCCCCGCTCCGAACATACGCTCAGTTACAGACTTATCACTGGCCCCAATAATGTTTTTCAGATGGCGTGCATAGGAGGCACTGCTGGAATTAATAAAAGGAACCCTGGCTAATTACTTTCAACTCTTGGACTCTTAGAAAGGCAAGAGACACATTTGGAATTCCACACTACAGCTCCTGCTGAAACAGTATGCCTGAATGCTCTCCCAAGTAAAAGATGTTTAAAAAGCCCAGCCTGCCCACCCACAAATGTAAGAGGTATAAAAAGCCAGTGCTGGAATGAAACGTGAATGGCATGAGCTCATACAACCGATCTCCCTTCCTTCCTCCACAGCCAACCCGGGGCCCTCAAAGAGCTGCTCCTGAAGTTCAGGGGCCCTCGGGAACATAGTTGGGAGCATCACATGGGCTGAAGACTTGAGAGGAAATCGAGAAAAATTCTTCTGAGAATGGAGCAAGAGTTCACGCAAGAGGGGAGAGTTCCACGGATTTCCTGTTCTTGGTACAGCCTCCCTGTGGCGTATCCTACTGTGTATGATGAAATGACTTCCCAATGAAAACATACGAGACAAGAGCAAAGTTCTGCTCATGGAAGGGATCCTTCCCATCTTCTGCGCCCTCCCCACACTACCAAAAAAGCAGCTCCTGAGGGTCGGGATACCCTTAAGAACATTGTGGGCTGCAGCCTGACTGGGAAATCCAGATCCTTCTTTGTGGGAGCAGAAATGCCTTCCATGCATGCAAAGCCACTTTAGGATCCAGCCCTTGATCTTGATGCCTCACCAGCCATAACTGAATGCCAAGGGACACCGAGTCCAGCCGCCAGAACGAACCCTGAAGTATCAAGGCTGGAATCTTTCCTCAGCTACAGATTCAATCAATACTCTCAGACATTCCACTGAAGCTTCCTCTCTCTCTCCCTATCCCAACTGGCTACTGTGAACACAGACAACATTATCTCACAACTCTTTTCTGCTAAGTAAGGCAGGTAGCGAAAGGAACTCATAGAATCCATCCCTTTATTTGCTGATTCTTGGCATTTTGCAAGAAAAATGGATGAATGCACCATTTGGAAACATGTGTGTTATATTTAGGTGCAAAATGTAGATTGGGAAATACTCTAAGCCCGTGGTCTGTGGTCATACCAGACAGTGACCCACCTTTATCCCTAGGCAGCAGCACCAGGACCAGTGAGCTTCAAGCACATTACATCATAGTCATCCACAGGAAGAGGAGGTGCCAGAGTCTGAAGCTGCCTGTACTAAGAGACCTCTTGTTGCCAGTCTTGCTGCTCTTCTCAGTATGCGCGCATGAAGAGATGTAGGAGGCATGGCACTCTTGTTCTCTACAGAGACGCTTCTTTTCAGCAGGAGGGGGAACTGTGGGCAGATGGCTCCAGCCTCGGTGCCCCCCCCCCGCTCCTGCTGCTGCAAGCATTCAAAGCCTGGCTATGGCCAAAGGCACAAGCCCAAGGGCCCTGGGCTCTTACCTTGTGGCTTTGGCCTTGTTGGACTAACCCAGAAGACACCAGCCCAGTACATTGTGCGACTTTCTGCTTTCTGTTTGCTTTTATATTGTTTTATTTAAATTTGTCTGAATTGTTTATTGTAAGCTGCTTTGGGTTCCCATTGGGGAAAAATCAGTATTAAAATATACTGAAGAAATAAAGTAATAAACCCTAGCTATCACGTCCTTCCAAAAAGCAGCCAATAATGGCCTCTCTGTAGGGGCTCATAGCCCAAAGGGTGGGCTCCTTGACTCACCCGAGAGTCCCAGTCCATGGGTTGAAGGTGACCTGCTCTAAGTAAACAAAGATTTCTTCTTTTATGAGACCTTTCCCAACATTCAGAATTAAACATCATAGAAACCTCACTGTATACTAATTAGATAACAAAGGACAGCTTCTGTTTTTAAGAACACAACTTTATCTTACCAGCTCCTCACAGCGTGTATGTTTTAAGCGTTTGGCTATATCAAGTGGCGTCTCTCCAGCTTCATTAGCTATAAATCAATGGGGGGGGAAGATATTCTTATTTACAACTTTAATTCATGTTATTACAATTGTGATAGCTTTGGAATCAATCGGGAGAGAATGAACTAAACAATAGCTACAATCTAGTCAAAGAAAGGCATTTTTTCAGTCCTGATGACAAGAGAATTAAGCATGCCCATCTCATGGAAAATTAAAAATGCTTTACTTTTACTGAATTGTGTTTATTAATACGTATTAAATGTATTCCCTTAAGTTTAGTTGAAGTTTTTGCTCCAGTTAAATACTCAGTAGTAGTTAGCTGTTTCCTTCCTCATTTGGTTAAGTCAGTATTCACCATATAATAATACTTTACAGCAACCAGGAGAATTCCATAAAACAGTCATAGCCTAACAGAATATTAAAACATTAATATTATCTTAAAGATCTTAATTCCAAGTAATGCCAGTTAAAAAAAAATACTCTCTATTACACAGGAAAGAACTCACAATTTATTGTTACCCGTCATAGGCTGTTTTCCTTCATAAGTTCAATGGTTGTTTTATGGCTTTTTAATATGGATAATTTATGTTGCTGTTTTGATGATTTTATAGCATGGTTTTTATTATTATAACCTCGAGCTATGGAGAGGTAGCACATAAATTAACCAACTAAATAAATAAACGTATATTGCAAATAGCTTATATGTAGAAAACTCGTCAAAGTAGAGGAATTCTCTTTCCCCTTTTACCTATTTCAATGGAAGCTTTCCCTCTCAGCAGCAGTTTGAGGCACTCAACGTTATCTGTCAAACAGCAGTAATGAAGAGCTGTGCTGCCTTTACACGTCTGCTTGTCGAGGTTTCCGCTGTAGGAAAGAAGAAAGGTAATGGTTTGGTTTATACTGGTCCAATTCTCAAAAAGTCTGCTTTAAATAAGAAAAATTATGTTTTCACAGAACTCAAGAACAATTCTTTTTTGCTGAAACCTTGACTTCCACAGCTTGAGTGCCGAAACAGAAATGCATGCATAGTTTTGAAAACGTTGGATCCACTCACCTATTCTGCACCAAGAAGTCAACTATGTGAAGCGAGGTCCGATCAACTGATCTTACTGCGAGATGAAGGGCAGTTTCATCTTGTTCCTAAAAATTGAAATATACTCATACAATTGTTTTGGCCATTTTTGAAATGTTACATATTCTAAAATGGCATTTATAATTATGTTACGTTGAACAAATTCTAAGAAACAGACTGTCATATTTATATTCTATTCCATGCATGGACAGCTCCAAAATGGGGCAAATACCCGTCCCCCATGTTTGGGAAAAAGGATGGGAAGCAAGAGTACACTGCACCACACTGCAGTGTCTCGCTGAATAGGACCCCTGTGGACCTTTAAAATGCAGCTGGTGCGTGACTATGGGGAAAGCACATCAAGGAACCCAGTCCCAATTAGTTACAAAATGTAATGTGTAGTTTGACCCTAAGGGATAAACTACATGTTGGGGATCTGTGATTGGATCTTCCCAAAGTGCTTAAAAAGCAGCTAATAAAGGGTTTTCAAAATCAGGTCAGGACTGTGGTGTTGGCAAACAGGGAGAGGTTAACTGTTTCTTCTTCCCTCCCATGGTATTCCTTGATCAAAACTTCCTCCAAAATTGTATTAGCCCAAGAAGGAAACAAGACAGGCACCCTCTCTTTGCCTGTCTTCCTTTTTCTCGTTAGACCAGTAGCAGCCCATGTACAGATTTCAAATGGGGAAACAGCATAGGGATAGAGAGTTGAGCCTTGCTTTCTGAGTGTCACAGCTGGTTTTAGAAGAGCCTGAGTTGCCCTTTCTGGTTGTCTTCTAATGAAAGAGATGGCTGAGTGCCCCGAGTCATGGATCTGTACATATACAGAGCAGATTGCAGATATGCAGCTGTGCGTGAGGTTTCTGTGTGCTTGCCTATCAAAGAGATGGCTGCCCATGGTTTGGGGGGGACACGCATTCAAAATTTAGAAAGGGGCTAAAGTTTAAAATATTTGAGAAGCCCATGTCATTAGACTGCAATGCAAGTCATAAAATTATCAAAACAAAAAATTTCCTCGTATCTTTAGATTTCAATATGCCCATATAGATCTCTGATGGAATTTCTGTGCAAACTTCTCTCACTTATGTTTTAAGATATACAGGGAGGGGGCTTCTGCAACAGATGGGAGCACTTTTAATATTGATGTAAGCTTTTAAAAAAAAATTAATTATACAAAAAATATACAAAATCATAAAAAAATAAAAAATGACAAGTATTACTCAAACAACCCATCAAAAGACCCCATACCAGTCATTTAAACTACCTTACAACAAATTACAATAAAAAGATTTACAATAAACAATAAAATAAAATTACAATAAAAACTACAAAGACCAGCAAAGATGTCAATAAGAAAGCTACCGCTCCCTCCTTCACCTCCCAACTCTTCCTAAAAAATAAATAAATCAAACCATAGAAGTTGGGATTTCTCGGATGTATCTCCTGCTCATTCAAGAAAGAGAAAATAGGGGACCACAATGCTACAAACCTCCGCTGGTAAGCTCCTGAATTGGGTATGAAGGTTTGTTGAGATATCTTTCCCAGAATAAAATATTCCCACTTTTGTCCCCATTCCTGAATAGTTGGAATCTTTGTGTCTTTCCAACGAGTCGCCATATTGATGTAAGCCTTTTCACTGACACATTTCATATATTATCAACACTATATCATTGCAGGAGAGTGTTAGTGAGTTATCTTCATAGAATTGTATTTATGATTCCAACGTCGGGAATAGGAGTTGCACATTAATCAGTGATCAATGAAGGGTTCAAACACTTACATGACCATTTGCTAGTGGAATTTTCTCAGTTAGATCCACACCATCAGCATACACTTGAACCAGTCCGAAAATGTCTCTTGTTCTGACTGCTTCAGAGAGACTTTGTAGCTTAGCCACAGTGTCTGTGAATTTTTTCCTTGCATATTTTCTTTCAATATATTTGGCATTAATATAATCTTTTCTTGCATTCCTGAAACAAGGCACAGCAAGTTGACATTACCTATTCAGATATTGTGTTATGTGCAATTTTTCAAATAAAACATTGCTCATGGAACGTGTCTAGGTTTTATTTTTGATATAATACTTTCATCCTTCTCTGACATATATGCAAAATGCATATGTACTTGTAATCACATAACTTATCCTTTAACTGATACAAACCACTTCAATTAACAGATTAGATGACGTAAGTGAACTTAAGTCACTTTTGTAAAACCTCCTTTCTTTAGCTTTTTGCAGCAAATCTATAAGACCATTTCAAAATTAAATTAAATCTAAGTACACAAGCCATTAAACTGATCCATCCTTCAACTCTTCTAGGGAAAAACCTACACTGAATGTTTTAACATCCCTTGTTCTGTTACTCTTTTACTTTATTTTGTTTCAGGTCAATTGTTAAGATTTGCCCTCATGCATGATTTAAGATACATACAATCCATTACAGTTTACAGAGAATAAGCCAATCAAGTATGATCCATTCAAAAAGGACTTCTTCAGACTGTGGTGGTGGAAGAAACTGCTGTCAAGTCATAGCTGACTTATGGCAACTCCACAGGGTTTTCAAGCCATGACACATTCAGAGGGAGCTTTGCCATTGCCTGCCTCTGCATAGAAACCTTGGTCTTTCTTGGGGGTCTCCGATCCAATGACTAACCAAAGCTGACCCTGCTTAGCTTCTGAGATCTGATGAGATCAGGCTAGCCTGAGAATTCAGGTCAGGGCCTTTGGACTGTAGTTATCTTTCATCTAGAAAGTTGTAAAAGACGCAGGAAATTTTTAAGTCTAAAACTCTTTCTCTGGATTCCCCGCCCCCTTGACAAAAGCCATTGTTCCATCCTTCCTTTTTTGGTTGCAATTCCTGCTCATTTAAATGGTTCACCTGGTAATTTTTAACAATTGTCCATTGCTACCAGGAATGACAACGTAGATATAAAGACAAGCTCTTATTATTGCTGATTATGGTGTCTATCACTTACAGTGCTATCCTATGTGGAGTTACTCCAGCCAGAACACAATGGTTTATGTACAGGATTGCAATACCAATCACTTCAACAAACTCATGAGTCAATAGCCACACCATACTCAACAGTTGTATTTTCTCACTGGAAGGTAATTTTGCTGATTCTCCCCTCCCACTACAGACTTTTTCACCATGCCCCAGGATAGCATTTCAGGCTGTTCAGTGGGCTGCAACTCAAAGGAGGCAGCAGGACTTTTCCATTAGCAGAGCTCACGAGGAGGACAGAATCTCCTGTGTTTCAAGTCACAAAAATGGATGAAAAACAACAACAACAGAAATTTGGGTTCCAGCGGAAAGCCAAAGCTTACATTTTCAGGTACCCTGTTAATGCTGCTGCAGTTTACTCATAAGCAGCAATTTAATTTATTTGGTCTCCACAATTCCATTCCCCATCAGCTGCTTCTTTAAATCAAGTGAAGGGAGCTTTGAACATGTGGAGGGCTGTTTTTAATTTGCTTTCTAAGAACAGCCATTTAAGCCTACTTTCACAGTTTTTATGTAAGTGTTGTGCATAGATATGGTTGCAAGAGGGCCAGCAGCTACACAAGCACAGCATTTGCACAGAACACAGGTGCATGTATGCACGTTCTTGGATGTAGGCCCCTGTCAATTTGAAAAAAGCCTGTTCAATCTTCAAACTGGGAAAAAAAGATTCACATTGGCACAATGTGCACTGGCATAAACAACATATTTAGCTCGGAGAATAGGATGCCACTTGAAAACCCTTTTTGCATTGACACTCTTTACAAACTCTTATCTTCTTGCTCGCCGATATTCTCCACCTGATTTAATCACAGGATGCCTATTTCTTTTTACTGACTTGTTGGCAGCAACAAGTATTCATTAAATACTTCTTTTGAGTTCTTCTGTAGAACTCAAACATTGGATAGAAATATTCTGTATCGAAGTATTGTATAGAAATACTGAGTGTCTAAAAAGCTTCTTTATACATGGCCTCTCAACATCCCTGTAAATTTGTACTGCAAATGAGGTGTGTGTGTGCACTTGTATGTAAAACTAAGAAAGCGGAGTCTCATCAAAGGCCAACTAGTGAATTCCTAACTAGGGTGAGATTTGAACTTACATTTTTACTCATTACATTACACCAATTCTTCATACATCCCATGTTTCACACTTACATATCACTGCTTGGATTGGGTTTGACTATCTCGTCTCCAGGGAGGCAAAATTCCATAATCTCATTAAATCCTGCATTCCCAATATTCTTGGCAAGCTATTAAGATAAATGTCAACAATTCAAAGTAATCCACACACTAATAATTCATGATAAAGTATAACTATTGTTAGGAAAGGATAGCATGATTGCATGTATTTGCAACTTATGTTTTTAATTAGCATCAGACTCTTTTAGCATGGAGGTTACATCTAAAGGATCTATGAATAGGCCAGAAGTGTTCCTGTTTGGCTTACCACAAACCAGGTGTTAGTCACTAGACAGTTCAGTTGTGATCTCCAGATAAATGTAAGCAGAACAAGGCTGCTTAAAACGACTTTGCATTAAGAAAATATGGTCTGAACATTACTCTAAGGCAACACCATAAATCGACTTGTTCATGCATTTGCATAAAACAGATACACACACATTATATACAAATTATATATATGTGAATATGCAATAAGGGAAAGTTATCCATTACAGCAGACATCAGGCTGTCATTGAAATAAACATTCCCACATCATGTTCTCCCTTTACCTTCATCTACACAATTAACAAGTTATTTGCTTCCCTGCCAGTGGAAGCTAATGGTGAGGTGGGGTGGGGAAATGAATGACATGCTGCAATTATACTACAGGGAAAGTGAGATACTTAACACAGGGGAAAAGGGGGAAATGCAACACAGAGATGCCTTTTCTGGCAACAACCTCATGTCCAAGTAATGTTTAACCCCCAGAAGGGCCACTTTACTCCATTTTCCAGTACAAACCCTTAATGCAAAACTTAACACAAAAATGGACTGTTTAAATTCAGTGCCCATAATGCAGTACTTTAATCTCTAGGATCCTTTTGAGAAGGCCGCTTTAACACACAGCAACCAATCCAATATATTTTATTCAACAAAACTGTACTGTCAGAGCTGCAGCTGCATTAGAATCAATATTGTTCTACCGTTCTTCCTTTAATGGATAACTGAGGGGTTCTTACAACTATACTGATGGCAAGAATACACTGTCTAGACGCTTGCTCAACATTTAAATGATGGAAATATGTTCAGTTTACCAGCAGTTCAGATGTTCCCAGCACATCTAATGTGAGTGACTGCATTCTGGAATAGTGGACGCCAAGCTCTCGATGGATTCCTGAGCACTCGATACAAGTTAAAATGCCCAAGTTGGTTGAGAGCCATGTAGGATCTGGAAATGAAAGAAAAAGAAAATGTAAGTTATGTAGGGTAATATGTGTCAGTGGGACAGCTGTGTTGCAATTCAGTTTTAAGCAGCATTACACCCTTCTAAACACACTGAAATCAATGGGCTTAGAAGAACGGTTTAACGCTCCTTAGGACGGTTCTGGCAAACGGTTGCAGTAAAAACAAAGAGGAGTCACAGAGCACCTATGGGCTGGCGTTCACACAACCAGGGGTCTTTCAAGCCTTTCTTCTACCTTAGCAGCCTTTCAAATTTGCTTGTAGAAAACTAAAGCATTTGTATGTGTTATGTGCTGTCAAGTCACTTCAGACTTATGATAACTCTTATGAATTAACTACCTCCAAAATGTCCTATCACTGCTCATATCTTTTAAAGGGAAGTCCGTGTGGCTTCCTTTACTGAGTTCATTCATCTCATGTTGGGTCTTCCTCTTTTCTTACTGCCTTCAACTTTTCCTAGTCTTTTCCAGTGAGTTTTGTCTTCTTGCGATGTGACCAAAGTATGACAGCCTCAGTTTCATCGTTTTAGCTTCTACAGAGAATTCAGGCTGGATTTGATTTAGAACCCACTTATTATTCCTTTTTGGCCATCCATGGTATTGGTAGCACTCTTGTCTAGCACTTCTGAATCAACTTTCTTCCTGTCAGTTTTCTTCGTTCATCTTTCACACCTATACATAGTAATGGGGAATACCATAGTACGAATTATCTTGATCTTGGTCTTCAGCAACACATCCTTATCTTTAAGGATCTTCTCTAGCTCTACATAGCTGTCCTTCCAAGCCTCAGCCTCCTGATTTCCTGGTTGTAGTCTCTCTTTTGGTTGATGACTGAGCCAAGGAATAGAAAATATTTAAAAATTTTAATTTCTTCATTGTCAGTCGTTAAATTGTGTAATTCCTCAGTAGTCATTAGGTTTGTCTTCTCGATATTCAGTTGTAATCCTGCTTTGGCATTTTCTACTTTAACCTTCATCAGTAGTAATTTCAGATCTTCACTATTTTCTGCCAATAATTGGTGTTGTCTACGTATATCAAATTGTTACTGTTTCTTCCACCAATTTGCACTCTACCTTCATCTCAATCTTATCCAGCTTTCCTTATGATATGTTCTGTGTGCATGCTGAAGAGGTAGGGAGAAAATATATATCCTTATCTGACACCTTTGCCAACTGGAAACCATTCTGTTTCCCCATATTCAGTCCTAACAGTAGCCTCTTTTCCAGAGTACAGGTTGCATGCACATCAAAACAATAAGATGTTGTGGCATCAATTCCTTTTAACACCTTGCATAGTTTTTCATGATCCACACAGTCAAAAGCTTCACTGTAATCTATAAAACACAAACTGATTGTCTTCTGAAATTCTTTGGTATGCTCCATTATACATTGTAAATTTGCAATATGATCTCTAGTGCCTCTTCCTTTTCTCCAGCTTGAACATATGGCATTTCTTGTTCCATATATAGTGAGTCTTTGTTGTAAAATTTTGAGCATCACTTTGTATGGGAAATTAATGCAATGGTCCAGTAGTTGCTGCAATTTTTGGCAGCTCCTTTTGTCGGAATATAAATTGAGCATTTCCAGTGTGAGGGCCATTGTTTTGTTTTCCATATTTGTTGATATACTCTTGTTAAGATTTTGATGGACCTGGTTTCTGTAGCTTGAACTAGCTCTATTGATATCCCATCTACTTCCTAGTGGTTTGTTTCTCCCAACTGCGTCGAATGCAGCTTTCACTTCACTTTCTAAAATTGCAGATTCTTCATTAAAACTTTTAAATTCCATAAATATGACATATATTACAATTTTGTATGCAAAGTAAGTTATGAATTTTATGTGTTTTATGTTGTTATGTTGTTAAAGCAGTAAAATTAGTTTGGGTTTGATAGGCCCGGAACTACTGCATGTATATCAAATGTTCATTTTTTCCGGGGTGGGGTGGGGGAAGATACATGCCACCAGTCTTGACTTTAAACAACTGGGACCATGGTGGTGATAAGCGTGGGATGGAAGAGAGCAGCACAGGTGAGTGAATGATCGCTGACCTCACTATCTGCAGGGATCATTACATAGCCACAACAAAGATGAAAATGAAATGAGGGGAAATATCTATACTTGTCTGAATATATTAAGACATTAGACTGAACTAACAGTATAACATTGCCATTTCTTTGGTTCTGGCATATGTGCTTCTGATTGTTATATCTGATTAGTGTACCTGCTTTATGTATTTTAGTGTATATTTTTTTAAATGTTTATGATTTATTACCTACTCTCTTTTCTTTTAGGAAGAAGATGAAAATTTTACTTTATCAGTCAAATAAACACTCCATCAGCATTGTAAGGTCACCTGGATTTCGGTTTCGGTTTCCCGGCCATGTCGGACGCTCCTCTCCGCAGGTCTGAGAGGAAACGTCCGAGCAGCCTGACTGGGCGGTTGACCCGCGAGGGTTAACCCCCAGGACTCCCAGTGAGGGAGTCAGGGTCCGGGGCGCCGCGGGAAGAACCCTCTGGAAGCAATGCAGGGGGTAAATTGCCCGTTTGCTCCAACAGAGGCCGGCAGACTTGTGCAGCGCCTCGCGTGCTGCCGGGCCATGGAGAACGGCAATAAGCAGATTTAAGGTGAAGACCTGCAAGTAAGCAAATCCCTTCTGACTTCTAAGTGTATGCAAAGGATTGGTGGGAGTTGAAGCTAAGAAGGAGCGGATTTCTTCCCCTTCACGGAGTTTCGGAACTTAGTTGGCGCCCCCCCCTCCTAAGCTGGTGACGAGAAAGCAGAGCCCAGCGATAAGTAAATCGGTGATGGCGACGTTACAGGGGAAGGGGGAAACCCTAGAAGAGATGGTGAGGAGAGCAGTCTTTGATGCTGTGCAGCCCTTTGTGGTGAAACTAAATGAAATGGGGCAAAAGGTTGATTCAGTGGAAAGCGAAGTGAAAACCATTAAAGAAACAGCGACCGGAGCAGAGCAGTCTGCGCACGAGAACGCAGTACTCATGAAAGCAGCAAGTAAGGAAGTGAAGCTTTTGGAGAATCAAATAATAGGATTGCAAGTGGACCGTGCCCAAACGGTACTGTGTCTTCAGAATGTAAAAGAGGAGCAAGGTGAAAATCTGAAAGATCTGGTGCCTGGACTTTTGGCGCCATTCGCAAAGGCAACTAAAGAAGAGTTAAAAAGCGATATTTTGGAAGTCTGGCGGACATCTTCAAAGTATGTAATGAAGCGTCAGCTGCCTCACGAGATTATTATTGACTTTTCATCTAAGAAGACTCGGGACACCATTTTATATAATTCGTACAATGTGGACTTGGATTATTTGGGCAACAAGGTTAAAATATTGAAAGATGTTCCATTTTTGGCTCGTAAAAGAAGATTCAAGTATAAAGGACTTGCGGCTTCCTTGAGGAAATGTGATGTAAAATATAAATGGTTGTTTCCAGAAGGTGTTTGGTTTGGATATAAGGATCAAACTTACAAGATTACATCAGAAGCACAGCTGACAGACTTTTTGCTCAACCATCAGGAGTTTCAGTAAGAAGAAAGTTCAAAATCTGAAGGGGAAAGTGGGGGGGAAGAGAGAGCGGGCGCAGCTGCTCCAGCCGCGCAGAGAGAGCTGAGACCGAGACGCAGAGGGGGGAAGAAAGTCTGATCCTGAATATAGTTTGTATTGTATAAAATCTACCAATCTGATAGCATATTAGAAAGTTAACTTTTAAAAAAATTACAGCATGAAGGGAATACAAGACATGTAGTGTAGTGTTTGTTGTTTATGTGTTGCCTTTTCCCTTTTCCCACTCCCCCCTTCCCTTTTTTCCCCTCTCTTTCCCTTTATATTTTTGTAGTTCTTTGTAGTTTTTTATGTTAGACATTAAAAATAAAAAATCTTTCAAAAAAAAAAAGCATTGTAAGGTCACCTTGTGCTCCGCAGTCACAGCACACGTCATTTCCAGGCATCCTCTGCACATCAGAGATTATTTCTTTTGTCAGTTCTTGGACAATGTTATTTTCTCCGGTGTTGTCATCTCCTTTGAATGCGTTATTTAATGCTTCTTCTTTACTGTTCTGTAGCACAGATATCCAGCTAGAAACAAACAAAACATTCATGTTTCTGTTTCAACTGAACCAGTAATTTGGCTACCTTGCTTTTTTCAGGGGTCTTAGAATAATCTTTTGAAAGATGTTTACCTTTGACAATCTTTGTAAAATGGATCATTGTCATCCACGTGCGTGGGTGTAAGAACCTGAATGTATTCAAACAATTTTGACAGTGGCTGAAATAGTAGCATTGTCTAGGGAAGTTCAGGAATAGATGTTATATGATTCAGTTGTGTGATATGCTGATTTAGTACTGTCCTGTCCTCTTCCTTGATTTTGTTGTCTATCTCCTCCTCAAATTGATTGCTTTCCTCAACTTTAAATAATTTCTGGTAAAATTTTGCAAACATTTCTCTTACGTGGTTGTCTTTGAATATCCTATCTCCCCTTGCATCTTTCATAAACCCTATCCTTTGCTTTTCCCTTCTTTTCTTCAAATAATTAGCTATTCTCTTCATGGTGTTTATATTAATGCTTTGGTACTAATTTTTCACTACCATCTCCTTTTTCCACATTGAGAGGGTGTCTAATTCCTGCAATTCAGCTTTTATTTCATTTATTTGGTCCTGAATCTGCTTATCATACTTTGTTTGTAATTGTCTCTGCAATTCTAATATTTCCTTTAACTTTTGTTCTCTTTTCATACCCATATTTTTTCTAAAATGAATTTCTTTAGTAATACAGATCCCTCTGATTACCGCTTTCGCCGCATCCCAAATTATATCTTCCTCTGCAGATTGTCTATTTTCCTTGAAATAAAGTTCCACCCCTTTAAGGAAATCTTCCCTATCTTTCTGTTGTAAAAATATTTTGGGGTTGAATCTCCACCTTCTAATTCAGCGCTCCTTATCCAATTTAATTTCTCTAAGTGGTGCGTGATCAGATATCCATAGTGGCCCTGTTTCAACTTTAGTTACTTCCATATTATTAGTTTCTTTTACTAATATATGGTCAATACAGGAGGATTTTTGATGTTTTTTTGAAAAGAAGGTAGGTTGTTTCTCTCCTTGCATTAAGTCAAATGTTTCTTTAAGTTTCCATTTTTGTAACTTTAACTTATTTGACAGAATATCATTATTAAAGTCCCCTGCTATTACTAATTGACATAAGGTGTAAAGGAGTGTGACATTTGCTGACTAAGCATTACAGTTCCAGAGTTTCTGAACTAGAAATAGTGAAAGTTGAATCGTTCAAGATATCTGGAACAAAATCAATGTGCATCCTTCTCTTCAAGCAGGAAGCAGCTATTTTTATCTATAGAACACACTACTGCCATTATGAGTAAGTGAAACAGCAATTATTGCACAGGCAAAACAGAAATGCAACTTACATTTGACAATCCTGTTCGTCCTCTGCTTGGAAATGATATGTTCTGTCATCTAGAGAACAATAAATATTTCTAAAGTTGACCCCAAATAAAGATAGTTTATTTTATCAGAATATTTATGACCATTCCAATGGTAATTCTTATCTACCTAATATCACTTATGGAAATGTAATACTGTAACTGGACAATAAATTATACAGGGTAGAATCACTTATGCGCAACTACTTCAGGAAGGGGAAAACATAAAAAGACCCATTATGAAAACACCTTCCATAAAATATTCTCCTGGATTCAATCGTCTGTATTTTAATAGCCGTTTGCTTCTTTGGGTTTCAGAAGCATGACAACCTGTCTTTTTCCTTACTGTTTTCTATACTATCTGAAATAATGTGTTATAAATACATTTCCAAGGCTGTTCCCACATTAGAGATGACAAACTGGTATCCATTAGGACTTGCAAGGGTATCTCATTTCTTCCTTACTATTTCCTCTTTCCGTTCCCTTAATGCTCCCACAGCCTATCCTCTTTTCCTGCCTCCTTCTCTCCTTCCCACCCTCCAGCTAACCTACCGTTACCTCCCCCTCCCAAAGGGGACCCAAAACAATTTTCATAATTGTACTCTCCTCCATTTTATTCTCACAACACTCCTGTGAGCAGGGGTAGATTGGGAGTGACTTTCTTTCTCTTTCTCCTTCTCTCTCTCTCTCTGCTCCTCTGACCTATAGATCTTAAGTAGTATTTATCAAAGCTGACTGGGAATATGAGGAAGAAAGGAAGAATTCAGGCCAGAGAGACTGGGAGTGGGGAAAAAAACCCTGGAAAAGGGCCCTTTCCTCAGCCCACCCTCCCAAAGGGAGAGTAAATGGAAGAGGCTGCCTGCCTAACCAACTGCTGCCTACTTTCCTCACCTTGCACGGGGCTTGGGTGGGCCAGGCAGTACTTCCCTAGGTTCACACAGGACTTGGGGGACCGGGCACCACTGCCCTTAGATGGCACCCAGGAAGGTGCCACCGCCTCTGGAAGGGCTCAGCCCTTCTGCTGACCAGGCCCAGAGGGGGAGGCTATTGGCCCGCCAGGAAGTATCCTGCTGCCCTTAACGGACACCCCTGCCTATGAGGCAAACTAGACTGTGAATGTGTAACTGGCCCAAGGTCACCCAGTGAGTTTCACAGCAGAATGGGGGTTCGAAGTTCTAGTTTGAAAGTCTAACCACTACACCAGACTGGCTTTCATGGGGTGGCTGCTGTTGAATAGTAGGAAGCAGCTGGGCCTAAGTGAATCATGCAAGTCATGTGGTAGCAAGTCACCTAGTGGTTGCTGCCAGGCCTGGTCCCACTAAGTCTTCCCTCAAAGGCCAAAACTGGAAAGGGAGCCTGGCTCCCTCAACCTACTTTTCTTGACAGAAACCAAGCCTACAATACTGCCTAAACTTGTGTGACTGTGAGCAGTGGCAACAGAGGAGATTTATTTCTTAAAGCTACAAGCATTTACTCTTTTTATTATCATGTTTTTTTAATATATATATTTTAAGCTTTCAGATTTTTCTGCAAACTTGGAGCATTTTTCACGTTTGTAGAAAAATCTGTTTTGTCCATTCATGGCTCCAGTCTACAGCTTTATATATAATTGGATTTGGCCAGGTTGAGAATTAGGAATACTGATTTTTCTAAAAGTCTAAATACACCTTTATAAGCTATGACACATGGGACAAATCTACAGTTACAATTCAGAGGCTCATACGTTAATGTACACTACTTGCGTCCTGTTGAGAAATAAGAGGCTTAAACCCTTTTGAATGACCAATAAACTATTGAGGGAGTCATTCATGTACAGTTCTCATTGGGAAGAGATTCAGGGTGGGAAGGGTGCCTTAGCTGGTATACTCAACGAAAAAGGATGACTCCTCCCGAATTAATCAGCTAAGAATGGTGGGATGCCCTGCTTGGGACGGAAATAAATAATAGTGCAGCAGATAGTCACACCAGTAGAGTTCACAAAATTTAAAGTCGTACATAAGCCTAAATTAATACAACAACAGTATCATAACCACTTATTAAGGCAGTGTACAACCTGACACAATAATAATCTTATAAAGACTATTGCAAACAGTGAATTCCAAGCAGTGAATCACAAAACATGAGTCCCACACAGGGGACCCCAGGAGTGTACAGGTAAAGAGTAGCAATTACTGTCACTAAGGTAAGTATGTGCTCATGTTTTTCTTTTCATAAATCTTTATCTGGAAAAGGTTGAAATCCAAAGGGATGCCCAGAACTGGGGCCGGCAGATTTTCACTCAGCTTTTCGTCATTGAAGACTTCATCAGGTGCCTTATTTTGGTCAGTAAACATTATGAAACTGTATGTATAAATGATGACAACCAGTCCATTTGGTGTATATTTTGTATTTATTAGAAATATAGGTTGAATGCCCCTGATGAAGTCTTCAATGACGAAAAGCTGAGCAAAAATCTGCCGGCCCCAGTTCTGGGCATCCCTTTGGATTTCAACCTTTTCCAGATAAAGATTTATGAAAAGAAAAACATGAGCACATACTTACCTTAGTGACTGTAATTGCTGCTCTTTACCTGTACACTGGTAAAGAGCAGTGTACATGGGGTCCCCTGTGTGGGACTCATGTTTTGTGATTCACTGTTTGGAATTCACTGTTTGCAATAGTCTTTATAAGATTATTATTGTGTTAAGTTGTACACTGCCTTAATAAGTGGTTATGATACTGTTGTTGTATTAATTTAGGCTTATGTACGACTTTAAATTTTGTGAACTCTACCGGTGTGACTATCTGCTGCACTATTATTTATTTCCGTCCCAAGCAGGGCATCCCACCATTCTTAGCTGGTATACTGGCTTAAACAGTGAGGTGGTAAAGATGCCTACATACTTTCTTCTTTCCATGGGCCTCAGGTGCATGCAATGGGAAGCTGGAACTTCATCACAGTTAGAATGAGTCAGCACTGAAGTTTGATTTGTACATTACCTAACAAGAAATCCATGGCAGTGTGCCTGTTTACCATACCTTTCTAGTAACATTTGAAGGAAATAAGCATGTGGGCCAAGCAACTTCTTTTCAAGCACTAGCTCCACGGGGAAAAAGGTTTGTTAACTTGTGTTTGCATCAAAACTATATTTGCAGATGTCAAACACTTCAAATCTTAAGCTGTTGCATTAAACCCACTGCAAAAAGAAAAGGAAAGAAAATTCTGCCAAGTGACAACCAACTCCCGGCGCCCCCATCTATGGGGCCATTCCAGCCAAGAGACAAGCAAAGGTGGTTTGCTGTTGGCTTCCTCTACATGGCAACCTCAGACTTCCTTGGAGGTATCCCATCCAAATACTGACTCTGTCTGACCCTGCTTAGCTCCTAAGCTCTGATGAACCCAGGCTAAGCTGGGTTACTCGGGCTGCTTCCATGCCATAAGCAGAATGCATTTCCAATTACACAGTAAAAAACCCCTGTCCGATTTGTCCCCTTTCTGTGGCTTCTACCTACCCCACCAATTGCTCCATGAGAATTAGAAAAAACTCTAGAATGAACTTTTGAACAGATACAGGGAACTGATGACTCTGTGTGAAAGTGCCTTCCACTCCCACACGGGAATCTTTGGATCCAGGCCCCAGTTATGAAATTATGTAATTTTGTTATAGCCATAAACTCCAAAAGCCTAAGAATTTTTAATCATTAAAATATGTTAAAGGAACCATGCTTTAAGAGACAGGAGATATACAAAAAGTTGTTGAGAACAAAGGAATGAAAAAGGATTAGCTAAAGCTTCAGAAAAGATCCACCAGCAATGGGGATGAAGAATGTTAGAGGTATGTTTCTTTTGAGGGGCTTTAAAAAGGTAGCCATTTTGATCCACAAATGGAAAATGGACAGGACCAAGAACCTGCATGATAGTAACTCTGTGGCAATCGGGAAGGATAATATCATGCTATCTGCTAGTGAGGAATATTTGGGGAAAACAACAGAGAAGAGGCTGATGACAGAGAAGGATGAAGAATGGCCCCAATTCTAGAGTAAAAATCTTTGATTTATAGTTGAAAAAAATATTAGGTCTAACAGAAATTACATTTTGACCAAGTTGTTTTTCATTTGTGCTCATCTGAAACTGCATAAACTGAAAATATTTATGTCCTTACAGGACAGAAACAAACTATGTGTTTGAAGAAGGCAACCTTTTTCATTGTAGAAATAAAGTACTTAAAGGTATGAGATAGGAAAGAGAGTTATGGACAATTTACTAACACATTCTGCTTTATAAGGACAGATTATTGCAGAGTAAATTAATATAATGTATAGGAAGATAGAGAAGAGGGACAGGATGTTGAGATAATTATCCTTTGTGTAAGAATAGATTACAAACTGCATGTTCTTTTTTTAATCTGGGAAATGTAATGGACTATGCAACATCCATTATAATACAGTGTCACAACATGAAAGAGGCAGGAATTCTGGTCACAAGTCGACAATGGGTTGCATTCAGAGCAAAATTTCTTCTTCAGCTAGAGCTCTAACACAAGTAGACAGACAAGGAAAAGACTACTGTAGTTGCTTGGGAGACGTCAAATTTATTACATCCCCACTTACATGTCCACCTCTGCAAGATGTTGTGCAACCAATTTCAGGACACTCTCATATATACAGAAGAAAGCAGTAGGTGTTGCACAAGATCGTGCACATGTGGAACTGTGCTAAAGCCATTTATGTTTTCACTTGTGCCATCACTGGATCCAAGCAAGTATGATATGGGCAATGCTGATGTGGCCAACACACAAAAACGGGGTTGCATTCATCCCTAATCTAACACAATCAGCTTACATCTCTGAAAGAGCAATCCTAAAGAGAATCACAGCCTTCTAAATCCTCTGAAGTCAATGGGCGTAGAAGGTTGTAACTCTGTAGGTTTGCATTGTAAAGCTTCTAACATATTGGTCCAATGCATTCTTAGTGCAGATTAAAGGTATGCTGCAGGCCGGTATGCTCTCTTCTTAGCTCCCTTATTGTACTGAAATTTACTTCTTCCATTAATGGTTTGCTTTAATCATAGTTTACTGTTGACTGCATAAGCACTAAGTATGCTTATGATTTTGGACACTCTTAACCATAGTACTGAGAATTGGGGGTGGGGGGTGTTATTAGATGGGGATCTTTTAATTTTGGTATCTTGGTGAGCTTACCAATATTTTAAAAAATAAAATAAATAAATGTTGGGATAAGATTAAATGTTGGGGTAAGACTCAACTACTATTAAAGGAAATGAGAATTCCCATACAAGAAGAGGAATGAAGGAAGGAATATGAGCCCTCTGTAGGGTTCTGATCTCAACTGGGAACATTACATCTATTCCAAACCATCATCTCACAATCACAAAGGAGTTCCAAGTCATACACAGCAATTCAAAAGATCTGAGCAGGAAATGTGTATGGTCTATACCAAAGGTTTGTGAATTGATTAGTAAAAGGGCACCTAAGAAAGATTCAACAGAACCAACTAAAATTTAACTTTGGCATTACCAAGTATTCAAACCTATGGAAGACTAAAGTGAAAGACTAAAAAAACCCTCCATGTACAAAGGCAACCAATTTCAGAATACCAGTGCTGGGTAGCAGTATCAAGGTCCACCAGTGCTGGGTGGCAGTATCAAGGTCATATTATTGACCGCTGCCTTGAACTCAACTGTGGTTATGCAGATAACCAAAACTGAGTGGGTTAGTTCAAATCAATATATGAAAACCAACATATTCAGAATGTCCCAAGACTCCTTGGTTTTGACGTACACTGGCCTGGCTATTCAACCTTTCTTTCCACCCATTTCTTTCCCTGTTGTCCCCTTGGCTATGTAAGGGACTTTCTCATCAGTCAAATGACCTTTCATTTCCTTCACAGAAGCTCCACTTTGTGGCTGTTTTTTCTTACTCAGCGGTTATAACGCATGTGAGAGTGCCAGGATCTTGCAGTAGTTCAGGCAACGGCTACTCTAGCTTTTGTAGCCACAGATGGATTTTAACCTATTATTTTTTATGAAATGTATGTCCTTTCCTATTGCGAATGGGCAGGAAAGCCTAAATTCAAGAAAATTCACAAATGGCAATTTTAAGTTATTTGTAATGACATAATTTGATTTTTAAACTCTTGCACAACAATCGTAAACAAATGACATTAATAATTTTGAGATCTAATTCTGCGATGAAATCAGGAAGCCGTACCTGAAATAACCAATTGGTTATGTTGCCTCCAAAGGCAGATCCAACAACAAAAACAGAGACAAAGGAACAAATAGCTTTTGCTGACAAACATACGACCCATATAAAAAGGCAAAAGATATTTAAACAAAGCAAGCTAACAGTAAACAGTAATGTACTCCAAATATATTAGTCTGAATTTTGGAATGTCAACATTAACTTCTTTTTTTGAACCAATATGGAAGCCTGTAAAACCGCCTGATAGAAAACACCTAAGGAACTGAACGACAAACCTACGTGATATGAGGTCAAAACATTTTTTCTCTTCTGGGTTTGTTTTCACTTGGCAAGTTAACAGATTGAGCTTTGCAGGAGGTCGGTTTGCCTAATTAAAGAAAAAAAACAAAACAAAAAGGAATATCCCTTAGTAAGAATGCATAAATAACAAAGACGTTTTCTGTTACATGTTGCTCTTGGAAGGGACAACCCTCTCGCAACTGAGTTACAATATATTCAAGGTGTACCTACAGAAATTAACCGAACAGGGGGATACTTTGCTCGGGTGTTTTAAAGGTAAGTAACAGGAAGTGGAAGCAACTCGTTTAGAGCTTTGAAAATGGTAAGGGTTGAGTTAAATTACCACTTCCCATTATACAGCTTGAAAACATGTTTGAGGGAGAAAAAGATATGAGAACCTAAAAACATTTTGGAAGTTCACAGGGTGGATAAATATGACAAAAATCTAAAATTCCATATGGATGTTCCTCTGTAAGCAGAGGTACAGCTCTCAAGAGTACTTCTTAGGCATTAGGGGAAATCTCAGAAAGCTTAGGAGGCTATTTTCCTGTGGTCACTTTTTATAGATAGCATATCGCTCCTGTGGCCATCATTTGCTTTGATAGTAAATTGTGCTGGACAAAATCAAAGCCACTTGTATTCTTGCAGTGTGTTCGGTGGGGCAGGGAAGATTCATGTAATTATTTTAACATTAGACCTTAATATTATAGGTCATGTTTGGCTCTCCTGGTTGTTATAGCAGATCCACAAGGCTAGAGATAATTGAATGGTTATAGTAACTGACAAAACTCACATTAAAAGGTACGTATAAAAACGTTGCCATAGAAACACGAGACAGAGTAGTTCCAAAAATATCCCTTGACAGGAAAAACTCATATACTTCACTGCTGTTTTACAGACAAACACAGTATTAGTACATTTTATCAACAGTAAAGTCAAACAGTTTTTTTTCCAACTATGGAGAGGGAAAACATTGACAAAAATTATGAAGTCTCTTTCCTTCCATCCCATCTCCAACTTCAAATTCCAGAAATTTGAACATCTATACTTGATGAGCAACAACATTTTAGTCGGAAGCAAAATTTACATAAATAGATTCACACCTATCTGGAAGCAAGCCCACATTTCTTCTAGAAAGGAATATTAGCTGAACGCTTCTCTAGAGAAATTAAACCAAAACCCTAACTCAAATACCTCAAAGGTATACATGGAATAAACGGGGGAGATGAATGGTTTTATCTTCCAGCTAAAAAAATCAACCATCAAATATGAAGCTTATGATCCAGAATGAGAAAGAAAATGATGGCCTTTTATTTGGCTGGTTCTTCCATGGCTGTTAATTACAGGACTGATCCAGAGGACCTTTTTGCATCAGCATTTCTAATGCTTAGACGTATTGCTATGTCAGTGCAACATCCTGGAACATTACACTGCAGAGACATCATATTGGTGTTGCAAACTGAGAAATTACTGCATGTAAGAAAAGCATTCTTCGACACCACATTTCTTCCCTTTTTTTCTGTTCCAGAGAATGAAAGGTTCCTGTATGATCTCTTAGTGTAACAGTCAACATCACTTTTCTTGGAAAACAGTTTTTCAGAGCTCATCAACTGCCTTAACATTGGAAAAGAGAGACACATAACAATGATGGACTGAGGCAAGAAAAACAATTGGAGATAATGTTCACACGCTAGAAGTGACCACTGTGTGCTACTATACTAATATAGACAAAATCCATTTAAGGATTCTACATTCTTCCTTTGAGAACAACAAACTCTTCACGGCCTTTGTCCAGCATACCTATGGGACCGCCTCCCTCCCTATGCTCCTCCATGGCACCTTCACTCTTCCGAACAGCGTCTCCTGCAGGTGCCATCCTGCACATGGGCGAAAGCGATAGCAGCCCATACATGGCCTTTCTCTGTAGTGGCCCCCACCCTGTGGAATGGTCTGCCTGAGGAGGTCAGGAGAGCCCGCACTCTCCTGGTTTTCCATAAATGATGCAAAACCAAATTATTCAAAAAAGCTTTTTACTCAGATAGGAGGGCTGTAAGGTAGGGAGGGGATCTCAGATGATCCACTGATAAGTTAAGAACCATAGACCTCACCACTACGTTGTATTGGGTTCCTGCTAATGTCTTTGTGAACTTGTATCTATTGACCCTATGGCATTGTTTATGGAAATGTTCCTGATACTGACTGTACTAATCTCACACTGTGTAATCCGCCTTGAGTCTCAGTGAAAAAGGTGGACTATAAATGACATAAATAAATAAATATAAGCTGTCTCCAGTCATTACCAATGTGTGTGTGTCTGTGTGTGTGATGGGTAGCTAAGCAATATAAACAATGCATTTAAGCCAGAGACCCCTAAGAAGAAACCAGCAGCTGAGATCCCAAGCTCTGGTGATCCATCCCATTTGCTCCATCCTCCTTTCCAAATCACCAGGCCATTCTGCTTCAGCATAAGGGGAGACAGATCCCAGGGTAGGGCTCAGTCTTCTTTAGTGCTAGGGCTGGCTAATCAGCACAGAATGAGTGGGATGGAGGCAGCACGGGCTCACATGCCCAATAGTAAGGCAGCACAATGTGAGCTCCCACTCACGGCTGGGTGCCCCTGAAACGACCTGTCAGTGTCTCCAGCTGGCTGCTGCACTTTAAAGAGAGACATGATAAGCTTCTATGCTAAGTATGCTTGCTTGGAAATACACCTCGTTCAAATCAATTTGAAATACTTCTAAATGGATGAGACACCAGTCACTGTTGCTTTCAGGCACGTGCATTTATCCATATTGTACACACTGACTATATTGTACTATAAGAATACAATAACTTGGAAAGGTGCCGTATTTACTTAAGGTGCCTAACGGGGCATTCACAAGGTGCTTGTTTTGGGGGCGCAAGGAAGGTGCTGCATTTCCAGTCTATAAAGTCTGTAGGCTTTGTCAGGCCTCATTCCATGATGGTCCTTCCCACATCATAATGACAGAAGGGGACAATGGCGTGCCACGACAGAAAGCCAAAGACAGCAAGCTTTGGCAGTCCACAAGGATAGCTTTCTATTGACAGGGTCTGGTGTTTATTCTCCCAACCTGTCTATTTCAGGGACAGATTGTAACCAACAGCCCTAGATTTGGAACATCACCAAGCAGACGTGCTCCTATTGCACAACTGTGCACTGATAAAACACGTACGAATCAAGCATCGCTATCACCAACAATAAGGTAAGTCTGTCAAGTTCTTCCTGCCTCCCTCCCCCTGCCACTTCTTTGTTTCCTCTCACTTGTTCAAAAGTGCTAGGGCAGTGATATTCAACTAGTGGCTCAGGAGCTACATGTGACTCTTTGATATGCCACCTGTGAGTCTTCAGAGCACTGTTCCTCAGTGTGGTGCCTGCCCCATGTTTCAGGAAAGGAGGCAAAGCCGTGGCCTGGTAAGTCTTGTAGTTGGCAGGTCTCCCATTTTTGAAACAGCTGCCACTGAAGGAGCAGATAAACTGCAAACCTTCCTGAAATGCAGGCCTTATGCTAAGGATGAAGCAAACGCGGCTCCTTTGCTTGATGGTAATTGCACCTGTGGCTCTCTGTGAGCCACAAAGTATTACTACGGGGCTAGGGAAAGAGAGGAAGAGCCACCGTGTGCAAGTGCGTGTCTTCTGCACTGATCGTCCACCTGCACATTTGTCTCCATGCAATTAAATAACACAAAATGCAAGCAACTGTGAACAAGATGCACAAATGCTCACTGGCCTAGTTCTTATTAAACAGTTTTTAAAGAGAAAGATTTAAGAGGATGACTGTAACAAAATCACAGCCCACATCCTTAGAGACAGTGTAATTACCTCAGAGTATCCAACACACAGAAACAGAGATGTACATCAAATACAAGAGAACAGGAAGGAGGCAATGACCATATTTTCTCCATAAACAAGATCTCGAAATTGGGAAGTATAATGCAGCAATCGAAAAGTCATTCTGAAAGGTCAGAAATAAATGATACCACACCAAAAAGGGTGTGTGAGGGGTGGCGGAATTCAACAGGGGCTGATCTGAGTAGGCACTCATTCTCAGAACATCCAATGGGGAGAGTGTTTCTTAGCAGATGTTCCATTCCATTCATTTCCCACTAAGAATCCACAATAGCACCAATGAAACTGGCCTGTCTTTTATAAGATTATGATCACCTCATAGGGAATGAAACTCTAGAAAATTCACACCTCTGTTTTCACAATAACTTCTACAAGAATGCCAACACAGGATTACAAAAGAAAAGAATCTATTCTGAATTGCAGTATGTGGTCAACTAGTCTAAATGAATATACCAAGGTACAGAAAAGACGGAAGCACTTTAAACACATCTATGACCCAGAGCAAAAATGGATGTGTGTGTGTGTGTGTGTGTGCGTGCGTGCGCGTGCACAAGTTTAAAAGCCATGAAAGAGCCAACGGAGAATGTCTGGCTGAGGGAAACTGAGGCCTATCCTGAAAGGATAAGGAGGTATAGATGTCCAACTAAGTAAGAAATTCATGGCAAGAAGCAGCTGTGAAGATGTACAATTCATTCAGGAGAAATATTATCAAGCCATGAAGTACACCTTTTAGCACCCTGGGCAGTTTTCAGAAATGGCAAAATTTCAGTGTCTAATGGGATGCTTGGGAGAAAAAAAACCCAGTCAGATAAAAATAAAATTTTGCTAGCTGGTAACCCATGGTAGAGTACTTTGACATCCCAAAGCAGTTTTAAGATGGATTCTGAAGATGAAAATAGATCGACTTGTTACCCATAAATCACAAATTTGCTCTTATTGATATGATCCTGTCTCTTTACATAACAATGACCTTTGTACTTGCATATGAGGCCCTTGGTCAATATTTAATAGCTGGTAAAACAGAAGACTAGCAGCCTCTTAGCAGTACCCTCTCTCCTTGCAGGCGAGTTTCATGGAGACTGTATTTTGAGATTTTCAGTGCAATCCTAAACAAAGTTACTCCAGGCTAAGACCATGGATTTCAATGGGCTTAGACTGGAGTAACTCTGCTTAGGATTGCACTATTAGTCATTAACACAATAAAAGACTGCACACATTCAGGATGATAACCAGTAGAGAAGTAATTTCTGGCACTGTCAGAGGAGGCTTATCAACTATATACGCAGTATAAAAATTTCTTCCCTTTTCGTTTCTTAGCTACTGTGTTAAAGACGGTAACCTCAGAAAATCTTAGAAGGCACTAATCTATTAAATTAATATATGTCATGTTGCACTGGCAGGGTGACTTCTAGACATAGTTAGACCTTAGAAGGAAAGTCCTTATATCGAGAAACAAAGACTACATCCATCTTTAAAACAAAGTGCCTCTATGCAACCACATTTCATATTTTCTGATCCTTTTTCCTTATTCTTTAACGTTTCCTTCCAATTTGAAGAATCACTGTCATACTCACTGACTGAAACCCTTTTACAAAATATCTTACTTTGCAAAACATAATTTAAATCCATCTGATGTTGAAAAATGCCAGAGCCCGTTCGCACATGACAGCTTTCTTACCCATCCCGGCATCACTGACACTTTTTAAAAAACTCTTCCTCAATAAAAATTTGCAGATTGCATGGGAGTAAGTGTTCCACCCACTGCTGCATGTAAAAAAAGGCTGAATTAGCATCTTTCATTCTGGTTCATTCTGCATTTTAAACCAAACTCTGCATTAGAGATCCTCTTCAAAATGTGATGCCACTGGAATACAGCATTTTTCACAGAATCGTTTTTTATCTTCTGCACACCGATTTGCACAGAACAAGCTCTTGTTATTTTTAACAACACAGTAATGGATTTGGTTGTTTTCATAATCCATCATCAGCGTACTAAAGAAAGATTTTATGCTAAGATTATTTAATTCTCATGGCAAATTTTGCCAAGTTGGTTTTTTTTTTTAGTTATTATCTCTAGAGAACATACCCTTGTTTTAAAAAAAAAAACTCTAGCTGATTTCATCCTATAAATACAACTGCAGCCTAATTTGGCTTTTTTTGTATTAGCAACAAGCTGTGTATATAGAATACTATAAATAAATACTTACTGTACCATGGGAAATGGTAAGGAAACCGTTTTTAACCGTGCATTTCCTCTTCTGCCACACTTTTCTGATTCTGGTTTTAAAAACGAGAGACATCATGATCTAAATTTTGGTGTAACTTGAATTAAGTTGCGCACGAACACAAGCAGCCTTCTATCTTTTTAAAGTGGCAGTCCCTACGACACGTACCCATCGCTTTTCTTATAGAGGCTCCCATCTCTTTCTGTACCATGCTCCTTATTTCCCTGAGGCTGGTGCAAACTGTACGTGGTACTCTGACGGAGCTGAGAATCCTAAAGAGGAAAAGAAAACTGATTACAAAATGCAGCACCTCCTGCCAGTTGCAACTTCTCAGAATTCACCCAATCATTTTACTTCTTGTTCCACGACTCTTTACAGGAGACCAAATAAAATAGCTGCACGTTTCTAACATTTGCCTAGATCGCAAACAACACTTAAGCAACCTTCACTTTTTCTACTACCTGCCAAAAAAGGAGCCATATGAAATCCAGACAACATCCATATACTTAAAATTTCCTACCTTCCCCAGCTACAAACACTGTAGTCTGGACCACCTTCAACAGCTTCTTTCAAATACTATTCAAGATTACTTACGCAAGACTTCTGACATGTTTTCTTCACGTGTCAGGAGGTGCAATGTTAGCTGGGAACCATAGTTTTAATAGGCAGAGCCAGCGGAGATCGTTCTTGAAGGGACGGATTCTCTCACAGCCCTCCGTTGCCACTTGTGTGCCAGACTGTCTCCCCTTCTGGAGCCTTTGCCTTGCCAAGGCTCAGTTAATTCAAAGTTTTAAGCAGCGAAGGCGGTGCGGGAGGGCAAAGGCTTCAGAAAGGAAGACAGTCTGGCATGTTAGAGGTGGTGGAGGGTTGTGAGAGACTCCGTCCCCTCCAGAGAGATTTCCGCCGGCTCTGTCTTTTAAAACTACGCTTCCCAGCTAACATTGCGCCTCCCGACACTTGATGAACATGTGCCCAGGCGTCTTGTGCAGAGAGACTCTTAGTCTTCCACTTCAGTAGTTTACTGAGCCAACAATACAATACTAATTAAGAAAAAGTACCTGGACCTCATTTAGTGCACTGATGCAAAAATTAAGCAATATGTTTCTCAGTAAAAGCTCATCATGGCTGTCATTATGCTTCAGTCTTGTCTGTATACATTTGATCAGTTTTCAGACAATATCTCTTGAAGACCAAAATGAGTTAAAATAAGAAGAATTTTACCAGATCCTTTAAGGCATTCTGGAAACTGAAACAAACTATTAAAACCAAAGCTCTGGTTCCTGAAACACCTCTTCATCGGCAAATGCCACTAACTTAAGCACTGCTTGCTCCGCACACCCAGAATGAGGGCCTTCAACGAAGGCAAGCACAACCAGTTCTTGCAAACTCATTCATTTTCTTGGAAACTTTTTCTTTGTAAGCCAAATGATGCATGCATGGGAAAGGAATAAATTCTACTACAGCCATTAAATAATTACAAAACTGAGACAATATACAACATTAATCTATATACAAATGGATTTGTTGTACATCCTTCACAACACAACACCACGAGTTCTGAGGGACTGCTCAGCAGATAAAAGCCAAACAATTGGATTTTAACAAAGAAAAGGAAATTCACATTTGGCTTGTATCCAATTCTGGTACATGTTGAACAGCCAGCCAGTTCCAACAATTTAGAGAATGCAAAATAGGAGAGACAATTGGGCAGATACTTTAAGAAGTACCACCCAGTCATCTGAAATGCACATACAAGTCATGCAATGTACTAGTTCCAAAAACATTAAAGGACTTACTCTCCTAGACTTCGGTCACAAAAGGCAAGTGCATTTTAGAAAGAAAAGAAGATCAGTTATGGTGTAAAACATATAGGATAATGCACTAGAAGGAAACATTAACAGGTTAATATAATGTTGTTCTATAGATTGTGAGTGTCCTTTTGAACATGCACCCAAGTTTTAGGATCAGTAGCCAAGATACCATAAATTAAGATTCTATGCTGATCACTGATAACATTTCACTCATTTTCAAGATGGTTATATTGCATGCCCACACTCATATGCTTGGTGAAATCAAGAACTAGTGCATCTGAAAGCTGTTCAAAATATACTTTTATACCTTGCCAGTAGGAAATACAGAATACAAACAGTACAAAATTAGATTCAAGGTTCTTTCTACATGTTTTATTCCTGGATTATGAGCATAACTCAGAGAGTCAGTTTGGTGTCATGGTTAAGAGCGCGGGACTCTAATCTGGAGAACCAGGTTTGATTTCTCACTCCTCCACTTGCAGCCAGCTGGGTAACCTTGGGTCAGTCACAGCTTCTAGCTCTCTCAGCCCCACCCACCTCACAGGGTGTTTTGTTGTGGGGATAATAATAGCATACTTTGTAAACCGCTCTGAGTGGGTGTTAAGTCATCCTGAAGGGCGGTATATAAATCGAATGTTGTTGTTGTTGTTGTTGTTGTTAAAAATGAACTATCCTCCTAAGACCTCTTGCCTTAACCTGTGCCGCCTTTAGTACATAAAGCCACAACTCAGCAAAAATATGTGCACATATGAAGAAGTACTGCACAAGTGCAGGCTGTATCTTTGGATTTTTCACCAAGCACTTGCACTTCTCGTTCAGCCAACTTTTCACTTTAAGGGGATATTCACACGAGGGCTGTTTTATCCTGCATGCGGAATGATTACTATTCAGCATTTAGGTGAAAGTGGAAATGAACCAGGGGTTCTACATGGCACTTAACAGAGCGTTAAGTCTCATTAAAATCCACCACTATCAGCAAAATCCTACTGTATGTTTATTTTTAATTTATAACCTGCTTTTCTCCCTAGCGGAGACCCAAAGTGTCCTATCATGTCTTTCTCCAGTCCTCCAACTTGATGTGGCCAGACTTATAGTAATGTCTTTTAATTTCTGTATCATGTTTTTTGTCATGTCATGTTCTATACCAGATTGTGGTCTTTGTCCTATAAAATGCTCATCACATGTGACACCAGAAATTGCAAATTTCATGTTCTGTCCTAAAGAGTTCTAATCAAACAAACAGTGTGGTTAGATAAAACCAGGAACTGTGAACTCACAGTTTTGATCTGAGCTCAAGAGATAAAGCAACGGTGTGATTTATCACCGTCCTTACATTAGAACTTCGGTTTGTAAAAGAGATTTAATATGTGCTGAAAATGTGCAAAACATCTTACATCTCGTCAGAAACTCAGCTGATTGAGATGTAGGTTCACAGCTGCGAAATTTTATGTACGTATCCCTGTCTTTTTGTGATTTTTTGTCTGTTCTGCATTTGCTCCTGTTATGAAATAAAAAAGTCTTCAACAGATTCCTGTTTTCAGGTTCCTGGGTTAAAACTGCCCCAACACCCTTATACTCACAACAACCACCTTGTGAGGCAGGTTCATCAGAGAGAGTGTGACTGGTCCAAGATTACCCAGCAAGCTTCCATGGCAGAATTGAGATTCAAACCCAGATTCTACCCTAACACTCCCGCCATACTCCAGGCCCTTCAGAAAATGGAAAGTTTGGTCACTTACTGTGACGTTCCTTTCTCAGTGGTCCAAGAGTGAGGAAGTCACCACCAATTGGAAGAAGTTCCTCCCTGAACATAGGCAGTATGTTAATTTTTGTTGCATCCTATTGGGAGACGCTTCGTTCTTATTCTCCCAGACCAATTCAAAAGCTGTGTTGCTCCCGTAACTATAAAAACATACTAACTACAACAGTCAAAGATAAAGAAGAAAACAACAAGAGAGACAGCAAGAGGCCATGCACGAAGATTATCTCTTAAGGACTCCGACAGCAGGGAGGCACTGACTTCCCCACCCTAGGACCACTGAGGAAGGAACTTCATGGTAAGTGACCAAACTTCCCATTCTGCAGTGATTCAGGCTGGGGTAGTCGCAACCAATGGAACGTACAATAGGAGTGTACCCCAGGGCAGGCGATTTGAATTCTAGCCTGTCAGGGTTTGCTAGAGGACTATCCTCCCAAAGGAGGCATCTGCCAAAACCTCCTTGTCAATGCCAAGTGAAAGCTTTTTCTTTACATTGTCCTTCAGTTCCTTTGGCATGTCCTTGTTAGTAGTGGAGAGGTGATGGAGAGGTCCAGAGATAGATGGCTCTGATGAACAAAAAGCCAGCTGAGGAAGCTCAGAGAGCTGCAGAGAACGTCTCGAAGTTCTCATGCAGGGCCAGGTCAATCCTCTCATTGCAGGAATCCCTGAGTAAGCCATCTGACTTGGTCAATATGACCATCACGTCTACCACCACAGCACTGACTACCAGGAGTTATTCTCCTCCACCTCTGGAACCACTGAAAAGATGCAGGTGTGATTTCATGGGTGGCCTTAGGTCTCTTAGGGGAGTCCCATTCCATCCTGATGACTTTATCAAAGACTAATGGTAAGGGAACGGCTCTACGTGAGGGAAGGCTTTAGCTAAACAAGCAGGTCTTTTTTGCTATTTAGGGTCCCTAGGATGTGAAGAACATTGGGAAGCAATTTAGGAAAGATCTGCTGAGGAAAAAGACAAGTTTGCACAGTCGTAATCTGGAGTTCTTCCTCCTTGAAGACTTCTCCCTCTTCTCTGGATGAGAAGCCATCTGACTATTCCAAGACTCCATCAATGGGCTATGCTATCTATGATGACTAGGACTTCCCTTAACAAAGGGGGGTGGCACATCTGGGGGCATGCCTCTCATCTGAGGAATGGAACAAGACCAGCTTCTGCTTCTGGATTTAAACTTGCATTTGGTCACACAGCACTGAACATCCAGTAGAGTGGTATTAATGGAGGAGCTAATCTCCTTAATCCAGGAGAAGGGGTCAGAATGTGCATTCCTGCCTGAGTGATTGGGCACTGGCAAGTCCTCTAGTTTTTCTAAGCTAGAAGATGGGTGGTCTGGTTCCTTGGAGGGGGAGGGGGAAAGAAGAAGGCTGCACACCAAAGTTGGCCAGCCCAGCATGCACTTCCATCCTGCCACTTTTTTTCCTGATTTAGCCCAAAAGGGGAGAAAATAGGTCCTCTCTCATGCTAAACGAATTCCAGTTTACCAATCCAGGCAACTGTGGTTAGAGGGAAGCTCTGCCACAGGCTCCTAGGGGAACAGGGTGCTGTGAAGAGCATCACAAGGCTCCAAAACCTTGCTTGTCCAGTTTGAATCCAGGCAGAACAAGCGTTCCTCTGCCTGGTCCAGAGAGGCAGGCACCTCTGCTGCAGCTGCCACTGCTCCTCCTCCGCCACAGAATAAAGGAAGCTCCTGGCCAAAACATGATCTTTGCAGCATTCCTCCACTCCCAGGTAGAGAACCTTGGAGTGAAGGAGGGATATGCCTAAAGGCCAATCCAACCCCATGCTCCCACAGCAACAGAAGATGAAGGCCATCAAGGAAGGCACAGAGGGGGTAGAAAGTAAAACAAAAAAAGGCCATGGAGAAAGGTGCCGCCATGTTCTTTAACTAGTGCAGTGACCGACTATTTGTCTGCAAACCAGACTGGGCGAAAACTGGGAGACTGAGGGAGAAGCCCTTTCTAATAGGAGTCAACACAAATTATCAAACCTGCTCGTATCCAGGGAGGAGCTTCCATCCATTTGTTGTGACTGCCTTACCCTGGACCACTTTTCCCTATGATTTTCTGTTCTGTTGTTTTTAGGCAAATTAATTACTTTCTCTTCACTTGGTGTTGGCTGATTCTCTCCCAGCATTCATGGATCTAAGTATCAGCTTTTGTTCCCTTGTGGGATGGAGGGCTCAAACAATTTGTTTACACTTTGTAGCCAGCCAAAGATACTGACCATAAATTTTACTGCTATATTGCAATTATGAAATAATGATTATACATTTTTGCTTTAAAAAGTACTCATTTCAGCAAGCTACAAAGTGCAAAACAAGCCTCCTTCCTCTCACCACAGGGAAGAAAAGCTTCTATTTTACCAATGATTCATGAATGTTCAGGAAACCAACAGACACATGGAAGAACAGGAAGTAATTATGTTGGAAGGTGAAGGAAGGGATGAAAACATAAAGAGACAGTAGCCCTGGGAAACTTCAATTGTGTACCAACTGTTCACATAACCTGGCAGTGCAGTGATAGTTTAATATTTAATAATATCCTACAAATCGGATCTGAAAAAAGACAGAAAAACAACAAAGAATACAGAATGAGTTGCCAACAATGTCATCTTTAAAAGTGAATGTATGAATCATAGCAATTCTGGACAAAAAGGTTAGTATGAAGAGGACTGGCAAGTTCAGTAATCTTGCCTCTTCAGCAAGTCATGTGGTGATGGGGGAAATCTCTGGCTCTATATACGACTTCATCGCATTATAGAAACATTGGCTCTTGGACAATGATGTGAATGTTGGGGCGAGTTTGCTGTTGAGACAAACCATCCCCATCACTTGCTCAATTTAAGGGAGTTCAGTTCCAGCAGGTAGGCAAAAAGTCATATCTACCATAAAAGTCATATCGACCATGTTCCCCATAACGGGGAAACAAGATTTAACCACATTAATTCAGTATTTTAAATTTCAATAAAAACATTTTTTTTCAATTTGTTCTGTACTATTTTCCCTCATGAACCTACTGTTCAAGCAGTTTCTACAAACTGAGGTGGAAAAGGAGGAAGTGGGATCCTTTTCCTTATCTAACACATGCAAGCATACTACTTTCAAGAGGAGAATAATTGGCTGGCCTAAAAAACTTAAAAACTGTAGTGGTGGCAGCATACTGGGTAATTCTGGTTCAAGAGGTTGGGCTGCCCCTTAACACTTCATAAATGCATGCTCAGTGGATCCAGGAAATTGTCATACTATCCAAAAAAGTACTAGTTCCAACATAATGTTTTGTTTCCACAGGGGGTACATTTTTAATGCTTCAGTTCAAGGGTGATTCTAGAACAAAAATTCACTATATGGTTTACAGGATTGTCCTTGAACAAACTGCATCAGTAAGATCATTAAGAAGAACCAAAAATGTTCTTCATTTGTATGCATCTCTGGGAACCATTCCAAAAGCCATCACTTGGATGCAAAACATGATATTTGAACTCTCCCTCAGTAATTCAAGTAATCTGCAGTTCCGGTATACGCTCAGTAATACCTTAATGAGAGGCAAGCCAAGAAAGTCTCTGGGAACAAAAGAAAATCTCTTACAAAGGCTCTCTAAGAAATCAGTATATGATTGCAATGGATAATATAAAATAGAGTTCTGATTTCAGAACTTGGGTGAAAATATTCCCATTACAGAAGTATCACCCTACATGCTCACCTCTTTCTGATCAACCTGAAGTGCAGATTTTAAAATATCCCTAAGCTGAATTAATTGTTTTCTTTCTTCATCTTGTGCTTGCTTAATCTGAAGTGGAGAAATAATTAAAATGTAAAATTAGATCAAGAACAGCAATGCACATTTAGGCTGGTGCCGATGAAATGATTCTGATCTCTTAAACATGGCTGCACGATTATATGTCCTCTTTCCTTTCTTCCCTTTCCCCTCCTCCAATTTCTTCCCATCACCAATTGGTCTTAATCACAGTTTAATCATTTACTTAAACTCTTTCTATTCACACTCTCCATTAAAAATTCCCAAGGCGGTTTACAGTAAAATCAATTAAAAGAATCAATATCAACAGGAGACTAAAATTAAAGATCTAAACAGCAGCAGATAACAGAAACACATCTAGTACTATATTAAAAATTTCACAATAAATACTATTATAATAATACAATAAATGATTATACAATAGCAGAAATATGGGACAAGGTAAAAGGAGAAAGGCAGAAAACGCACAATTCATCAATATGTAAGAGGGGGAACTGACTTTATAACAAGCTTGGCTTCAGGCAAACTACTGTGGGAGAGAAATCCAAAGTCAAAGAGCCACAACCGAAGAGGATCATCTTGGTTGCCTTGACTTTACTTCAGAAAATGAGAATATACAGAGCAAGGCCTTCATAGAAGATCATACACAATGCACAGGCTCATGTGTTACATCAATCTCAATATAAACTGAAGCTAATGCTGCCCACCAACCACTCTGAACCAGAATCTGAAATTGGAATTTTAAACTGGTTATCAAATCCAGGTTAAGTTAGAAGGTGGCCGTGATCATGGCTAATGTGGATGCCAATGTCACATGGGAGTGGGGTGAGGGTGGCAGCAGTAATTTGCCCTTGTGAATGTGGTAACTACATGCAGGATACTACTGATTTCATAAACAACTCCTCTGTCAAGGTACAGGTCATGACGTAGCCCTAGGAGATATTTTAACGATGATTGTGTCAGGATCCATACCTTAATCCTTAATCATTCCTTAAATTCTCCAATTAGAGTGATAAGATATGCCTCATACATAACATTATTAGAAAAGCATGAGGAGTAATTTCCATATCACTCAGACATTCAAAAAAGGGCAGAATATTAAATTCTGTAATAAATCCAAATAAATTAACAATGCAGCCCTATCCATATTTACTCAAAAGTAAGTCCTATTAAATAATCAGACTTTAATGATGTTAGGACTGGCTATAAACTGCTTTGATGAAAATGGCTTTTTAAAAAGCTGAGTCAGAGTTCCACATTTTACAACACCCATATGACTTTCTACTTACGGTGTGAAGGTCTGTGGAGAGCTTTTCTATTGAAGGTTTGAGGCTTTCGACGGCTTTCAGACCATCCTGAAAGAAGCTTTGGAAGAAAGTAACTTAAAAAAAAAGGAAACTGTAAAAATTAATTTAAAGCACCTGAATTTGGCTGAACAGACAAGGCACAAAAGCTTTGCTCAATATGTATTTATCCACTCCTTGATGGACTAATGGAAAGAGGAATTCTGCGAAAGAACTTATCACACACATCTCCCTTCTGATGAAATAAAAGGGACGGGCAAGATTCAGTAACACTGGGTGGAAGGCAGCTCTTCTACAAATCCTGTGTCTTATGATTTGTCTCAGAGATTTCCATTATGAGGAAGAAGAAAATGTAAAAAAAAAAAAAAAAATTATCACCCCCCAATCCCCATGGCCCGTTTGATGCTCTGAGGAAAAACAGATGGTTATAATATCCCCATTGCTATATTTGTTCCAATAATATTCCTCTTTTCTACTAGCGTCTTACTTGCATAAGATAACCAAAAGGGGAAACTGACCAACTGCCAAATCTTAATGAAGAACAAAAAGACTGACATGGAGCGGTCTGAAAGGGCTTAAAAACAGAGGCAGAGTATTCTCTTTCACCTAAAACATCCACTTTATGATCTCATCATGGAGTCACTGGCTGTGATCCAACATGGCCGTTTATGCAGCTCAGGTATGGGAAACACACGCATGCATGCAGCACTCTTCGGAGTATTTGCTGCTGCAATTTCCACATCTAACAAGACAAGCCACTGCTTAGTCCTGTTGACTTTTAAAAGCTGCAGCAATGAAAACTACATAGAAATTTCTAGTTTACTTGTATGTAGTTTCCTAAGGCATGTGTAAACTTTGGATCACAGCCACACAAAGTCTGTAACTCTTTCCTTCTTTTTATGAGTTTATCTCCAGTCTGACTGCCACAGATTAACATCAAGCATTTCTATTCTTCTAAAGTAGGACTTCTGTTGGCTTGTTCCCATGCAAGTCATTTGGGAACTGAGGCACTTTTTGTGCCTCTCAGTCTTCTACATGGCTCATACTCCTACACTGGTTCATACTTCAAACACTTTTCCACTTGAACACACCAACTCTGAATTTTGCAGCTCCTCACACATTCAGAAGAATATGACACGCACGGAGCAAGCAAGTACTGTCATTTCACTTCTGCAATGGTGAGACCAATTCTCAATGGCATTCTTCCACAAATGAAACAAAAGGAATCTTTACTCATGCTCACATGTGCAAGGCGATTCCTATGAAGCTCTTGACTGGGTGTTAATGTTCGTTACATGCACAGCACTGATTGGCAGAAAGATATATCTACCAGCCTTTGAAATGGTCACACATATATTTCATGGAAATGCAGCAGGCACAAAATTTTGAATTTTTATACAGAAATGAGCATTTCAGATTTTTTTTTTTAAGTTTCCAGCCCCCAGAGGTCATGCCATCATTTCTCAACAGTGCAGGCAACTGCTAGGAGCCAGAGGGTTATACAGGCACACAACCAGCTTCTGCAACCAAATCAGCTTCTGCAGGCAGATCCATCGGAGTACATGCACATTCTTTACACCTCAGTCAGTGTTTGCTTAAGACTCAGAAATCTGAGTCAGCCTTGAGAAGCTAGACCCTGCCCTCTCTGCTGAGAGTGACTTGCTTTCCTTTATTTCCTTCTTTCTAGGATTGCTAGATCGCTGTTCAGCTACCGCTCCAAAAACAGTGTTCAGAGCAATTCCATAAAACATCATTCAAATTGATATATTACACTGGATGCAAAAACCTGTGCAGCCAAAGCTACTATCAGCTGTGTGATAAAGTAAACCACTCCCCACTTGAGCCAAATGGTAAGATACATATGACTAAAAGACTGACTTCAGAGTTCATCTATGTCTACAACAATATTGGAAAAAACACTTCAAACTTAAAATTGCAGTTTTAGAAGCACCATTACACACCTCCCAAAATACTAACGTTATTACAATTTAAGAATTCAGTATATAATATAAAGCTGTAAGATCCCTGTCTCAAACAAGAGATGGTGTTGAACCAGCCAAAATGGGTACAGTTGGCAAGTCAGCTCTAGAATTGGATGAAAACAATGGCTTGGATCTTGCCAACAACTTCTGCAAATGGAAGGATTCCTGTCCACAGAAGCATGCCTTTCCCACCTTCCTCTTCCAGCTACAACAGCCCAAAATAGCCCTAGATATACAACTCTTGGGGGCCAATGACAGAACCCATAAGAGTACCTTGAGGACAACTGGAGGTCTGCTGCAGGTGGGCGAACTAGCAAACATTGCTCCTCCTTATGTACATAGAAATTGTAGGTGGGGTTCAACCAATTCAATACATAATAGTAATCTTATACACAGAAATTAAAAATGCATTCTGCCTATTAAACAGGTACAGTTATAGGGTGCAGCATATGGCATCGCTAACAACCTGTTACATAATCCTCTGCTTCAAAAACTTGGAAAGCATATCAGATATATCCAAAACTTGGTCTTCAGGGCACAACTGAAACTTTTGAGATGCGTACTGGGCCCCCAATCCCATGTTCATCTTTGTAACACTAATATAGGGCTGGGGTAGGGAGGGGGCATGTGCAGGAGAGAAGCAGAAGGCAGCAGGGTGTGCTTCAACCATTGCCCCCCCCCACACACACACACACACATTCTCCCCTCCAAACGTCCCCACCATCTGGTTATTGCCCAGCCAGGCTTACTTCCAGTCTCAAAGCCCAGCTGGGGAGGGGTATTTGCAAAGGAGAAAGGGAAGTATTGATAGATATCCTGCTGCCACTTCTACATCATCAATCCTTCCGTGTTTCTGTAATGAAAATGAGTAAGAACTCATAGCTGTCAGAATACTCATTCCTAATTGTGCATTTTTTCTAAAACAAAACAAAACAAAACAAAAAAAGACCAGGTCTGTCACTAGACACACTGCAAAACCCGAAAGCTGGTACAGCAGCCTGCCTCTTTCCTTTTCACAAAGAGATTACTAATCATGCCAAATGGCCATGTGGAAATTATGGACTGCAGACAACTGCGTGCTACAGCTTCATGCTTCATTTCATTTAAAATAATACAGCAAACAAGACAATAATTGACCTTTTCAACCATTCAGTTTGATGGGAGAACAACAACAGAATACGTACAGCTGTATCAGAAAGACTGTGCATTTATATCTTCAATAAAAAGAATCATTTCCACAATTAGTTTTCATGAAAATGATTTAAGGGAAAAAAATTACTACAAATATATAAAAACCTACTTGCATTGTGCATGGAAATACTTGATGAGGTTTTGAAGTAAGTCAACTCCTTTTTTAATCTTGATTTCATTGACTTTCAACAGGTACTGTAAAAGGTAAAATACAGGCAAGTGACATTAATTATTCTTTTAGAACTAGTCACAGGGCTAGTGATATTTGAACCCCATTTAACTATAGCTTGAAGACTTCAAAATATTAGCGTTTGGAGACAAATACATGCTGAAAAAAGGTCCTTCATTCATCAAACATAAGCATGAGAAGAACTACGGGGCCATGTTTCAAATGAGCAGACAATCTTTTCTAGCAGACAACCAAATGACCTAGAAATTTATCTGTTCATCTTTTGTTCAAGTGAATGGAAAGCTTTCTGCTCACGGAGCAAAACGTGCACACCTCCTCCCACCACAGCTCCAAACGTTCCTCCAAATGCTGCTCCTTGATACATGCCCCCCCCCCCAGCATTTAGGAGGCACGTTGGGCTGCAGCAGGAAAGAGGAGACAGAAATCCTTCAGGCCATGGTAATGCTCCAACGGACCCAAGCCTGTAGTTTGCAATTATACTTGAATCAGGAACTTGCTGGACTGGATTCCATAGACCCATTCCACGAATGGCCAGATTTCTCCAGATGCAAGAAGCCCTCCCCTGACACAAGAGTAACTTCTACTAGTGGAAGATTTTTTTCTTACTTACATGCCTTATTAAAGCAGACAGGGTTTGTATCCAACCAACTTTTGGGGAAGGCAGGGACAGATACAGCATTCCCCTTCCCTTCAGTAGTCCCCTGTAGACCCACATAATGATTGTCCCTGGGACTGTAGGACCCATATGGATGAGACAGTCGTATATGCTGGAGGGGGATGCAGCAAAGAGGAGGAAGGGGGTGAAACTGTCCCCACCTCCTCTCCATCCAATGATTTCTCCCCCACCCCCTCACAATAGCCTGCAAGGGTCCTCATGTACACAGGTACCACAACCCAAGGAGCTCACTTTCCAGAGGTCTAAAGGGACACTGGTAGGGAGGAGAATGCTGAGAAACCCCACAGAGTAAGCCTATGACACATGCCCAGTTCTCCAAACCAAGCTATTGTTGCATAATGCCAAAAGGCAACCAAGTTTAAAGCTGAAGTTAACATAACCATGCTTTTATGGAAAAATCCATAAGGAAGCAAGTTCATTAAAACCCCTGAGTGCACCAGCAGCTCCTTCCCAACAGCTGTTAAATTTCCCTACTTAACCAAGTAAAATGAGATTTTTCTTCTCCCAACAATACTGCAGCAGATGGCAACTTGCATAGGCACAGGAGTCAATCCTCTTAGCCTAGAATAGGATGGCTGGAAACACTCTGCCTGTTGGGTTTGTTTTTAATCTGCAAATAATGAACTAGGCGACCCGCCAATTTATCAATTGTTTATGGAAACAGCAACAAATACTCTCCTGAAGTTGACACATCCGGATAATTTCAAAATCCTTTTGAATCTTGCGCTTGTCACAGATACCACTGACTAAGATGAATTTATGAATGACAGTGGCAATGAAATGGGCTCCATTTTTTACCTCACACATTTGTAATTGGAAGAACCGTCTCTCTTTTTCCATCTCTTCAGCTATTTCAGCCCCACTAATTTCTGTACGGATCATACCATGTAGTTTAGCATGTTCCTTTTTCTCTTTTTCTATTTTTGTCCTGTTGGGAAGAGAACCAATCAAAACCAGGCTGTTAGCCTAAATATTTTTCATCAATTAGTTGAAGAGTTCTAGTGAACATTCTAAACTTGGATAGACAATCCTCAGCCCACCAGCCAAAGAGCAGCATTCTGGACCATTTTGCTCACGTGGCTTGGCTGGTTATCCACCCGAACAACTGAGGTAAGCCTATGAGGAAATGGCAGCATCACTGGAAAAAGACGATGGGCATGATTAATGCTCACCATCATCATCTCCATATCCTGAGACAAGTCTCTGAGGATGTGGCAGCAGCTCTGTGGCTCAGCTTGTATCCATTGTATCATTTAAAGTGGTGGTGGATAGTGCTCTCAAGTCATAGCTGACTAATGGCAATCCCCGGCGGGGTTTTCATGTCAAGAGACTAACAGAGGTGATTTGCCATTGTCTACCTCAGCAACTTGGTCTTTGTTGGAGGTCTCCCATCCAATTACTAACCAAGGCCAACCTTGCTTAGCTTCTGAGGTCTGATGAGATCAGGCTCACCTGGTCTATCCAGGCTAGGGCATCTGTTAAAGTACATAGCTTTAATCTCCCCTGCCCCCTCCTTTTGGGCAGGCAACACCTTCACAACAGACAATGCATTTACCCCTCCAGCATTTGAAGCTGGGGGGAAAGGTTGCCTACCTCTGTTCTAAAGTATGATCTACTGCCAAGTTTATTCAGAGCAGTATAACAGTGCTCCCTCTTCATCAGCATGTTGTAGCCTGATTTTTAAATACTCCGGCCTACCTACATTCAGGCCAAACAGTAAAGGATAGCTAACTGGGATACCTGGGCGCAGTGCATGCTATTCTCCAAACCCCAACTCCAATTCCAGCCCACTCCCTTCCCATATTAATGAAACAAATCAACCAAACACACAGGTACTCTTACACACAATTCCCATCAATTATCACTTGGTAAATGTTACTTATAACTTTGTAACTGGCAAGCTCGCCTAATGTTGTACTGGCAATGGCAGCCATTCACTATTTGGCCGAAGCCATAAACCATACAAACACCAACAAAATATGAACTGTACACATGAACATACCAAATTCACAAGACACAGCTCGTCATTATCACGTATCTAAACTCATGAAAATCTTGTTTCTTTATCACCGTGGCCCGTTAAAAAATAAAGCACTCGTAAATTTTCTAACCTACATCTCTGCATACAGTCATTCTCTATAATAACGGATGTATCACTAAGCAAGTAAGGAACACATGAGCTCTAGTGGTATGGGTATTTAAGGTGAAGGAGGCTAAAGAGAAATGAGTTTTCAGCAAAATCCCTCAAAAGATGCAACAACGATCCTGTGAATACAGGTGAGAAAGCAATACAATACATTTTAATATAAAATACACACCAGGATCCATTTCTTCTTTATCTGTCATGTCAATAGTAAGCAACATTTTTAATGACACTATCATTAAAATTTGGGCTGCCAGAAATGGGAAAAATGATTCTGGAGCTGGATTAATTTTATGTGATGACAAAATTGGCCTACACTATGCTAGATTACAAAACTTATTCCCTAGCCCACACGAACAAATGGAATATTTAATATGGGGATGGCATTCAATGAGAACCATTATTTCATCAAACCTTCATGAATTAGGACATGTGGAAACAGAACTAGAACTTTGAATCTGAGAAATATCCTATTTTGTTTTATACGTTTACTGATAATCTGTGCTCGTGATCGTAAATTCAGAAGCATTCACTCAGGTGTGTGTTCATCATCCATTCCATCCAGACAGGTATAAAAACCAGAAACCTGAAAACCAAGGTCAATGAGCATTATGAAAATTGGTCTTTAAGGATATTAAAGAAAAAAACTGAGATCCTTTATTAGATCCTTTAAGAAATCAAATAGGTCTCTGACTGATCTCAGGGCATATCTGTTCTGTACAGGAGCCTCTGATGGTTCCAATACAACATACCAGCACTGTATTACAGCTGAGATCCAAAATGGCTCTTCAAGTGGATACACTGAATCTTTTTGAGGAGGGTATGAAAAGTTCACCATAACTCTTTTGGAATGCAAGCTTGTAAGTTTAAGAAGAAATTCCGAGGGCTTTGAAAATCCTGAGCCAACAGTGAATCTTAGAGGGATATAGTTTGTGCTGCCTACATTAAGCTCTATACCCCCCTAACCTACACCCATCTGCAGCAGAAACAAGTGACAGGTCAGTATGTGGTCAGTACATATGTCATGTCGAATCATCACAACATGACTTATGCATCTTATACCCTACCATATTTTCTTAAGTGCCACCGATTTACAGTTATCAGCTTTACACAGCTTTCTTTATCAGTGTTCACCGTCTCTGAGTGCTCCCCCCTGCCTTAGCATCCCTAGCCAATCCGGGGCAAACAGCTCTCATTCCTTCCTGCTGCTGAGCCAGCTGGCACTGTGAATTCAAGCAAAGACGGCTGGGTTAGATGTTTCCAAGTCTTACTAGTCCAGCTGCCCTGACTTTCCAAAGGTCACTGCTCATGCTGTATAAGGCCTGTCTTGATTCATGAGTGAAAAAATGGCAGAGCCCAAATAAGAAAATCAAAACCTACAAAACAAAAATAGTTAATTGGGATGACACTGTCTTCGTTGTCCACTTAACAGTGTTTATTGGTGCCCAGATTAGTATTTTGGAAAAAATAGTTCATGAACCAAGCATACTAAAATAAAAGATACTCTGTGAAGTTTGTGATGGTTATTAATCCTTCAAAGGCCTAGTATGCTTGAAAACTCGTTAGAAAGAGATTCTCAAAGAGGCAGAAAGGCCCAATGTAAAAAGGGCAGCTCAGAAAAAAGAACACAGGGTGAAATTCAGGCTTCTTGGATTCAGGAAATAACTTGTCCTAGGCTGCTCTGGCCTGTGCCTGATGCCGCAGTACATTTATATACACCCCTTATTTCAAACAATATGTGGCATCTTGCAGCATACACAAAGGAGAAAAGATGAGTGCTCAGAAGGGCTTTTCTTTAGAGGATGCTGACAGGAAACACTCCTCTTCTGAAATCTATTCTAAGTTTCCATAACAACAGCCATAATGGATCAGAAGAATGATGCATCTATCTTGTCCCAAACAGTCACTCAATTTGGATGCTTCAGAAAGTCAGCTCCAGGTACTAACAAAAACACTTCATTCTGTATCATACATTTTCAGTCCTGGTAATATAACATTAGGTTATATTGTATACAATCTCTTTTTTCTTCTCTGGCACTTTCCCTATCCATATGTCACGACAAACAAAAATTTGCAAATGCAGCCAATCGCGATATCAAGCTATTGAAAGTAGGCGAGACCCAGCTTTGAGGAGCCTGTGAAAATAACAGTTGGTCTGCTGAAAGTGTGAACAGTATTCCTGTCACAGGCATTTCTTTCCCATAAGTTTTCTCAACACGACATGCTGCTAATGTTTAAGCACATAAAGGAAGGTGCACCACAACCAAAACAAAGCAACAGCTCAATTTTTCACACCAGACAGCTCAAGGCAAAGGCCCACTGGCAGTTTTACCGTAAAGTACCAACTTCTAAGCAATATAATAAAAACAAAGCTATGCCCCCCCACAAATGCACAGATACACACACAGAGACTTTTTCTCTAACAATGTACTTGTACAAAGTCTTGCATCACAGGATTCAAATTTGCATGAGTGGAATGGAACTCACCTACCCCTTCTTGCTGCAGCCAACTGCCCCCAGTGAAGTATGGCCCCTGGGGTACTAAAGGAATGGTGCAGAGTGTGATATGGGCGTCTGCAGTGGAAGTGAGGAAATTAGCACTCTTCCATCAATGTAAGCACCCTGCTCTTCTACTAGCAGAAAATGAGCGCTGGTTTCAGTGCAGTATTTCCAAGTCACAAAATGTAGAAGTAATCTTGCTGCAAGTACAAGGGAAGCTTTTTGCTGCTTTTAAAAATTTGTTTTAAGAAAGCAATAACTGTATTGTATTACTGCAGCTCTGGAGTAGCCATGGGCACAAATCGAAACACAAAGCAAATTTCGTCACGAAACGAGCCATTTCGTGTGTCATGAAACAGCATTTTGTGGGGCCGCAGTTATCATGAAATTATCACAAAGTTCACAACTTTTTGGCCTGTTTCGTTAGCTTCGTGAACGATTTGTAATTGCAGACAGGCTGGCACCAATCCATTGATTCCCTAGGCAACAATAGGCCCAGATCTGTTGTTGCCATTGGAAACCCCCATCATAGCCCACTTATCCTTGATTGACAGCTCTCCTAGCCATCTGGAGAGCTTCCATTCTGCCCTATACAGCCAGGAGCTAGGGGTCAATCTCCTAGGCAACCAAGGAGGTGGGCCATCTGTAGCCATGGGCATACCAATCTCACCCCTCCAAACCCTGTTAGGCAGGCCTGTCAGCCAACCACAGACCTCCTGTTCTGCTCTATGTCAGCATTTTTATAAAAGGCACCTCTCTCTGCCTTGTATTTCAGTCCCAGTAGACAAAGGGAGAGGGAGGAGGACTTGTTGCTGGGATTGCAGTGGGAGTGTGTGTGGAAGGATTTGGGATTGTGCTTTTGGCTGAAAGAAGCCTTTTATTTCCAGCTCCTGGCCTTGCTATGGGACGGTCTTTGGGTGAAGGTGCCTTTTTTCCTCCACCCCACCCCACCCTAGTCTCAGGCCTTAACCTGGCTCTGGAG